>NC_052679.1:22315560-22967079 GCF_016802725.1 Solenopsis invicta
CTGAATGCCGTAACTGCCCGCACAATGCGTTAATTATATATCCCTATTAGCGGTGCTCCTGCGCGACGCCGCAATTCTCCACACGCCAATACAGAATTGTCGTTCCGAATATCGCGTGTATTGTCTGCCGAGCGTATATACATGTGTCGGATACGGGACGATGAGACACCCGGTATATACTCGTGCCGAAAGCGCGGGCACGCGCGGCGCGCATCGCCAACGTAGGGCACTCGCGGAGGTCACTACGTCACTGAGGGGACGTTCGTATTATCGCTCGGACACCCAATTGCCGCCTCGAGAGAATTCCCGAGCGGAAACACTCGGTGCTGCCGGGTAGAGAAGGGTATTAACCCCTCTAAACCGGTTGTCAAATCCTCTCCTTTGTGAACGCGAAAAGGCAGTGAATCGCGACTGATCATGTCACATAACTCGACAACAAGCGCAACGCGATGGATGTATTATGTAATTTACAATGATGTACCGCTGATACATTTCACTTTGATCTAATACCGCGCCGATTGATGATCCTTAAAGAACATCAGGATTCAGTATAATGCAGAATGTAGCAATGAGCGCGATTAGCGACTACTCGTTTGCATATATTATAGCACGCGCGTATATAATTTGTATACTGCAATTAAATGATTTTGTAAGCAGCGGTGCGAGTAATGAAGCAAGAATCTCGCTTCTGACCTTTGCGTGATAGATATGAAGGAATATAATTATCCGAGAGAGCTGCGGAAAGGTCCTTCAAGCAAGCGAAATAACGGACAGAGTATTTCGAAGAGACCGAACGTCTCTCTTCCCGCTCGATTTCGATCCTCTCTCATCAATCCCGAAGAACTCGCAAGTCAATTTCACGAGTATCCGTGGTGCAATTTGCACTCTGCCGCTGCCGCCGCCACCGACCGGCTCTGCAGCTGTTTGTGTGCGCGTAATGCCGGGGCCACTAAGGCGGCCCAACCCTTGTGGACTTTTGTATCGATTACCCATCGGTTGGGCGAGGTTTCGCCCCGGCGACGGGCAACCGTAATTTTAGCGCAAATATTCTCGCGTTAATTGGAGCGATCGGCCACCGATCGGCCACCGATCGGCGATTATCACGTATCGCGTACGCAAAATAATTTCACGGCGTGTCGTGTTGAGACATCATTGCACCTCCGAGTCGAAGAGCTGTATAATAGGTATTTATTCCGGCGCGCTGTGCGCTGAGAAATAAATTTTCTACAGGAATGATATTACTATTTTTTTCGCATATATAGTCTAATTAAATCTGGATCTGAAGATTAAAGTTTAATGAATCTTAAGCGTGGCATGTGTTACTTCGGACTTCGAACCAATGCACGGAACGTTTACTTTTTCTTAATTCTCGTCTTTTCATTCTATTTTTGTTTTATTTGAAATATATATGTGAAATATACGGAATCTTCTATTATGTACAGTGAAATGCAAATGGCAAAATAATTTCGTACCAGCAACAGTTTCGATCTGTATAGACAGACAGACTTCAATTCAAATCAAAAGGGGAGGAAAGAAAAATAACAACGTATCAAAAGACTGAATCCCGTTAGATTCCGGCGCATTCATCTGCAGATTTAATATAATATATAACGCATTCTGACACACTCACACATACACACACACACACACACACACACACACACACACACACACACAAGACCGTCTAGACGTTTTCTAAACGTAGTCAAGATTGGCCACACACCGTTTACTCTTTCGTAAAATTATTCACGATATTTCGATTACCATAATTCACCTGCTCGCGTACCATCAAATATTTGTGTGGATATAAGTAAGCCCCGCATAAAACGGCCACTTTACCATTCTAAATTTCGCTCGCCATCTGCAAGTCAAAGGTGTGCTCAAAGGCTTACGACGCTCAACGCCTCGGCGAGGTGCATAAAAATGCACACGAATATTTGCATTTAAGAATCGTTCTCGATACCTTTCCCCCCTCCCCCGCATGTTCTCCGCTTTTCCTCGCAATAACCAATAGTTATTTTTAAACGTGATGCAACCTCTAAAAATCATTGTCCAAGATAGTTATATATGTATTAAACTTTCATAGATTGCTCATAGAAAAAAACTTCAAAGAAATCTTAAGTATACAATAACGTTCATTTTTTTCAACTCAACTCTGATAATTTCTAGTATTAAATATTGCCGGTGATCAGTCATGAATCTCCAATCGGAAGAGAATGGTGTAACTTGCATAATAGCTGTATGACATTTTATAGATGTATTTATAAGTTGATTGATGCTATAAAAAACATAGTAGATGTGTGCATTAAAATTGCATTTATAGATTTCTACAGGTATAAATGTCGCAGTTACAAAATCCCATTGTTTTTACATAGAAAATTAGGTAATCTGCCTGTCAAATGATTTTGTTATCTTAGAAGTATTTAACATCTTTTCGCCGAAATATTTAACATTTCTCAACGTCGAAATTTCTATAAAATGACTAAGGAGCAATTTGAAACGTATGCTCAAGTAAAATTGGAGTGCAGAGAGTTAATTGCGCTTGTACTCAGTTCCATCCACCGAGGGTCGTTTCTCCTCCGAATAATCCGCGGTGATTCGTAATTCGCGCTTCGCGAAATTTCACCGTGTTCCACACATATGTAAATCGGGGACCGTAATACCTGGGACAGCTTACGACACCCGGTGGGCCAACCAGTTTCACTTACGCGGAACAGTGGCTGAACATCGACGTCGCCAGCATTCGCCTTTACTCGAGAATATCACGAAGAGCAGCATGCGGAATCCACGAAGAAACGAAGGAATGCAAATGCAGCTGCGAGACATAGCTACATGGTTTCGCGTGTTAGTCTCTTTGTCTCTTTCTACCGCGTGTTACATAAAAAAAACAAAAAAGTAGAATCCGTCGCGCGTTCGCCTTCTCCGAGCTTTCTTCCTTTCGTTCCGCATGTGCTTACTAGGTAAATAATACGTATATTGTTTTATACCTTGTGCGTATACCGAGTGTCCCAGAACAATTACCAGTATTAGATGTCAAGAATGTTATATATAAATCAGAAGATATTTAGAAATCTGTTCTGAAATTCAAAAGAATTGTATTTCATTGTACTGATAATTACATCAACAAGTAGTTTTACAACATTTAGTTTATTTATCGTAGAAACGAGACATCTCTCTCGCAACAAGCTGGATATTTTTGGGAAACTTCTTTACGTTTGGACCGGTTACTATCACGAGATGTGCTGTGCGTGAAAATATTTTTTACATTTTACTGCTCTACTGTCCCTCCTCAAACAAAGCTAATTTCTTTAATTGCGAAAAATACACGTTGAAAGCATACCATAGTCACATTTTAACACCCTTTCTATGATCCTCTATAACAGTGGTCAAGTTGGAAAAAAAGTAATACGACGCAAGAGAATTTACACGTACGTACGCGTCCATACGCGCGAGCGCATTTTCACAACACAGTGATCATAAACGGATATAATAATTCAGAATCACAGGTATAAAATAATTTAATAGATACAAGCGGGTCGGTGCACGTGACCTATTTATCGTTGCTATTACCGCGTAATCATAAGCCGCTTAATTATCCGCGTAATAGTGGCAGTCCTAGTAGCGGTAACAGTAACGGTACTAATAATAGTTAAGGCGATAATGATTTTAACGATAATAAATTCAATTAATGCGAATGCGAGAACATCTTATGTAGCGTCTCTTCATTATCATGTTGATGTATTTATCTCAATCTTGCGTTTTCGAAAATTCATCGATATAAAATCGGCTGGTAAAATAGCAAGCAAAAGAGCATTATGAATCGTTCTTTTTCCATGTGTGAGAATAATAAAATCCCACTTCTAATATCTAAAGGTATTTGAAAGTATAAATATAAAAAAAAAATAATCATAATAAATTCCTGGGATTCTATTACAATATTGTTCTCTGTAAGGATAAAAAGAAACACTCTCTCTATGAACTTTACGCTGTGTCAAAGTAGGTATCTAATCACGCACTATCGTGAAATCGATGGCTCGTTATTGCCGATTTATATTATTCTCTTCGGTCGGTTGAAACCTCGTAAATCGCCAATTCTCTACGCAATCCGTAAACTTAAGACGTGCAATTTGCAAGGTAAAAAGCGACTCATGAAGAAGCCAAGAAATGCCGCGTTTCCGCGGAATGTTTTTCATTTTTAGAGTCTTGCACCGGGGACATCACCTCGTCATTAACGCGCAAACCTTCGGCATTAACACTCCTTGCTAATGACAGTCAGCGTGCATGCGCGCTGCCAGTGGCAGCGGCAGCGGCGGTGCGGCGTAGCATGCATACAAGTCTGTACAGATGCATTCGCTGCAAGTGGGCTGCTCGGCAGGCCGCCACGGTAAGCCGATTATCCACCTAAATACGAAGCCAGAGCGGTGCATGTGGCTTAAATTGATGTTGTTTCTTCCACTCCTTTCTCGCCGCGACCACCTCCTTCCTCGTCACGAATTTTTTTTCGCTCTCGTCTCGCGCATTATTACACGCCCCGATAGAAAGATGCGAATATTTTTTCGTACGTTTACCCCTCGATTCTAACGTTGAGATATTAGTTACTAGCTCTGCGCATTTTTCATAGCGGTTTTTCATAGCGGTTTTTCTTCGGAAGAGGAAGAGAAAAAGAATCTCTGTCGGCAGTATTAAGTCATTTCTGATAGGCATGACGTACGATCGTACATTATCTTCGGATTATGTGATAAAGTCCCGCTAATGTAAACGTCATGATACGAAACATTCTTAGCTATTATATTATAAACACAATTTCAAAACATAAAACCAAATGCGCGTTATTTATTAATTTAAATTATATGTAAAATATAATATAAATTAAAATCTTCGCGTAATTTATATTTAATTTTGAATGTAGCTACTTATTATTATTTCTATTTTTTTTTTAATTTAAATAATTTTGGTTTTTCTTTCAAATAATATTTATCAAGGTATTGTGAACTAATATACGGTTAAGGATAACTAAGTGTAGTCGAAACGTTCCACTAAAATTATATTAAATAAATTATTAATTTTAACATTAAAAACATTTACATATACTCGCTATTGACCTTTCTCTCACGTATGATATTTGCCTTTGCTACAATCGAGCTGGGAAAATTAACGTTTATCAATTCTTAACTTTGAAAATTTTAAAATTAAAATTAAAATTATATGAAATATAAATAATCCAAAATTCAGTCAAAATAAAATTTTATTTTATTAATATTTTATTAATAAACGCATTTTACCAGCGAGTTGACTGAATTTTGGATTATTTATTATTTTATCACTGGTGACTATACATATAAACAATACATAGCCCCTTTTAATTGAAATAAAATATAATTCATATTATTAAATAACAGTTAAAGCTGTTTTGTTTCAAGACATGTATATTGATCACTGGTATATAACATGTCCTGTTAATAAGATTTCAATTTTGCAAAATAGACATTACCATGGTATATGAATATACGATATTGAACTTTAATTCTCAATTGTAAACCATCAATATTATTAAATTTTGTTTGTACTTTTGAATACGCGCAGTTTTTCTATACATATTCCGGAATATCCATCTCAATATACTAATAACCACTCTTTTTTCCTTTACTTCTCATACTTCTTCATTCATCGATCATCCATTATCGCATTTCGTGTATTCGCATACTCGCATACCTTTTCATGAAACAAACATCCACGCACGTGCATACACACTCATACACATGTTTCTCAGGGTTTGCGGAACAACACGAGATTTCTCGATGGCGAATGCGCGCGCGCAGATTGTATACAACCAACCATGTGCGGCTAATTACTTTACGCGATGGTCTAAAAAACGGGCGAAAAAGGGAGCTAAATGAAAGAGTAGCGAACAAAATAACCGAATTCGCGCTCGCCGTGAGAGATACGCTGCTTGAAGGCAGCTTTTACCACGTGAAAAAAATCGCACCCGTGTGCGCGTTTCATTTTGATGCCATACTGCTGCTTATCCAAGGCGAGAGCGCATCAAACATATTATTTTTTTTTCCTATTGCTTGCGCAGTTCAGCTGTATGTCATTGCTAAATATCCTATTAAATAATTACAGAGCGATGCAAATTATTGCAAGTTCATTCCACGACTAATTATGATTTATTATGATAGTTTCAGAAAAAAATTTTGACAATTTACACAACTCTTAAAAAATATTTAGGAGAGCTTGGAAGTTTTTTTCTATCGCACATTGGACAACATATCCCAAATGGTAGATACTTGCAGAGAGTGCATTAAAAAGTGCAGTAAATATTATAGAGATTGATGCATCGCGTTTGTTATTATCAAGCTTGGAATGTGTAATGATTAATAGGCGAGAATTTATGATTTCGTCGCGATTCGACTGCATACGGGGCGCAATAATGACACGACGGAGAGATGAGTTACAAGATACGTTGGAAACAACCTTCCACAAAAAAGTGGCTTTTGCGAGAACGCTTTTGATTTATCGTCTCAGCGGCCGCGACGAGCAGTTTAGAAAAAGTTTCGTACGGTACGTACATACACACGTATACGGCGTCATCCTCGGGGTCCCGTCTAATCGAAATCTATTCTGACGTCGAACAAACAGTATAAGACCCCCTCGGCTCATCGAACATATTGCAACCTCACGCTTCGGCAATGCCAATGCAATACTTGGGATACAATGCGGAAGGACTGGGCTTCCAAGACGGACGGATTGCACGCCGGAATCACTATAAGTTTTCAGACAAGTTTACAAAGCTAAAGAAGAGACAGAGGGCAAAGAGAAACATATTTATTAGGTATAAAGAAAAATATTTATGTTGTAAAGAAAAATGTAAGGCGAAAGTTAAAGGAAATGCTTATCATTGTGAGCCAGGTCTCTCAAAAGCAGGTTGGTACGTATAAAATAAATATGAATAACGGAGTAAACATCGATAGAGTTGTAAGAAACGTAATGAGTTATGCAACAACGAGGGAAAACAAAAACAAAAAAAGGGAGGACGAAATTGTCTAATTTCATACTGACCGATGTAACTTGGATGTTGGAAAAATTTCCCGCAGAATTCTAACATCTCAGAGACGAAAACAATACCATTTCCGGTTTTAGATATATCCCCTTACATATCAGAAATAATGGTAAACGCCTGGAAAAAGTGCAAAGGTGCAATAAGAACAAATGATGCATCGCTAAGAAAAGTTGGCCGATGCAAGGACTTACAGCGTTCAATGGTGTGCCTGACAGAAGAAGAAGAAGAAGAAGAAGAAGAAGAAGAAGAAAGGAGGAGGAGGAGGAAAAGAAGGAAGATGAGAAGGGAAGTCAGGCAGGAACGAAAGAGGGAGAGGAGGCACTCCGATTTTTCCGCGGGCGGGATTTTGAAACCTGTTTGAGCGCTTTGAAATCTAGAGAAATAAAAGAGCCGAGGCCAAAGCCGGGCGAGCACGTTTAGGGGGGGACCGGGGGAGGACGAGGGGGAAGCGGCGGCTTCCGAAGGGACGGGGAGCGAAGGGACGAGGAGCCGAAGGAGGCGCACACGGAGTACACGGAGGATGGGCCGACAGGCCAAGAGAGAAGTCCGGCAAAAAGTAGTTCGCCGTTCATACACGCGATTTCTCTCGTTCGTTCGTTCGTTCCTCCTATTCTTGTTCTTCTTGTTCCCCTTCTTCCCGTCCTATTCGTTCTTCCTCTTTTACTCCCGTCCTGCGGTTACATCCTTCGACGTTCCTCCGCGAGGAATGTGCCATATCTCAAGAGTTGCAGGAGCGACGGAATTATACGGCGCTCGTTTGATAGATCGGGATTGTCGCTCGCACGATCTCGATCGTCACGATTGTTTCTTCGATTGCGAAGCTAATTTCGAGAGCTAAGCTCCTCCTGAGAAGCCATAAACGCGCGTGGCCGCGCATTGAGTGGTTAGTAATGGGTGTTAATTACGTGCAATTATATTGCGTGTGTGCGCGTAGGATATATTGATCGGCGACGATTAGCTATTCACGGCAGATGCGCGTCTCCGTCTTTAAGCTATTAGCTATTCCCTTATCGTCGAATATTATCGTTTATGTGCGTTATGCATTAGAAATCCCGGATTCAGAAGTTCATCCTAAAGCGATAATTTTGAGGCAGACTGATTTCCAAGTTCAAAACAAGATGTTTCTCCATGAAATTATTATGATTATCGTATGAGCTGTTTAGAAAAATTAGCACGAACCCGTACAACACGGAATAGCGAAAATATTGCGAAATATTGCTACAAAGTTTCAGCAATATTGCAGCAATGATCAAATGGCCGTTTCAGAAATATTGATATGTTAATATTATACAATATTATACATGTTGTTGCAACATTGCGAATCAATATTTCTAAAGCGGACTTTTTATCATTGCTAAAACATTGCAGCAATATTTTGCCACGCTATTTCTACGCTGTGCTGTATTGAAAACTGAAACATGAAAAAAATGGAAGGAAAAAGGATTGTAACAAAGATTTTCGATTTTTTGAATATACTTTTTCTTTATGTACTTTTTTGTATGATAAAAAAAACCGTATCTGTCGAATTTATTACAGACATTGGGTAGACTCTCAAGAGAAATTATTTAAATTTCAGAAAAATGTCTTAGATGCAATTACACTGAAATTACTTCAACGATCAATAGAATAGCAGTCACCGTTAAAAAAAAGAAAAAAGAAATTGTTTTTGCTACTTTCGACGCCAATCTCACTGTCACTGAAGGAGAATCTTACGCTTGTCCGAAAGTAATTTAACGGCTCGCTCACGATCAAAAGCGACGTGGCCACCTGACTGGCCTACGCGCTGCGTGTGCACGTTTCCACGCTTACGCGTCGCTCTGCAACGCTCGGTGCAACAATTACCGACGTGCAGCGATGATATTTTTAGACGGTCATCGACAGTCTCGTTTATAGTTCAGGAAATCGCGATGCGGCGTCTCCGGCTTTTACGCGATGAGCGACGATCTCGCGAAGTGGGTCACGAAGTAGGATCGTTTGCGCGTAGCTTGGGAGCTGCGAGCTCGTTGACCGAGGCCTTAATCGGAGACAAAATGATCTATGAATCTAACACCCGTCAGACACGCGCGTTCATTTTTGCCTACGAATCGGGTCGCGCAAACCCGACGCGTCTCGTCAGAGAAAATCAGCTAGCGGCATCCCGCTGAGAGTTCGTTTCGCCAATGGCACGCATTTACGAATGAGAAATGCAATCGTGCACGCACGTAGCGCAAGTGAAATTTATTTCCGATAAAGCACTTGCTCATTTAGTGTGCCAAATCCAAAGCAGAGACGTTAAAAATTATATTATTAAAAAAAGAAGATGGGATTTGTTTTATTAAGTAATTTCAATAATTCATTTAATTAAATAATGCACTTGGCGCTGAGATATTGTTTGACGATTCAATTTCTTGCTAAATGAAAATATCATTTTGCATTTCGTAATTAGTATTTGCGTTATTAATTAAAATTTTCGAAGGAGCTGTTAACATCATCCTAGAAATGTACTATTCAAAATGAATGATAAAGAAAGTTTGTCTTTGCGTGCCGCACCTTCGCTCTCAACTGAAAACTATGCTGAATAAATAAATGAAGCGACCGAAGCTTCGCTGTTTATCTCGTGCAGAAGTTTCGTCGGACCGAGAGCATTACTTCTCCACCGTCGTACAAAAGGTTCTCGCGATGTCACCATAGAGACGGGTCGTAAGGTCGTAAAAGGTTGCGCACCGGCGATATAAAGCGTTTAATGCGCGACTCTTGAAATTCTATTTGCACCGGCGATGCCATCTTTGCGTCGGCTTTTGCGTAGAAAGTTCGTGCAGGTGTGGCAGTTTATCGTGCCGAAACAATGCATCTTAGCGGCGCGACTCGCTCGTCTTCCCTCATACTTTTTCATTTCTCTCTCCGTTAAAAACAATAGGTTCGCTTTTAAAGAAAGGATTCTCCGAGAATCGGCGGTTATTTAGGGGATCCTCTCCGCGCTCTAGCACTTGAAGCTAAATGAATAAATGGAACTAGTAACTAAATGTAGATCTGAAAATAATTTCGTTGGACCATCGGAAGAATTATGAAGGACGAGCATGAAGAACAATGCTGTAAATAGTTTTGACGGTCTATTTGTTTGCAACCAGCTTGAACGTTCTTCTTAATTATTTTGATGGTTTAATAAAATTTTTATTAAACCATCATATTATATTTCCAGATCTGTTGTCAGCTAAATTTTTAGATACTTCAGTAAAACTATTTTTTCCATCTCAAGAATTTAATATGCAGAATTCGCTGTGGAATTAAGTGTCCCGTTTTCAAAATTTTGATGTAATTGATGGCACATTGATTATCTGTTCAAGAAAGAGAGAGAAAGTTTCGAAATCTCCGATAAATATTAAATATTCTTGATAAACTTTGATCATAAAACACATTGACTAATACTTTGCCCTGCAGCGTCTAAAATAAGTCCTGAATATTTTGAACCAGCACACTTCGAAATCAGTATATTCGGCAAGATAAGATTTAAGATTCGTTTAACGACAAATGGTAGCCGATGGAATCGCAAAATCCTTCTAACAAAATTCGAAGGTCTCCCCCCCCCCCCCCGATTACATTGCACTGCGTTTTAACGTTAATTAGACTGAACGGACTTTATTTTATGCAACTTGAGGGATTAAGGATTCCCGAAGGGATATTTCGGAATTGCGCAGTTTAGTGGAATCGAGTGTAATGAAGAGTGCATCTTCTCCCACGGGGCACATTGGCGAATAAATATCCACCGCTAAAACAAGTCGCGATATTTCCGCGGTGTATTTTTACCGAGAGATTTTTTTTTTTTTTCAAAGGTGCCAAATAATTCCGCTGTCGCACACCGTGTGTGCCATTTCGGTCGATAAAAAGTATAACAGCGATAAAAATTATTACAGCGCGGTCAAACGTTGTTTCTGCGACGTGATCAATTATCGTCAGCTCTTTCGCGCCGCTAACTGTATTATGTATGTGCGACGTATTGAATTACCAAAAAATGGTGAAAAATGTACGCCACGTGGACAGCGAGATGGAAAAATTTACCGTGAAATATACGAATAATGCGCGCAACATGCGAAATGGCGTACGTATATAGACACGCTCGTCCGAACGCAGCCGATAGACTTTTTGCACCTATGCATGCGTTTCGCGCGCGCTTTTATCAGTAACTCATCGTCACCATGTTTTACACATGCATTCGCTAATTGATTCAAATTGACTCGTTTTCAGTCAACTACAGTTGGCGCCGAGCTACACAACAAATATATACGTACACAAAAATATAGCAATATACTAATATAAAAAAAATATATATATATGTATAAATCGTCGACGCGGGCATATATATTTATCGAGTTATTATACTAGATTAATGCCAGAACTGCCAGACCGTCAAATTACTGATAATGACAAATACGAAATGTTTTTTTGTTAAAATATCTCCATTCCTTTTCGAAAAATTACGCACGTGGACAGACAAATTTTTTTACATCTGTACTGAAATAATTTTGAGTTAAATTTTGATTAACTATTCTTGAAATTTGTTACATATATTTTTTAGATTATTATTTTATACGTGCTAAATATTTTTGCGGACAACTACGAATATGTAACTTTTCTTTGTCAATTGCAGTGAAGTATATAACATATTTCATGAGTATTTGTTAATTTTTCGAAGGACATGTATGTGTTAAAGCATACGTCGATGAATAGTATGTGTATATTTTCATTCAAAGTCCCGCCCCCCCCCTCCCCCTTAGATTAATCAAAAAGAACGAGTGATATTCATATCGTATAAGCACATCGAGAGAAAGATAAGCGGAGAGAAAAAAAATAAAAGAGAATTGATTTTAACTGCAGAGCGTTCATAAATTAATTTTGTTCCCCATTTTCCTGCCCAATATTTATAATTTAATCAAATTTTAATCAAGCAGAAACTTTTGCGATAAAAATTGTTGTAGGACCAATATTAAATTTCATAAAATCAAGAGTATCATTCATTTATGCTAAATGAGCAAGTAGGTCGATAACATATGTTGGAAACAAGCGCGAGTTTTTGCGGGAGTATTTGATTTTACCGAACTTAAATCAAGATTGCATTTATCCGATGAATTTTGATAGACCGTGTCGCAGTGCGTGAAAAATTGAAAAGAATTAAGCTTTCAACGCAATCGTGTTGAATTTTTCCATCACTCATAAAAAGATAAAACTCATTTTCGATTTGAAAATTTTTCCTAGTTTTTTTTCCGTTGGTAATATAATTTGTCACAATTACAAACAATTACGCGTTTATAAGGCGTATTCCGTGATGGTGGGAGCAGAAGCATTTCTCGGTCTACCTCTATCTCGTTTCGGACGAGAAGGGATGGACGGCGAGAAACGATATCAGAACGACTGAGAGGATGAAGTGTCACGAGGGTAGGAAGATCGAAGGCCTCCTGATCGCTTGCGAGTGGAAGCAACCAGGAGCGGATATTAAGGTCTCACAGAAACAGGTTCACGATCCGGTCGATGAAATTGGAATCCCAACGGTATGGCTCTCTCGTCGAGTCTTATCACGGTAATATACGCGATCGCGCCGGACAGAAGAGCAAAGTAAAGAAGGAACGCCTCGTCGTAAATATCACGGTAACGAATCGAGAACTGCCAGGCTCTCGGGACGATAGTTGCGTTACCGCAACGTTATGATCGACATCGATCTTCCTGCGACTTATTTCCACTTATGGGTTATATAAAGAGTTGGATGGCAAAGTGGTGTACGTCAGTTCTTATAAGAAAAAGAGCTAAGCACGTTATTACACTATAACTTGCAACAGCTCTGATAAACGTGTAAATACTTTGAGAAAGACAGAAATATTGTCACACATCGCTATGCGCTTGTAAAATTCCTCGTGCGTTGATGTTCGCGATATATTACTCCGCGATTGTATAATATTACTTTCCAGTTTATTTACAAATCGTGACGATGGACCTCGAGCCAGCCCTTTGCTAACAGAAATATTGGTGATTCCTCGGAAACTATTGCGGCCATGTTTCACTCAGCTTTGCCAGGTAAAACAAATGCCCCCACTTAACAAGCGAAAATTTCATGCTGGGGTTGGCTCTACGCGCGACAATCCCGCCCCCGAAGACGATCTCTTCCGGCGCGCGGAAGATGAAAACTCCCAACGTTGGTCCGCAAAAATGTCGAGCGCACGTCGCCATTAATTTTCTTTGCGTCGCGCTGGCCGCTCGGATATGCTCTCTTTTCAGCCCCGGCATTCTTTCTCTGCTCCTCTCCTCCACTTTGGGATCCGACTGTTGGCCGTGTTGCTTTAGGTCAGTGCCGTCTCTCCACTGCCACCGCCCTCTCTCTTTCTTCCTTCTCGAATCCGAGTATCTTACTCCGTTGCTCCGGCAAAAAGAAACGAAGGAGGATAGGTAGGTAGGTAGGTAGGTAGGTAGGTTGGTAGGTAGAGCGAAAGGGCTAAGGGGGAGCAGAAGGAATATGAAGAAGAGAGAAAAAGGGAAGGAGGGAAAGAGAGAGGCAATTTTAACGAGCGGTTTAAGGAGGGATAAGAAAACCGCCGGTTGGTCCTTGGTCCGTCCCGTAGAGTTCTTTGACTCTTGCACGACTTTTTGGGCCAACCAGCCCCCTTCTGTCTAACGTCTATCCTTCTCATAGCGTTCTGCTCGTTCTTCGTCAAATTCACCTCCTTCGTCTATCACCTTGCCACGGCTACTCCGTCTCCGGTCTACTCCCGACGTGTTCCAACTTTTGCCGAATCACCCTTTTCTTTCGTTTTTAATTAAAGGACATAAATAAAAGTTTTAATTTTCACTGTCCTGTTCCATAACATAGATCTTGCGCTTCTGTTCCTATTTTTCTTATCATTCTTAAATTGGGTTGTATTTCTCACTTTTCTTGAAATATATATGTTTGTATATACTATCACTCACAAAAATGTGTATATATAAATGTATATGACGTGAGTGTCCACAGTATTTGTGTTGAACTCGGGTCGCTAAGCCGAAATGACTATGCGGATCAGTCATCCCTACGGGAGCCGAACCGTTCTCGGAGTATCACCCATCTGGCGCCCTCTCTTGTTCGGAGTGTCTCTCGAGAAGCGAGAGGAACAACAAGGCATCCTCTCTTCGTCCCCGTGTCCCTTCCTCCTACGTCGCGTCCTTCTCGCCACCCTGTGTCGCGCACCGCCGATCGTACGCCCGATTGGGTTCGAGTAATTCGCCGGAGAGCCGGGGGATAACGCGAATAACGGCGAGATAAGCTGCGTACCGTCCAGACGTGCTTTCGATATCTCTCTCTTTCTCGACCTAAAATTTTGCCAGCCAGCACGACGCCTCACGATTCGGGATTAAGCCATCGATATGTCAATACCAGAAAGTCAGATAACGCAAATCTCCTAGGAATATCGCATGGCGTGTAAAAGATATCCTAATCTTTCAAACATCGTTTAGACGCCATTTTAACTTTTCCTTCTAGCCAATTGCGATATGGTGATGCCTTAATTTTGACGTCGGTACGATTTTGTATCAATAATTCGTATTTTATAAATATTTATCAATAAATTTAAGAATATCTATCATGACATAGATACCGCGCAAGTAATTGCTTAAATAGATAAAACACGCACACACGCACGTATCGCGATATACATTTTTATAACAGCCAGCTCTATTCCTGGAGTCGCAAGGAAGGATATTGTATACCTTCGGGGATTTCGCAGATTTGGGGATTATACGTGCCTAGAATTTACATTTGGTTATGCGATCGCTTTCTCGCTGACCACGCAAAAGCAAAGCCGTTTTGTGAGGATTACGTTTCTAGAAAAGTCCGAGCGATTAAACATATATGAGCGCCGTGAGATAAACGGCGATGTTAATCCACGTTAATACGGCGGGATTTTGGAATGTAACATACAACAAATAAGAGTATTATCGCTCTCTTTAATACGAAATTTCTTTTTACCACCGTTGACTGAATAGTTTCTGCTAAAAATAAGAAATTTCACTACGAGAACAGTGAACTATCGATTATGTGTCAAATGCAATTTCGCTTTACTAGTATCTTTTCATAAGTCGTAAGTACGTTTTCCGCGAGGTCATTTAGAGAAAATATGCGGGTATCGCGAATCGTTCCAGTTTCCGATAAAGTCTGTCCTTCATGTAGAAATTTGCATCTCTGTGCTTAATCGAAATACGAAATTAAAAAGATGAAATTAAAAAGACGAAATTAAAAAGACACAAATATTAATCTATTTCCTGGTAAAAATAAGGAAGGCGGAATTAAAAGTATCAATCTCCAAACTAAATAAACCATTGAAATTGCTTTCCGTCACAAAGTTTCGGAATTACACCAGTCATCGTAATGTGACATGAAATAATGAACATATTCGAAATAATAAATAAATTCAACTAAAATAAGAATATCTCAAACAAATCTCTGTACCTCTAAATTTTTTCAGTATGACACGATTTGTAATCGTGATAGAAACGAAAGTGTCATTTACATGACGTAAATTTCTTTCGCATGTGTCATTTCCTTTTTAAGTAGTACGATATTTAAATATTGAAATTCACGTCACAAATAATTCAAAAATTAATAAAACTATTTGAATCCAGAATAGATATATAGCGATCATAAATGTAGCATCTTTCATGAAATGTAACAAATTGTCATCAAATGTATGTTTTACCTTTTCGTAGAATAAGCTATTAATAAGATATTAACAATTATCTTTATATTCAATATTATGTTATCATGTTATCATGTTATCACAATATTATTATGTTAGTATTCAAATAATGAACCCAGACAACACTAAAATAAGGTTGGAAGATCTTAATACAATTAAATTTGCTTCAGAGTATTACATACATAATATTATACATTCTCGCACTGAGAAAAAAGTTGTTAGCTTAACTAAGTTTTTCAATTTAAATTTCTTCAATTCAAGTATTTACGTATTGAAGTTAAATACCTAAATACTTGAACTGAAAAATTTAATCAAGTTAACAGCTTTTTTCTCAGTGTAGACAAACACAAAATTTAAAATCGAATCATAAGACATTTTCGTGTTGTCTGGAACCATATTATGTGTGCAAACTATGAAAAATTTAATTTTGTAATTCAAGTAAAGAAGAGATACATCACGCGCGCGCGCGAGAGAGGAAAGTAAAGTTGTTGCATGAAAAACTATTAATCACGCGTACGCACATGAGAAACATGAATCATTTGTTCTGGTTGCAACTCTAACAGCTGTCTTTCCCTGTTAAGTTTTCGAGCTTTACGACAACACTACAGCGATATTAACTTTCTTCTCTCGATCCGGCTCTTTAGCGGTTGCATCTCGCTAAGCCCAATTTGGCGGCGTATCTCTCGTCCCCTCAGTGGACGCTTGCTCGCCGAGTGTGGTACGTGAATCTCTCCTCCATTACACGACGTCGAAACTGCGCTAAATTACAGCTTCGAAACCGAAGAGCCGTACCATCGAGTGAACGATCGAGGTGCAGGCGAGGGAAAAAGGAAGGATTTGAAGAGCTCCTTCGCGCCATCGGCGCATCTGCCGTAGGTGCTCCGAGACTTGAAGTTAGCGCAAGCAATCGTCGAACATGTGGTCGGTTAGAGTCTAGTTGAGAATTAGAGTACTTGTATTCTCCGGCGAAGTGCGTTAAGATGGAACGAAGGAGTAGCGGTGGAAAAACTTTTAAATAAAATTTAACCATACTTCGATAAGAACAGAGTAAAATATTCAATTAATTACCTATTTAATAATCTGTTTAATTTTTATGCTGCCGTTTTTATATTAATTTCTATTTTTCCTATAGACGAGAAGGTACGTTAAAAACTATATATTTATATATAACTGAATGTTCCCAGAACATGTATAAAAGCGTTAATGAAAATTAGACCGGTATCTCTACATCTACCACTTTCAAGCACGACTAAACGACGTTAGAAACAAATTTTCGACATTGTTCAGCGGATTCATTATCCACGAAGTTGCGTCTCGACAACAACTGTTACCCGACAGTGGTGGTGGTTGAAGGCGTTGATAGTTGCGGTTGATGACTAGAATAGCGCATACTGGTAGCAGCTGTCATTACCCAGAGGCAAGCTTGCTCGTGACTAATCCTGCATGCCGATTCACCGTAACCTAGCCTACGAACCTACCTCTATACATACATATACATACACACGATTAACGTGCTAGGTTACCCTAGGTTGTCATCCTGCCGCAAGGAAACCAAATCGATAGCGCGCGTGCTACGCGTGAGCGACCCAGTAATGCGGCATCTGCTTTGGTTCCGTATCTCCGGTAAACAATCGAAATTTTTCAAATATGCGACAGATCTAATTTCATAAAAATGAATTTTATTTAAAAAATAATGTGGCTTTCCCCCCCCCCTCCTCCCCCATTATTCAATTCCAAAGCAACGAATTGCTTTGCCCTATTATAGCTCGCCAGTTTCCGTTCGAATCGTAAACTGCTTCGAAATTAATTAGTGACAGATGCTCGAAAATTCCCCGTATGTATTTTAAGATATACGAGAGTTTAAAATGAAAAGCAATGTTTCGTTACATGTATTAATTGAATTGATTCAATCGATAGGTATTTACTCAATAGAGATTGTATACATATTAATAAATCTCAGCATGTCTATTGATGTTTTCCTTTTAAAATAAAACGTTTATATATAAAATTAAGCGAGTCAATTAATTAGGATCAAATTTGAACAAAAATTCCATATAATCAGCACGATATAAGCAGCGTTCACATATCAATTACGTTCTAGATTATTATACGCGAGCTATAATGTTCGAGCGATCGGAGAGTGAGAGATGCCTAATTTGCATAGCGGCTTTGCAGCAAAATCGAAGAGCTCGTCGAGCGTTTTCTATATATATTTTTTTTTTTTTGGCACACGTCGCGCAACATTATATAATTCAGCCGGAAAATTCAACGGGCGCTCGCTTCGAGTTTCAATGTATTTTCCTTTCCCTCATTTACTTGGGTAACATTTCCACTGCGAATCCGTCTTCTCTTGCTCCTCCTGCTCCTTCTCCCTCTCCTCTCTTCACCATTGGTTGAGATATTTCCAGCGCGTAATGTAATCCGCTTTACCTCGACTGTGCGCCGCGCGGTTGACATATTTTTTTCTCCCTCCGTCGTCTAAAGTACGTATGCTGCCATACAATGTTCTAAGGAGTCTTTCCCGCTTTTTCTTTCCGCCCGGTAATACCGTCCCGGCGAATGTAACGCAATATTTTCATTGCGCTCTTTGCTCGCGGCTACGGAAATGAATATCGTCTCTTTGCCGATATTAAAGTCAAATCAGCGGGAAAACGTCGGGCTAATATTACCATTCCCAACGAGCCGTTTGATGCGGGGGAAAAAAGGCCGCCCTAGCGATGCGATGAGCTTTACCTTCTCCGGATGTTCCTGCGGATGCGCTGATTCGTTCCCGACTCTCTCGCTCTCATCTCGCACGATGTCACATCGGAGAGAAATTAGAACGGTTTTGTACGAATAACGAAGATTACACCGTACCACATTGACCAGCCCCTATCCAGACATTTCTACGTAATTTTGTTACCAAAGAATTCAATATTATTAGAGCGGCTGCAATACGGTTTGAAAAACTTATCCCTGAACCAGAATAACGTTTCTCCCTCTGTGGGGCCCGTTTATCGTTCGCCTACGATACGTATATCGCGGTACCTACTCAATTCCGTTCATGCAAGTGCGGCTTTACGCACGGCGCGGAAAGGCGAAACTCTTCGGCGATTCTCCTCCTCTTCTCCGGTGCGCCGCGCCGGAGTCTCGCCGCGCGTAATTGTGTACCTTGCGCTCTTCGATCAACGTCCGGTAACGAGTTGACATACCGCGCAAAAACGCGGATCGATAGCGTGTGCATTGCGGCCGTGTGTCCATCCGTTGCGATATCGCGTGTATACGCGCTTGTATATGTACGTGTGGACGTGGAACGCGCGCGCTTACATGCATACGCGGTGTGTGGTGTGGTGCAGTCGCAGACGGGCACCACCCGCTGCAGGCGGTCGCCACCGGGTACATGAGCGCGAGCACGCGACAGAATTTCGCGGAGCGATAAGCTTTCGGCGAAGAGGACATTTTAGCCGACGGCGAGCGGGCGAGTTTCCCCGAACGGACTCTCAGAAATTAATTGCGCTTTCGAGCCACCCACCGCCGCCATGCGAGTTCCATCGCAGCGGATCGAATTTGGATGCGCGATCTAAAATATTGCATAAGCGCAAGCTTGGCCAAAATTATTTATAGACACCTACACAGTTGGAAAATTGTGTTAAATTTAACATATATCGCATGACCAAGTGGTTCGTCCAAATTTTTATGTTAATTTAACACGAGATAAATATGTTAGAAAGTAAGTTAAATATTATATGAAAAATTAACGCGAGAAGTGTAACATTTTGACGCAGTTTGAAAACACAAAATATGAAAACTTTTTTTTTTTCAATAAAATTAATATTTAGAATGTGTTGATACGTACATTTTATTCATTTATCTTAGACTCTGTGTCTTAAAATTATATTATTTTTATGTTATTTGTTTATTCGCTCGTTAAAATGTATTTTAACACTAGGAAAGTTCAACTATCAATTTAACACAAAATGTTCAAGTAACATAATCACGTTATGTTAAATGAACACTTGGGCATGTTAAAAACTTAGCACAAAAATCTTAAAGATTTTAACATAAATACAAAATGTTTTCTACAGATATTTTCGTTTATCTTTAATTCTTTTACTTGTATTATTTCATATTGATTATTGGCATTATACTTAAAAAAGATTCTTAAAGCAAATAATAATCCGCATTTTAATTTCTGATTAAATCCTTCCAACTAAAATATAAAAAAAAAATATAAACTGCCTAATATTTTTGACCGAAGCTGTATATTTCCATAGTCTATTTTTCTGCGCAAAAATTTTGCAAAAGAAGCAACATTTTTATTTTTATATTTAAGAAAAGGAACTGTCAAACACAACCTCCTATTTTGTAACAATCCGTTTGCAACGGGGCAATCATCCGCTGACGCGCCGGAAACGTTGTCGTGCCGCATGTTTACATCGGAACTAATTCGCATTACACGGAAATCTGTCGTCGAACCTTATGATACTATTTTTTATCTTGCCGGCACTTTGCATCACGCCGCCCGGCCGTTGTTTACGTAATAAACATTCTTCTTCGTGATAAAGAGCGCGCTTAGGCGGGCGGAAGAGGTTTCTTTCAGGGCGTTTCTTCGGAGAACACGAGGTTTCGAGGTGGGAAGGTACTTTGTCTTTGCACCATCGCGCGTGCAGTGTTGGATGCTACGGCGTGAAGATCTTTTTTTTTTATAAATCGCTTTTATAGCCTGCTATCAGGTCGCTGTATAAATAATATCCATTTATCCCCCGCAACGCTAATATTTACAGCGAGTTTATTTACACTTTTTTTCGCTTAAGCACCTATAATGCTACTAATAACTAGATAGAGTATAACCTACTAATTATCCAATATTTTTTTAATAATACTTGTTGCATTAATCAATCATGTAACAACGTAACAACAATGAGACAATTTGTTAACTTCAATTCGTTATATCCTGTTGTATCTTTGGAAATAATTTTTATATACGATTACTGCAAGTATTACATGCACACCAAGTTTAACTTTGTTCGTCAAATCGTTTCGCAGGGTTGCAACCTTCGGGTATCGGGTCTCGCTTAGGAAAGAGCAAATAATGTAGTCAATAAAACGTAAACGATAAGCGAGGAACAAAGCAAGTTACATCAAATACTTTTCTCCTCGTACGACCAAAAGACGATGCATAATTCGTGCGAACGTAACTTTTGTATCTTTTTCACATTATCTTATAGTTCCCGTCACGTTCGCCAAGATGGAGAAAAGCAGAAACGTCTTTCTTGAGAAAAAGAAAAAAAAGAGATGCTTGTTGCTCCCAGGCTAACGCCTTCTCGACACGTCACGAATTTCACGTCTACGTGCAAACGCGTTCAAGAAATTCGACGAATAAAATCCATTTCAATTAGAAATCGAATCTGCGCATCATATTTTATCAAATATTACGTGTGCTCTCGTACCTGACACTCTATCGACTTCTTTACCGTTATTGTCAATATGCTATTGAAAAAGTTAACTGATTTCCAGCTGCATAATTGATGCAACTTAAATCTATGTCACACTGTTTGTGTAAAAAGCTTTAATTAATGGTGTTTATTAGTCCGGAAACCAGTAAACATTTTGTCGTACAATTTCAACAAACTTAATTTATCAATTTTATCATTAATTTCATGCTTAAAAATGCTAAAACGGCCAATTTGTTAACTGACGGCAGGGACAGAGGCCGACGGGAGGCATTGGAAAAAATAGTGGATGATAGTCATAACAGCAAAGCTGATTTTTTTTGTTCTCTCGTTATTTATGATATAAAAAGTAGTACAATGATAGTCTGCTACTCCTTCAAACACGTAAAAAAATACAATGCAATTGTGTCATTTTAGCAAAGTTGAAATTTGGTACATTAATAGTCTTATCACATTTTATATCGTAAATAAGAAAATAAAAAAATCAGCTTTGACCTCTATGCAAATGCACTATTCTTTTTTTTAACAAAGCAAAATGGCTCCCGTCGGCTCCTGTCCCGGAAGATTGACGGCAGACTTCCGTTTTAGCAATCTTAAACATAAAAATGACGATAATATTGATAAAACAAGTTTGCTGAAATGAGACGCAAAAAATGTTCACTGCAGACTACATATGTTCTCTAGAACTTAAAAATGTCACAATTCGCGTCTCTTAAAATATTTGTCAAAAATATTAACGTATTACCTAAAATTACTTTCGAATATGAAATTAACTAATTGCGCGTTTGAGATTTCGTTTAAATTTTGTTTAAGCTTCCCTTAACGTTTAATTTACAATCAATTCTCATTTCCTTCGTCGCGCGGTACAATGTCGCACACGTACGATAATCGATCTCGAGGTAACTGCGAAACCGCACAAGTAAGGTAGCGACTAACTGCGCGCTATAAGTTAATTCCCGGTTTCATACCAAGAAATTCTCTTCTCGTTCGTTGTGTCACTTGCGGCGTGGAAGGTTAAGCTGTTGCACGGCGGATTATCGATCCGCGGCGGAAAAAAGGCTGTTGCAATGCGTCCTATTTTAGGCTGCGAGCGAACGAGACTTTGCGCCGCGTTGTTCAGTTTGATTCTCTCTTCTCGTTGCAATCGATCGCACCGGATCTCAGTCGTCAATTTTTTAATGCAACATTTCAATGGCCAATCACAGGTGCGACCGAGTATCCACACGTTCGTCAAATACGTTCATGCACACGTATAAAATAATTCGCTGAAAGATATGGTCGGAATGAGAAAAATATGTAGCGAATAAACAAAAAAGGTATTTGCCATTGTTTCTTTATGGTTTGTGTTTCGTAAGACGTGTTCGAGTTGTCAGAAGCAATTTCTATAAATTCCATTTCGATAAGTTTAGCGATTACTTTTGTAACTGACAAGAGAGAATGTGATTATGTACGAAGCTTTAATAATAATTGAAATTGAATATTTTTGTTACAATAAAATTTGTAAACTCAATTTTTTCCACGTATTTTATATATTTCGATACTCTATTCTTTTTTTCATTTTTCTTTGGTACATTTTTCACATTTTTTATATTTTTATTTATATATCTTTTTAAGGATGTTTTGACTATACGATCTAAAAGTTATCGAAAGTTACAAATTGAAGACTTTTTTATTTTCTTCCTATTCAACAATAAAAAAATTTTGGTCGTGCAATGAATGTCCGAATTTTGGCTCTAAAACTAACTGCAAAGGGGAAAACAATGAAAGATTTGATTTATAATAATTTTTGCAGCGAAAATTACTATTTTTGCTACAGTTTTAAACAAATCTATTTTTGAACGAGTAAGTGGATCTAAATGAATTTTTGCGCGAGTATTTATTAAAGTTTTATTAGTACATGTAAAAAATTTGATTTAATTGGTATTGCTACTTTCCCATCAAATTTGCAAATAAGTACTACAGAACGCGAGTTTACATAAGAATCAAAAGTAAATAAAAAAATTAAATAAAGTGCTCAAATTTTACACAGACGTAATATTAGAATACTCAAACGTAATATTAGAATATTCCATGAAATTTTTATTTTACTTTTCGTAATGTTTTGAGACATGGCCGATACATCCTTAATGTACAACACTAAAATATATATGCAAATTATTTTGATTAATTCTCTCCAATTGCCACGCCAACATCGACAATAAACTCACAACGTCAAAATTTCATGTCGATAAAATCGCGGCTAGAAAGTAATCGTATTTTTTCTGCGGCACACTAGAACAATAACGAACTGATTTTGCGATATTAACTCGGGAGCAGAACGGCAACGTTACAGGGAGTGCGGCATGCGAAACGACTCGCATAACATCATCATCCCGCACGCACACCCGTGTGCCGCGTGCTTCGACAAAACTTTCGCCGCGAAATCTCGCATTTCTCCCCTCTTTCTCTCGCTCGTCCGCTCGCTCGGCATCATTGCGGTTCCCCCTTCGAGAGGCCGGCGTGGATGTTCGGTGCCCGACGCGACCTACCCCAAAATCGCCCGTTAGGCCTTTACTGGCGGCCCGACGCGCCGCGCGCGCAATTTCGTCCACGGACGAAACTTTCGCTGTACTACATCCGGCCCGAACCTTCCTTACGAGGTACGACGTTGCGTGGCCACCTCTGGCATAATAATTGTCTGACGCGTAATACGGTACAGTCCCGGCAGCGAGTGACGGCGGGCTGCTTGATGTGCACGACAAAAAGCGATTTGCGAGAAAGAATTAAATTTTAGACGACTGAAATTTTACAGCGCGCGTATTCAATTTTTTTTTTATATATATGCTATTCCTGTTCGAGGTAATTAAAATGAATTTTGTCATTAACTTTCGTTAATAATCAATTTTCACAATTTTTTTGTATGTCAATCTATTTTTCCACCAAATCAAAAATGCAAAAAAGAAATTATAACGTAGAATATGCTAAATAAAAAGTATTTACATAAGCAGACTAAAAATATTATCGAAATCTATCGTAAAATGTTATTTTTTTATATTTCCTATCATTTTATTTGCCAAACACCGATAAAAGAGCATATTTTTAAAATTTATCCATGTTTTTCTATTTATTTTTCACGCGCTTCATATTTCATAGTAATACAGATACTAAATTATTTTAATTAAATGTAAAATGTGAAAAAATGTAAGTACATTAACAATACGTTCAATTTGAAACGGATCACGGCAGCATTGATAACACGGGGAAAAAAAATATGTAATACAGATATCGTTTTTCTGCTGACGAAATTTGAATATTTTGCACATCGATACTTTTAATTATAGAATGACGTATAACATAAATATAAGTCTACATTTCGATATATTGACATACAAAGATATAACTCGATTCAACTGATGTTGGCACAACTTCTTGTAAGTTAATATTGACATAATTTGGCTTAATGCAAAACCTAGAAGCCGCGTAACAGTTGGTATTTGCTTTTCTTCCATATGTATTTACCATACCGCAGGTTGACTTTATCGCTTTACCGTGAAAAAATGTCGACAGAATTGACGGAAAAATCGCGCGTAAGCTTTTCGTTGGACCGACAGACATGAGAAATATTTTAAATATACTTGAGTTTTATATTTATATAAATCCGTATATTTTGCGCGATTGGAGATCGGCGCGCGCGCGTACTAATTCGCAGAGAGTTGAAATTGAGATCACTGTTATCACGACTAATTGCGAAAAATCGACGGTTTATAGTAAAATATATCTGGAAATATTAGCGGGGGATTTATTTTTTTCAAGTTTACCTTCAACAGTATGATATTTAAGAATTTTACTTCTAAGAGTGAAAACAAATGTAATGTATCTCTAATTGGTTGAACAAAAATTCTAATTATAAATTTTTCATTACATTTACATTAATAATTATTAATTTTTTTATTTTTATAGTATAGTTCTATTATAATCACTTTAGACGATTTATAATTTGCGACAAAATTCGAAACGTGTACTTTTTAATAACCCAATTATGCCAAAGGAAGAAACAGTTGAATATTTTATAATTTTAAATCAAATTATGATTCGTATAATTAATACCACAATTTCTTTCTCATCTATACTTATATTAATAATTTATTATATTATAGAATTCTGTTGCAAATTATAGATCGTGTAATGTGAGCATTAAAACACAGTTCACAACTATTTGTTAAAATAATTGCAAACTTTCGGGTAACGGATGAAAATTAACTGCACAAATTTGGACCTTCAACAGTCAAGATCTTAAGAGCATCGCCTAGAGATTACTGGGTCTCTTCCCATAGGCATTAGTTAAAGTTAATTGAGACTTAAGTGATTCTCTGGGAATCAGTTAAACCAGCGTTAAAGTTAACCGACACCAGTGAGAACAGTCCTTATCGGTAAATCCGTCGCTGTTCACTGATGAATAGCCGTGAATGTTTCAGTTTGCAATTTCGAGGAGAATCATCGCGTGCGGAGTAATCGAGAATCGAGACGCAGAACGTGCGTTCGTGCGTGGGATCGCCGGATAATACGCGGCTATTTCACGCCGATGCTATCGCAACATTTTTACGACGCGATACAGTAACGCGTTACGGTATCACGCTCGCGCTACCGATAATTATCGTTAACATTATTTTGCGTAATGCTCTCGCGCTCGCGGTGCGCGCTTTTTGAAAGAGAGAAAGAGAAAGGGAGAGAAATGAATCATTATATACGTACGTATAAAACTTTAAATCATTTATACATCATGTACGAATTTATTGCTCGCATGATGTTTACGATTTCCCGATGTTTAATGAAATCACATTTGCTTAAAAAATTGTATACTTCTTATAATTAATTGCGAAATTTTTCAGAAAATAAAACAAGTTGTCTCACTTGTGAGGAGAATTAATTGCATCCGTACTAAAAATTTATTATGTCCGTAACTTGCAGCTGTCTTGCAATTGTCTTGGAGCTATTACACTTCGAAAATCTGTTAAACTATTCTGTCGTTTCTCGTAAAAATTTTTTATTGTCAACGCAGAGAGACGCGAGTAACGCGAACTATGCATATGGAAAAGATCGATGAACCATTCGACATCGACAAATAATCGGTATTGCTCGTGTCGCGTCTAGCGATGGGCCGATTGCCTAAATCCGACACTTTTCAACACGTTTTATTCGCAATGTGAGCTTTTAACCCGCACGTATGTACACAAGGTCATTGACGCGGTACACTTTTATCGTTAAGTATGGTCGACGATGAGTGGTTTACACGCGGTTGGATCTCGTTGTGTTTTTTTCTTTTTTTTTTCATTCCTCCGCTTCGCACGTATATCCTGTGTTGGAATTGAAACGACCGAAACGAACTGTAACCGGAATAACTCCGTGCAACTCGCTGCATATTGGAACGAGTTCTTCGAACTTCGAGACGCTAATACGTAATGAGACACGTGAATAATTACTATAATTAATTATGGGCATAATTACTGTACAGCTATATATAAAGAATTCTCTTAAGTACCTTTTACTTATAAGCGATTTTACAAAGATTAATTCGATTTTTTATTAAATAATTTATTAATTTTTATTAAATATTCGACGCTTACGTATAGTAATTTTATTAAAAATGCATCTTATATTACGTCATATTTCTTTAAGAATGTACGGGACACATCTCAAAAAATATTACCAAAAATATAAAAATTTCATAAAATATTTTAGAATTACATTTGAGTATCTGTGCAAAATTTGAACACAATTCGCTTATGGATTTAAAAGTTATTTTATTTTTTGTTTGTATATATTTCTTTTAATTCTTATAGAGAATCGTGTTTTGTAGTACTTGTATTATTTATATAATATTTATGTATCATTTGTATATTAATATTATATTATTTATACATTAATACAATTAATAATATTCTATAATTATGTATACTTATATAGTAATATAATAATAATTTATATAATTATATATTTAGTTGGTATTGCTACTTTCTCATCAAATTTTCAAGTAAGTATAATATTATATTATACTTATTTGCAAATTTAATGAGGAAATGGCAATGCCAACTAAATCAAAATTTGTACATATACTAATAAAATTCTAATAAATATTTATTTAGATCCACGTATTCGTTTAAAAATTATTTATTTAAAACTATAGCAAAATAGAGTAATTTTCACTGCAAAAACCATTATAAATCAAATTTTTCATTGTTTTATTCTTCGAAGCTAATTTCAGGACCAAAATCGGGCAATTGTGACTAAAATTTTTTGTTGTTGATTAGGGAAAAAAAGAAAAAAAAATAGATAAGCCTTCAGTTTTTAAATTTCGATAACTTTTAGCTCGTAGTGTATAGCCAAAACATTCTTAAAGTACTTTTAGATTCGAACAAGTCACTATCGTAATCGACATAAGACAAAAAAAATAATGGAATATATTTAAAAAATTCTTATAAAAACTTAATAAAGCGGAACACTTTATAAATAAAACAATAAAAACGCAATTAATTACGAAAGATTCTGGATTGAATAAAAAAAAATTACTACTGAGAAAATCGAGTTCCAAAAGATGCTAAACAGAAAGAAAAATTTATTATACATATATAAGAGAAAAATTGATCGAACATAGCTCGTTTCTGATGATTCGTTGAATCGTCAGATGCTTGCTTCGTGCTCGTTTTTGTATCGATCACGTAACGATGATCGCGATGCTGTTGGAGCAAAATGAGTTGGCCAATCTCAATGCTCGCTCTCGAAGCTCGACGATGCTCACTCATATTCGGTGAGTGACCCGCAATCGCTGGTCTCAACGACCAGCAACACCAAACATTTATATGCTTACTGTCTGGCCTGAAAATATCGTGCCCGAAGTGCACACGAGAACCCTGACCCTCCTCAACGACAATATTCGACATCCGTGTCCCGCTTTTGTGTCACGTACGTTTTTAATCATTCTTATTAACTATCGCGCGCTCACAATTATATACTCGCGTCACTACATGAAAACGCTTGCTCATGATGACGCATGTCTACAGAAATCTAATCTTGAAAATTTTTTAATACATTTTATTTTAACAAAAATAATATGGCAAACTCATGAAATTTATACGATTTATTAAAAATTAAGACGCAAGTTAATATCTCATCTACAAATGAATATTAAAAAATTCAATTTAATTATTTTTAATTTAATGTTGCAATGACAATTTAATTTTAATTTTATAAAGCATCTAAATATAGCTTTTCTTAAATACACAGATAATTGGATTCTTAAAAATTTAAAAGCCTGCAACTAATAATCTTTCTAATTTTTATTTAAAAAAATTCGGTTTAAAATTTGACAAGAGAAATTTAATTTGGTTTATGGAATCCTATATACAACAAGTTTAAAATTTATTTTCACAAGAGAAAGATAGAGATGAGAGAGATATACAGTTATATAATAAGTGCATACGAATATCGTTAAATTTAAGTCATTAATTCGATGTGAAGGATTATAACGGCTTTCAGCGTTCAGTTTTATTAGATAATATAGTGTGCAATTGCATGATTGTAAAAATATTTTGTAAAAAGCATTGTGTAGATAAACTTTTCATGATATGTACTTCATTTCGGTCTGTTCACACAAAAGCTTTATATTGAAAATTATAACATGCTTGTAATTCATGTAGATCATACATTTCCACATAGCATTTTATCAAACTATAATCAAATTATATTATTTAAAAAATGTTATATCCAATATAAAAAAAAACATTTTATTAAATATTTCATGAGAGCAATGATACTTTTTATTAAGTCGCGTGAAACAGAAAAAATAGCGCTCGCAATGTTTTTTTTTTCAGGATTCCCTTTGGAACGTCGGAAATTTCGAAAATCACGAACGAGCGGGCAGCAATTACAAAAAAAAATTCGCGAAACAAATTCCTATCAATTGCATTAATTTACCCATTCTTTCCAATGAGAGATCGCAAAAAAAAAACTTGGCTACGCCACGCGTCGCGTCGAACGTATCGCGTGTATGTACATCGGCAAGAATTAATCGAGCACACCGGTTAAAAAACGGCGCACCTGCTATTTCGACGTATATCGTACGATCCCGATCGATACGATTATTATACGGCGAGCAAGAGGGCAGTCGACCTCGATATCCCGCATCCGTTCGCCGCATGTGGAAAGCTTGTAATTTGGCAATGGCCACGCAACGACGGTGACAAAAGAAGTGCGCGCGTCTCGAAATAGTATACGGCGAAACGGAAGGAAGAAACGAACGTGGAGGTATCACTTCGCGGGGCTGATAACCGTGAACGTCTCGTGCGCGCGCACACACACGTGCACGCTGCACACGCAGGCACACGCGCTGCACATGTATGCGCGCGCCTATACTGAATTATGCAGCCTGCATATTTTCCGGTCTGTTTGGTGGGTCTCAAAGCCTAACCGGTAACCCGGCAGTCTGCGCACACGCACACGCACACACACAAACGAACACGCCGAGTGACTCGTCTGCAGAAGCCACGCAGAACGCGCGAAAATTTTTCAATTTCACAGCAGGCTGCGCCTGCAAGAGAGCCTGCCGTGAAAGAAGAATGTCCCTCGAGCGGGGACGATTCCAAACTGAGAATAGAATAATGATGGGACCGCAAAGAGATTCGCGGAATATCTTTGCGACAGCCGGCGATCTCGTTCTCTCGGGCCATTATTAGCTTCCGTTAGCACCTGAATAGAATATCTCGGCGACATGTTTTTTTTTTCAATAACAAGTGTCTAATCAAGAGATTATATATAATTATAATTAAATCATTTGTCATAGCGATTTTAGATATTAAGAGACAAGGTTGGCTAAGTTAATATAATCTTTATCTTAATTAAGTTAATAGTTTGTAAAATGAATTTAATTACGTTAAAAGTTACAAAAAAATAACTAGTTGAATGTTACAGTAAGATTAAATTAGCTGAAGTTACATTAAAAGTTAATTTTGCGAAGCATTATATTCATATTAAATTAGAAATTCGTAAGTTTTTAAAGTTTCATTATTTTAAACAATTATAATATGGATTACCAAACAAATTTAATATTTTATTTGTTAATTAAGTTTATATAACAAAAATATTGTTTTTTTTTATATGGAAATCTCGATGGAAATGTATTTTTTCTTTTATAATTTTTCTTTTACATGTAACAGATAAATTTTTAACTTGAAAAAAAGTTAATGAATTAAAGTTTATGTTTCAAAGTTAACTAGTTAAAGTTAAAAATTAAATTATTTAAAATTAATCAAGTTAAAATTTTATTAAGTTATAAATGTTATTATTTAACTTTTAATTTTTTAATCAGTTATCAACTACCCGACCTTGTTAAAAGAATTCGTGTGTAATGAAAAGAGAGATGATAGATCCAAAGACAGATGTGCGACATTAATTGCGAACTACCTAGGGGATTGTACGTTGAATACTAATTGATCGTTGGTTAGATCCTAGAAACTCAGTTCCTAAATGGAAATTATTAGCCTACCTCGCACTTCATGAGAGACTTTGTCGTTCATTATAAATTATAATTCAATTTGCCGCGAATGGTCATGATATGACAGCGACGAGATGTCGTTTTATTGTAACACACGTAATTCACCGATTGATCGATCGACGATGATTTAATGAACGCTGGCGAACCGGCATCGTTGTGCCGAATCGAACGATGCGTAATTTCCGCGTGGCCGGTTTATAAATCCTGATTAATTATTTGTCACTGAACGTAATAGTAGGCACACGAGTACTTTGAAAATTCAATAATTCGGCGGCGCGGTTTATAGCCCATTATTCCCTGCGAAATTAATATCTACCGCTCCGGCCGATTATTTCGACATTGAAAGCACTGTTGTTTTGATTAATCTAAACGTAGTCGGAAAAAGCATCTATCAACATCGGAAACCGATCCACGACCGAGAGAATATAAGCACAATGTGCGTCGCGAGATGCGAATATTATCGCGACTCGGTCCCGAACGATACACAAATCCCACTTCGTCTCTCCCTCTTCTGCCCATTGTCATTCAAAGAACCACTATCAAAAATCTGACAGTCCATGAGAGACCACTAAGCCAACGAGCCCGAACGAATAGAAACGCATGACTTGCATCTCCGTGACAGGTTGCGCGGTACTTTTTTACGTCTTTCATAATTTTATAGAAAACCTGTCAAATTACGAGATGCCGTTACTTCGCGTTACACGCATACACGCACGCACATAATCGTGCAATGAATCTACATAATAACCGACAACAGCACTCGTATATTTTCTATCACGCAATCGATTTGTTTTCGCATCTCCGCCATTCGCCTATAGCGCGTTATGCCTATTTGCTCGCCATTATCGATCATTTGCCAAGTGCTTGGAACTTTAACCCCTCTTACGAAAGACTCGTGAAATTCCATGTATCTATGTTTTTAGTGGACGAGAGAAAGAGAGGAATTATTTTATATATTTATTTTTAAGGTCATCTCTACGCATGTTTATTTTACATCTAGCTTTGCAAAATAATAAGGAATACAATCATCAGAACGAGAGTTATAAAACAATTAGTTCTTTCAAAAATGTTCTTGAGATCAAGCGTTCGTGATAATTGCGAATTCACTTCATTACTTAATTAAATAGCATCCGTAGCAAATGACAACGATAAGAAAAAGATGTTTCAATTTATTCGTAAAAAAACCACTTTGTCGATAACAATTAGTCTTTTAACGAAATTATTTACATAAGGTTGTCGTTTTAAAGGTTTTATAAAATCTGAGAAAATTTTATTACGATGAACATTAAATTAATATTATGTCCCTCACATTAAGCGGGATTCAAACAGTCGATTTACTGCGCGATCCATCTCATTATACCTAGGATGATCACTTGACATTATATGACTCGCAACGCACTGGTAAGGTGCTCACCTTTCATCTACCAACAGTAATTTTGCTTCTGCGAGAGCTGCGAGAGCTGCGAGAGCTGCGAGTGTACAAGTTTTTATGTGCATTTTTTACTTTTTATCGAAGCATTTTTTTTTCTTCTAAACATTATTACACATTTATCATGAGTGATTGAAGAAATTGCGAAACGTTAAATTAATTTTAATTTAACAAATAACCGATTTTTTCTCCAAAAAGAACGATATCTCTAAATGATAAATACTTTTAAGGTAACGTAATTTTTGTAATGCGCAGTTGTTAATTTAACTTGTTCAAGAATTGTTTATTTCTATTTTAAATATGATTCAAGAACTGAAATGATAGATTTTATCGCGAGTTTATAATATGTTATAAGTTGCATTTATAGAATAAATATGTGAAAAATTATTTCATAAGAATAAATAGAAATTTGTAACAAAATACAATTTAACAAGTTATAAATATAATACTTTAACGATGCGTGATTATCCTTTTGTCGTTGGAAATCAGTGCGATTATTGCAAACACAATTACAATTACCATGCATGTAATATAATCAGTTCGTCTTTTTAGCTGCACTGTATTCCAAATAAAATTTTAATATTTTTGTAAAATTGTAAGGTTTATATGTTGTAAGCTTTATTCTTAAATTAAAAAAATTTTTTTTTTTTAATAATTAAAATAATATCTTATATAAAATTCATCACATATATATAAATAAATGTATAGGTTTATTTGTTAAAATATAAACTTTACAATTTTTTACACACACACACAAATAAATATCAAAATTTTATTTAGAATATCTATTTGATGTAACAATGAAAAAATATAATATATAAATTGTAACAAAGCACAAAAATAAGTACAGCTAAAAAAACGTTAATTGTAAATTGATTGAAACTCTACACTCACCATTTTGCGACGTCCCTCGATGTCCATCGATGCATCTTCTACTGCAATTATATCTGCAACACTACTCGGAAGTGACTCAGGAGTCTTTCTGCGTCGTCCCATATCGATTACACTTTATTTCACTTTACTTAATATACGCGAAACTCGCGATATCAAATTCGCAAAATTGCAATTTTAACATATTTAATAACTCACGATTTTAATATTATAATTAACAAATATTTATTATAAAACGAAATTTGTAAATTTGGTTAAGGAGTTCCATATGTCCATTGTACTTCACTTTACATCACTTCATTTCACACACAATGCACCCGCGATGAGAAATCCATTTAATTTACAAATTTATTTAAAGAATATTTATGACAAGATACAAAATTTATAAAGTTTTCTTTAACGCGATATTCTGTCACATATGAGTTAAGTTTAAAATATGTTTATGTAGCGAAATAAAACTTTCGTTATTTCGCAATATTTTTGCGAAAATTGCTTTGCTTTGCAATGACTTTGCGAAGATTATATCTACAATATTTCTGTAAAGATCATTTCCTCCTGTAATATACTTGCAAAGTATAATTTCGCAATCTTTTTGCCATGTCGTCTCACGGAAATCACGAATTTAAACGTGCATTAAATATTCAAAACTAAAAATTTAAAAAATTTTTAATACTATCGCTAAATTAGATTTGTAATCTTATTAAAAGAGAAATATTCATAAAGTATATAAATAAAAGATAGAATTTTTTTGTAAAGAAAGTACTGAATTGCAAAGTCTAATGCAGCTAGAATACTTATACTTTTCATTCTATTTTCCGCAAATTAAGTCTGTGAAATTTGTTTTGCATGGCATGAATATTATTATGGATAATTAAAAGTTATAGAAAGTGATCGAAAAAAAATAAGAAACAAAAATCATTAAAGTATGTAAAATAAAATCGTGATCCGTAATAGGTGACAGTTTTAAAATTTATAAAGTTTAGATGTCATTTTCAACGTTAATTGTAAGAAAGATCTATGCTGAAAATTGAAGCGTCGAGAGTAGATATAAAATTCAATCGCGATTATGTAATATTCGTTTTATATAATTATAATTTTCAAATTAAATCAAAATGTTATAATTAAATAATTTTAAACAATCTATTTTAACAAATATCTTTTTAACGAGAAAAATATGACATATATATTTTTTTTTCTGCTCGGCGCTTCGTATGCAAAAATTTGTATCTGCATGCAAAAATCTATCCGCGAAATGAATCGCACTGATTTCAGATCCCGGAAAACATTCATACGCTAAATTTTACTCACCGATACTCCGTCTACCCAAAACCAGCCATGTTTCGAATCCGGATCTGCGGCAAAAATATAACGTCGTCAATTAGATTTAAGTTAAACGAACTTGACGAAGACAAATTTAAGGTATCTTAAAATATAATCAAAATTTTATATTTATACAAGTTCCATTTACCTAATGATTGCTCCATCATTATTCGATGCCACCTAGGCCTCGTCTTCTTCTCAGCTCCTTTACCGACGTTTACCCGACACTCGCGGAAAAAAAACGATTGTTTGCAATCGCGCGGTACTTTACGCGTACTCTCGATATTAAGGATGTATCGGACGTCCCTGCAAAATAAATGAAATTTGGAAATGTGTTAATATTAATATTTCAAATAAAGTGTATACATATGAATGTTGTGTGAATCAAATTATATTTTTATTTAATAACATGTTTTTATACTTTATTTACTCTTTATGTTATTAACAACCAAATTATTTTTTACAACATTAAAAAAAATGTCAATTTTTCATGTAAGCACTTTAAATATTCGAGATGATTTAAATAAAGTTTTATTGTGATTGTCTGTTCAATTAATTTTGTAAATAAATATATAAATGGATTTTATTTATCTTACAAGAATTGATCTCTGCATCGCAATGAAACTTTACATAAGTCATCTTGAAATATTTCATATTTGAAGTAAATAAAAAATTTAGATTATTTTCATTGTTTCTTATTTCATTATATCATTAGTAATTATATTTTCATTACAGAGCACACTTTTACTTTTCATTGAAATAATTTTTTATCCAGATAGAAAATTGCCGCCAAATTTTTTCGACTACTATCAAATGAAATATAAAACAATCTATAATTTTTTTAATGTTTTGAGAAATGTCCTATACATCCTTAACTGTACGACGAACACCTTATTAAAACGAAAGAGCCGCGAGAAATATAACGATCTGCTTGAGACTCGCGATGTTCGAAAAGACAGACAAAGAGGAGGATCCCGAAAAACTACGCGATTATCTCAAACGTTAGTCGCGACATCTTATAATTGTCATAAGGATTTTATCTGATCAATTATACTGTTATTATCAACAAATACTAATTGATCATATTGATCGTGTGATTAATATTGATGGCTTGTAATAATGGCTTCACATAATCGCACAAATAATTTTAGATTGTTATCAAAAATATTGATGTATACTGTTATTAGTACTGTTGAATCAATGATACTGATCAGTATTATTGATCGTGTAAGTTCCCTTTTAGCTGCACTTTATGTGCCTTCCGCGTTTCCAACTGACGATGTGTATATTTTGGATTCACCTGTAATAACAGGTTTTAGGACAATTATTACTAAGTACTACGTATTGCGAATACAAAAATAAATACGTGAATTAAGAAACTGAAAATCCATATCCTCGGAACGAATATAGTTCTCGCTTCACCGACTGTTCGCGCGATATACAATACTATTTCCGAGTAAGCGTCGCGTCGTGTACGTTTTAACAAATCACCAATGTACAAGCGCCGAAACGACGTCGCGCGATTGATAAATGTGACAATGCGGTGCTAATGAATAAAACTGTATCTACCAATTAATCGCGTCGCGACACCAGTCGACTCGGTTGATTCGGTTGATCCATTCTGAACCGCGGCGTTCCGTAAGTTGCCGAGAATTACGAGAATCAGGTCGGCAAATTTACATTGCTACGATGTACACGGAAAGAACGATTTTGCTGAAAATACAGATCTGAAAATAACTATGTTGAACCATTTAAAATATGGAATGTTTAAATTGGTTGCTAGAACGTGTCAAAACTTTTTGCAGCATTATTATCATCATGCTTTTCAACATCTTACGTAATTATTTGGATGGTTCAACATAAATTTATTTTCAGATCCGAAACTGTAGCTAAATTTTTAGATAGAATTTACAGTAAATTTTTTTCTTTCCGTGTGTGTGTGTGTGTGTGTGTGTGTGTGTGTGTGTATGTGTGTGTGTATATATATATATATTTCAGTAAATCAAATTAATGATTAGAATGCAATTGTCCGAAAATATACAATCGAAATTAATTTTGTCCACATAATAAATCTCTGATACACAAAACCCGAAATAGCCTGTTAATAAATAATCAATAACAATCAGAGTATAGCAGTTCTGTTTATTTGAATGTCCGACGAGTCGCCATGTATTATTTCGACTGTCAATTCAAAAACAATAGGCGCTACGAGAGACAGAAAGAAAAAGAGAGAGCGAGAGAGAGAGAGAGAGAGAGACGTTAATTCCGTAAAATTAATTGTGTTCATATCAATGAAAAATTCAAATGCGAGATTCGGATTCAAATATCGTTGAAGTAGCAATTGTTGACCGCAATAATTCTCATTGCCTATCTATCTCTTCATGCCTGCTTTAAACGTATAACTCGTGCGAATTACCCGTCTCGACAAATAATCGTGGTGTCAAGATGCTCATAAGTCGTTAGTCGTGGGAGTTGATATTCGAAGGATTGACAATTGCTAATTGTTCACGGGGAACGATCGCGAAAAATTGCGACAACACGCGGAACGATTTACTACTGCGTGCCTGCCGGCTCGGGTCTCGGCGAGCGAATGATAGCGCGGCGACCTTGCGTAAACACGGCGCGCGCCGTACGTTATAATAACAAATACCAATACAAAAGCCTCGTGCCAGTCCGATCAAAATATTTAACTTTGAAAAATGGATTGTAAACGAACACTGAATATTCTGCTCCTTTCGTATTTCAGATTAATTAATTCCTTGTGTCTATACTCGATGCGATAAACAGTCGTTTATCAATCGAGATTAATAGTTTAGTAATATATTCAAGAATTGAAACGCAAAAAATCGTTGCGCGTAAAAATTATTACGTTCTATACAACAAAATACTTATGAGGAAACCTAGTATGAATAATAATATTATATTAATAATATTAATATCACAATTTATTTTGTTAACATCAATAATATATAATATTTTTCGATCAAACAGCTAATTATGATGTATTGCCAATTTAATATTTTGCGCGTAAATTCTCTTAAAGTAAATAAATATATATAAATAAATATATTAACAATTGCTATTTCATATTACAATACGAAAATGAAATTTATCATAAACTTTTAAAAAACTTTTATACACATATAAAAAATTATTTAGATAAATATACCTAGGTTTAATAAAAATGTAATAAAATCCTGCTCCGATGTACTATAAAACTTATAAAAATTTATTAAACGTTAACTTATTATTGCGAAGGAAATAGAAATTACTAATAAGTTAGTAATAAGAATCTATTGTGTCAAATTTTAATCAAATGTTGAATGCATGTATAAATAATAAATTATTATTACTAAATTATTAATTACTAATTATAATTATAATATATATTAATTCTTTATATGTGTGTACGCCAAATATTGAAGCATGGTTCATTAAATAATTACTATTTTCCTACTAGAAATACGATCAACTATATCGCTTATAAAATATTTAAGTCTCTAAATATAAATTGATTATACAATCGCAATCTGCATCAATAATATACGTAATGTGATGTGCGTATGCGTGTGTAATGTGACACAAAAAGAACATCGTTACTTCGTTACAACGAAAAATTGTTAAGTCTCGTGATAAAGAAACAGAATTGCAATACTATTGTAACATTGTTTTGGTTAAGGTAGGATTCGTCCCACATATTTCAGAGCGTTAAATATCGGTGATGCGGGTATTCTGTGCGTATCATTATTGCCGTGCTCGCTCGTGCACGCGGAGCGCGTGGTATCACGTACGACGTGATTGACCTCTGCGAGACTTGGACCGAGCGCGCGCCTTAGCGGCAAACAGCGTCCTACCCGAATACCTGACGGAATCGGAATGAATAAGGCGTTACGAGCTGCGTGTATCTCTTACGCACTGATCTTTCCTTTCTCCTCCCTCACGAATCGCGGCAGGAAAAAAGGGATACGAATATAATTAATGTAATATTACAATTAATGCCTATATCCAATATGAATTTATTAGAGATGTATACTCATTAAATATGAAAAGTTACTTATGGAAAATATGGATTTGTTGTAAATACGCATAATAAATTTAATTTATTTAATTAGAAAATTTATCATTATATTATGAACGAATATTTCATTATAATCTATTTAATTTTTCAGAAAAGAGATAATAGATTTCTCATTATAAATTACAGATTTAACAAATTTTTTAACGTTATTTATATAGACGAAAATAATAATTAATAAGAAATTATTTTGTTCGGCTACATTAATGTATCTGATCTCGTATTTATAATACGGGATACATTATTATTCTATATCATCATTATTATCTCATTCTAACGGGCATATTTTTTATTTTATTATATTATCTTACCCTTTTAACTAAAATTAATTTATTAAATACACAAACTTAATTGAATTATTATAAAAAATATAAATTATATTATATATAAGTGTTATAAATATTGTATTATATATGTGTTTTTACTTCCCTCATTAAATTTATTTATATAATTTATTTTTTTTAATAAATAAATACATGAATATTTGATGTAAATTATCTAAAATTTGTAACCGAATTTTATTGATAAATTTTAAAACTGACAAATGTTTTTCGTAAATAAAAGAATTGTTTGAAATGTATCGTTGTCAAAATTAATTGATAAATTAATGAATAATCAAAATTTTCTATGCGATAATTTTATATAAATACGTAAACTAAGAATAGATTACAATAAATATGTAATAATTAGACATTCAATTAGGTAAAGATTGATTATAAATAACAACTTGAGTGTGTGAATTTAGCTACGTTGATAGCTAGCTAATAGCAATTTTAAAGAAATTACGAGTTGAATTAATATGTCACTATTATTCTAGACAAGACTATGATCGTTGTGATAATTAGACCTAAGCGCATGGCCGTGGGAAACAAATATCAAAATGTGCAACAGGTAGCTTCAGCAAATAACGTTCATCACTTTTGATGGAAGAGAGAATGTAAAAAAAAAAACAAACGAATAAATTACTCTGGTTTCAACAAATCTTCAAAAAATGCTTTATATCGTGTCAAAATAATTATGCACAAACAGCGGCGTATGGGGAAACATTTTTATTCATTTTCACTCACATTTTACCATTACGCTATTATTCCTCTCACACAACAGCTCATTTAATTATACCTTCATAAAAGTGCAAATTCAAAAGGACGTTCTGAAGGAATCAATGTCCGCTTTTACCTTGTCCCGATTGCCTTCTCCTTCCGTCTCCTCTTAGCGAGCATCGATTAGTTCTTTTCCTCGAGGCCTTTCGCGACTGTTTCTCGTCACTGGCCTCGACACTCGTTTCGCCGACTTTTGCACATTTTTAGAAATTCAGGTTGCGTTAAATTGCCGGGCACGAATTGTGCTGGCCGCGTGTTGCGCTCTGATTCGATGGCGGTCACGTCTATGCTGCACGCGAACCTCGATCGCACGGCACGCATATGTCGACTGAAGATGGTAAAGTTTGAGAGAAAGATATGGCGTTGATCCGGCGTCAATAGAATTTATTTCATTCGTGAGTGCGAGATATTCGTTGTATGCAGAAAAGGTGCTAATTTGAACGTTGTTTAATGTAAACGATGTATATTTGTAACAAGAAGCTTAAGAAAAAAAATTTTTTGAGCACTTTGAAAAAAAAATGTTATCAATCATCGAGACCAGTATGTAAATTAATGTGTAAAATGACGTATGTTGAAATTTTCCAGAGCAAAAGCATCTAGAAGCGAGATTGTACAGTGAAAAATAGTCATTGGTCTCGTGCATAAATAATTTGCAATCATAATCGGAATAATCGTAGGACATATTGAGCCACTCGTAGTTATCTTGATAATATATTCTCGCGAGAAGTATGCAAGTAACAAGAAAATGCAAAATAAAGCCGAAAATGATGCGGAATGGCCGTATTACATAGATAATTCTACTAAATCACTAAAATTCTTCGAAATGTAAGAGAAACGGTGGGCGAAAAAAGAAAAATCTAACCACTTCTCGTGGGGCCACTTTGTGATTATCGTCGTGACAAATTACAGAAACAGCGCGGCACACATGGTTGCACCATGATATAACGCGATATACAAATTATCCAACTTTGTAGTCGCTGTTGTAATTCGAGGGGTATGAAGTTACGATTGCGGGTCTGGCGTATACGGTACTTGATTACTAGGGCGATTACAAAGTTGTTCCCTCTCGAATGCCCCTTTCGTTTTTCTCTACAGCAGTAGCACAAGGTCGCCAGAAATTCGATGGCGTGTGGCAATTGTTTGAGAATGACCACCGTACAAGAGCGAAAACAAACTCCGGAATTCGATTGAGCACGGAACAGCTAGCAATATAGGAGAGATTAACATTGAAAACAAATGGCGTTCGAATACGCAAGAAAATATATAAGCAATAAACATGATAAAATATGTAGATGATATCTCTATCAGCTTTGAAATATATTAATGTATTCAACGTAAATTTGGGAGGTAGATCGATCGTCCAATGTTCATAAATTACAGCCCATTCATCAAGCGAAAATAATAAATTACGATGTTAACAACATCGGGACGTCAACAAAATAATAGAAAACACATTATTCAGTCGAGAGAATGGGCTGTGACCGATGATTCTCTACTGAGTGAGGGAATAATATGTAATTATTATTGCCGCAATTATACGCAACCAACCACATAATCTCTCCAAACATTGTAAATATTCTCTGCGACAAGCTGCGCAAAAATATTATTTTAGCTTCTCTGTTTATAACGTTTTATCTGTCTTTCGCCCTCATCAACAAAACCTCGTAATTAGTCCAATTTTGCGGAGGGTATATACACGTACTGGTTTTAAAATGAAATACTTACTACGTTTTCTGCGAATTTTCTACCTCTCTTTCTTTTCCCTCTCAATACCAATGAGGTTAATTGCTAGCACTACCCCGAGAAACCTAAATCTTTAAACGGTTTCATCAGCAACGAATATCAATCAACATTACTAATTCTTTTTCAACTGAAGGAAAAATATCAAGAGGCATTTTCCAATTTCCGTGAATATATTTCGATAATTATAGAATCGTTCATTTAGATGTAAAATTGCGTCATAATTAAAAGATCGCGCAATTAAATTGCAATTATTTTAAGAAAGCTTTCTCTACAAAAGATTTCTATTCATAATTTTACTTTAGTAAATAACTAATGTACGTAGTTTTGTTATCTCCACTTTTGCGTTTTTTTCCCTTTTTCGATCACGTGAAAAACATCGTTGCGAATTTAATTTTTCCTAGTGTATTTCTCTGTGGATTTTTAATTCTGACATATACGCACAATAATTATGATTAGTAATGCAATGTCTCGAGTCGCGACAAAAACACATGTACAAGATAATTTTCCTACAATATACTCAATGGAGAAAGACATTGTAGAATTCTCTACGCCTTCATGTACTATCTAACATATACTAAAAGATACGTTTCCTCCATAAAATAATTAACATAGAAACGAGCAGCAAGGGACTTCGCGTCGCGATACTGAAGAAAAACATGAAAATAAACAGCAGTCCATTATCGTTCCCTTATTTCTTCCTCGCCGAGTAATTCCGCGAGCCATCAGATCGCAAGAATTCGTCGAACCGCGGTTTCCATTGCGTAATAAATTTTTCTTTGAAGAAAAGTTATCGCAGAGGTCTTCCTTCGCCCTCCCTCAATTGTATTTTGCAATAATTACGGAGCAATTAGACATTCTATATGGCATGACAATGAATATTTTATTACAGGGGTTTTTGCGGCTTGGCAACTAACATTGTCATACGCCGGCGCGCCAATAGATTTTTCTCCTTTTTTCCACTCGATGGAGAACGTCATTTCGATGTCGTTCGCGTTACAGAAGCGCGTTTATATTAAATCGATAGTTCCTTAGCGGTGACGAAAATTGCGGATACGTTGGCTGCTGCAACCACGAAAAGCGGACGTCTGAGGCGTCAGAATTTAATTACGGAAATGGAAGCGGCTTATAACTGTCGTAGCACCATCGCTACCACCACCACCACCACCACCACCACCACCACCACCACCACCACCACCACCACCTACCACTATCACCACCACTGACACCGAGTTTTCCGCAAAGCATGATTCCGCTCGCGCGCGTGCAAAATGTTGTGAAAGCAAACGCGTTTCGCTTATGTATCCAGTGGAAGACACCGAGAGAGGAGATGCGATATGACAATGGTCACGTCGATCAGCCTCCGAATGCAGATTATACACTGTTTCTGAGGATCTTGTAGCTCTCGACAGTCTCGCACGAATAGAAATGTGAGGGAGATGCGTATAGATAGAAATAAAACTATAGATACCTACATTAAGCAGCGTGATATCCAATTTCGTTTGTTCACTCCTCTCCGATCAATATTTAATTACAATATCAATTATAATAAGTAAAAGAAGTTTCTATATATCACGAAATATTTAATAAGCTGCGTAAACTAAACAGCTATGTTATATGTAGAGGAAAAATTTGAAGAGAAATATGTAACTTTTACGGAATAAATGATCTGAAAAAGCCCGAAAGACGATAATTAATCTTCACGTTTATTTATTCGTTTCACCAAGCCATCTTTCTTCCGATTCTACGAATTTGCAGCAGCCAGTCTACATTATACATAAATTACGAAGCACGGTATAAATTATGCAGTGTGCTGAAAGAAACTCATCAGAAAGACCGTTAACTGAGAAATGAAACGCTGAATAAGTAACGACTGGCTAAGCGACGCGGCATTATTAATATCAACATATTCTTTTTAATTAACAATTAAAACGACTTTTCGGCCGATGTTCCGATCATTAACAATGACTCGAGGACCAACACTGATGTATTATATTCTGTATTGAATATGTAATGTACACTTACTGATACGTGAAATAGCGAAGCAACGTATACTTTTATCCAGTTTTTAATTAGCGATTGATCAGTCGGTCTATCTTTTACCTTACGGTTCTTTTTCAGTCTTTCGATTCATCAGTACATCCCTACTGCCATCATTTCATCTCATTGAAATGGAAACGCGTTGCACCCTCGGTCAGAATGATGTCAGAATGATGGCAGAATCGGACATTGATTAATTTTCAATACCATGCACGACACTAAAAGTGTTTGCCATTCGAACATTACAAAAACAAGAAAAATTAATTGCTATTAAAATCTATCTATGATTTTATCGTATAATAGTTGAGGTCTGTAATCTAGATAGATAATTTTTGTTCTATTAAAATAGTACAATATAAATGCGAGTAAACATCACCGAGTTGATTATTGATAAATTTTATTTTTAATTGTGCATTATATACAAAAAATTTCAATGTAATAAAGCAACGTAGTAATTTGTAATATGCGTTCTAATTTACTCGACGGGTTCTAATTTACTCGACAGTTATGAAAGTATATATATTCTGTCAAATCTATCATTTGTCACGTCACCAAGATACATTTAGAATGAAATTATTTTTGCACAAAATTGTGAATTAAATTTGATCGACAGTTAGCGCTTTTTACGATGATCCATTGTGCTGCAAATAATTTTCAATAGATCGAATCGATTACCGCACGCTCTCGATAAGCGAATCTATTGCGCTACATGTCGTTTTTGCGCGCGTATCACATCAATCTATGAAGCATTACACGTCGCTAATGAAAAACTGGTTCGCGATGGACAGTCGCCGTCGATTCTGCACATCGTGCATTGGGAGCAACCTTGAGTTCACAAAACAGAATCGATAAGAAGCACATTTTAGCAAAAATAAATGAATACTTCATAGATTATTTGGTACGAGAACAAGTTTGAGGAAGAATAGATTTCTAATAAGTAGAAAATAAAAAGTAGCCCAGTACTCAGATTGCAACTGTACGAAATGTACGACAGTTAAAATACTTCTGGATGTCCAACATGCGGATTGATAACACACGCTGCATTCCGATTTTGGTGAAATATCGTGCGCGAGGAATTGTTATCGCGTTTGTATAATCGGATTTAAAGTTTGCGCAACACGTGTGTTTCCGGGGTAGGCGACGCGAGAGGAAAATGAATGGGGTAAGAGAGAAGAGAAATGTGTAGGTGAAGAAAGATAAGGAGAGAACGCGAAAGAGAGAGAGGGAGAGAGAACGCACGCAATGAATGTCGTCATGCCCAACGATTTCAAATTGTTCGGACGAGATTTAATATTCGCCACTTAGTCGATACTTGTCTCAATTGACACCGACCGATCGATCACCGTTAACCGCAAGCTGCAGCAAAATTAGCCGTGACAAGTAGTGTATACTAAGCATCCAATTACGATCATCTAATTGAGATATAAGTTATGTAATTTTTCATAAATTAATAACAAATTAATGAACAACTGATAATGATGTATTAACATATGACAATACTAGTGACAATATATAAACTAATTTGACTCGCATTTGATAATTAAAATCATCTCTCAACCATTAATCAATTGTATACATGTATATGTAGTCACAGCTTTCCTCTAAAATCAACAAGGAGACAAAAGAAACAAAAGAGTGTATTAAGATTTACAAGAAAATTAGCGCTCTTTTAGATTTTTATTGTTTGCGTTAAATGGTTGAAGTGTCAATTAAGAAATAAAAACGAATTTGGAATTTTCCAACGAATTATAATGCATTCAAGCTTTCCTTCCTAGTCGCGCTCGCAGTTGGTATCAATGTCATTCGTTCTCGCTACAAAACAACTCCTTTGCATTCAAAGGATCATAAAGGTACGAAAACTAATGCGTGTACGCATCCGAGTACAAGTTTCCTCTTTCTTTCTCATTTTCTCTCCTCCTCCTCCTCTTCCTCCTCCTTCTGCTCTCAACCACCAAACTACCCCCTTTCCTCCTAGAGCGGGGTAGCAAGCGATCAAATAAAAGCTCGTGTTTTCCCCGATATTGAACCCTAAGCTAAGCCTAACCTGCCCCAACCTCCTCCGCCTACCGCAACGTGCCCTGGCGTAGAGCAAAGGGGAGAGCAGAAAGGGAAGGGTAAGGGGACAGGAGAGAAACGGAGGGGTGCAGGGCGCAGGGATGGGTACGCGCGGGGGAAGGGAACCAGGAAGGGGGAAGCCACCCCAACTGCGGTCATTGACCCCACGCACACTCCCAGTCCGGCCCGAACCCACCCCTCAGGGCCGACGACACTGGTGCCGTCTCACGGAAAAGTATTGCACTCGCATCGCAACCCCCTTTCAGAACCCTCGCTATCTCTTTCCCGCCGTCGGAGTCTTGCCTTCCTCGCCTCTTTCCGCGCTTATATCGTCTCTATCGCTCGTCAGTCCGCGTTTTCCTCTCTTCCTCGCTCTCTTTCCCTTTTTCTCGTCGCCTTACTGCCGCACGTACGCTCGCACTCTTTTTTCCTCTCTCTTTTTCTCTCTCTCTTTCTGTGTTCGTCTTTCCTTCTCCTCTTCCTCTTCCTCCTCCTCCTCCTCCTCCTCCTCCCCTCTCTCTCTCTCTCTCTCTCTCTCCGGGTCTTCGAGATATTCCACGGTAACAACTAAGCGGGAAAAAAAATTTTAGGTTCCACCAAGCGGAGTTCATTTTGTTACTCATCCCTTATTGCCGCGAGCGATTTGTCGAGCTGTTTGTAATATTTCTCGGAGGCTGTCGGTTAGGGGTGACGAGCATTCTTGAGGAAGTGTAGTTGACCGCCGATTTCCGCCTTGAAGAAAATTCCAGACGACCAACGATTAAAAAGATGACGTTAAAAAGACTGTGAGCACGGAAAATAAAATCCATCTTAAGGGTAAGTATAAGAAGGAAAAAGAGAGTATATGTATATAAAACTATCTTTATCCTTTAGATGTTTTCCAAAGTATTCTCACTGAAGTATTTCAACACAAAGATACAATTGCGTTTGGTGTAGAATAAATTACATTACCAAATAAGCTATCCAATTCAATGTATTGAAACGTTCGAGCGATAATTAAAAACGTTTATTTATTCGCAAGTACTTTTGTACCTCAACGCACGGGGTCTACGTAATGCGTGTACGAGTAGACAGATTGACGTCATGTAAAAGTATTGTACACTCGTTACAACCCTTTTCAATACCTGCTCTGTCTCTTTCTCCACAGCTTTTCCCGTTTCCTTCTTCCACGCGTATTCCGCGATACCCCTCTATAGGTCTGTCATGTTCTGACAATTTGTGTACACGCGTAGTCAAGAGTACAAAAACCTACCGTCTGGTCAAAATTGAAATAAACAAGAAATTGAAGTAAACAGTTTTGTGAAGGTACGTGAAATATATGAAGAGTTAATTATTTTAACAACTAACTGTAATAATCACGTCAAAAGCGTCTTGCCGTTTCGTGTTTCAAGCACGATGAGCAGCAACGCTGCGAGTAGCGTATATATAGTAATCGATCTAAGATAACGTGGGACTTTATCGTTAATTGTATTCGAAACTATCGTATCGTAAAAGCTATTACGCTACACGTGTCACTTTCCGCTGTGAAAAATAAGAGAGAGAGAGAGAGAGAGAGAGAGAGAGAGAGAGAGAGAGAGAGAGAGAGACTCTTGTGAGAGTATCGCGAAGTTCAGATTTCACACGCATTAAGCCGCCCATCTTTGCGAAAAATCACACAAAACGGATCGGCAATAATGCGTCGGGAAAATTCTGAGGAAAAGTTTCACTGTCTCTCTCTCTTAGCGCCATGGCCGATTTGTTATCCAGCCGCGCGGATGCGTATGCACGCCTTTACTTCCGGGTTAGGGTCCTATGGGATGTTGCTCAACGACCTGTATCGACACACCTTTTTTTTCTCGTCAACATCGAGCGCTAGCAGGGACGTTCTTTTTCTTCGTTGACAATCAAGAACCCATCCACAGTGGGATGTCGACCCATCATGCGTGTGTCATCCGCCAAATCGCAAAAATATAAACGTATATTCTCCTTCCTGCTCAATTACGAATAATTACGATTAAAAGAATTAATTAAATTCAACTCACTTTGAAGTCTACTTTTGTATCTATAAAAAATAATTGATAAATAATTCTATATATAATATTTTTTTATAACAACATTTCTCTCTTTAATTGATTTATGTTACATGACATGATATATAAATCCAATAGCATTTAACTGAATGGCTAAATAAATATAGTCACATTCAATTCGAAAAAAGGCGATGCATTTTTTATTTTACCATTTCTCTCAAAAGAATTATTGTATATCAATATAATTAATGCACCATCCAATTAAAATATCGCCTTAATAGATGACAATACGCGTAGAAAGCATAATAAAGTTTACTAATTTACGATTTCGTCAATAACCCAGCCCACATAACGACGGTCATCAGTTGTTCGAAATTTCAACAACTTCCGCGCAAATTCGTTGAAATAACACGCGGTAGGTTTACAGCGCGACCCATCTACGTACTCTAATCACATTTCGCTGTAGTTTCGGGGATCGCCTCGTCGGCCAGCGAGAACGTAATTGTTATTTTGCCATCGCGCAATGTAAATGTCGCCAAAGCGTAGTTTGTTTTACGATAACGCATCGGCATGATGCCGCGCAAAGCAAGTGTAAACGAGGAGAGCACTTTTCCAGTAATGATCCGTTAACAATGACCATTGTGGTAGCGCCGCTTCGTTTGGCTAATACCGAATAGCGACACTCTTCGCAATTATGGTATATTTTACACGCTAATGGAACAGTACCATAAGTTTTTTTTACAATGCTCGATTTCGTTTAAAGAAGGAACAATGGACCACTCTCTGTTTGTATTTTGTTAAAGATCCATTCTTTTACAAAATAAAAATCATTTTCCGCTGATGGTCCAAATCTCATTTCTCTAAAAACTTATTTTAATTAAATATTTTAATATTGTTGTTTGATACTGTTCGCGCCGCGGTATCATATTTATGATGCATCGCATCATTTAACTGCAACAGCCCGATAGTCGTGATCTATTAAGCTTATTTTTAAAAATCTAGTGTTTGTTGTGATTTATCGCGCATACTACGAGTGAAACGATAAAACGTGATTTTTAATCTACGAGACAAAGAGAAAAAGTATCGCTGAATGAATCATAAAAACGCTGTGGTATTGTTTATTTTTTTTTCCACACATCACCGCATACTCCTGTCACGAATGCGTGCCTTTTTTCGGACGAGTGTCGACAGTGTAATCCAGAACAGATGGAAGAGTTGCATTATTTTCGGGCGAACACGCTAGCCTACTAAAATCTCTCTCTATCTCTCGAATACCAGCGCGGCAATTTTTCTACTCGTGATAAACTGTAAATAAATGTTTTATTAAATCCGCGGCGGAAGCACGACTGAATATTTTTATTTGTCGAACGATGTTATTTCTCGTAAAAGCGCTCTAACAAAAAACAAGAGACGTACAAGATTGATTAAAAAGGGGCCGTTTCACGCAGCGACGTGAAATTAAAAACTATCACTTCACCTTTGTGACTGACTTCTGTTTACCGTTTTCTATTGTATGAGCCGAGCAATTTATTTCGGTTTACGCGAAAAGATATAACTTCAACATAAAGATACGCCACATAGTTTTATGTATTTGAAGCCAGTAAATGCCATTTTCGTTGAAAAAAGTTGAGTAGCGGTTTTTCCTGGCTTTGCAAATATTATTCAGCTCATAAAAATAATTAATCCTTTTATTTTCAAGAATTTTTATATAACTTTTATCAGTATTATCAAAATACAGAATCACATATGTAATTTACAAGCATACATTACTCTTTTTGCAGACTATTAATTTAATTTAAAAAAGTGTCTTAAAAAAATATTTTTAACAAATAAATCAACTCTTTTGCAAATATAATTTAATGTAATAATAAAAATATAATTCAAACAGAAATAATATTAAATAAAGAGTACTTTGGTACTTTTTGTAATTTTATGACTTCATAATTAAAAAATAAAGCACATAATAGTCATCAGTTCTGTTCAAGATTTACAGTTTTGAACTTGGAATTGAAATGTATATGTGTTCATGCCTATTACCGTTTTTACCTCTCATTTCATATTTCTTTGTAGCGCATAATACTCGTTTTCAGGAACAAGACTCTGAGATCAGATAAAATTTTTGAGATGTATTATACATATTTCAGATATAGTAAATACTAATATAAGTTGCGTATAAATATTTTTATAAATATTGTTACGTTATCTGTTCATGTATTTCTTATAATTGTATGTATTAAGAAAGATAGTAAAATATATTTTATAGTAGATTATTAAAATAACTTACTTTCAAGTAATGAATCATACGTGTCATTAAAAACTTTTAACGATCTCAAACTAATCTCGTCTCTGAAAACAAAAATCGCAGGGTATGATAAAACAGCTACGAAATTAGGAGTAAGAACAATGGGAAAATTAAGCATGAGCATCGACTCAGTTCAATTTCAATTCCAAAATTACAAATCCTGGAAAGCACTGTAATAGATAATTATCTATGCAAATGGGTACGATTTAATAGCAGAAATATCATGTGTGTTTCCGAGACAAAACTGTTCTTTCCCGAACGTGCTCGCCAGCTTTTCAGCGTACAGTGGGGCGAACTTATGTGTCTCACGAAGGGAGACGACCCACCCTAAATTTGCGTGTTCGAGCAGTTCGCAGACTGTGCTCCCTTCCTAAAAGTTTCAACCCTCCGAGGATAGCCCGTACTGACCTACCCCTACTACGTGATTTATGTACGAGCACCGTGCGTAGACTCAAGGGCGACGAGACCCCTCTTTCCTTCTTAGCCCTTTCGAGACACATTGGGCGCACAAGTACTTGTCGCGAAGGGAGGGCTAAAAAATTTCTCCCGCGATTGTGTGCCTCCCTCGCGTATTTTAGTGATACGACGAAACGCGTTTGTAACATGAGAAATAAAATAAAAATAATCTTCTCTAATTATGCCTGTAATTACTATTGTAATCTGTTCGTTAAAAATGAGCAGATGTCTTTTTACTAAAATAAATATCAATTAATCACTTTTTACATCAATTTTTCTATTTAAGTGAAAAATATATTTACAGTCCATTTTAGATATTAAATTTACGCATGTTTATATAAAGATAAGAATAACAATTGGGCAATAATAACTAATATTGTATAAAGCAATAAAAAAAATATAACACCTCAATATCAGGCGACATAAAAATATTATAGGTTTCCCTATATTTTAGCTGCTATTACGTTTATGAAATTTCATTCGAGTCTAAAATAGATTCAGGATGTTTCTTAATTAATTCAGCTACAAATGATTTAATCATGCGGCCGGCAACAAAACGCAAATCTAAATCTGCAAATTCACAGAATATCTCTCTGTGTTTCGTTTTTCTTTTCCTTTCGGCGCACCGTGTTGTTTTTCATCGATTTTTTTTTCATGGTTAACCGTAATAGCTACTTTGTGCCAAGTCTCAGTCGGCGCCCGTAAAGGCACGTACTCTTGGTACGTATCTTTGTCTTGATACTGGTAGTTCAGTACCATCGTTGTTGATTCGCGAAAAATGCTTACGCGTATTTCGCGACGCCAACAACAGCTACCTCCTTCTATCTATTCCCTTCTATCTCTTCTTTTCGTCCACCCCTTCGTCCATCCTTCGCCCTAGCGCTACTAAATTACGAACGACCTGCAAAATTGCTTTCGTAAAAGAAAACCGTTGTCCGTTCCTAGTTCGTAGCGGTCGATACGGCCCTCCGAAAGGGGCTCGGATGCGAGGTGCATGCGTGTATACGTGTGCGTGCGCGTACGTCTGCGTTCGCTCTTTGAACGATAACCGTCCGCGAAAAGAGGAGAGAAGAAAAAGCATAGCACTTCCGTGAACGTGGCCCACTTGCTCGTAGGAAACACCCGCGCGTCTAATTTCTTTTTCGCGGAAGGTGCCGTTCGATGGATGAGCGACTTTCGTGGGCAGGAAGTCCGGAACAGCCGCTCGAGGAAACGCGGATAGCGGCGTTACCCTCCTGGAACTACCTCGCCAGTAATTACTCCGAAATGATGCTTGATCTTCCGAGGAGATGAAAACGCTTCACCTTTTACATTTTACATCAAAAATCCGAACAGTCCACAACGAACTAATTCTTCTTAACTAATAATTTTATATATGTTCTATTCAGTCTTTTATTTGCATTAATTTTCACGTACTCATTATTGTTTTGTAGCAGCTCTTTGTTAACAAACTTTCGATATTTCTTATTAAAATATTGAAATAGCTTTCGCCAAGATTTAATCAAATGCCTTATTTTTCAGTTTCAATATCGAATATCTTATTATATTTATAATTGAATCAGAAGTTTGCGAAAGCAAGCTTTGCTTAAAATTAGCAATTAGCTGAACAACACAACATTTCATTATCTGGTTGCATTTCTTGAGTTCTTTAATTTGCACAAAAATTATTCATATATCAATGTATGTGTGAAAAAAATATTAAGTTTGTTTTTAACGAACTAACATATCGATCTACTCGAAAAAACTTTTTTACAAACTACAATTGTCCAAGCTGAAAAACGTAAGTCAGTCTTGATTGCTGTAACGTTGAACGCATCCATTTGCAACTGTAAAAAACGATTAGGCCTGTCGGAGCCGCTGTTTCTCTCTCTCTCTTTGACAACGATTCATTATTGAGCACGTAATCGTAGCACCGCTGGAGAATCACAACTTTGTTTTTAACTCCCCTTGTAAGGTCTCTTTAGGTCTCCTACGGAGGGATCGTACATAAGTACTTGTTGCTTTCGAAACGTACAGAATCGTGATTCGTTCGGTTGTACATGATTTGCGCTCCGCACAAATATATAGCGAACAAAAACAGTACGGTTTGTTGTGGAAACAGAAAAATATACCTGCGTATTGTTAGAAATTTTTTCATAAAATAATCGTCAAGAAATTTAATCGATTAAAAATGTTTACGACCCTTTCGAAAAACGTTTCTTCGGAATAATCTTCGTTTTTTGTTTCTATTTCCCTTAATACGTATAAATACGGTTAAAGTAATTTACGATTTAAAACAAAGAACGCTTAAGTTTTTCAGGATGTCTACAGACATTCTACAATTCTACATGCATGATTCTACATACCGTATGCCTGTACACGTATGACGTTAAAAAAATATCGCTGCCGTGCCCGGAGGTATCGTGGATTCGCATATCGTCGATGAGAAATTTCGCAAACATTTCGAAACGTTGTTGTTAGCCCGTGTCTTACATTAATTAAACGCACGTGCGTTTAATTAATCCCAATGAAACAAACGGATATGCCTTAGATAAATATATTCGAAAATAAACTTTCCCTATTTTTCCATTCCCACCTCCCCCTCAACCCTCGATCATGCATCGCGACGCGTGTCTAAAGTGTCATGCGTGAGCCCGCAGACATTGCAATCCATCCGGCACGACATCTCCATCAGAGAAAATTGATCAACCCCTTCCGTCGCGCGCATCGTTGCGAACATGACGAAAACTTAACGGGCCGCATACACCGGAAGCGGACTACACCGGCCACCGACACCTCCCCAGCCCGCTCGCGAGCGCGACTCCCAACTTCCAGTTACTCTCCCTCTTACCCCTCCTCGCGACGAGGAAGTTGGCGAAGGTGGCGGTAGCGGTCCTCGCGGAGAATTCATCCCTTAAGAAAATACAGGCAATAACCTCCGGATCCTCATTGGAGGCGGGAGGTCGGGTGGTTGGGGGTGACGGCACACGAGGTGGGCGCGACGACGGGGGGATAGCATAGTGCTGGAAAGACGTTGCTGCGTAGTGAGAAGCAACGACGAGGCGGAGGGGCGTCGAACGAAGGAGAACGAGGCAGCCGCCGTTGCCGTTGCCGTTGCCGTTACCGTTGCCGTTGCCGCCGCCACCGCCGCCGCCGCCGCCGCCGCCGCCGCCACCGCCACCGCCGCCGCCGCCGCCGCCGCCGCCGCCGCCGCCGCTGTCGGCGCCGCGGAAGTGGAGGAAAAGGTGAAGGTGGAGAACTCGGAGCGGGGGGACGGGGACGGTGGGTTAAAGGTAGCGGGCCAGAGCCTCACTTTATTTTTATGCAGTTATTGATCTCCGTAGAACCCGACACCCGCCGCGTACCCAACCTTCCTCCCCCGTGCCGCTCTCCTCACTCCTATCTGCCTCCCGTCCTCTCGCCCTTCGGCCAACTCGACCTCCTGCCGCCGCGCCTCTTGCCGCCTTGTGCCGGAGAACTACCCTCTGCCCCTTTCGCGGCAGGGTAGCGGCGGGTAACTAGCTTATCAAAAAATGGGCGTTGCCGCCTCTCACTGTCCTGTTCTGGCCTCTCTTTTCCGCGACCTCGTGCGCACTTTCTCCTTCCTTCCGTCTTGCTGCCTCTCTCTCTCTCTCTTGCTCTCGAACTCTCGCTCTCTTCTTTTCTCTCTTTCCTTCTAGTCTCTCTCGTTCCCGTTCTATCCTTTTTTTCTCAATATTCCTCCTTCTCACGCTTTCTTTCTACCTTCCTCTCTCTCTTTCTACTTTTCTCTGTCTCCGCTCTTTTCCGCCCTCTCGCTTCCGTCCGCAGACTCTTTCTCCGCGATCTTTCTTCTCTCTTTCTCTGTCGAGCGGGAGAAGATCTTGTCGTCCTCTCGCCCGCGGCTACTCGCGAGTCCGTTGGTCCTCTCTCTTCGCCGCGGCTGTCTCTACAGCGTCTTCCATTGTGGCTCGCACACCTGCCTTGTCGCGGGGTGGCCCTCATTGGCGTGTCGATGGCGGAGGGCGCGGGATTGGGAGCGGGGGATGAGGGACGAGGGGCAGAGCCGGGCACCTTCAGCCAGCTCGGTGGGGTGAGGCGGCTCGCCCGTGGCGAGAGGAGGGTGAGAGAACGAAATAAGATATCGGAGGAAGGAGGGGGATGGTGGAGGAGGATGAGCAGCAGGGTCGGCAGGTGGAAGAGGGAGGATGAGACTGCAGGAGAGCATCGAGTACGAGGGAGGAGAGGACGAGGGGATGAGAGACGGAGGCGAGAAAGAGAACGAGAACGGGAGAAAGAGAAAGACTGTGCGGAGGTATCCCATCCTTGCCCGGCCACCCGCGCCAACTACCCCACTTCCCATTTTCTTCCAGGGTGTGTCCCATGCTTCTTCGATTTAGGGTAGGTTCGGGGCCAACCGAACCACCCTCGTCCCTCTGCCTCGTGCGGCTCTACACCCTCCTCCGCATCCCCTCGCTGCCCCCTCGACGACCGCTCTTGTAACGGCGACTCGCACCATCCTGCCCACGCGGGACTGGCCAGGTGGCGGCGTGTGTGGTGGTTATGTGTACACGTACGACGCGCGTGCACGTGCACATCGTCACACACGTCCAGCCCGATCGATGTCTAAACCCCCATACACCCCCTTCTCAAATACCGCCCCTTCGTCTTCTCTCTTCCTCCCGGCTTTTCCGTCCCATACCCACCCTTCGGTCCTTAATTACGCGCGCGGGACGCTACACTCTTTTCTTTCTCCCGGCGAGACGCGCCGGCTTCAGCAGCGAAACCGAACGACGCGGCGCGGCGCAACGGAGCTCTTTCCCTCTCTCGGACGCGCCCGATCTCGAAACGCGAGCCCGTTCCTTAGATTGCATCGCTCGGCTAAGGATGATCCGGCTTGATCCCTCGGCACAGGCCGTATTCCGCCAAGACGCCGATGAACGACACGTTCGATTTCATCTAATGCGGGCGATCTTTTTCTCTGATCTCACGTTCAAGTATGCTTACGCATTAATCTCTCTTGAATTCGGTTACGAAAATTAAGAAAAAATAGCACTTGCTTCAATAATTTGTAATGTTCTCACAAAGTTAAGAAAAAGATTTTTTTGAATTAATAATTTAAGCATAATTGGAAAAGGCTATGCAAGGAATATTTCATAAGAGTTATAAATTCAAATTTCTTTATCTAGAATTTTTTTCTTGTAAACAAATAAAAATATATCTTATTCTTTGTTAAGTTCATCAAATTAAATTCGGATTCTAAGCAAAGAAAAATTATGTGTCGAGAATCACATTCAAAGTATAATTAATTATGTGAAGATGCGGAAATGTTGGTCCATCTGCACATCACAAAATCATGATAACATATGATTTTGTAACAAAACGTATCATAAGGAATATCATCGTGTCAAGTGTAATAATAGTGGAATTTGCACAAAAGAGACAATAATAGAGGACGGTATTCTACCGTTATGCACTATGTGTCATAGCTATAATTGATATTTTTGTTAGGCACAGGAGAAAACATGTTTTTTTTTATTATAACGTTCCCTCTTTACGCGCTTACGTAATAACTGTATTAAATTAACCAGCAGTCTTTTAATTATCTGTATAATCTGGGGTGTAATATTTTTGTGCGTAAATGTTATCGTGTGTGTTGCAAAAGGGATTCTCGAAAAATGTGATCTAAACCGTGCATTTTCAACATTGCACGTAATCGATAACAATACAATGAAATACTATTGTGCGTGTAAAAGTGTGTTATGTCTTCCAATTGAACATTGGGTTCTGTTTTACTTCCGATCCATTTCCACAGTATTGCGTAAGGGGAGCACCCCTTCCGGAAATTCTAAATATATTAGCGTAACGCGCGCGACCGTTCAGGAGTAATTTTCGATGGGTAAAATTCTGCAGGCTCGCTCGACATTGATATTGATACATTAAGGTAACTAATAAGTGATTACCACCACAGGATTACACTTGCGCGTACATACGTCAGCAGTTTAACTAACTTATTATCTAACGTAATTAACACTTGGTGATTAGCAAATCTTATGGCGTAATAGACATAATTCGATCCCCTTTTCTCCTCCGAACGGAAACATCGTTTCATCGTGAAAGAAGAAACTACATTTTCACCGTTATTTCTTCGTTCTCTCTAAGATCCACTCCGCATAATTAACGACGCTCGAATTGCCGGCATAAAACCGTAAAGGCCGTTCGAGCGTAAACTACACAATCAATTAATCACCGATTAGTACCATTTATCCCGAGATCACGATTGTTATCGCTTCGTTGGTTCGAAAGTATTGTCTTCCGTAGAGAAAAAAAGAAGAGAGAGAGAGAGAGAGAGAGAGAGAGAGAGAGGGAGGAAAAAATGAGAGGGGAAGGAAGCGGCCGCCTCGTCGTCGCTGCTGCGCCTCGTGCTTTCCACCCCCGAGCCGCGTCGGGGATAGGGTCAATGCCCGATCACGTGGCAAAAAGGGCGAAAAACGCTTCTCGGTGAGTAACGGCGGGACGGCGCGCGAGGGAGGAACGCGGACGCGAGCAAAGGCAGCAGGCAGAAGTTCGAGGAGCGGAGAAGCCGAAAACGTGACAGCGTCGCCCGGGCCGCGTAGCAACAGGCATCTGTTGCAATAGAAGACTCGATAGATACCCGGCCGCTACCGTCTACTTGCATCTGGCGTGTGTATGTACAGACGAGCGAGTGGCCGGGTGTGCGCGTGTGCTGCACACAGCGCCGCGTCCACGTGTACGCGTGCAGATATTCGAGAGAAGAGAACCAACCTGCCGAGACGACTCCATACATTCGAAGATGGTACGCGAAATCGTCGTGCGTGTACACATAAACGCGACGTGCGTATCGAACGCGCGCTCCCTGAGATATGCATGCATGTTCAACATATGCGTATGCATGTTAAAAACACGGAAAAGGGGAGAGGGATGTTGTCGTGTCCTTGGATGAAATAACAAAAAAAATTTTATCAGCTTATTCTCTGAGATTTCATCGAGTTTTTACAGTTGCTTTATTATGAAAATTATTAAACGATTTATGATTTGAATATTTCGAGAACGAACTGTTAACGAATTTTCCCGTCTACTTTACATTTGAATTTTAATTATGAAATAAGTTATTTTATTTTATGTAAATAACAACTTGGAAATTAGCAAATGTTTATTAATTAAATAACGAGATAACTGTTGCAGCATTTTTGATGATAATAATTCATATTTGGAGAATTTATTTTAAAATTATATTACTGTGTAACTTATTCCGAAATTTCTCTTGATAACTAAATCTATATTATTTCTTTTACACATCGTAAGATTTAGATGCACGTTCGCGTTCAATATCAATACTGACATTGGTATACATAAGTAAATCAATACGTTGTCTGTGGATATATCCGGCGAGGGAAATATGCCGCGTGCGGGAAAATCGCGTCGTCGACCGAATCGCTCGCCGGAAAATAGGCATGAACGGCACGAAAAACGTGGCAAGCCATGCGTGGAGAATTGTTGGAGTGCTGGGAACGGTGGAAACATAGAGAGGAAAGAGAGAGAAGAGGAAACGAGAGAGAAACGAAAGTAGTACGACGCATAATCCGGGACGTGTGTCCTCGCTCAAGAAGCAAATCGACAAGCGAGCACGATTAATTAAAGGCGATAACAGACATTCTTGATTACATTCACGGTACGTAACATTCCCTTGGGAGGAATATGTTAAAATGTAATAAATCACAGCCGCTAAAACAAGAGGTTTGACGTCATCGACGGCGTTGCAACTGCGCGAAAATATTTGAATACCTTGCTTTCGAATTAAAAACTTGGATAATTAACGTGGCATTTAAAAAGTTACAACCGAATTTTCGTCACCAGTGAATGAATGCCAATGCGATTCTTATTTTTTCCGGATTTAGCAACTATCGAAGAAACACCACCGTGTAGTCGGTCTTATTATCAAAATCAACGAAGCGACGTTGAAAATCAACAAAGACGTAATTAATGTTGTTAAAACGTTCCCATGCATTTTCATGCTGGATTTCAATTAAGTTTCACGAAGAGTCGGGATATAAACGCGAAACCTGCGAGTCCGGGTTTGCAATGATAATCTTTCGGTTCACGGTAGAAAAAGCCCGCGGCACAATGCGCTAGCGGCGCAGTCGAACAGGTGGCAGTTCTATATTTTACCTCTACTTCGCTGGCTGACTCCTCTCGGCTCCTCTACTCTCTTTTGCCTTCGTTTCGATCCCGTTCTGCGCTCTCTGCCGAAAATAGCGACCGTGAACTTGCCCGGCTCGCTTGAATGAAGAGATATCCGCTACTTGCGTTCCAGAGTGGAAATACCGACTTCGGCAGGAGCGGCTGTAACAAGTCAAATGTTCAAGATTGTTATGCAGAACGAGGGTATTAGCAGCTTTAACAAATTAATTGCGAAAATATAATGTACAAGTAATTAAAAGTCTGGGTGCAATTTTATCTTTTCCTGAAAAAAGTTGTAAGTTGTCATTCAAAATTTACATAAAAATGCTAGAATTGGAACACTTTTGTTAATTTTAATAATTAAATACATATTTCTACCAAAAAGTGAATATTTCTTTGAAAAAAACAGATATTTTTATGAAATGGAAATAATAATTTCTACAAATTTCTACTCTTAGAAAAACTTTGTATTTATTCATAGAAATATTTTCCGTCTACTTAGAATGTTGTAATTTGTTATAGTTTGATGTAACATTATCGAAAAATTTATATTTTAGAAATCGCAGAAACCGATGCACTACAAAAATATAAAAATTTAGGAAAGTGTTTCAATTCTACACCCAGAGAAAAATTGTTTAAATTCATAAATTTTTTACATTAAAACAAAATATCTTTGCGAAAAATAAAAATTTATTTGATTTTATGAAATGATGTTATCAGCCTTTTTTAAAAGTAAAATAATTTGTTCCAACAATTTGTTTAATTTAAACCAATAATTGTTTAATTCGAAGAAAATACTAACAAAAATATAAGAAGTAACTTAGCCATTCTCATATTAAAAATCTATTTCTTTTATTTCAAAAAAGATTTGCGTTGCACAATCAAATTACTTCTTTAATACTAATAAAACGAACAACCAAAAAATTTTTTCAAATTAAAAAAACTTTCCTTTAACCGTATAACAATGCACAAATTTCTTTGAATTAAATAAATATTTTTTTATTTAAAGAAACCTTTCTCTGGGTGCAGCATTTTCATATAAATTTTTGTAGCATTTCCTAAAATTTACATAGAATTTTGTAAAATTTTTCCACCGCACTGAGAGAAATAGTTGATGAAATAGACCAAACGTTTGGTTAAATAGTAATCAAATGAATTTTATAGTTATAGTCACTAAATATGTACTTGTTTTGATTAAATAATCTGTAACCTTAACCAAACAATTGTTTTTATGCAACTACAATTAAATGGTTTGTTAAATATAACTAAGTTTTTGGTACTAGTAACTACAAAATTCATTTGATCACTATTTGATTAAACGTTTCGATTGATATTTCTCTCAGTGCTAGATCGTGATGTAACTTTTAACACCACTAAAAATATCGAAACATTTTTAGTGGAGTCAAGACCTTTTTCATAGAGTTTCATTTTTTTCCATAATTGTGTCCAATTAAGAAAGCGTATGAATGCCGACTTTTCGCAGCCAGCTCTTTAGTTATCACGCAACATTTAATTGACCGGTCAGTTCACGGGAATTAGGATTAGCGGGCATTCTGAGTGCGTACGTATCGTCATTCCCGTATATGCGACTGTTCGTCGCAATGAAAAACCATCGCGGGATCCGGCGGCAGCGGCAGCAGTAATAGCGGCAGGAAATTTCAGAAGCATCGGTGACAAACGTCGGAAGCCACTCTGGACTTTGCTATCGTACCTTGCTCTATCGTGACGACGCGAGATACATCGGCTACGGTCGCCGGCGATTCAAAAACGTCCAATAAACGCGCGACGTGACGCGCGACCGCCGTCGCTCCGAGATGGGAAAAGTTTCGGAGCGTACACATTGTTTACGCCGCGCGTTACAAGGGCGACGCGGAAATTCCGCGAAATCCGGCAGATTGTGCCGCTCGCGTGCTCCGGTCGTGCACAACGCCGCCGTATACGCATGTACGCACATACATACGTATGTATGTACAAGGGGGAGAGGGGGGGCGGCACGCACACCTCGGCGTTATCATAACCCAGTGACGCCAAATATTGATTTTGACACGTACACGTGACAAGGCGTCGGATACCGGCGTGCTGTGAATGCGTACGCGTGATACACACACATACGCACACGCGTACACAAACATGCGGACGTGTGTACGTATACGCGCGACCGGCACGGTCACATGCAGCGGCGAGAACCGCTCCGACGCACGTCGAATTTAGCCACACACGCATATACGCACACTAATATGCGTTGATCCATCGCGAGCTCTCGAGCTGCCACTCGCACATATACCGGGTGATAAAGGAAACAGCCGATAATGCTGATCGGGGGGAGAGAAAGAGAGAGAGAGGGAGAAGGGTTCGCGAATTTTCGGTCCCGCTGTGTTTGTGCGGAAATGATTTACAACGCGGTAATCGTGCACGCGTATGCAGATAAAATCGACGGTTCAGAACAAGTATGTCGGAACGTCGTCGGCAAGTGTACACATCCAGAGTGTATACATTACGCGATGTTTGCGAATTGTCGCAACGCTCACGACTCGATCAAGTTTTATGCCTCATGAATATTATAGTTGTGTGCATCTATACATAAGCGTTAATCAAATTAGAATAATATAATAATAATTTATTATAATCGCGATCTTTTCTTTCGTGAATGATTAACATTGTGCCATTATGACAGCGTGCCACCTTTGAACGTATCGCCTTCGAGTGGAACGGCAAACTAATTAATTCGATTAGCAGTTAGCATTATCAAGCTCATAGTTGTGTAACAACGTGTTGCTCGAGAATTTATCATAATTCTGTATCTATATTTGTTGCCGCGTAGTATTAAACGCACGCTCGAGGTTCACGCGGGCACGCATTGACGAAGCAAATTAACGTTAAAGCTCCTAATAATATCATCACGTCACGTTCCGATCTGCAATAACGTTGCTCGTCTGAGAGAAAGAGAGAGAGAGAAAGAGAGAGCATCGATTGCTTGGCGAATAATCTTAGAAGAATGTGTGTTGCATCTCAAAATATATACATCCCAAAACTTTTAAACTTTCGCGAATTGTTCTATTACGTTTAAGTATCTGTGTAAAATTTAAGCATAATTCTCTTTTTTAAAAGCTATTCTTGATTTTTTTTCTGCTCTTAAGTTTTATATGACATTGCATTACATTGAGAAAAAAATTGTAATAATTGATGACATTTTTCAACTTGGTTAAATTTTTTCAATTCAAGTAATTTATGTATTTAAGTTAAATATATAAATGCTGCAATTTAATCAAGTTGATAAATTTAGTCAACGATCAATTTGGTCAAATTAACAATTTTTTTCTCAGTGTACTAATTACTTGCAAATTTGATGAGGAAATAATGGAGGAATTATGAATTTAATCAAATTTTTTACATAAAGGAAAGTGGCCAAGATACTAGCATGTCCCTCCTAAAAACATTCCCAAATAAGACGTATTTATATTTTTAAAGTTTTATTTTTAGCTTTTGTTTAAGAAATACTATTTAAGAATGAAATGGGATGCTAGTTTTGGCGACTTTTCTCTACACTGACAAAACTCTAATAAATATTAGTGTAAAAATTCATTTGGATTCATTTACTCGTTTAAAAGTTATTTATCAAAAACAAAATAAAGTAGTTTTTGCTGTGTAAACCATCGCAAGTTAAATTTTCTTTTTCACAACTGATTTCAAGGCTAAATTCAAATATTCACGATCAAAATTGTTATTGATTAGAAAAAAAAAGAGTAAACTTAACAAACCTGTAGTTTTTTTAATTTCGATAAGCTGGTATTGCAGAGCCAAAACATCCTTAACCTCGCGTTTTTTTTCGTTCGGACATTGCGCAGTCAAACGCAAGTTATGGCTCGACAAATAACGTAATGTTCAGAAAAAAGATGTCAGTTTTACTTGATATAATGAATATTAAAGTTAACATTTAGACGAATGGCAAATGAATACTGATGCAAAAGCGCGACGGTTGTTTTACATCCGTTACCGTTACGATGTCGTCAAAAAGACAGCGTCGTTCCTTAAACCGAATATTTGAATCGAAATATCGCATCACTTACGAAGTCGTTGACGCCTGCATTTCGGGTCGATGTTTTCACAATTGGTTAGTACGACTGTACTATGCACGATGTAAAAGGAGGTCATGGTACAACACCAAATAGCAATAATAATACAAGAACTATAAGTCCCCCCCGTTTCGCCATCCAATATTCTAAAACCTGAAGTGCGAAACTGCGGTGCGCGCACGCTAGTGCCACCTGGCGGCGAGGTGGAGAGTGCCGCGGCGGCGAAACTGCAGATTTCTGCGAGATCGACGAGCACCGGTAACTTATCCTATCTTGAATCAATAACGACTGCAACAAACTCGCTAAAAGAGATTCGCAATTACCATCAACGCCAACACGACCTACGAAACAAATTTTTCGTCGATATAATATCAATATACAGTTTCGTCGAATGGACGATTGAATATGCAGAGAAGAATGTTAGCATTGATCGAAGATATCGTATTGGAAGCAATTGTATTCCCAAGAAGCAGAAGGAAAGTTTCTACAACTTCATGAAATATTTATATAAAATTCTTATATTAATATTCGATAAATATTGCAATTCGATAAACAATTGGAAATTCTGGCTTTTGATTTAGAATTTATAATAATTGTTGTAATAATTATATTTATTTACTCATTTCTAAAATATTTGTCATTATTGCACTGTTAAAATATGCCAATCTTATTGATTATAATCAGGGTTGGGTAAGATTACTCATAACAATTATAATATCAAACACAAATATAATATTTTATTTGTAAATTACGTTTATAACAAATAACGAAGAAATGTTGTTTTTATGTGGAAATGCTTTCTTTCTAATTTTTTTTTTACATAGAAAAATTTTTAACCTAACCTATAAAAAAAAGTTAATAATTGTGTTTCAAAAATAACTAATTAAAAAATGAATATTTATAACTAAATGAATATTTATAACTAGTTAAACTAAAAGTTAACTTTTTAACTTTATTTTTTAACTTTTAAGTTACTACACAACTCTGATTGTAATAAATATAAATTGCAATTTAATAGTAAATATATATATTTATGATTCAATGACGTATAGACCCGCATATCATTATATAATTCGCTTGAAATTATACAAAAAGATTTTTATACAAGTTTTCTATTTTTAGATTAATAAAAAATGTCTGAGATATACCGTCTTGATCAGCTTGATCAGCTTTTTAATAATAATATGTTAAACGAATGCAACATTAACTACATTTACGTTTACCGCTGCTTGCCGCCACCTGCTGACTGGCCCAACAAGTTTCGCTCACTGGTTTCACCTGTTACGTGAACATAATACTTGGCGTCGCTAACAGATGGTACGACATGCTTCAAAACAGTGCGAAAATGTCAATAACTTGGAGACAAATCAGCAACTAAAAACATTATCTTGTATTTCGTTTCAAAGAGCAGTATGATCGTACGTAGCATGAAACGCAATTAAATTTCGCGTTAAAATTTCTCGACTGTTCGGTCGGGCGGCCTGGCGAGCGAAAGTGTACTCGTTTCCACAGGCGACGTTAACGACCGCCCCGGACAACCGGAAATGACGTAGGAATTGAGAGGGAAAGTAATATTTTCGGAGGGAAAATACGTAATCGCGGCAAGTCAGGACCATTCCGCTGAAACTGTCGCAAGCCGATCGAGCATACGCAACTCGTCGCATACGTTTGAAGTATCCGATATCGCATCTTCGCAACCGCCATGGCTGTGGAATATGCCGCGTGGCCAGATGAGTTCGCGAAGATCGCCGCGGCCATGCTGAAATATTCAAACGACCATGGTATTTACGTTGGGCTACGTCGTCGATGAATATAACGGCTGAAGGGGCCGCGACGGAGACCCGCCTTTATTTCCCGCGACACGAGTTACATGGCAAATTTACGACGCGGCATTCGGTCGGGACGCACACGACTCCTAAGTGGATGCGCCGAGTGCGGTACAGTCCGCGGCGAGAGTAACGTCGACACGCTCGATGGACAGACGGCAGAGACCGTTTAGACGGGAGAATTGGACCTGGCGCTTCATGAGAAACCTCTTCGTCGTGCTAAACTGACACGATTATGTGACGGCAGTATCGCCGTGCGACGTACCGTTTCGACGATATGCGCCGTCAAAGTCAATTTACCGCGGCGGACACATCGATACTTTCGCACGTTACTGTACCGTTAACACGACGAAGGAGCCGTGCGGTCTCCCCGCTACCGTCGCGGCCCGTTAAAATATCGCGCCGATTGGTCGCGATTACGCTCAAAGGTCGACTTTTTGCGGCACGCGGGATTTTGGAATACGCGGATAGATGTTAACGAATTAAAAATTCCGTCGCACAACGACGGAGCGTACGGCATCGTTTCCCTTCTCGAGATGATTCGTTAAACATTGCGAACGGTCACGATCGTTCGATAAATACCTGTGAGGAATTAATTAAAGCAAATCGACATAAGTGACATTTGAAAAAACATTCGTGCCGACGAGAGAAACGGCACGCCGCGTCTGTTTCACTCCGTCACGTCGATTATCTCTGTCACATCGAGATATTTGTCCGTGTTTCTTTTTTCCTTTTTAATTATTTCCCCCCGGAACACACGGACCGATTGTCATGTGACGCGACTACAGAGCACGACGCTACGAAACTCAGAGTATGCTTGTACAGTCAGCGACAAAAGGCTCGCGCGGCTCGTGCCGCGAGAACGCGTATCGGGTCGGTTAAATCGCAATATTGCGCCTGGGGCGTCATGAGAAACTTGTAGAGAAAAAAAAATTGGCCCAATTTGGTGTATATAGTATCCGCGTTTGAGGCCGCGTTACAACGTTATCGCACGTAGAAGGTGCCTTTTTCCCGAGCATCCGCCGCGCGCAGACTGTACCGTGGACGCCACCGGCGGCCACGAGCGGCCGCTTCACGTACAGTCAGGTCCGAAAGTGCAGCCGTTGTGCGGCGAGGAATCACCGAATTGGCACACTCCGATCGCCGAATTACGCGTGGGGCGTCATGAGAAACTTGTCGGGCGTAAAAAACTAACACGATTTGGTGTATATAGTATTCGTCTTAGTGCGATCGTTGTCGAGTTATTCGCGTTCACAGCGGCGGATCGCGAGCGCGTATCGGAACACTGTCGGCACAGACTGTACCAACGGACGCTACGGGAGTCCGTAGCCGGTGTAGGCTCAGTTGGCAGCAGCACGCACACCGAGTAGCATCTACCATGGCTGATATCTCGAAGGAAGAACTACGCAAGGAGATCACCGGTAAGTGGCGATATCACGCGATGTAGGCAATTACGGGGCCGAATTTGTGCGGAATCGAGTCACGCTCGGGCGTGGACGCATGTTGCACGTCGCCGCTGCACCGGGAATATAGGCGAAATCGAAGCCTTTGCTCTTGCGACGTGACGACTTTAGCGCGCACGTATGTGCCCGAGTGGCGTGCCCCACGCCGGCCATTACAACCGGATAGCTCGTCGTATTTCGCCACCTACGTAACGGACTAACGGCGTGGCCGGCCGGCAGGCCGTCGCGTGTAATTCGCTCGCGATTTTTCGACCAGCCATTTCGGTGTCTTGGCGAAAGTCCGGTTTTTTCGTCGTTCGCTATAAAAAGATAGCTTTCTCGTCCCGTCCTTGCGGCGGGCCGTATGACGCGTCTCGAGTGTGTGGTGGCGCGCGCCTATCAGCCTCGCTCTCGTATTCGTGTCTCGTTCCCTCACTCTCGCTCTTTCTATCTCTTTTTCTTTCTTTCTCGCTCTCTCGTACTTCGGCATCGCGTCACGACGGATTTTTACGCCGACAAGGAGATAAAAAGAATACATATATTCCCGTGCGAAGCTCCCTCGAGAAAATATATACGCTTCTTCTCGTCGATCGGAAACGGATCCACGCGCGCGCGTTGCCCCTTTTTTCCCTCCTTCGTGTGCGCCTCTCTTCGGCGTATCGCCGAATGGATCGTCATTGGTTATAACCGGAGACGTTGCCACCCGCCTCCACCGTCGTAGCCGTAGCCGCAGCCACCGCCACCGCCGTCGCCGTTAATATACCGAGATACCCGGCAGTTCGCTATCTCTCCTCGTTCCCTCGCTGCGTCGTAAAGCGCCGTCCCTCGCCATTACAAATCGCCGCTGTCTCGCCCGTGTCGCGGCTTACGAAGCGGCCGGCGGCGGTTGGCGATTAACGAAGCGCGCGCGCCCGCGTATTTTTTTCGCAAACGGTTTTCGGCAAGCGTCGCGGCGAATCGACCGAGAGCGCGAGCGCGCGCGCGCGCGCACATACACGCCGACCGACGACGACGACTCCGTTTCCCTCCGCTTCGCGCGCGCTCGCCGTTTCTCTCCTCCTGTCTCTCTCCTACCTATCTCTCTTCTCGCGGTTTTCGATCGTTTCGGGAATCAATGCGCCGCCCGATCGACCGCGGTACGCGGAGAAAAATCCCTCCGCGTCTCGCTCAATGCGTCGCGACGACGCCTCGTCGCGTACTTACAGATATCTTTTTGTTACAGTCGCGCGCCGCACCGATCGGCGGCGACCGGCACGGCGCGCGCCACGGCGGCCATTTGCGCTCCAACATTCACTAGATCCCCCCCGAGACGCGGGAAACCAAACCGTCCCAGAACTCCTCCGCGTTATACGCGCCACGCGTACTCTACGCAGGCGGCGTACGGCGAGGCGTAACCATCCGCTCTTCCCAATGCGAATAAAATTTAATTTCCACAGATTTTTTACTTATACTTTAAGTCATGATTTTCCTCTCCTCGTTACCTCTTCCCACCAAATAGTAAAATTAGGATAATAAAATTAAAAAGCATTGGATAATAAAAAAAATGCTGTGATGAAAAAAATATTCTACATAAAATAATGTGCGTTATATTTTATGATTATTATTAATAAATTCAAACTATTTAATCACAAAATATATAACTAATACTTGAATATTGTCTTAAATTTTCAATTTTTTAAACGTGTTTTAATTATAATATTTATATGTTTGTTAATTTTGTTTAGCCATCCTCAAGGATGCTGACCTCACTACAATGTCTGCTAAGAAAGTGAGACAACAAATCGAAGAAAAACTCGATGTTGATCTTATAGAAAGGTAAGCAACAAATAAAAAAAATGTGATGTACATGTGAATATGCATGTACAGATGAAATATGAACAACAGAAATATTTTTGCATTTATATTTTGAAATAAGATGTCAGTCAGTATGTATATCGTAATGTAAAATAAAGCTACTATGCTAATTTTGATACCAAGTTGATTCATATTACACAACGTGACAGAATATTTTTCTTCGACGTACGACACATTTACTCACGTTAAAGTTGCAACATCTAAAAGCTATTTTTTATGACTGACTCAATATGTTTTGTTCCTTGTTTTCTTTGATTTTAGGTCATTACAGTTTGAACATAATACTTTTTTACATATTATAATAGAACATTACATCATGTTGGTAATGTGAGTTAACTTTAAGTGTGAGGTGTATTAGTAAAATATTAAATATGTTAACTCTGTACATAAACACATGTGTATGTGTAAGCATTTAGCATAATATAATTTATTTTTGCATATCTTTTTAAACTAACTTGAGATATGTTGCTAAATAGAGAATCGAATCATTCTCTTATCAACCTTGGTTTGATAACTTATATGACATGCTGATCATGTTACTATGACATAGTTTGTCTTTCAGTATAAAATGTATATATTTTATTAATTATACTTTAATGATTATATTATCTCTTGAAGTTTTATAAGATTTATAAATATGAAAATGAATATTTTGATTTTCTTGTTTTTTCTATATTTCTGCTTCATATTTATTGTTATCAATTGATTATATACTGCAAGCTATTTTTTTGTTTCCCAAAATCGATAAACTTTCTTTTGGGCTTATATGATAAACATGTCTCATATATTTGACTGTAAAAACACATTAAATTACATTATTCTTGAATCAAAATTAAAAAATTTAATTAAAAATGGACATATAATAGGCACTTGTGCACTGTCAAGTTGTGCAGAAGAGAGTCTCTCGGTGTCCTAGATGAAAACAGAGGATCTCTGAGTGGGACTGTAGTATAATAGATATAAGTTACCGCCTCGTTCCTCCTCTGACATACGTTTACATCTAGATTATTTGTGTTTTATTCTTAATAATAATTACATTTAAAACATGTGTAATTATTTATATATATAAATCTTTCTAATTTATATCCTAAATTATATTCATCCTTTATAGGAAAAAGGAGGTGGATGATTTAGTCATGGAATGTCTTCAAGAAAAACAGGACGGAGGAAAGAAAAAGAAGAAGGCTGCCAGTGAAGAGTCTGAAGATGGTGAGGAGGAGGAAGAAGAAGGCTCTGAAGAGGAGGAGGAAGAAGAAGAAAAAAAACCAGCTAAGCGAAATCCCGCTAAGAAGACTCCTAATAAACGCAAGAAGGGATCTTCCGATGATGAGGAAAGCGCTAGTGATGATGATGCTAGTGACGAAGAATACAGTCCAAAGAAACCTAAAGTTGCACCTAAAAAAAGTATGATATTTATTTTTAATAATAATTATTTATGACATTTGTTTTATTTTCCATCAAGAAATTTTATTAAAAATTGTTCATGGAATGTGTTAATATTTTTGTCGTAGATAAACCTGGAAAGAAGGGAAAGAAGAAGGGCAGTGACAGTGACAGTGACGAGGACTGGGGTAAAAACAAAAAAGCTCCCGGAAGCGCAGCAAAGAAAAGTGGTGGTGGCGGCGGCAAAGGCAAAGGAGGTGGTTACACACGCGCTCTTACACTGTCTCCAGAACTAGCCGCGGTTGTTGGCGCAGAACAAATGGCTCGGCATGAAGTTGTAAGGAAAATGTGGAGTATCATTAAAGAAAGGAATCTTTATGTAAGTATTGTTTCTAATATTTTCATATTTTCTATATCTCGATACATTTTCTATTTTATATTATATCTTCGAAATTTTATATACATGTATATATAAAATTGTACGTATTTATTGTATATTGCATTTATGTACTTATTGTATATTATTGTATATACTTCACAAAAATAATGTTACCAAGAAAATGACTATTTTTACAGGACCCTAAGAATAAACAGTTTGCAATTTGTGATGAGGAATTAATGAAGATAATCGGCGTAAAGCGTTTCAGAACTTTCGGTATGATGAAATACCTCAAAAATCACTTTATAGATTAAATCATTCTTCAATCCCGATCTCCGACAAGTTATATACATATTATATATATAACATATTCCAGGGTGCGTCTTGTGCACCTCTCATCTTTCTCACACGATACATACATATACATGAAACACAAAGGTATTTCTTGCGACTTAAGACTTTAGACCATGTTTACACCATTCCGACGTATTCTGTCGCCCATTGTAACCACTTTGTCCCATTGGTGACTGCAATATATATTGATGATCCTACAGGCATTGTTATAGGTATGGCTTCCAACAAATTTGTTGGAAATAACAGGTTTGATTTGTTCAGATAATCTTTAACAAATATTTCTAGAATGGCTATATTTGACTTTGGGACAATTGTTACCATGGACGTTCGGATGATTTCGAAATGCGAACGACATAACGATGGCCAATAGTCAATAAGCTGGTTTTAAGTCATCTAATTCAAAATAAATGTTATATCATTTGTATGATCGTCATTAATAACAATATCTTACTCCTAACGCAGTAACATGCTGAGTCATTATAATGGCATTATTGAAAGATAAATGAAAAATAAAATTTAAATTTGAAAGTAATTCTTTTCAGATTTGAAAGCTTTAATTTTAATCTGTGACATTTCAATTTGTATTGGCGATATAGTTGCTTTCAATATTCTTCAAGTATTTAAGAAATATTTTTTTTATTTTATTATTGATGTTAATTATCTTTTAACGTGAAAACTTTTCAAGTCAGTACCAGACTATGCACCATATCCTGTTTATAATTTGCTGTTCGCCATTTGTATGAGATTAGTGAGTAATGTGCACAGACGGATTCGCGAAAAGTATGCATGCATTTGTCATTTGTGCTGATTTATCAGCAAAATGATTTTATAAAATCTAAGAGCGTGAATTGTTGCGAATCAATTTGTATTGTTTATATTATGAAGAGATACAATAATCTCTCGTGCCAAGTATATAGAGTTACGCTATACGATCCGCAAATTTTCAAACTGATTTATACGGCGAATGATAAATTTTTGTAATTCTATAAATTATGCATAGTCTGGTACTTATTTTATGATTTTGTCATTTGTTTGTATTGAAAATACAACTTTTTTGTATTGAAAATATTTCTTCTGAAAAATGGATATAATAAAAGACAGGTTTTGCCTCAAAAACGATAAAATTTTAAGCGGACGTTTAAACAAAAATAAAGAGAGAAGCTATGTGGAAATTTAACATCCTGTACCTCTTCTGTATAATAGCTACATTATACACATGCAAATGTAAGCAAAGTTTAATTGTATTATCGTGTAATTACTAATTATTGTCGTAATATAGGTTTCTTGGTGTAAAAATTGAATCTAACGTTTAAGATCTAATGGTAAAACAATATATTCATTGAAAGGTATCTTATAAGCATATTAAATGATTAAAGTCACAGTGCAGCGACCACTGGCTGTTGAAGTGTAGGAAATAAAATAATGGGCTCACGAAGCGGGGTGCGGAATCTTAATCGCGTACATTTGTCCGAGCTTCGACACATGTAAAATTCGTGTATTTTGAATATAAATTAAAGAAATGCTGGCCTAAGTCATGAGAAAAGCCACACGAATGAGATCATGCAATTTATGGTAGCGAAAGCATTACATACATGGGAAATGCTATGCGTATGAAATTTAAGATACACAAACTTGTTTCTCTAAAAAAAGGAAGGACTATTTAACTGTAATGTTCCGTGAAATGTATTTGGAAGTGTCATTAAAAAGTATTGCTTTCATTTTTTTTTAACTGCTTGTGTGTACTTTATTTCAGTTATTTCCCAGCACTTTAACATTTTACAAATGTATGTATATATAATTCATTTAAAATGACTGCTTCACTTTATTTTATGTCAATATTAAGATATTTATGTATAATATATAGGAGTTTACATAATTAGAAATAACATAAATTTTATAAATGTTCAAGCTCATCTTCTAAGAATGATACAACGTGCTGATTGTCATCCCGTCTGCCTCGCAATCCAAATATGAATGTCATTAGTTTCTTAGTGTTCGTATAATTATCTCTTCTGGTTTGAACTTCCTTATCCTGAGGCGGAGCCGCTTGCACGTAAACACCATATCGAAAGTGCGAATTAAATGTCTGTGTGCTGCGTGTAGCACATCTGCTTATGTTTGCCTGAAAAATTATCGCGAAATCAAAGTATTTCTCATCTACAAAACTATGGGAAGATAGAAAATAAATTATGTGCGATACATATACATAATATATATTTCTTATATTCGATTAATATGTGCTTTGTAGTATTGTATACCAGGACTTTACAAATAATTATGCATTAAAATATTAAAAGTTGCAAGTAGATAAAAATATGGAATTCTTAATTCTTATCGTTAGAGAATCAAGATTTTTTTATTTTCCTCATATTTTATCGTTCGACTATTTTTATATCTTATAAGTATATCTGGCAAGATTCGACTTACCAGACGTAATGCTCTACGCTTCAGCTCCCAAACGCTGGAAGTATAATCTTTATCAATGTAGGGCGGAAGTATGTGAATATCTGTTTGAACTTTCTGATCATGACGAACTTTTAACCGCAATCCTTTTTCTGTTAATCTTGAAAAACAAATGTTTTTATATTTCTCGTTTATATAAGACGAGATATGATTATGACTAACTCACTCTTCTTGACTCTGCATTGCTTCGATTTCTTCGTGTAATTGAAACAGATGGATGTATTCCGCATGATTACGAATAAAATTCAACGCATCGTAAATGTACCTATATTAACAGCCGAAGTTAAAGAATACATGAATTATTTTTATTTAACGATAAAGAAATACCTATCGGGATTTTCTCCGAACTTAGCGGCTGCTTCGGGCGATTTAAAGGCATAATGTTTTCCTCTCCATTTTGCCACACCGTTATTGGGATTTCCTGGTATAAGGGCTCCTTTGCCTTTTGCAAATGTCCATGCGCAAAATCCTAGAAACTAATACATTCCTCGGTCCAGCATTATTTCACAATTTATTTGAGTCTTTAAAATATAATCATGTAAATCTTTGAACAAATTTGTTAATTCTCTAATTTCTCCAAATTATAGAAGCATTAGTTGTAAATACAGTTACCTCTAAGTTAATCTTCTCGAAATCTTTAGTAACGTTTGGATAATGTATCAAACATTCTCCACACTCCGCTAAAAACGAGAAAATTATAAATGTTTAAGTGAAATAAGTTTGATGAGTTAAAATTTATTTGCATTTAATATTTATTGTAATTTAAAGAACTGTTAATACTTATTAAATTGCCCATGGAGCGTTCCAATCTTTCAGCATCGGTTAAGATATCCACACCCGCGGCCATATCTTCTAATTTTGTTTGATCGTAAATATTCACAGCCTGTAATAAAAATCATTCTGAACTCTACATGTTTCGAAAGTAGGATTAGATCGATAACGGGAATGCATTAATACCTTATTGCTCAAACTCTGTAATTCCCACAGGAAGTTGTTAATGCTACTCAAAATGATCACCTCATCTTGCAGACCCATCCATATGTCCGCCAGATCAATAAATTGCGGCTGTTAGGCAGAGTGTATATTATTAATCGTAAAACGAATGCATTTATTGAGAACGATACAATGAATTACTAATGAAAATTTAATTATAATTTTTTGGATTTTCAAAAACATTTCGCCACAAAATGTATGCTTGCTAATAGATAACAGATTTTAATAAACGAGTTATTAGCTTTTATACGGAACTATAATATCAGATTTATTTCGATGAAAACAAGTTTCATTGAAATTATTATTATTGTTATTATTATTAAAACAAATTTGCGGGATTCTATAATTTCCAATTTTTGAAAAGGTGAAATTATCAAAGTAATCACGTCAAGCATCAACTAAATATCTTTAAACAGTCGTACTTACGTAGACTTGGGTAGTAGGGATAGCTGTTCTGTATCGAACAGTGTCGTGGAGTTTAAAGAATCGCGCTTGAAGACGTTCCATCAAATTCTTCACCGCCTTTTCGCTACGCTCCACATCACTCAGCAGCTTTCTACAAGATTGTATTAGAAATCTTATGTTGATTGTCGATCATTTCTCTTCCAAAAATATCATTTCTTTTTCGAGAGTTACCTGATGTAGATCTCTTGCTGACGACTAGCCGTTAACATTTCGATGGCCCATTCAATTCTTTCTTCCGCGTTGGATATAGCTTCTTCCGAGCTGTAACACGCAGCATCCGAAGCGTCGATCGCATTTTCCACGACGGCCGTGAACTTGTATATCCTAGTCATTAGAGATTCTAATAGCTCGAGTATAGAATTGCGCATCTTCGTTAGAGCCTCTTGTAGAATACTCGGCACTAAAAGAAATTGTTATCGTCATTTTTGCGACACGAGAAGCGCATAGTTATAACGTCTTTCGTAATCACGCTCGTTTAAAATCATTTGAGTTTAATCCAGAGAAAAATTGTATTTAAATTGAAGTCGTTTCTTTAACTTGGTTTTTTAAGTTGAAATGAAAATAAAAATTTATTTAATTTCAAGAAATGTTATTATAGTCTTTTTAAAAATAAATAAATTATTTGTTCAAATCAATTTGTTTAATTCAAAGAAAGTACTTACAAAAATGTGAGAAATAATTTAGTTGTTCTGGTTTTTAAAAACATATTTCTTTTATTTAAAAAGATTTGCGTTGCACAACCAAATTACTTCTTTAATTCTAATAAAAGGAACAGCCAAAAAATTTTTTCAAATTAAAGAAACTTTCCTTTAACCGTATAACAATGCACACATTTTTTTTGAGTCAAAGAAACCTTTCTCTGTGTGCACTATTAATTAAAAATTATTTTGCTCTTACGATCGTCGATTCCTTCACCACCGCGTTGACAATCTCTATTAAATAAACGAATTCCCGCAACTAGGCACATTATTTCCATCAACTGCTCCTCTTTCTCTCGTTTTGGCAAAGTCACGTAGTGAGCAAGCTCGGAAGCCTGAAAGACACTCTGCAATGCCACCGAAACTTCCCTAATGCAAAATACAATAATATTATATGTTAAATTTTACGTCGGAGATTTTGTGAAAAATTGATTATAACAATTATTAAATTTAATATCCGTAATTTTTGGTTAGAGCAAATTGCAATTTGTGCATGAGAATGTTTCCTTTCATTCGTAATAATGCCACATTTAGCACAAGATAAATTTTCCATGAGATGAAGAATATAGAAATGTGAGATGGAAAAATAAACATTGTTAATTTCGCTTGATTTGATTTGATTCCAAATTCTCATTAGATCGAATATAGTTACCTCAAAATCGATGGGACCGTAGGACTTCCCAGACCGCTTAAAAGTGTTATCACTGCCAATATTTTTTGATACAATTTTTCCGTATCTTTTCCACTTTCCAGTTTGTTAATTTCACAAATGTCAGTGACCAAAGGTCTAGTTTTTTGGTACAGTCGTAACCGATGTCTTTTGACAGTTTCGTCTGAGAGAAAGTGAAATCGTGATAAGTGATTTGTACATATAGAAGTAACATCGAAATTTCACACTTTTACCTCTGTCATGGTAATGCTTAACGAAATATAGCTGATTTTTCAAAATTACAAGACTGGGTCGGCTTTGGTCACATAGCCTCTCCGTTATAACTTGGATTACCTTCGCATTTTCTTCATCGCTCTCTTTTATTTGATACGCTGGATTTAACTGATATAGAGAAAGCTAAAAGTTTTCAAGAACACTACTTGTAAATGCTGCTGAGAATTTTGGTTGCATTTTGATAATGTCATTGGTTATTAAATTACCAAAAATGAAGCCAAATCTTTAGTTATTGATGTCCCTTTCACTTTACACTCGATTACGATCTTTTTTGTCAATTCTTTTCGCACGTTTTCCATTATAAGAAACGAAAAAAACAGTCACTTCCAGCTGATTGAAGAATTTTTACCTGCTACGATCGTGTTCCTAAACAAAACCGTCACCCATAAAGTTTGATCGATACTTACATTGAAACCACCTATCGTTACTGGCTGCATTTGATTTTGCAAACCGGAGGCGTCCGTTTGCCCTTCTCTCTCGAAAATCATCCGGCGATTCATAAATTTACATTTCGGAATTAATCTTAGTGCTTAGATTGATTGAAGGTGACGTAGTTCAATCTTGATACAAAAAAATAGAATTCGATAGAAAAAATCTCATCGTTTTGAATATAGACTTTGGTTCATGAATTTACAAATATGTATCGTTTTTTATCGAAAATTTTTAAAAATTTTTGATAGAAGATGACCGAAAAAGATAAAATCAAAATTCTATTGTTTTGAATAGACTGGTTCGTGAATTCACAAATGTGAATTGTTTTTTATCCTTTTCTATTGAAAATATTTATCAGAAAAGCTCACTCTGGTAAATTTTGTTTTAAATTTATAATGCCGAACGCAGCAACCAATGTTTCAATACTCTTAAATTCTTTAAATATCATTGGTACCAAACAAAAGCAATAAGTAAACAGTTTTACGCAATAAGTATTGACATAAAAACTTCATGCTTAAAATATTCTTTTATCGATTAATATTTTTTACGTGTTTCATAGATTAAGGTATATTAGCGTAAATTTTATCTATTGTTAAAAAATGTACGATTTTATAATATTTTTTTCATAATAAATATTTACAATAAGTCTAGAACGTTACACACAGTTTTATTAAAAATATAAAAATAGAGATACAATATTTAAAAAAAAAATCGAAGACAGTAGTGTCTGAAAATTAAATTTCTTAGAGCTGAGCGTTCCGTATCATCAAACGTATAAATAAAATAATTTCTTCACGGATTAATTACGAAAATAACACGCGGTGTCGAAATCGCGTTTGAATTCCGTGCGTCACGGCGCGCTCGCGATCGTGCGCGCTCGGCCGTCTCCGCCGCGCCGTCGGACTCAGTGGGGAAAGGGCGGCCGACTTCAGAGGTGTCGCAACGGTCTGCGCGTTCGGAGTAATCGGAGTTCGGAGCCAGTCGGGCTGGGTGGTCGGTAACGCGAGTGTGGTGCGTGCGCGCGCAAGTGACAGACGCGAGACAGCCAACGTGCGAAGAGCGTGCGTCGCGTCGTGTCGTGAGGGAGCATCCGTGTTGTTATGATGTTCGCGTGAGTCGCGGTCAACGCGTCCAGGCAGTCAGCCAGTCAGCGGTGTCGAGTCTCAGGAACATGGCGCGCGACTCCCGGCGCGCCGATCCGCAACGCGTCGTCGACAGCGGCGGTGGAGGAGGTGGTGGCGGCGGCGGCGGCGGCGGCAACGGTGCAACGACGAGGTGCAAACTGCTGTTGGTCCTTCTGACGCTGTTGCTGGCGATCATCGTTCCTGCTGCACACGCCGAGAGTCAAGGTGAGTAACCCGTCCCGAATTCTCTGTTCTCGTCGAGTGTCGCATACATTACGTTACGGAGCTTTCGAAATTTTCCTCGCGGCGAGCGCTCGACGCTACCAGCTGATCCCTCGCGTCCGGCTGTTGTTTGTTTTACCGTCTCGTGTATATAACGTGTAATTTGATTTGGCGAACTTTGGAGTAAATAACAAACCGTACGAGAATGTGACGTCGAAATGTTATTGAAGAGAACACACAAATCCGCACTTGTACTTTTTCGTACATTGTTTTCAAGGTCGTTCGATTGGCTCCTGCGCTCTTCATTGTTTTACATCATATGTTTCTCTCTGTTTGTGCCACGTACATACGTGTTTACCAGTACGTGTGAACGAAACTTATTCTTATATGTGCCATAACGTTTTTTTGTTTTCAACTTGAAAAGATCCGCGGCTAAATTCACGCGGCGACAATGATAACGTATATTGTTCATTCATCGTTGAAGCTTCATTTCTGCGCGATTTTATTTACCACTTTGTTGCATCCTCGACACGTAACGTGAAATTTTAATCCTTTAATAATCGCGCTATGCACGCTCCGTTCAGATAATCAAATTATCCTCTCGGTTTTCTTATAAATAACTCCGCAGCTGCATTCCCGTATATAAATAGATTGTTGGGGGTGAGGGATTAGTAAAATTAACACAAACGCGCGAGTTATATTTGAAGAGCATATCGTATACCTGCAAAATTCAATTATTCAGTGATTCAGTGAGAGTGAAAGAGAGTGAAAAAGTATTCGAGCAATTTGCTCAATTGACAAATTTGACATTTTAATTTAACAAATTACTGTCGAATACGAGTTCACGCGTGATTGACGATCAGTATTCTCTAAATTTAAAATGAAATCATTCTAGAAAAATAAAAATGGAGGCTATGCAATTTTTCGAGTGATTTACCATTCTAATGATCCTATAAGCCTGTAATATTATTTAATATTAAGTAATATTCTACTTAATATAATAACAAATAATATTTTTGAAATATTAATGCAAATATGTTTTATTATAATTTTATTTTTATTAAAGTGAAATGAAGTTTATGCACTAGAGTTTAAATGTGCTATTTATTATTAATAACTACAATATGTATAATAATTTCAAGAAATGTTGTCTTTCAAATTTTGAAACTGTACGAATATTTTTATATTTCACGATATTAAAGTAATACATCAGGAATATTTCGTAAAAACATTTAATATTAACAGAATATTTTTATGATATTAAAAAAAAATAATATTTTTGGAATATTAATGATAATATTATTTTAATTTTTAATAATATTTGTGTAATATTCTAAAAATATTGTGTGTTTAACAAAGGTCAAAATTCATTTCTGTAGAATGAAAATGGAGCCTACGCAATTTTCGAGTGATCTTTCAACTTTGTGAAATTTAGAGAGTACATGAACACCAATTATTTGTCGATTGATCTCTTGCAGAGGAAAATAAAAATTTTATTTTGAGTTTTTTTGGAAAAATAAATGTAACTAAGCATCATCATATTAACCCTCCAATTGAGGATTTGAAAAAAGATCTAAGCAATTTTTTTTTTTAATCTTGATTTATTTTACCTCAAATTCGAACACGTACCAAAAAAAGTGTAGAACGTTCCATGGCAAACAATTGTGAATTCGTGTTCTGGAATGTTGAAAGAGTGTACCAGAATTTTTTCAGATTTTTTAGTGCCCAAAATTAAAATCCCTTTCAAAAACACTATCAGACACAGGTGATCCGGTCGGATCAAAAAAGCAGCGAAAAAAAATGCGTTGGATCACGTAGATGGTTAAAATAATACATTGGCATCGAGAACAAAATGATCTAATTGTAGAAATTAACTTAGATATAAAAAAAATGGGCCTTTTCTCGGCGCGATCGATCGATGATCGATGAGCGATTCTCGAATCGTTCGGCGCGTTTCATTCGTGCCACATGCGACGATGCGTGCTGCATTTTCATGGCCGCGCGACAAGCAACGTCATTGCCGTGTGATTTCGTTTAGAGCACGTATGGCCCGTCATTCGCGCGAGACGATCCGCAATTTCTTTGGGGAATTCTTACCGCAGAGCAGAATTCCTTCGCGTTGTAACGCCGTGTTGCTAGTGCTACTACCGCGAGAACAGATCCCTTCGCGCCAGTCGCATTTAAATAGCAAAACTAGTTACATTACGTTTTACATTTTATGCGTGGTTTATGCTCTCGCGTGGTTCTGCCTAAGGCATTTAAACTTTTTCATAAATACTCCATATTGCGCTGCTGTGTTACGCAGTTTTACATTTTTTTAAATACAAAATTAGTACATTAAATTAATTCTTGCCCGTCGCATGACGTAGGCCACGTAATTTCGGTTTTAATCTCGAAATTAGTATTTACGAGCTTATACCATTTTTCGTGTTAATATATGCAAAGCCGGAGATGAAAAAACCTAACGTTTCGTGATTTTATTCGTAATACGTACGAGATGGATTTTCCAACGGGGAGCAATTTTTGTTTGACCGTTTCACCGTTAATTACGTGAATATAAGCACCGTGCAAACATCAGCAATGTTCATTAATGAGCGTCAACGGTCAAAGGATTACCGCGTGCAAAAAAAGGGGCCGTTTTACCTTTAATATCGAAAATTAATAAACAAGTTTGATTGCTTATCGGGAAAATGATGTAATATAGAACGATTAAAATAAATCCTTTTTTTAATAATCTGCATTGCATTAAAATCACGTGTAAATATTTTATTCGCTTGAGGCTTCGTGCAGCAGCAGCCATGTAATTTTGGATTTTTTCATATTATTTTCTATACTGCTTGGATTTTTTCATATTATTTTGTACATCTCCTCCGTTTCCTATTAAAATATTTATGTTGCAATTTTTAACGCGTCTTTCACAACAATGTACTCATCACTGCAACAAGAAAAAAGGAACGAAAAAGGTATATAGAGAAAACAGCAGGGTTGAAACAGTCGTAAACTTATTTTACTCAGGCATCCATTGCGAAATAACGTCTCGTAGTAAATTCCATTGCGAAAATTACGGCGTGACAGTCATCGCGTTTACGGTGAGAAGGATACGATGAATCACGAGTTTCTTTGTATCGACGACCTTTCCAAAGCGCGAACGTAATTACATAAATTGTCACGTGCATACCGGCCACTTATTCATTGTAAATGAGACCGTTGCCAGTTTCCACCTTCGAGCACATAACTCTTATTAGGCGTCGCGGTAGCGTCGCGATGCCATTAACAAAGTTTAAATATTTCAATAACTTAGAGCTTTGTTTTTCGAGTAGACGATTGTGAAATACCAGCTTAAGGGATTACATATGTTCTCAATTTTCAAAAAAGTCTTTCCAAATTTTTTATTTTAAATTATTTTTTACAGTGTCTATGGATAAAAAATGTGAGCAGTTATCCAAAAACGTAATTATTCACGTGAATTTTTTTTTCGTCAATAAAGGTTGAAAATTTGTCCACGAAATCGGACTTTTTTTTAAATGCTATTTTTCGATTTTTATGAATTTTGAAATCTGGCCCGTCATCATAATAACACAATCATTATAGAGGCTCGTAATTCTTCCTTCCTTCTTTCCTTCCTTCCTTCCTTCCTCTTGATTATATGGCCTCAGGCTCTAATAGAGTTATCAATTTGGCCAGGACCTTGTTTGTATTGTGGTATCTTGTTTTTACATGATATACAAAGATTGTAGTGGCAATTCGAAGGGTCGGTTGATTTCATCAACCGCCCGCGATTGTCAATCAAAGGCTTGTAATCATTTTTCTTATTTTTGTTTCATAATTTTCCAAGACTGGAAGGGTGGGCCCGAGAGCGATTCCAGTAAAAGTCAATTTAAATAAGTCGAAATAGTTTAAAATAATTATTTTTTTACACTTTAATAATTAATAAAACGTGTCCCTTTTGTAGATATCAAATTTATTTATTATCCTTTCCGAAAGAATTTCCAAAAATCAGTAATTTTCCAGCATCGAAAAGGTGTGTAACCCCTTAACTAAAATTGATTTATTATACCGATAAATAAGTGATTAAGAATTTTCCCAATTCTGAACTGCAATCCGGCTTTTTTTTTAGATAAACGGGACATCTTTATCGATTAAAGTTTAAATTAAATTTCAACCTGGCATTCCTATCCGATTATAATAGAGAGTTATTAAATGATGAATTACCGCGATTGGTTCCGCAGCAGTTTGACACGAGTATAAATAATATCTCTCGTGTGTAAAAAGGAGGTCTACAATGAGAATATGAAGCGTGACAAAGGACGCCATGAAATTTATGTCTATTGTTGGACACGGGAAAGGGGATCACCAGTTCGTCAATGCAGTCGATAAAAATTTATGGGAGTATGTTGAATGTAAATGCGATGGCGGTGCGGGGCTGTGCGAAGGATTTATGGGGATTTACATTACGATTTATTTATTCTTTCCGATCACATGTGAGACGGAGCGCACGTTACCCTCCCTTCTTTCGTAGAAAAAAGTCTGCCTTAACGTTAAATCGATCGCATTGCGAAATTCTTCTCGCGTTTCCTCTGCAACGCGTCGAAAAATACCGCATAAAAATAATAAAATAAATTTCCTTTGCTTAATATCCGATGTTAAAGAGAGAAAGAGGGGCGCGAGGAGAGAAAAAGGACGCGAGGCGACATTATAATGTAATTATACTTACGAACGTATATCATCAGCATAAATCTCCAAGATGGTTAAATCTGCCGAGCTTTTCGTACGATCGCGCGCTGCGCTTGCAGCTGCATGAAAAAGCCGCCAGCTGCAAATGAGTAATGTCAGGAGTGCCCGAACGATATGTAACGTGGTGGGAAAATGGTTAATCGCACTCACGCGGCGCCAGAGACGGAATAGAGACGTATAAAGTTTATGTCGGCGATATGCGTGCACGTTCTACGCATTTCCTCGCGGAAACTGAACCTCTCTCTCGGTGCATCGTATATCATTTCTCTTCCTATCAAATCGTAACTCTGGAATTCCGCGTTCCTCCGCAGCAAATCAATTTTTGACAAGCCGTTATCAGCAAGTTGCGGAATGCTGCTCCAAGCTTGTTGAACAATTCTTTTACAAGATTAATAATTAAAGAGCGAAGAAGCACACAAGTACACGAAAAAATTAGTATTAAATGAACAATTCATTGTTTCATATAGGTATTCATTGACAATCTTAAACAGACATAATTTGCTTACATGAAAAAATTTTGTTTCTTCATGTAAACAAATTACGTTTGTTTAAGATTCTTAAATTCTTTTCATAAGATTTCATGTTTTTGCTTATATGTATATGAAACAATGAATTATTGATTTAATATTGATTTAATTTTCTTGTGCAGGATTTTAGCACTATCAAATATTTATTTTAGCGTTTTTAATATCGATATGATCTTTTCGATGCTCCGATGCTACAAGTTATATTCAAAGTGTCACATTAAATTACAGTTTGAGTTGCATATGAGTGACAACGTTATCGTACGATTATTTCAGATTGACACCAAGCCATTCTCAATAGTTCAACAAAGTCCTTATTTTAAGGTACAGTTAGAATTATTGAGAACTATGAAAATCCATATAGTTAAAATAAAATATGAGTTTGAATTCCTAATATATAACCATTCAAACATCACAGTATCCACATTTACCATTATAGTACAGCCACTTTTATCGCGATGCAACACAAATTTCCATATAACATCGAAACCACGTTCAAGAAGTTAATGAAAAATGAGTCTCTAGTAGTTGAATTCGTCGTGAAAAAGCGTAATATGTAAGAAGAATGCGAATATTTATCGTATGATATTAATGTTTCAGTCAATAAAAATCTTTATTTTTGTGGGACTTAGAAAGGAAATAATTATATTTATTCTAATTCGGGCATTAGATCCACTTGTTACGGGCGTGAACTTAGATATGTAAGGTGCATAATAGCAATTGCGAAAGACGACACAGTCATTAACCCCTTGCCGTACTTTGACGAGTTTGACTCGTGATACAAATTTTGTACCAAACATGAATATCGCGAGTCAGACTCGTGAAATGATTTTTCTCTAGTTACAATCGTGGTTTAGTTCTAGTCAAGCTAAATGGTACGGCAAAGGATTAACCAAGTCGATCGAGCGAGTACTCGAATTGAAAATAAAATAAAATACGATAATACTCGCGAACAATGTGACGACAAGTGAGCGAGCGTTGAATCTCCGGAATCTTGCAAGTATGAAATATCAAATACATTCAAATTAACCAAATAAATGTGTCTTCTTTAAAGATCCCACATTTTATAAATTTTTTTCGAAAAAGTTTAGTAGTAAGTACGACACGTTCAAGGAAGTGACAAAGAAATTATCTTTCACTGCATGATACATAGGTTTCCTTTTTTTTTCTTACATTAATTTATTTTATTATAATTTAATATTGTAAGTGTATAAAATGTTTCGTTTCTTTTTTTTATTTTTAGATTTTACATAAAGATACATTTTGTTGAAATTTAGAAATATGTTTGAGTTTGTTGTTGACTCGCATAATTAGGGTCTATCTTAAAATCGTTTACGAAATCTTGCGCACATCGTACAAAGCTGTTTTCCTTCTCTAGTTAAATTAGAATGATTCAAACCTTATTTTATGACACATGCTGCAAAATTATAACGAAACATTGACTTTATTTAATATTGACGCTATAAACTCAACGTCCAAGTCTCGCTGGAGCTCATTATTTTCTTCTCGTCTTTCTCGGAATGGCCGACAGGCCGTGAAGGTACCGACAAAAAGACCTTGAAGCTACCACTTGGTACTTCAGCGTACTGAAAGCTACGGATCTTATCGAACGTCTCTCTCTTTCGCCATTCGATGATTTCTTATAGTATTCTCAACCCTTTCAGTGCGCTGCATGTCTTCGGTTTCTAAGTTGTCTCGTAATTAAGATCCTTATCGACGTATAAATTCTTCGAAATCTTTCTTTTTATATCTCTCGTAATATTTCAAAATACTTTAGCAGGAATATCGTAATAATTATCATATATTTAATAATATTTTAACAAAAGGTATGAGTACACCTTTTTCCAATTTTCTGTCTTTTTTTCGGTAACTTTGTCGTATTTGACTTCGCGATTTCCAACAAAATTCTCCAGGATATGACACTCGGCATAGGAATTCGTCGGCGTTGATGCTTGAAACGCTTTGCATTTCCGGTCCCAACCCGAGAGAGCGAATCATCGCTGAGTTGAGTCATCAGGCAGAACATCGTGCACTTGGAGCGAATAGATCGCTGTTAATCGATGATTAACGCGGCCCTCTCGACGATACTCAGCCGAGGGTGCTCCTTCGGCGTGTTATTCATTATGCATTCGCTCATATCGGCGAGTGGCGTTTAGAAGGTCGATTCATGACAACTTCGTTCATTCGTCGCTCTGTTTATCGATGACAAACTGCCTTGTTCGCAAAGATGTTTTGTTGCACGAAGAAAATGTAATGCCAGTATTGGCATCGTCGTTTGCGTATAAAGTATTGACACATCGTACTATAAATCAGGCTCATCATTGTCTTAATGCTAGCGTCACTCTTTGACGAATTTCAAAACAAACTGTTCACAGTAAAAGCGCAATAACAAGTTTAGTGCTTCTCTTTTGTTTTTGACACTTGCGTTTATTGCATCCCTTTCATTTTTTTTTTCAAATAAAAACTTGATGTAAAACGTGCGAAGTATGTATATGTGCACGTGTGCATACATGCCTTTTCCGAAAATCACTTTGCACCTACCAAACTCATTCGAATGATTGATTACATTGGTATGTCACAAAATATTTCAAAAAGCTCTCCACGGTATTTAAATACACAAAAGAATGCCAATTGCACTTTTTTTTTGTAAATATAAATATTTGTCACTATTTCAATATCGTGAATTCTCGTATTAAGAATTGATTGGGTGATTTTGTTTGAACGAATTCAATAACATGGTGATATTGAAACGCAAATTAACAGAATTTTATATTTAAATTTAAAGGCTAACATATTTTTCAATGTTTGTAAATACATACGTTTGTAAACGTGTTAGTTTAATCTAAAATCCATAAAATGCGTGGAAATCTGTAAAACGAAGAAGAGTTTAGCGTCAACAACTGAAATAATTTATCAGCTAGAAAAATTGCTGGCAAACACAATTGTTTTTAGTAATTTAAATAAATATAGAACACATTCTTTTTACATAATATAAATCTTTATATTTTATTTTTTATATTTTAGGTAAATAAACAAATAAATTAAAAACTTATCCTCGATATATGAAAACGCAAATCAACAAATAAAAAGTCAGTCAACGAGCACGTAAATAAATTAAAACAAAACATATTGATGTGTATTAAATCTTGATTTTTATTCTATTAAAAGATATGAAGACATGTACATTTCTGACTAACTTGTTATTCTTCAGCAAGAGAAACGCAATTAAACAAATGTAACGTTCAAAATTAAATATAAATTAAAATACCAAATCGAATATACCTAAAATATTCATAAACAGATGTGGAAAACCGGAATATAAAGAAAGAAATGCGAACCGCAATATAGTACAGTACAGATTGATAAAATCCAATGGCGGCATAGTAATCGTTACTTTGTGACATCGGATGTGTAATCTACATGGCAAAATATGATTACTATGTTACCACTGGATTTTATCAATCTGTACTGTATTATGGTTCACATTTCTTTTTTTATATTCCGGTTTTTTGCATCTATTTGTTATTTTTTATATATATTTAATTTTGCATTTTAATTTTGAATATTATATTTATATTTAATTGCGTGTCTCGTGCTGAAAAATGACAAGTTAGTCAGAAACTCACTGAGAGAAAAAAATTTTTAAATTTTAATATTTATTTGAATAGTGCTAATGAAATATTTACTTAAGGTACATAAGTATTTACTCTACAAGAAAAAATTATATTTAAATTAGTGGTTTTTGTACAAAATAAATATATATTTTTATTTAGTAAATATTTCATTAGTACTATTCGAATAAATATCTATTAAAATTTCGTAATTTTTTTCCTCAGTGTACATTTGTCCATGTCTTCATATCTTTTAATAATTTAACAAAAATGTTTATTGTCGTTACATTATTAATACACATCATTATTATTTTACTCTGTTCGTTGACTGACCTTTCTTATATTTTAGTCTTGTATGTTTTTCACATAAACAATAAAACGATTTTATAATTAAGAACTTATTCAGAGATGAACAACTGTCAGAAAATTAATATATTCAATATTTCATCATATTTCTCATTTCAATATCCGAAACGAACCGTTCTGAAGACGACTCGTTTTTGAATCTGATAATAATTCGAGACGTAATAAATTTCTCACCTCGCGTTTCCCATCGCGTGTATCGACCTACGGACGTCCCACGTATCGCACGAACGAAGGAAATTAATTACTCTCGTATAGTTTCATCGAGTGGAAGCAATTGGAAAGGCATATTAATATTTTTATTCTCCTTTCCTCTCTCTTCCTCGGCGTATTTTTCCCTTCTCGAAGAGGCAAGGGGGAGAAAAAAAAAAAAAAAACGAGCTGGAGAGATTTTCCGGTCTCGCGCGGATGTCGGTCCCAGGGAGAAATCGATCGGAAAATTCGCACAGTCGAATGGAACGACGCACGAGGTGAAGCACCTCCGTTGTAAAAAGAAAAAAAGATCGATAGGCCCGCCCGATCGATTACGCTCTCGCGGAGCGTCAGCTTTGCCAGACGGTATAGGCTTCGCTCAGGTAAATGGGTATTCGAAGCCACTCGTTAAATTCTCAACATCGTCCCGTTTACCCACTTCGCAATAATAAATTGGACGGCGTATCAGTCGGCCGACAGTAACGTCGACCGATAAGGACTTTATTGCAAAAGAGAGTGCGTTCATTTTCTGCACTTCGTCCTCTCGAGCGTAGCGAGCGTTTTACGCGGGATTTTTATGCCTTTGCTCATTATATGATGCGACCCGGTTCCACGACCTCGCTTCAGCGCACGGGACAGCGCCGCACCCGCCGTGTCATTATTTCGCAATTGCGTTAACTTTATGTCGCTTCAGTGGCCATGTCCGTACTGAAGAAGACGGTGCACGCTCCACATGTGCGCACCAAAAAAAAAAACATTTATTAAAGCCTCATTAACAATGGATATTTTGCTCGCGGCTATCTCGAAATTCGCATTGTGCTTTCTCTCTTTTATTTCGCGTCGTCTCTCTTTTGATAGAGCAGGCCTTCATTTGCCGGAACTATAAATGTACAATTCGCACGACCGGCTAACTGTAAAGCGCGGCGTTAACGGACTAGCCCCGTTATATCGAGAAGAACGTAAACGTGATGCACGCGGCATGTCGTTGCTTATGCCATAAATACGAGATGACTCGTAAACTCGATAATTTTTTTGAAGTCGAAGTAGCGCGTTGTAATTAATTTATTATCGTAATCGACGTTTGCTATTTGAAATATGTTGCTGCTTGAATATTTTGTTTTTAACCACTGTGATTAACCGTTACGTTCCGCACTCCGTCCGCCCAAGTGGGAGAGTTTTTTTTTTAAAATCATTATTATATACACATATTTTGCATTTTGAAATATTCTTTCTGATAGATTAATTGCGTTTCGTGTGCGCAAGTTCGTATTGCCTAACTGAATCGTCCGAGCCTGTAAACGGCTTTGAAACTGACTTGATGAATCATTCATGTGACATGCTCGACTCATTAGTCGAAAATTAGAGCACATTCAAAAATCCCGCTTCCAAAGTGCGCTCATTAGATTCCTTTTCCGCATAAATACCACCATTAATAATCGATTCGCTGTTGTAATTTCGACGGCAATTAAACGGTCGTAAATACGCCAAATTCATCATTCTCGCATGCTGGGTGCATTTGATGGAGTAATAACAGTTTACGGGTTTGCGCGAGGTTCGCTTCCACCGACGGTGGAAATTCATTATCATTTTCGATCGTATTACAGCCGATTGTATAAATAATTTGTTCGATATACCGCTCAGCGTGATAAACATTCGTACAAATAAATTGTGCTTACGAATGCTCCGATTAACGCGTGCTGCATTATATATCACGAATGTAACATTGCATTTTTGACTATCCGTATTATCGCCAAATTTACGATCCACTTGAAAGTCCACTAAAAAAAAGAGTCTAGTAATAATAATCGAACTTAGATGACAGTTGCTAAACCTTGGTGAAATAGTTTCAATTAAATATTCAGTTAATGTAATCAAATATTTAGTAATATTTAGTAACAGTGTGGTAACCGTTTAATAACCGGTTGATCGCTATTATTATCTTTGGTTGCTATTAATATAATTACTAAATATTACATTACATTAATCAGTCCAATTGAAATTATTTTACCAAATTTAGATCATTTATTATTATTAAATTCTTTTTTTTTTCAGTGCATGTTTTGTCTAAATGTGTTTGCACATGAGAACATTTTTAATAGGCGTATTATGAATATCATATTATATTTTAAGGATATAATACCAAAGTATCATATTATTATAATATAGTGTAGCGCAACCCGCGAGCCGCATGACCGTAGGTTACGCATTTTATTTGTATAATGCGTATATAAATAACATTATATACAATATATTCGCTACCGAAACAGACATTATGCCAGCAGCCAGATTTTGCCTACTCTGAAAATAACAAAATTAAAAATATAATAGTAGTTTAAAAAAGTTCGTGCAAAAAGATCGCGTATCACTGTATTAACAGATAAATTCTGTGATAAAATATTAGCCTTAGTTTACTGACTCATATACGAGCGAAAATAAATTGCCACAACTGATAATGTTAACTGATAATACAATACCTGAGCGCTTATAGATAAGCTTCCATGTGAAATACGAAATTATTCACTCCCATCATTTCGGCACAAAACGTTGATTTCAGATCCATCAGTGAACTGGTTAATATCGATATTCCATTCAGCGACATTTGCTAAAGATATAAAGCGCGTTATAAAATAAAATTAATTGACAATGAAAGGGATTACCTCTTCAAACCTTCTAACTGCAAGCTTTATTTTCTGATACCCTATGCATTCAATATCCCATTGTATTCAGGATATTGCATAATCCCGCAGCTCTGTGTCCGTTTTAGTGACTCGCCGTACGGTTACAGACAGGTCAATACGGTCCAATCTCGATGAATATTGTTATCGCGATTGTATTAGCACGCAGATGACATAGTCGTTGGCACAATTCCGTCGATATCCAAAACGTTTTCCTTGCTAATTATCCTAATTGCAATCTGCACGTTCTATAGATAGATTGCATTGCCCATGGAATTGAAATCAAATTGTCTAAATTGTCCCATAGCGCAATGTGAATCAAGGCAAATATTTATTCTACATGAAACGTCTGTTATTGCATTCATCTCATATAGCGCGTGTTTATTTTGTACGAAGCACAATATTTCATTCTGCACATCGTTGCGCTTGGATCTGAGGTTAGGAAAAAGCCTTTTTCACAGCTAAACAAATCTGTGAATCGCAGAGTTGAATATAACCGTGCAAACATGTATAAGATAAAATATTAAAATATTCATACTGCTGAAAAAATGTAGTATTAAAAATGCAACGTAATCCTTGAAAATGTTTTCTCTCTCTCCTCTCTAAAACGTTCAATTTTTAAATACTATAAAAATTCAAAAATATCCGCATACACATTGTATTATTTAAATACAAATCTAAACAAGAAGGCCCTCCTCGGTCGTAGCTAGATCTTAGTGCTTTATTATTTATTCGTGTGATTTTATATACTCTCTCAGATTCAACCAATTGTTACTATCGGTCATAACACAGCTTCTAGATTGAATAAGAAAATTAGTGATATCACGTTTTTATTAGATTAATCTAATAATAATTGATGCTGACTAGCATCTAACCCTTCGCCCCTTTGAAAAAAACTGTAAAGAATTTATTGCGAAAAGTTATTTAAAATTGTATTATTGAAAATTGTTGCGTTTCGAAAAGTGACACACTCTCTTGTTTCGCAAATTTATGATTTTAATTTCTTCAATATTCTTGAATTAGGTGCCTCGTAAAGTAGGCAGATAACAAAGAAAGGGAAAACCTATCATGAATCGTTCGAAATGAAAAAAAGTTCGAGTTGTATGGAATATCGTTTCGATTGCTTCGAAAGAAACACACAAAGCATTGCGGTCTGTGGGGTTCAGACTTTATTTTGTGGGCTGCGAGAAAAATTCGCCGCTTTTGCTCGCTCGATTCAATATGTCGCCGGGCAGAGATGCAGCTGTCGAGAAAGGCAATGAAACTTCGCCCGCGTTGCTTTACCTTTCTTCCTCATTGTATCGATGTCAAAACGCTCCATAGAGCTTCCGGGTGCTCCCCCCCAGGAAAAACAGGAAAGAGAATGTCGCGACGAGGACTGACCGTTGCAGCGCTCACGTAGAGAAACATATATAGACAACGAAATGTGAAAATTGATCGTACTTGGCGAAGAGATAGTGTTTTCAAAAAATCAGATACAATATCGTAAATTGCATGAAATAGCTCGTTCAACGCGGCACCTTAGTAAATTTTCTTTCAATCGCGTTGAGAAGGAAAGAACATTATAAATAAAAAAAATAATTATAATTAAGTTATGCATTATAATTTTTTAACCTAACTGGCTCGTCTGTGACCTTGATTATTGTTTTATTTTTGCATATGCATACATCGAGCTTTAGATTGAGTCTTTTATTTATTTAATTACAATTAGAGTTCGCGAATAAAAATTCGGAAATACCGAAGCAGAAGTTTTAATAAAAAAAAAAGTCGATTCTTTTCATGAAAGAATTGCAGTATTGAAATTTATGCGAGAGAAAGGAAAGCTAAATATATTCATTGCAAAATGAAAATTCCAATAATTACAGTTCTGCTACGGTTATGAATATGAAAGTGTTCTAGAACTACTTTACGTAATAAGCATCTAATTGCAGCATTATTCTCGTTTATCCGTTTTCCTCATTTCTTTCAGTGGTTTGTTCTTTGTTAGCGATCGAGAGACTTGCTTTAACTATCTTGCTATAACGAGACAATTCGCCAAGTCGGCGAAAAAAAAATATTTTTCTGAAACATCTGACACGAAAAGACTTGGGATTCTCTCGGAGCCTCGCATTTCGTTGGCTCACCAGAAACCGGTCTATTGTCAAACTTAATGGCTTAATCGACTGGTAATGGAAAAGAGCTCCGACTTGGTCTCTCTACCCACGGCGGCAAACAAAGCGTTTCTTGCTGCGGGCGAGCACGGCGAGACGCGACGATGCATCGCGCTCGCAACAAGAAAGCTTAGGCGAAGGCGACGGGCAATGATGCGGCGCATCTGCGTGTAATGTATGTCTCGGGAGTACGCAGGAGTGCATTAGATACATTGCGGTGCACCTGGGGCGTTCCGTATAAAATTGCGAGTATTGCGCGGAAGAGAATGAGAGAGAAAGATGATAGCTACCGCTTGCGTCACTCGGGAAATCGTGTCGCTCCGAGTGGTTATTATTCCAAGTGTTCGAAGATAAAAATTGAAGCTGCAAAAATTGCCGCGTCTCTTTTTCCATTATTATTATTAGTTATTAAAGCGAGAACAATACGTAACACTGATTGTGCTCTCGTTCTCTTTCATTTCGCCAATTTGCTTCGATCTATTATTACACGTTGCACGCTATAGACAAAATGTCGCTAAGATTTATTACACGGTGCCAGAGCAGACGCGGTAATTGATAGCGCTTTTCAGAACGATCGTAGGAAATCTCAATCACGCGGCGCAGATTTAAGCATGGGCGTAGAGGAGTGTACGTCACTCGGATGCGCTTTGCGAGTGCTGCTCGAAAGCGTTAAACTCAATGAGAATGATCGACGACGACGACGGCGAAGAGACGGCTCGTGCCATGCGTGGGCAGAAGCGATGTGTACCACGACCAAGTGTAGGCGAATCGTGCCACTCGACGTGTCATCCGCGTCACTCGCAGATTGGCACGAATAGGAGATAAGGCACGCTCAAGTTTGATATCGATATTTACTTGACCGTACCCTCTGGTTTTTGTTAAGTATTTCAACACTTTATGGTACATGATGTAGGACAGGGAGTATACTACGAAGGTACACGGAGAGAATTTTTCGTTTACATTTTTATCGCAAAATTTGCTACATATTTTACTATGTATGGCGATAAGCTTGAGTACCTAACTCGATAACCTATCAAATATTGTAAGTAACGATAGCAATTTTTGAAATATACAAAAGATATTTTATAAACTACTTAACAAACATCACTGTGCAGCATTGTAAAAGCTTTTATAAGATTTTCTTATATAGTAATATGTGTGTAATAATATTCGAAATTTGTCTTTACATGGTTATGAATTTAATATTGTATAAATCATTTTTTTAAAACACGCTTACTGTAATACAATTTGAACCTGGGATCTTTGGATTGTGAATCTTCTGCCTTACATACTACATCATTCTATTCATTGATATATGGCGTTATATAGTCTATTTATGGTAGAAATAGTGCGCTATCAATTGCCATGCTGCATAGTAAAGTTATCACGAGCGATTTTGTCAAACTGAAAATATCATGCTTCGTTGTAAAATTTGTATGATATATAATGTATATTTTTATTACTACTTGACATTTGTTTTATTTGAAACAATAAAGAATAATAAATTGTTTCACATATTTAAATTTTCACTGCACGATTTAATAAAAATAATCATATATATTTTACATTTTACAATACCGTGTTAAAATATAAAATGTGTGTAGTAGACATTAATAAATCAGAAAAAATCATAAAATTTTTTGAAATACAATGTTATCCTACGACTGCTATGTTTTTCAGGGTAAATTTTATGAGAAAATTTTCTCCTTATACAGATTTTTACATCGCAAAAAATTGATACGCATGCAGTTATATATAATTAATGTTTAAATATACAGAATATTTCCAAAGTATATTCAATGTTTTTATTTTTACGTTTCGGTTATGTCGATGTTTTTTTTTATTAAAAATATATAATTAAAGTATTCTTTTATTAAACGTATTACTTTCTTTTATATTTCGCTTTTTTATGTATTTTTATATTTTCAAATATGAACATAATATATTAAACATAAGATTAAAAGTAAAGTATGATGCTCCATATTTCTATATTTTAATTTTAATTCTATTTTTCTACAGTTTCACAATACTTTAACACCGATAGAACAATCTGGCATTAATAATTTCACGATTTAAAGGAATAATTTTATATTTTCGTCTTCTGTTTGTCACATTACAGATTTCTAAATGAAATTTGATAAGATTTCACAGGGAACATCAATTTCTAATCTCGGTTGGAGCGTGTTAACAAAGACGCCACGTAAACGAAATTAATTACTGTAAAATCTCAGGGGCTTTATATTTCATACATTAGTATTTGCTAATGAAGAAACTCCGGAGTTTCAAACTTTCTAACGATGTAAAATCAGATTGGGATTCTAATGATTAATGGACGTAGTTTCTGTTGCTAGATTTATTATGCTTTTATCAATATGGCTAAAGTTAAAATGGTAAATGTGCTGGGGCACACGTGTGTTTGTTAAAAAAACCTTTCGTTTTTTTTTATTTCAATTGTTTATTTTTTTTAAACAATGTAGAGAGTAAATATTCTTTTTGCAAACTGATTTCAATTTAAATTATATTCGCGATTCTCATAGTTATGCTTTTTTTATCGGGATTCATAATGGCTTCGCATATAATTAATAATGATGGTCGGTAGATTAGCCTTGAATCCTTTATGGATGACTAGTCCTAGATTTGCAACGCGCGTGGGTGTTTCCGATGCTAGGCACGAACTATAATCTGCATCAAACCGAAAACAGTGTTACACGTTACGAAATCTTAATTGTCTGTGGGAGGTATATCAACTCTTGCATAAAGATTTTCTTTGAATATCGAAGCGAGTATTTAATATGCAGTTGGCGTAAAAAATAATTTTGTAATAAAATATTAAATAAGTCTTCGAATATTAAATAGCATAGATATTGGGATTAAAACCGCTTTTAACTTGGAAAAAAAAAATCAGAGAAAGTGAGTTCCTTTAAGGGAAATATACAAGAGCATTCTCTCTTTAATACCAGAGCTCATCTTGTTTGTTGTCCATTCTGTTTCACTGAGATCCTTTCGCATTTTTCCTTTTATTTTCCTTGGATATACTTCCGTCTTTTCTCGCTGTTATCCTAAGTACGCACCTCGGTCGAGATAATCCTCCCTCGTGTTCCGCGCGTTTGTTTCAATGCTCGTTCCATGCTCGCCGCCGACAGATGCTGGCAGTCCTCTTCGAAAATACGAATCTTCCGCCCCACTCGCGTTCTCCTACCCGAGCTATATCCGTAACGGGTTTAACCGTCTGCCGAGAACGAGCGCTTTTTATCTAAGGTCCTTCTTACGCGGTCACCGAGACCGTAAACCGTCTTCGTGAGATCCGCGCAAGAGGTCTCGGTGTGCGCGAGACGATATAAGGAAACCCTATCGCGGGAACAAGTCAACGGGGTTGACTGTCTCATGGATAAATTGTTATGTAATGAAATGTAATGAAATTTTTGTATTTTGACCACTGGTCAAATTCATTTTATTCGTAAAGACACTTTGGAGTTTCTTTTTTTACAGAATGATTGATTTTTCTTTCTTGAATTTTTTAAAAAAAGATTTTGTTTAATATTTCTTCTGTTACACATATTTTTTTAAATATATTTTTTCTCATATTTTGTATAGTTTCAAATTTATTTGATATTTGGGGTACAATTTTATTATTTTGTACACGTTACAATCACAAAGGTGTTGTACATTGAGAAACGCGTTTAACCTTTATTCTTCCGAAGGGATGCTCTGATACCTATTTAATGGTATCAGAGTTTGTTACTTGTAAAATTTTAGGGCGTTAAAACCAGAATATGAAAAAAAAAATTGTTTTATGGAATTTTTACGTAAAACGTAAAAATTTCGTAAAATGATTTTTTTTCATATTCTGGTTTTAACGCTCTAAAATTTTACAAGTGACAAACTACATTTTTTAAAACACAATATGTACTTGAATCGAGGACTCTTGAAATTTATACAAATGAATAAAACAAAAGCTAATGAGAATACAGTATGGATATTGATGGACGAGATAAAATTATTAATCATTACAAACATCATTAAGACTCCTGAGTGATCGCCCGAGGGCTCTGCATTGACGTAGTATCGTGGAAAAAATTAATAGGTGTGAAAAGTGACGTGTTAACAATGAAATTTTGTTGTACGTTATTTCGTTATTATATCCTTTATTGTAAAAACGTGGCTTGTTTTGTACCAAATTCGTAAAAACAGACTGCAACTAAAGTTATCTTTGAATGTTATACGTAAAAGCATATTTTTCACTCCTTTCAACAGCTGTCCGCGTGTTTTCCTCCATGAATAGGTTTTATTTTACTGTTCTTTTTACGACTATTTACTGACTGTTGGACAAAAAAAGAAGGGTTAAAGTCCGTGTTTTAAAGCGATCTCATTAAATACATTGTTTTATGCAAATTTTCTTTATTTACAAACGGCACGTAAAAAACATTACGTGTAATTTCTCGCTTATCACGATTTCAATATGGCCGCGGCGGCTACTTAAAAGTCTTAATATAAGTTAAACGAACGTTTCTACGCACTTTGGAGTTATTCTCAGCGTACCAAATAATTGAATTCTAAAAAATCTCGCCATCATCGGTCCAATAAAAATCGATTGAGTCACTAACGATTTGTCAAGTCCTACATTTTTTATCAAGTTACATTTGTTCAAAAAAGTTAAATTTTTTCATTTTTTTGGAATGACTTGCTTGAGCAATCAGACTTTATTTATTTCTTTATACACTCATTTCCCTCGGTGAAACAAGGATTAATCAAAATCTCAACGATGCAAACGGTTGAAGGATATAATTGGAGAGAACCAGAATAATTTCGCGAACGTACGGAAGTCCGCGCGGGAAATGTCCTCCGCGAAGACACGTCCGATGAAATACCTAGGATTCCGTACGTGCGGCGATTACGAAATCGCTCTCTTGAATCGCGTGTACTCTCACCTAACCCATTTTCATAGCAAGGAAGGTCAACGCGAAGCGCGATTGAATGGGTGGATTTATGCCGCGTATCCGACACCAGGGAGGAAGGGGGGGGGGAAACTCCCCTTTTTTGTGTATGACATCCATTGTTAAGTCGACTTTATTGAGGGAAGCCACTTCTAATCGGGGTTCTCTTTTGCGTTTCTAAACACGTTAAACGTACCGAATGGCGAGAAGAGGTGGTTCGGGTGGTTCGAAAACGATTGGAGTAAGAAGCACGTACTGCCCGCTCTCTCGACATCCGATTCTTTAATTTAATACCCATCGTTGCGGTACGGTTTATCGTAGGAGAGCCTTATTGAGCGCTATACGATACGCGCGGTACGTATTATAGGATACGTACATATTGCCAAAATTAACGACCCTTAGCGATCCGCCTAAGTTATAAGAGAAGCGTAAACGCATTATACCGCATCGCGCTCCCTCGTGATTAACGTCCTTTATGCGTACAACTTTCGTTCATTTCCGCTCGTATCCTCTTTCACTATTCTAAACGTAGCGCTCGTTCGGGAATTGTATGACGCGTGCCAACGACCGCCATATGTTCGTTTCCACGTTAACTCGACCCTTCCCCTCGGATTAGCGATCGGTATTTCGGGATCGGAAACGAATTTTTCCCTCAACGGTAATTACATGTTACCGTTGACAGAACTGATGGAGGAATTAATTACACAAAATTAATCGAAGGCCAGGTCAGTCTGTAAAATTCAGAGGAAGCATGTCCATCGTGCGATCCAATTTATTTAAAACTTTGTCGTCGCTCCGAGGTACCGATATACATACATACATATATATACATATAATAATAATAATAATAATAATAATCATTATTATTATTATTATTACGGTAAAACCATCAGTAAATCATGCTACAGCAAGATCTCGACGACGACGACGTGTTTCTCAACCGTCACGTTCGATTGCTTCTCAACGGGCGTTACGACGGAAGACACGTTTTCATTTCGACGCGAGTCATCTGGAGCCAATGTCGTTGCTTCACGCCGCATCTGCCGACGGTGACTCAAAGCATGCGCTAGCTGACACGAAGCACAGTCACGAGCGACAGACTCAGCACCAACTAGCACGACGCATCGACAAACTTCGCGCTCAAGTTCTTCCGGCGTTGTAGCGGCGCAATTACTGCGTGCAAATTACGTAAATCGACGATTAGCTATAAATAAGTGATTATAAAAATTCACTTGAATAATTGTGACTCGAGGCAACGCATAAATCATCGTCAATACTTCGATCATTACATGATAAAAGTTATTATCGCCCTGATATTGTAACCTCGAGTCAATTAAGGTGCGAAAAAGCAGTTCAATTACTTTCATTCTCAATTAATTTTGATATTGACCAAAGAAATTAATTTTATTCTATATATCCTTTTCTATATATCGATTGCAAAAGCAAGTTTACCAAATTCAGTTCACTTGGAATTTTTAGCTTGTTTATTTTTTATTAAAAATATATTATGTGAGTTATGTATATTTAAATTATTTTTACTATAATATAATACACAATAAATTAAATTAAATTAAATTAAATTAAATTAAATGTAATTATATTATAAATAAATGATTTTCTAATATATATTATCATATAAATATAATTAATATAATATAAATATAATATAATATAATTTTAATGAAGATAAAGATTATTAATACAATAAAGATTATCATATATACAATGACAGTACAAGATTTATATACATATACAAAATACATATATATGATTGCTAACTATTTGCGCCTCTTGCGATATTCTTAAAATAAATTTTACTCTGGATCGTGAAAAAAAAATGATAGTGGTCTGACGTTAGTAATCGGTGAATCACGTATAGCCGAGAAAATATTTCTCTTCGCTTTTAATCAGGCGTGACGCAGAAAAGAAACACTTTTCTGTATTAAATTGCAGAGCAAGGAGAAAAGGATTGATATTCAATTAATATTGACATTTTATTTTTTTATTCTTATTTTAGATACGTATCAACGCAAGAGAGAAAAAACATTTTTTCAATACTTCTATTGCGCGCGCGATTCTTTTTTTCTCTCTCTTTCTCTAATACTCTATTATTTAAAATTTAATTTTCAAAACGGATGTAATAATCGCGATTTTTGCGATATTTTTACTAAAAAATAAAGACTCTGGAGTATCACGAATAAATTGTTAAAACGAAACGTTGCTCCAATTTTACCAGTAAAAAAAAAAACACGATATCGAAGGATTACGTACACGACAGAACTCGAATTTGGAGCTTTTCTAGTATTCTCTGCCGTGGTTCGTTTTCGATCCCGTGTTTGTTCACAAGCAAAATTTTCGTCGGGCTCCGTCGCGCTTGCAACCGTTCGCTTATCGAAAACAAGTACGCCGACAGGCGTATTTTACGGCAACAATAAAGTCGGAATAAAGATAGAGCCCGCCCCGTGTCGGACGGAGAAAAGCTTCTCCTGGAATCTCGCTGATGTTTAGATCGTAAACCGTAACCTCCGCAACGGCTGCGCGAGTGTCATAAAGTACAAGGAAATCTTGGCGGTTTATTGTGCGAGAGAATCGGACTTCGCACCGAGGGCCAATTGTAGTGTTTCAGTATGAACGGTTTTTTTCTACGGCATTGCACCGACAACGACGACGTCGAGACTGGTGGTCGCCGAGATTTTGGCAAAGGCGACTGCAGTTTATCCTCCGCAACAATCGCGAACGCGCCAAAGCGTTTCATCTTTCTCTCTCTCTCTCTTTCTCTCTCTGTTGATCTGTACCGTTGCATTTCTTTTATTTCGGTAACTTGAATGTTTTCCAAGGATATCGTACCGAAAAGAATTTTTATTACAACACTGCATGCCCGATAAAACACGGTGCTTGGCGCGCGCGTGTAACGGTCAATCCAATCTTTTTCTTACGTTATTCTAAAATATTAATGTAATTCTATTGCAAGAGTTGCGAATTTTGGTAAATATTCAAGAATTATATTTATATAATAACATAATTATCTTTATACATAATTTATTTAAAAATATATTATATATGAATATTCGTATATAAGTTATATTTATATTTAATTTATATAATATATTTTTATATAGTTATTAATTATATAATCAATAACTATATAATTTTATATTTAAATACTTGACAGTAAAATTAAGGATTGCTTACAAATTTTAAAAGGTGAATCAGATTTTCTACTTTTTTCGTGCGATTTATTATTCTATGTATAACACGTGTAAAATGTTTGTTCTATTCTCGGAGGAAACGAATAATCGGTCGGGGAGAACGGAATAATCGAGGACACCCGTCGGTCTCGTTTCGCTGGAGCTTGGAAAGTCCAACATTAGTATCGCGCAGCGGATGCAATTTAACGGTAACGATTTGCATAATCGGCCGACATCGCAACATCCCACGGTGATCCAATTCTACGACGATCGTTATCGACAAAGAAAGTGTTTATACGCTTGTTTCCTCTCACAATCGTTCGAATTCTCGGAAAGCCGTTGAAAAACGAGAAAAACGACCGAGTTGCTGCTCGTTTTTATCAGCATCGTTTGATAAAGTTAAAAGAAGCAAGCTATTTGATCTACACAGGCTTCCTATCGCGGAATCCTTGTCCTTAATTTTAATGGATTCTTTGACAAATTCTTTGGCTCTCAAAGGCCCCACTTTTCCTCAGAATACGAAAAAACGTCGTTGCGAATTTTTAATATTTCATTCAAAGATTTAGTATTTAAAATGTTGAATTAAAATTCCGAAGATAAACAATTGATTCAAACTGACGCGATAAATTTTTACCATTTATTATAGTTCTGAGCGGTCTGAAAAATTTAGTCGTTTGGATTTTCTTCCATCATTTATATCTCGAAATCATCATATTTCATCGAAAATTAACTGACGTTCGTTCCGACGGGAAGGAACAACTTTATTATACAAATATATATCGAGATTTCTCCGCAGCTGCGATCGCGATCGTTTAATTAAATCTATGCATATACGCTTCTAGACACGAGGAGCAGGTGGGATGCAGTGTTTATCGTAATTTCCTGTCGGGAAACTTACTATTGGCGTCCGCAGGCGTATTTAACATGGCGAGAGTTTTATTATTCGTCTTACACGTGGTTCGTGCCCGACTGGAGCTGCGTCTTGACGTGACCTAATCGCGATCCTGGTCTATGTTTAGCGAACGCAGAACCGTACTGTTGAGAACCGTCGAGTCTGCTGCGTTGCAACGAAAACCGAATCTATTCTCAGCTTAACAATGGTCTACAGTTTTTTTTTCACGCCATTGGATGGCTCAAGATTCAGCTTTCAGAAAAAAGGTGTCTCGCCGTGCTGGTATGCATTTTCCGGTCTCGCCGAGGTCTATCCTCCGCAAGTGTGAAAAATTCCGTTATTCTCAGGTATTAAACGTTCAGCCTTCTAAGACAGTATTATGTAAAATATTCCGCTAATCTTTTACATTTTACACTACAGTTAGCTATCTCTTAAATGACTTTAGCAAATAGCTAGAATTATTCTAATAATATGCAGTTAATTTAGAATATAATTAAGAACGCAATTCGCTTATCTCGAGGATCGGGATTAAGTTTACTTATGAAGCTTCATGAATTTTGATGATACTGTACAAATTGATATATAACAGCGATAATAATAGTCGTGCAGATTTTAAATGAGACTTCGACAGAAGAAGCTTATGCATTAATAAAACTTCAACTAGTCTTACTGATGAGATTAGAGTATCGAGCGTGCCCGCGCTTGTTCCAGTTCTTATCTGTGTTCGTACATTTAATGCTATCTATGATAAGTGGTCAGTGCTACTTTGCTCAGAAACCACTGCGAATGAATTGAATATATAAGAATAGTAAGTGGAGCATCGAGCGTATCGCGATGTATGACAATTTCCACGATTTCATTAACTTTTAACTGATTCCACATGACGCTTGACAGACTCTTTACGTTACTTCGGTGCATTTTATCGCTTTTATCTTTGCTTTTATCTTTGTTATCGAAGATACGTTCCCGATATATTTTCTACTACGTACATATAAACTATATGATTATACACGTGAAAATAAGGCGTAAATCTCAAAACGTATTTATATTAGAAATTAATTTTACGAGCTGTATTAAAGAATCGAGACATTTGATGAAAAAATTGTTTCAAACAAGAATTGTGTAATCTGAAGCAGAACAAGTAATAGTACAATAAGTATTATTTTGAAAAAATGAATTTTTTGTGGTCATATGAAGACTTTGTCATTTTTTAAATAAAATTATATAATTTTTTACATAGTATGATTCGTTTAATTATTCGACATATAAGAGCTTCAGAATAAAGTTATCGAAAAAGTAATAGTTAATGAAATATTTGCTATTTTATGTCAAAATGTACGTTCTAAGTATAAAATATTTTATTAACTATTGGTTTCTTGATATATCTACCACATCACTTTTATATATGCAGAATAATTAAAGAAATCATATACTATAAAAAAATCATTAATTTTATTTTAAAACATAGAGATAATTTTTATACGATCCTAAAATACTTTTTTTTTAAATTAATTTTATCACTACTTGTTCCTCTTGTTAGGTATCATATAACTTTTATTCAACACATTTTTTTCTCAAGTGCTTAATTTCGAGACATTTTACAAGTTTTATATTTTTTTCTTCTGTATACTATGACGTAATATATTATACATAAGCACTAATGTATAAAACTTAATCAGATATTAGCGATTGTGGTCTAGGTTGAATGCCATGAAATTGTTAGAAACGCTAATTATATGCCCTGTAACAAACTTCCGTATTCGCCCAATACCTCTCGTCCAGCTTTGCGCCAAGTTTTATCTCGGATTTACGCAAAGTTTTTCAATAAGCCCGATTCGACCGCCCACGCGCCCTCCGAGAGTTCGTTGTCGTTCCATTCTCTCGGCTTCGAACTTTTATTTTCGTGGAGTAGTAGCTTCACTACGGTTACTAGCCGGGTTCGTCACCTAAAAATGGATTCGAGAGACTCCGCCGTTAAATCCGGGGGAACGAATGTCTCCAAATCCGTCGCCCGTAGTCAAATGGATGCTATCTCGTTCACTCCTCTTTCCCGTACTTTTGCGAAAACTTGGCGAATTCGCCAGGATTGTCGCAAGTTTTTCGATAAATTTTCTCGTCCTAAATCTCTCGTCGTCGTCGTCCCCTCGCTAGAAATCCCCAACCATTATTTCGGCGAAAGCGCACTTGAGTCGCCTTTTAATGCCGGTGTTAATGCCACATACGAATATTTACGGAGATCTTTCATAGTGGTATACGCGCATCTTCGTCCTTTTGTAAAGCATAATGTTGCATAATGTACAACAACGGTACAACGTGAAAGTTATGCGACGCAACAGAACTTCGTGCACGTTACAAGCTTTTTACATTAATTTGTGCAGCGTGCGTAATACTATGGACGATGAAACATTCTAAACTTGGTTTAGCCTCCAAATATTTTTACAACTTTATGCTACACAAACTTCGTAGCTTGTTTTCTTCTAATATATTTATTTTATATTTTAATATCCTTTAAATGCATAGGTGGGGATGGGGTCACAACACTCCCCAGTATAGTTTTCTTAAATATTTCGTACTTTTAGGTTGGGAACGGAGCTCACGTCGATTTATTACTTTTCCATTGTTGAAGCCTTGGAGTTCATTATTTTTACATTCTCTTTTCTCATAAGAGTGTAATTAATGTTAATTTACCTATGTGCCTAGAAACTACTCCGATGTGCCTTTTCTCTTCAAATGTTAATTTCGTGAATCCTCATTTATTCATAAGGACAATCGCTTAAAAATGAAACAAGGAATGTTATTGTATTATTAATCCCAAGCACGTGAAATAAACTTCTCGAAATTTGACTCGCCTTTAACTTTGATATTTCATCTTTAATATAGAGTAGACAAAATTATACAATAATATTGTACAATAATTAGTAAATGTCATCTTCATCATGAAAATTATCTAAAACAAGAAAACAATAAAAATACTCGTAGGATAGATCAAATCAATTTTTCTTCATAGATAAAAAAAATAATAAAAAACTAATTTTGTTATTAAGTTTTACTATAAATTCTAAATTTTTACATCTTTTACATCTTTAACTATTTATTATTTTATATAATAAAATAATACATAAACATGGCATTTCTTATTGCAAAAAGGAAAAAATCAAGTAATTATCTGATTCGCTCCAACATTAAGTGGATTACCGATTTAAAAGAAATAAAAATATATAAATAAACTCTTTGGCAAAGTCTATTAAGCTCTTTCGTTACAAACTCACAAAATTGGGATCGTGATTTTATACGAGAGACAAAATTTCTTTGCCCATTCACGATCTCTGCGCTTGTAGACTAACACTGGATCACACACAATTGTTGTTTATTATTTCCGCTGCAGAGAGAGAGAGAGAGAGAGAGAGAGAGAGCGTGCGGAAGTAATTAGCATGATAAAACAAATCACATGAAATAAAAAAGTTAATGATAATTGTTTCAAAACTTGTAACGATTCGTTTCGCTCCGTAATCTGATTTGCCACGGTTTTAGCTGTGAAATGAAGGCATGCTGTGTTCTGCTGACTTCCGGCGAAGTTAGGTAAGTCCAATTTTGATTAGAGTGAATTCAGAGACATTTGACCAAATTCAAAAACTCGTCGCGGATCGCGGAAGGAGAACCCGAAAGTTGTTGCCCGACTTGGAATGAATCCAACGGCAAGTGAGTAACGATAATTTCTGTGGGTTAACAACCGGTGCTTTAGGAAGAGCGAGAAAAAGCTGCGTTCATTCGACCGTTTGGATTCATTCCAAATCGGGCAACGACGGCATTCAGGTTCTTCCGAGATCCACGACAAGTTTTTGAATTTGGTCAAATGATCTCTGAAGTCTTTCCGATCAAAATTCGGCTTACCTGCCTTCGCCGGAAGTACCGTAGTCAGCAGAACACAGCATGCCTCTATTTTACAGCTACGAGTGTTCTCAACTTGTTTCAGGTGATTTTCATAATAAAGATATTAAAATTTTTTTTTAATTATTGCAATAATTTTTTCCATTCTGTGTTAAAAATAACTGTGTTAAAATTCTATGATAATTAATAATTCTGTATTAAAATATTAAAAATTCTGTTAAAATTTTTAAGTAAATTTTTATCGTAAACATGTACTCATTTACTCATAAAGACAGCCGCTTAAAAATGAAAAACGGGAAGTATTATTACTAACCCCAAGCACCCGAAACAAACGCCTTGAAATTCGACTCGTCGCTGCGGTCGAATAAACGCATCTTCTTCTCGTTCCTTCTAAAGTCTCAAACATCGGTTTATAACTCAAACTGAAAATATCGTTACTTGTTACTCACTTGCCGTTGGATTCACTCCAAGTCGGGCAACAACTTTCGAATTCTTCTTCCGCGATTTAAGATGAGTCTTTGAATTCGTCAAATGTCTCTGAATTCTCTCCTATCAAAATTCGGCTTACCTGCCTTCACCGGAAGTCCCACAGAGTCAGTAAAACACAGTATGCCTTTATTTCACAGCTACAAGTTCTCAACTTGTTTCAGACGACTTTCACGGTGAGGATGATATTTATTTCAATTATTGTAAAATATTATTATACAATAACTTTTTGATTTTATATTAAAAATTGTATATACGTTAAAATCCAATTAAAAAAATTGATTTTTATTGTAAAAGTGAAACTTATGAATTTGATATTACATGAAAAATGAATGAATTCTACGATATTAACTGTCCGAAACTTTGCGTGTCTCTTTTATGTGGATACGCTGTATTTAAACTTAGATTCTTGCCCTCTTTGGAATAAATAATCCGTAAATAAGCTGCTTATTTGGATCCTTCTTGTCACCAGGAAGGGACTGATGAAGGGCGATTTGAAGGCGTAGAAGCAGCACTAAGCAGCTGTGTAAATTGGCTCGTTTCCCTGAAACTCCTACGTTGGCTGGCCGATGTGAAGCGTGTGTAAAAATCCATCTCTCTTTCCTGACAAGTTCGTGAGGCTTTTATAAGCGAACCGCTTGTTGCTCATTCGTGTAGCGTCAGGAAAATTCGAGGAGCTCCCCCATTTGTTCTTTTATTCTCCAATTTACGCTATCTTCGGTTTACCGGTTTTTCTTTCGGTCTTTACAGACTGTCTTATACAGACAGACGAGTTAAAATCGACTTTATAATGACTTCGACGTATCATTGTTGGCATGAATAGATATTCAAAGATATTTAATAATAATTTAATGCAATTGTGATTTACAAAAATAAGTAAAATAGATTTGACTCATAGAATTCGACGATTATTTTATCGCTCTTAGTATGTGTATCGCAACAGAAGCAATAATTCTTATCGACACGCGGATTGCAAACTTGTTTGCTGTAATGTATCACTGAATTGATATATTGCCATAACTTCAGGAATCACGGAAATTGTTGTCGAACATAGCAAAATGTATGCCTCTGTTCTTGTGATTTATTATAATTCCTTAAAGATAAAATGATTGTGATCCAGGAAAATTTATTTTAAATTGACGTACACATATTGAAAATAGTATCAGTGAAATCTTTAAAATACCTGAAGCTAATTGTGCGATAAATTATAATTTCTTACTTTGTTCTAGTTACTAGTTGTACATGCAAATTTTTGTTTACAACCAACGCTAATATTTTGATATAATCTTTAATTATTCGCATACCGGCGTAATCAAATACGATACGTAAATCATCATTAATCGTTGCTTGATTATAAGTGATGCGACATTAAAATGCACAACATTGCGGGAAGTAATAAATTTTTCAAAAGGGTGATGAACTCGCGCAGAATTTCTTCACAGGCTATTTACGGCCATCACAGCGATGATAACCCTTATCCGTGGGATAATTCTCATGCTGTACCCTTGAATTGCATATGCATAATTGCACAGGAGGCACTAAGTGATCGGGCAGCGTCATTGCGCGACAGTGTCGTCGTCGTGTTGTCGGGTGCGATGCATATCAGCGTAATAGCTTTGCGGCTGCAAACAAGATCCGCGGCGATAAATCTTCGGGCCGCTAATCGTTAACGAGCGACTTTTGGTCCTCTTATCGGTGCTACGATTTGGCACAGGTCAATGCACCGTCGCAAATGCCCGCTTATCTCCGCGGTCACGCTTGAACGTACATAAACCTTGGCGAGCGCACGACACGATTTTGCTTTCGGCAACGTTTACATTGCATCCTTTTGTGTTTCAAAAGAGTAGAGAAAAGTCCAATTAAAAAGAGCTGTCTTGATCTCCTCGAAGCCAAAGCGGTGTTTTTAGTTGAAATTCGTTTAAACATTCTGAAGCAGCAAAACTTTAATGAAATAGTTTTGATCAAAATGAGAAGTTTTTAATGTATTATACTATAAAATAAACTAACTCGCGGAATTTTAATTTTAATTATAAATTTTAATGCAATTTTTTTTGTAATTACATTCCGTTGCAGATTTTTCTGGTTTTTCTTTCTTTTCTTTGTTTCTTTTTGTCGCGATGATTTCATTTGCCTTCGATATCCACCTCGTCGATACAATCTCGTCGACTTGCGCAAGATGAACTTTCTATCCTCTCTCGCTAACGGTAGGCGTCCATTATTCTCAACGTCGTTCAGAACTCAATCTAAACGTCCCACCTAACCGACGCGACGTACACTCACATCTGATTCACAATTTCGCGATTTCCACTTATATCCCTCTAGATCCCGCTCTTTCTTTTTTTCATCGCGACGCCGCGACGTCTCGAGTTATTATTCACGGACTTACCCCCTTGTGAAACAACTCCTGTGTATTTGCTACGTTTTCCCTCTGCCATGCAAATTCGCGTGTCCCGCGGCGGTACAACGGAATTATCTTCGGTAGACGACGGTGCATGACAGACGGCACACCGCGTTGGTGGCGCGTTAAACCAGCCGATCTGTTCATGCCGCAAAGCAAAGTTCGCCACGCTTTCGACGGCCACGACGTCTCGTTATCCGTTCATTATCCGTTTTCGGCACCGCAATTACGCAACGTTTCGTGATTTTGTACGAGACTGATCGTTTCCTTGACTTCTCGCGACAACGCGACGTCAACCTTACAAATCGGGTTTTTTTGCGAACATTTAAAAAACAAAACACGTGATCAGCTCCCGGGATGCGAACACTGAAAAAAAATTTCTCGTGATCAAATCATTTCTTTTGATTTAAATAAATATTAGTTAAAGTAATTTATTTCTTTTAGAAAATATTTTCTTTTAATCAGGGAAACAATGTTGAAAAATATAAATTTATTTGAAAATATAAAATTTGTTTTCAGAGTGTATTAATAAAAATACTGCACAAACAATGCACTTCATGTAGAACAAATCTTCATTTACATTATTTAATTTATAGCAGAATGTATCAAATATCTTTGGAAAACATTTCCACGACTCTGTCATAGTTCACATGGGAGAGAGACATCGCTTTATTAAGGATGTTTTGGCTATACAATACGAGCTAAAAGTTATTAAAATTTAAAAACTGAAGAGTTCTTTAGGATTTTTTTTTTCTAACAAAACGTTTTAATAATAAAACATTTTGGTCGCAAATGCCCGAATTTTGGCTCTGAAACTAGCTGCAAAGAAGAAAACAGTAAAAAATTTGATTTATAATAGTTTGTGCAGCGAAAATTATTATATTTTCCTGCAATTTTAAATAAATAACTTTTAAACGTGTAAATGGATCTAAATAAATTTTTGCACGAATATTTATTAGAGTTTTATTGGTACATATAAAAACTTTGATTTAATTGGTTACGCTACTCTTTCATCAAATTTGTAAATAAGTACTACAAAATGTTAATCAAGAGTAAACAAAACAATTAAGTAACTTTTAAACCAGTAATAAGTGAATTGTGCTCAAATTTTACACAGACACTCAAGCGCAATATTCTATGAAATTTCTATATTCTCGGTATTGTTTTGAGATATGACCCACACATTCTTAATTAATATATTTTCGTAAATATTAATTTTTATGTTATGGCAATCATAGCTGTTGTAAGCGATGTCTATTCCAATGTTCAAATTCGAAAATCTTAAAGCGGCTGCTATTAAAATGTTTAGTGAAATCCTTTTAACAGTTCTTAATCATTATCACATTGTAGCAGTCTGTGGAATAAACGTGTTCCCGTATAATGCTATTTCAAAACCGTATCTGCATGCGATGATATATCTTATCAGGCGATTAGCTTCTAGTTTCCTGTACTGCGCTCTGGTCTCGGGTCGCTATCTCTTCTACCGACGTGCAATGCTGGTTCGCATCCGGCGGCATTGCCCTTCGTGCCGTCAATTGAAGAGTACATCGAAGTCAATTTCTTCATTTCCCTGGCTTTTCGAGCCCCGGGCAATTCGCTCAGTCGACTGAAATAACACGAGCGGCCTTCTGGCACTGCATAAGGTACGAAAGGAGACCTCGCGGGAGCCGTTCGTTCTTTCCAAAACAACTTCAATCTATCTCTCGCGCTTGTTCGCGCTTCAACGAAATTTAAAAAAAAAAAAAAGAAAAACGAACGAAACTCTGCCAGAGTTCTAACCCGTTGAATTTTCAAGATCTCGTCGATAGATGTGCGCCGCTGCAAATCAGTCGTGTGGAGCGATTTCAACCATCGATCAATCTCTATCAAATTGCCCTGCGATACGCAATGTGCGCGTGTAGAAAGATGTCAAATTTTTTAACGTCAACATTCGACTGTCGAACGATAATGATAATTAAAAGCGTAAAAGGGATTCGTTTCGTTCCACTTGAGAACTCCACTAACGCCTGAAATATGAGGCGCAAAATCGTGCAAATTTACATGGCGCTCGAAGCTACTGCTACTCCAATTTCGCGTTTTCTGTTTTCTCGACTTAATGCTGATTACTCGGTACCTACTCACTGCGCTACTTCGCGTTAAGTGCTTCGTATTCGTTCATTCCTCTATTCGATTCTCCTCATTTCCCTTATGGATGTTTATTTTCCTATGTCGAACGACGGCTCGAATAGATTCGGCAACTTCGTCAAGCACCTAACTAGATCGACGAGCGAAGTGCCGCGCTGGCGGGGATGTTTTCGCTTTATCGTTCTGTCAATCAACGTGTTCTATCGCCGAGCGCGTTGTTGGTAAAAAACGCGCTCACTTCGCGGGCTTTTTTTTTGCAGCGAGTTACTTTTGTCGTTGGACTGAGTTTTATTATGATGGGAAATGAAATCTCAAAGATACGCTTGGTGCTCGGCGCTCGATTGCGCGGTTCGTTTGCAAGCGGTTAATTAAATTTCAAACTTGAAATAGTGGAGCGAGTATAGAGGACCCTTTTTGCGACGACTTTACAGTTGATTTTGTGCGCCAGGAAACAAAAGCGGCTTGTTAAACGTGAAATATCAAGCGCGCATACAGCGCGTAATTTAATGTCGCGGTTACCTTTTACCGAGGTACAGAATTACGAGGTTACCGAGACTATTGCCGATTGATCGATTTTGAAGTAGGACGCTCCATCTGTCCGATGTGTTCTCTCTCGCATGGGACGTTCTCGATGTCGAATCTTGGCAGTCGTGCGCGTTTTTACGACGACGGCGCGCCTCTTAATGACGAGGCACACGGCTGAATGAAAGCGGCATACTGCCAGATGAAGGTGCTCGATTTAGCGAACGGTTAGTCCCTCGCGTTTCGTTAGGCGCCTAGACGACGATGACTCACGTCAGGTTCGTTGCCTTCGTCGACGGTTTATCGACTTTCCATCGGCGCACCGGACGGACACGCGGCTCGACCGACGCGAGTTTTACTGTTTCAATAAAATTGCCTTGAATCTCACACGCTCTCTCAGAAACACGCACTGGCTTTACGATTAGAAGGTGATCATATTTGCAACGCTCTTTCGTGTAAAACGAGATATCGGCAAACGACGCGGTCGTTCCAAGGCACGATAGCACGCTATGTAATTTGACTTAATAGACGCTTACAGGACTGTCGCGTTATAAAATTCAAAAGACAACAGCACTTGGCTCTATTCTTAAAATGTATTTTATAACATTGTTACGTAAAATTTGCCTGTTAAAATTGCAATTGATTGATTTGTTTTTTTATTATTTCAATTGTAAATGCAATGTTTAGAAAGCGCCATAATTTCCTGACGAGCTTCTAAACATATTCTGTTGTTTTTCTAACACGCATAGAGAGACATACTTATAAAGTTTCGAGTTAGGGTAAGGTTGTCGAAATCGCACCACTTTTGATATAAAGGCTTATAACTAAGGAATTATGAGGAATATTTTTAATTTTCTTACGTCATAGTAAAGTACATTTATCTTTTTATATTTTTTTTCGGAATTTTATGTTTTGTCATAAATTTTTAAATGACGATCTTTAAGAACCCTTCAAATAGTGCGATTTAAGCAACCGGTTTTCTAAATCGCACCACAGGTAAATATTATTCTTCTTAAGATAAAACGACACTTTTTCTGCTAGATTTTTTCTTCTTGAGCAAAAATGCGTTGGATAATTTTATTAATATTGGAGATAAATACTGTAAACTAAATATAATTTTCGTCAATGTTATCATTTCGATAACTTTTCAACAATATTGCAATAACATTCCTACATTATGGCAATATTTTTACAATGTATGCTCTGTATGATTATTATTATTATATATATAATCACGATTAAAGCAATATTGCGGTTTAGAAAACTAAGACATGGTGCGATTTAGGAGACTAAAGCATTTTCTAAAATTTTATTTATTCAATTTTTAAATAAGAACACAAAATTATTTGAACTTTGTTAATCTAATTTTAATAATATGATGATTATTACAAATTATCGAAATTTAGATTACTTATTTTATCTTTTTTGAAATCAAGCTGTGAAATGTGTTTAAAAATAGCAGTGAAGTTACGATTTTTCTATGAATTACTGTCGAGAACTGACAATGAGCTTGAACTCAAGATAGATCTTCGTTTTATAAGCAGGACTATTCTTCATTAAAATAAATAATGCCAAATAGCACGACGTATCCTAATATCAAAAATAAAAATTGATTCGAAGGAAAAATCTATATATATTATAGAATTTCTAGAAGTAAGGAAGTAAGAATAATATTTAATTGGATAAGAGTCACTGATTGAAAAAGACAGATAAGATAGAAATAAGTCCTATCAAACGATTTCGAGAGAAAGTTAGGACGTTTGTCATCTTGAAAGTTACGACACGAATAGCGCGATGAAAGATTTAATATCATTAACGATATGATAAAGCATTCTTTGTTGGGAAATCGTATCAAAGAAATTTCAAGAATATTAATCCAAAAATTCTGTAGTAACAGTAGCGGCATATAATAGCTCTCGATTAAGAGCATGTGAATCGTCAGTGCGAGGAATCGTCAATCACAATCGCCATTTAGATTCGGAATATTGAGACGTGTAATTATTCGCAGTTGTACGAGCCGTTTGGCCCACTCGCTTTGCTACGTTGTAGGCTACACGCAGTAAACGCGTAACAGGGTGTACATGTATCGGATACATTTTCGATGAGGGAATTACGAACGTGTGCTGGGAGATTATTCACTTAATACACCGAACCGTGTACGGTGATCGACCGCGTGAACCATCGTCGGACATTTTGTCGTTGGTAACGGCGACGATGTCTAATGGAAGTAGAAGGGTTTCCCAGTATTAATGCGACCGATGTTTCACAACGGTCTTACGTTCCTCGAATTACCGCGGCACAAACGTCCATCCGGGTCAATCACTTCTTTGTCGCGAGCGATTCCAAAGCTTTTTCCATCTTGTAAAAAGGAAGCTTCTGTTCTCCTCGAAAACAACATTCTACCAGACTTAACGGAATATAACGGAATATTCAAACAAAGCTTAATATTCCTTATTTTTTTTTTTTTTTTTTTTTTTTTATTTAGTTTGTACTGTAGATTCGATGTTATTTACTTCATGAGAATTATACAAGTAAAATACGCGATTTCCGACTTTTTGTCGAGACTCAGCTAAAATACACGGTTTCGTAACGGACGTTGTATTTGCATACAGGGAAATTTTTAAAACAAATTTTGCAGAATGGAATATGAATTTTTCTAGTGCCACTTTGTTTGCCTATTGTTATGTAATATATCGCGCAACGAATCGTTTGGACATCACGTTTTAAACATTAAAGAGCCTTTGCCCATTAAACAGCTTTTACAATAGCATATCTAATTTTTTCTGGCAATGAAACTTTTTCTTACGCTTTGCATTTCCGATTACATTCAACCATACATTCGTCGTATATATTATAATATTGTGCGGCGAGATATTAATGCTGCATGGAAATGGGAGATAAAATAGTTGCTCGATGATGGCGTAATATCGGTTAATTTACTCGGTTACGCAAGATATTCGAAGAGTCGCCGCGCGACCGGCTCGATGGTGATAAAGCCATAATTCGACAACAATGCAGCGCATATAAGTCCGCAACACTTCCGTTCAGCGTCCGTTCACCAGCGTCAGTTCACCACTCTCTGCGCTGCGCTCTCGTCGCACGACCGCATTGTACTGTTCGTGTCTCTAACAATGGTCCCTAAACTAGTGAGTTACAAACGATGAACATCCCGCTGAACGTGTCCCGACAACCGACACATCTACGTGAGCGCCAGGAAGAACCGCGCATTCAAGGATGAATCATATAGGATAAATTATTTATAAGGTAGCGCGCTGTATGCAATCAAAACCGACTTTCGGAACGAAGACCGGTATCGCTCGAGAAATACCTAGGGAAAGACCGATTTATTCTCAGCAGAGTATCGCACGTCATGCAGGATAAAGAAGGAGGATGCGGAGGAAATGGAAAAGTGGATAGCGATTCTTATCGATGACTGCACGGGCTCGTCCTACGACATCTAGACTCTCAGGGTGGTTTACCGAATGTTAAGAAGTTTCTTGCGGTAACAGATACAAAAGTGACAAAGGGGGGAGGGGGATTCAGATTAAAATTCAGAAAATACATCCACTTGGGAGAGTAAAATTAGACTTCTCCTCTCATCGTTTCGTGCTTTCGTTTTACTTGAAAATTTCTAAGAATTAGATTGTGAGATTTATATGAAATATGGATGAGATACGGAGGGAATATGATAAGTTGATATGTATATTAATTTAAAATGCCAACTAACAGGAATATCTGATTATGTGCTATCCTCATACATAATGTGTTACAAGTTTATGTATTCCGGGAATGTGTTCTCATTAAGAGATTAATTTACAGACTCGGTCTCGCGAACGTTCTTACGGAGGATTGTAATCTAGAAATATGGGTAACGTCTCATTATCATGCAAATAACACGTACTTTTATGTATCGCGACAAGTCATGTTTATAAGATGATAATTATCTCGCGCGCGAAGCTGCATCGCGAAACATTTACAATGACACGTATACATACCGGTAGATTTAATTAATACCGTTGTAAATTACCACTCCCCCATACGCCTTCGCGTTTATAATCATTACATTCGGTTGGAAGATGCTAATCATGATATCAAAACAGAGAACTTTGCATGCAAATTTTACATTGCGCCAGCGGACGTTAACATTTAGATTGGGTCATTGATGCGCAATCTGAGAAAGACGGTGCTTTTTAAAAATACATTCGATCTATACCAATTTATTCACATTAAAAATTGAGAAATTAAGCACATTTGTGACAAAATAATTGCCAATATGTTTTAAGCTTTAATATGAATGTACGATAGAATTTTGATGACAACGCCATTACTATAATATTTTGCTGAGATGTTTATTAATGTATTTTGTTCCTCTATGTAAAGTTTCAATTTATTTTACCGAGAAAATTATTATGTTTGCTTATGGTGAAAAGTGCACATATTAACCGTTTATCTATCATAATATCTTCAACAAGACTAAAATAAAGAGTATATTAATGTAAGCTACATTTTTAGACGAATATATAGATCATACAATACAAACAAGTCACCGTATAATTGACAAGAAAAGTGATATTTAATATCTGAATTTAGAAATGTCACCTTCGTTATATAAGTAGCTTTTCTGAAACTTGGCAGCAACGAATAAAACGCGCTTAATTTAGCCACAAATTTTCCTTTTAATCTTTTCGGAAAGGAATTATGATGATTTTCCGTACTTATTTACACTTTTAAAATTTGTCTCGTGCTTTTCATGCTATTGTACAGGTTTGACAGATTTGTAAGTTGTCAAACCAAAATAGCTAACTTTATTATTTAACGCGATGTTGCTAAATTTTTTTAATAACGTAATTTAATTTTTGCAACAATATAACTCTTTTTTTAAAGAAGTGATGCAGATATTTATTATTATTGTTAAATATAAAATAATTTGTTAGACACATAGTATGCTTTTAATTCCGCGAAAAATATAATTTAAATAAATTGTCCAAAATATAAATTTAGCGTTTTTTTTATAGATTGTATTGAAACCAAAAGAGCTTTTATGTTTTATTTTATAAATAAATTCCTTCAAAATTAGATAGTAATTTACTTAAAAATAAATAATTAACGTGATAGTTTAGAAATTACTTTGTTATTTAATAACAATTATTTTATTATTTTATATTTTATCAAATGCATGTCATTTTGATATCAGAAGTGCTATCATTACATCCTTAATTATATTTTCTTTTATTTGCACATGCATCTAAATGCATAATACAAATTAACTGAATATGTTAAAGTTTTTAGTTAGCTTTTCATATGGTACAACATGCGTGAAAGTTTAATTTTATTTATTCAAATTGAAAAAAATCAATTGCTGAGGTGTTAGCGAGGGAAAAGCGTCACGCCATCGAACTCCCATCGTTGTTATGACATGGGACCGCTGTCGCCTATAAACCCACTACAGCTGTACATACACCGCTCTTGAGATGCTGAGGCGAATCTTGGCGATCCTCACGTAGCCTGGAAAGTCCTTTTAACCTCGGGACTCAAGTACGTTATCGATATCAATCGATCGCAATGGTCGAGTTTCGCATCACGTATGTACGATGCATACGGTAGGTGTATGTATGTACGTATATCGCCGCTCTGATACACGCAAAGTGCATGCTCTGGTGTCAGTGTCTCTCTTCTCGGTTCAAGAAAATGTGATAATAAATGTCACTGTCACTGTCGGATATATTTATTTATAAAATTGGTACAAGAAAAGCTGTCATTAAAATTGAAACATTTCTGAGACAGCTGGTAGAGATTTGAGATATTTTGGAAGAAACGGTGGATAATGGAAAGGGCAATAATCGACCTCTTGCTTTTTTCATTGCCTATTATTTCATTTGAAATATCGTTCTTGATACCACGTTCTTGATACGTGCTTTAAAAGCTGCTTCAATTTTAATGACAGCTCTTCTTGCACCAATCTTATAAAAGAATATATCCGAGTGACATTTTTATCGCCATATTTTGATCATCTCCGTTACGTGTCATCGATTAAATATAAATGTTGAATATAAATATTATATGATATGTTTAACGTCAGGAGATTGTCTTCGGTGCTATAAAGACAGAATTAATATCCGCACTGAACGGATTCGGAGTCGTTCCGATAGACGTAGGACAAGATTGAGAATCGCTGCGCCGTAAGACGCGCATGTACACGGTGCAACATACGTGCAAATGTAGCGCAAATTCCAGAAGCCAGCGCGTCCCTCTTCGAGAGGACCTCTCTCCGAAATTCTCATTCATTCCCGCAAATCGTCCGGAACGTATCCTCGGATCGTGACACGTGACGAAAGGAGCCGCTCGACTCGTATCCAACGTATTACGGTCCTTGATCACGAGATATCTCTCACACTCGGTTCTACTCGCTCGTAACCCCGATTGCGAGATGGATTACCGGCGCATTCGGATACTAGGTGCAAATTATACGACTTTGTTGATTTATGGCCCGATCTGCGGCGGAGCAAATTGTGTTCAATTCGGACCGGCGTTCGATGTGTAACTTGCTTACGGGGTGGAACCAACACGTGCACGTGCAGCAAACGTACAACGGGCATTTATTAAATTTTCAATTATTTTATTTATTCATTGAAGTAGCTATTCGCGTGCGAATATGGGAATGCAAATAACAGGGCCATAAACAAAATAATACAAGCGGAATAAAATTCATTTAAATCTTGAAATCAAATATGCATTGCGAAACTACGGTTTTTCCCCGCGAAATTTTCTCTTAAATTGTATTACAAATTACGATAATTAATGTAACCAATTTGATGCATTATTCAGATTTATTCTTCGATAAACATAATATACAAGTGATTTTTCGCATAAATTGAATTGAATCTTATTGCCTTTACGATATATAAATTTTTGTTTTTTAACTCTGTTAAATGTATATGAAGTTTAAATTATGTAAAATTTACTCTAATCAAATTTCACATAACGATTCCATTATTCATGTGAAACATATTAACGATGCCCGAATTTTATTTCAATTTAGTATCGACAACGATTTCGTAAAAATCGACAAATTACGTTGCATATCTTAAAATAAATCTAATGTAAAAATGTAAGAGCATATCGTTTTCGACATATTTTTCTGCACGCGCGGAGGACGATGAACTCGCGTGTGCTACGTAACACTTTTTTCATACGCCTTTGAGACTTGTAATAAAAGTCACGGTAAATTTATCGTATTTCCCACGGAAATCTCGCTCATGAAATGCAGACGTCGCGTCGGATCGAGATTTCACAGTTTCCGAAACATCGATTTCCGCTAGTTTCGGAGTTTTTTTTCCCCCCTCCCGTGCAAAACACTTTAATACAGCGGATGTGCAACGCGACTTCTTAAACTTGCGCACGCGATTCCGCTGCAAAATGGATTATGTTATCGCGGGATTGCCGGCGCTGAATTTCTTACAACACGGGGGAATAACACGCTGGGCATGTAAGGTTACGTACACGCGCAAATACACGTACAATTAAGCGAAGTTAAGCGAAGTTATAGAGCACAAAGCGAAGGGAAAAAGAAATGATACATTTACTCTCGGGATTTTCAGTAAGCTGCAAACAAAGCGAGTCACTCGCCGAGCTTATGAAGCTTCTAACGCGATGCGTAATCTTTATTCTCGAAATACGGATAAGATTTAAACGAAGCGTTGCAAAAATGAATAACTGTGAAATGAACGTTTTACGGCATTTCCGTTCGACTTTTCACGTCGGCCGTCTAAACTTTCGGAATTATAAAGCTGTATCAATGTTAAAATGTGCACCCACTCCGCTTTTGCTTTTTCGAGCGTTAAACTCTTTGATTTTCCTGAAATAGTATCGCTTCTCTGGACGAACAATTTCATGTTTATATCGTTCGCAACGCGCGCTCGAAACTTACTTCCTGGAAATTGTAAACGAATGTGGAGATCATTTTTTTACAACTTTGGACTTTCGGCCGTAACTAAATATTAAGTCGAATCGAAGTTTTCGAGAGTACACACTTCCTCCATTATCCTTAAGGGTCGCAGTAACCCGAGTTTATGGTAGCGAAGATCAATACCAGTGACTCGGAGGAATTCCCGCAGCAAGCAAACTCTCTTGCAAATCGATCGAGTCATGCTCGTTTTTCTCCCCCAGCGCGAATATATATTCGCAGCAAGCGGTGCGGGGGCTAAATGTAAAGATACCTCCGCTATTCTTCCGCATTTTTGCGACTGCTGATTGTTGGAAATAATGCGAAAAGATAAATTTTCGATTTCATCGAAGATACGCCCCTTGGTTCATTTGATTTTTATGTCGCGGATATAATACATGCAATGTACACGTGAACCGTTCGATATGTTTATGTTACTTATGTGCGTGCTCGTGTGCAAAGTTTCGGCAGTTCAGTTTGGAGCCGCGAGGCAATACAGTGCAGAGCACCCACGGCAGTCGTCTCTGTGTTAATATACGCCCAACACTGCTAAATCGGGATTTGAGTACCGGTGGAGCTGGTATTTTCCAATCGGAACTTTTTAACGTGAGTAACGGCCACCCGTGATATCGTGTAACGTACACAGAACGTTTTCATATTTTAATATTTTCACTAGGTGCAATTTATCATTTCTTTTCCCTGCTTCTTATTGAACTCGCATCGCTTTTTTTCTCCCCCATTTTAGACTGTTAGCTCGCATTGAAAGTTCCTGATAGGAACAAAGAACCGCCCGCGCGCGGCGCGAGGAACGTGCTCAAAAGGAACGTCAAATCAGAACTGAAAATAGGCGCGTTGAATGATTTATTACGCACGCTCAAGCTCGTCGAGATATGTATCTCGGTCTGTGAACTTTAGAATGTATATTAATGCGAGAGCAGTTAAACGGGCTTCATTAAATGCTTGAACCGCTATACGCGCCGCGCGCCCGCGCCGCTCGCGTCGTTTCGGGAAGATTGCCCGAGGAATTAATATGTACCGTGTATTGTGTGTGAGCTACATTTCCCCGTTCCGAATATCGCCATATATATCCTCGGCGAGACATTTGCAAAACGCAATTTATGTGCGACTCCGTGGGAATAGAATTTTTGTGTAATTGCTTCACACGCGATGGAAGAAGCGCGTTTACACCGCCGCGTCCGTAATGATTATTGCTCCGCCTTAATAAATATGATATCAGCCGAGATAGATTGCTATAATAATGTTAAATTGCATTGTCTGCCTAAAAGCCGTGGTAATAATTAACAATGCAATATCAACGCGCTCATTAGAAAGAGTGCAGCGTGTTACATAATGAAACATCAATTTATCACGAGATTCAACGGCGATAACTGTAATGAATATTTGGTTTTTTTAAGTGGCGGAGAAGTGAAATTATAGCCAATACATGTTATATTGGTTTAATTAATATTTGTGATTATAAAAAAATGCGCACTTGTCGAAATAAATACGAAAAAAAAACAAGAAACATTTACCAAGCTTGTTACAATTTAGTTTTTTAATTTTAATTTAACAATACGATCATCTCAGTTGTGAAAGATTAAACTAATTCTCTAATGATTGTTTCTTTCACTTATATAAAGTTTACACTCAAAGACATTTATTAGACAGAAACAATTAAAAAATGCTTTGTCTAAAAATAGAATAATCACAAAGCAAGATCATAGACGAGCCTTTTAAGAATGTAACGTATATCTTAATCAACAATGTTTGAATTAGGAATGTTTTGACTTGACTTAGTCTTCATCAGCCTAATTACAAAAATTTATCGTCTCACGAACATCGATAACAGCCGAAAGTATTATTATAATATAGCTGTGTGACATATCAAGTCCAAACGTTCCTAATTTAAACATTGTTGACTAAAATATAGATTTTTAAAAAAACCTTATTTATGATCTTTCTTTATAATTATTCTGCCTTTATATCAGAACTTTCATTACTTTGTATCGTTCAAGATACAGTGATTCGGGTCAACATCTTTTTGAGAACCTCTTCATCTCAGGATACGAGAGAATCATCTCGGGATAGGAAAAGAACAAGTGAGTCACTTGTGTGTCGGTCGGGTTTCCTCGGTAACTTCTTACAGATCGATACTTACGGCGATCTGGACCCCAAATTACCGAAGAGGCGCCGCCGAGGAATCAGCCCAATGTACAAACTCGAGCCTCGACGAAGTGTAACGTACGCATCTCCGGACGCGCGTGCGTGAGCGTGTAGCCAGCGCGTATATATATGCAACACCCATGCATTTTATATTGGGCGTGTGTCATCGTCCCCTGCACTCGGCGGCGCGGAACGCTACTACGCGTTCTGAACACATACGAGCATTACTTTCCCTTCGACGATCGCGCGTTCCTCCCTCTGATCGTGAACTTCGCCCTCTGAGAGATATGCGCGCGACAGATATCTGCAAGTTGAGAGCTATGGAAATTGATCGTCGACACGAGCCTCAATTATTCGGGGTTTTCAAGCAAGGACGTTGTGTTATTTCGAAACGATATCGACCGCATACGAAGAATTAAGAGTTTTTCAAGAGGAAAAAGAAAGACTTCGATGATCGTATTTTTCTTTTTTAAGAGAAACACAGAGAAAGAGATAAATATTTTTGCTTAGATATGTCGCAGACGCTCAAAATAATTTCCATGTTTATTTGCAACAATTTGCACAAGATTCGTATTTTCAGCATCAGGTTGAATGAGTCAAAAAATTCTCTATTAATATTTATCTTTTAAATATATCATTTGCGGTTGATCATAGACGACTGCTTTACGTGTAATTTCTTAAGTTTGTTAATTATGTGTACTTAAGGAAACAATTTAATGCAAAGTTTATCTCCGTGTGAGTGATTGGCAAAGCCAATTGGAAATGATTATTCCCAGAAAATTTAATCGCAGATTCGCGTGTATAACTTTAAAAATTTTGTCCGTGCACACTCTCGTCGAAATTCGCAAAGCGTTTAAACTGCATTCCCCGTTTACTCGAGAGAGGGACGGTCAAGAATGAACGTGGTGGAACACCCAAAATAAACGGAGCACATTAACGACAGCCAAGTCTGCTACTTCGTCGAATAAATCCTGTGTAAATGGTCAACAATCTCACGATTAAAACATCTATTTTGGTAGTATTTCCAGTAATAATATTAGAGAGAAACACTGACTTTTCTCCATCAAATTATTTATTGCAATATTTATATTTTTCTAAAACAGAAAGATTTTTTTGAAGCTGCTCGGTGTGTTGTAATTCCAATTGCATTTGGTGCAACATCTTAATTAATCTGAATTCTTTTTTTAAAATTAACGAATAAAAATTATTCATTGCAGTATTTATATTTTTATGAAAAGGAAAGATCTCTTGCAGCCATCATATTTTGCTGCATATGTATTTTGTATGTGTTATATTTATTTATATTTAATGAGAATGTTAATCTTTTGCCTAATTAACATCATATTTCTTATAAAAAAGGTTATTATATATGTATTTTTATGTTTAATATGTATATTTATTATATGTATTTTGCGTCTACTACACTGAGAGAAAAAATACAATATCTTACAACAAAAAAATGTTACTTAACACAAAAAATTATTTACTCCTGAGTCCTAATATCTTATTTATTTGCAATTAAATTAAACATTTTTTAATTGGATTATTTAATGTAAAGAAAATGAAATAATTTTTATTTTAAACATTATTAGTTTATTTGTAAAATTATTATTAAAATGTAAAAACTGTGAAAATACAAAATTATATAATTAAGATAATATTTCTATTTACTTAAAAGTATATTTTTATTTAAATAGAACAAACAAATACTTGCATCAAAATATATGGTTTTAAAAACAAATATTTGTTTTTATTAAAAACAATTTTTTTCTCAGTCTAGTTATGAATTATTAATATATTACACTTCAATTTATTTTTTTTGTTTTTTTCACAGGTATCGTAGCAAGAGAAATATTAATCAATATTGTAACGGAAAGTAATGCGGGCAATACGAGTCAAGAACGGTCGACGGTGCGCAGTAAGTGATAATTAATAAGTTATAAGGTATATATTCACATGAGACTTTATTGATTACTGTTTTTTTTTTAATTCTTAATGCGCGGAGTCACATTATCATATTTTTTTTTTTTGGAATCGCGGTTGCCCCAGTAAACGGATAATAAAATCGTGCGTCCCTCGAGAAAATGATTGTCCGACGATTCAAATGAGAGCCGAATAAAAATGTTCGCCATCGGCAATATCGTCTTTGTAAGGATCATCGGGTCCCTGTTATCGAAAAACCATCGTTCGACGTCGGATCGATGTCTGATGAGTTACCGAACAAGGGAAAACTTTCCTCGCGGCGTCCTCGCTTACGTTTTCATCCCGCGATCGTTAACGGAATTCCGTCGAAGATGCAGCGATTCGTCTTTCCGGATACCACGGCGATTTACTAACCGCTCGGTAATCTCGTTTCCAATTAACGTGTAATTGAAAAGTTTCGCACGACCGTGTTTTCGACGCTCTCTTGGAACTCTTGATAGGGATTTTCTCGAGAGCGACGTATGCATTTGCCAACGCGGGATTGACTCTAAAATGGATTTTATGTTCGCAACTAATCGCCGAGTTGCTATCTGCGAGTTGCTAATTTCTTGGTTATCCAGCGTGTTTGTTTTCGCATTTTTTGTGTTGCGATGGATGTCCTCGACTAAAATTGTGCAGAAAATTTACTTTTGTGTATCAAATACATACAGATGCAGAAAGTGATCACATGTTACTCCATAATTATTTTTTGACATTCAACTCGTGTAATTTCATGCCACTTCTTTAAGAAGGCTTTGGCCACGATGTCTCCTTGTATAATTTTGGCTATAAAATACGAGCTAAAATTTAAAAACTAAAGGTTTATCTAGGTTTATACTTTTTTCCTAATCAACAAAAAATTTTGGTCTCGAATGCCCGAATTTTCAAACTAGCTACAAAGAAAACAATGAAAAATTTGATTTAGAATGGTTTTTGTAGTAAAAATTACTATGTTTTGCTGCACTTTTAAATAAATTGTCTTTAAATAAGTGAGTGGATCTAAATAAATTTTTGCACGAATATTTATTTTAGAGTTTTATTACTATTATATATGTAAAAATTTTGATTTAATTAGTAATGATAATTTCCCATTAAATTTGCAAATAAGTACTGCAAAACGCGATTTTAAGAATAAGAATCAAAAGTCAAGAGCAAATAAAAATTTAAATAACTTTTAAGCCAATAAGTGAAGCTCCAATTTTACACGGATACTTAAACGTAATACTAAAATATTCTAGGAAATTTTTATATTTTTGGTATTATAATTTTTTTTTTTTAAATATGACCCAAAAACATACATCCTTAATTTTGTTTTAACACATAACATTATATAAAATATAATAATTATATTGAATAAACGTATAATAATTGTTAATTATTGTACTTTTGAAAAAGTTGTGCTGTAAATGTAAATATATTTTTATTGTGTTAGTACGTCGGTTTGAACGAACTTCGTTAATGCAGCATTCTGGATACCTCAATGATTTGTCACTGTCGAAGGCGTCGTCGCCCGCTACCGCTCCGTTAATCGTTATATAATCACATTTCTAATTACGATGTAATTAAAAACTCATTGGCTCGAAACGAGGGCGTGCCTCCGGCAGTTCGAATACGCCCTGTGCAGTTCCGGAAGCATGGAAAATGAAACGTGCATCTATCCACGGTCTTGCTTGCTTTTATCGCGCTCTCTGACCTTCAGTTCATGTACTATACGTACATCCTTTAATTCTTAATTGAGGCAGGAGGTGTGGCAGGACTTACACGCCCTGCTGAACGCAACACCCTAATCCTTGACAAATTTATTTGACTCGAGAGTTATATACAAACAGTTACTATCAACAAAGTATATAATTATTATTAAGAAATAGTAAAATGATAAAAATGTTACCGCAACAGATTTTTTTCTAGTTTTTTCATAATTACAAATTGTGTTGTTCTAAAATGCGTTCTAAAAATATATTCTTTTAATTTCTTAAGTGTTCAACCAGCTGTCCAATCTATTTTTCTTTTTTATTTTTACTAAACGACAAATATAATTACCGGCTACAAATTTGCTGAGGAACCGGAACTGACAAGTGACACATTAATGTCAAACACAAAGATAAGATAGACGTTATCTGACTTAAAGTATCCCGTAGATAGTGTCATCAGGAGATGAACTACCCACGCTTTTCCTGCGGCGATGAAGAGAGAACTCATTTCATTACGCACAAAATCGAGAATTGCAATGGTCCGCGACAGGTGACATGTTCGCGATCAAATAATCCGTTCGCGCATTATTAAGTGCGGCAATCGGTGAACCAGATATGAATCCAGCGTTTTTGCATGAACGCAGTTTTGTGGTTTGCATTACCGCATTTATATTATGCAAAAGCCGTCCAGTAATGGATAACAACGGCATTATCCACATACAGAGAAGCTCCAGTTAGCAGAATAAACACGATTCGTCGGTCTCGGCCATCAATTTTGTCATAACCGATTTTAGATATGAACAAAATGAAATATCAATATTGGTCGAAATGTGTTCTAATCTGCAATCACAGTGCATGTTGAAATGCATGTACCAAACCCACGTCATCAAATAAACGAACAACATGATTAAATAACTAATTGTAATAGTTGCGACTGATGCGTGTTAAAAATATTAGTCGATGAAAAATTATGAATAATCGAAAATAAAATAAAATAAGCAACAGGAAAGAGAGACAGATTTTTATTTCCGACTTTCTGCCTTCGGTCGAATGAGTTATGGTGGTGTCATTTATTGCTGAATTTCTTATCGCATGGATGAAGCGACGGGTAATTGAAATCGCGAGTGCAGTCGCGGAGATAGACTTTTTGCCGTGTGCGTTATGGCACTTATAGCGAGCTATGATGTTTTTCGTATTGGACGTCTCGACGGAGACCGGCGACGGCGGGGAATTCTTATTACTTCAATCGTCTCATTAGCGAGTCTGCATTCGTTGATGCGCACCAGTGAACAGAAACGGGAATTAATAGGAGAGCTGGAGACAAGAATGAAAAACGACGGCAGGAGGAAGTGGAAGACACGTGTTATTCCCAAAATAAGTAAATATCAAAAGCCGCACGATTTCGGAAATATCAGTACACGGCGAAGAATTTCTCGAAATATCCCGCGGTGTTTTCGGCGTCGCTCATTTGTAGATGATTATTGTTTCGCTCAAGTCAAATTTCGGATGCGCATAAAATGAATTTATAATGAAGCAATAAAATAAACCGTTGTATAATAACGACGTAAACATCCATTCGTATAATTTATAGCCGATAATAAATGTGTTTTTATTTTTCCTTTGACGCGTCATTAAGAAACGTTTGCTCGCACAAAATGTTTAGTATTTTTAGTAGCAGTTCGAATTATTTTTAAACGCGTTGCCTGTAATCAAGTGCAAAATTTTTTTAAGGAACATAAAATATGCAACAAAATCTGTAATTAAAATCCCTCGAACTGTTGTTCGAACGACTTGAAGTAACGTTATGTCAAATCATCCTAATCTTTACGGAAATTATATTTAGGGAGAATTAGACCAATCGGATGCTCTGCCTTTTTTCTCACTCAACCGATTTTTTTGCCGAGTGTAAATCCTTGAATTACATCTGATTGTGAGATACAACTGTTCTGTGTTTTCTGGGATTTCGGTTTGACGTGGCGGATAAAACGGAAGAAAGAAAGAAAAAAAAGAAATGGCTGCCGTCTTACAGGGCGATGCATCTAAAAAAAAAAAAAAAACAAAAAATAAAACGTGAAAGAAGGACGCGCAATGTTTTTTATTTAAGACAGAATGGGATTTCTTGGTCAAAAGAGTCACGGGTGATGTATCAAGGCAAGGCGAAATAAATATTTGAGCGTTTGCCTTTTCACTATCTTCTCGACGATAATGGCATGAGAATGGCAGATGTGTGCTAGTCGGAAAATTTTTTTTTCCTTGGACACACAGTTTTGCAATTCAGTCAAGCCGCAATTTTCTTCTCTTAATTCTAGTTTTTATAGAAAATGATATTTGTTAGAAAATAGGTATAGATATAATGTATTAGTTTAAAAATTATATAAAAATTAAAATAATTCAATAAAAAAAAAAAAATTCACGAAATTTGATTTGTAACGCAATATTTAACATCAACTGTTAAAACATTTTCCCTCGAAATTTTCTTCAAGTTGGCTCGAAATCAGTAGAATAATATTAAAATGGAGATCGAGGTCTCTGGGTCACTCTGCATGTGAATGAAGAATTGTCGGAGATATAAAAGCAATCGGGTGGTATGACCTTAAAAAGATTTTTATCGCAATCTCCGAGAAACTAGCGAAAATATAGAGTAGGTCGTTCGTACGCGAAGAAAAGTTTCTGCGAAAAGTTGAGGACGGCCGAAGATAAAACGTTAATGCAGATGGAAGCAAAGACGGCTCGAAACAATGGTCGTGAAGCACTTCTTTAAGACGGAATTCGTTTTATCACAATGCAGTCATTGTCCGCTGTACGGGGGACAAAATGAACGCACTTATTAACACAATAATACAATAATCAAAGCATGGCTATCGCTTGACCTTAGTTTGAACATTAATATAAATCTTTCATAATATTCCGTGATCTCTGTGCATTAATCAAGATCTAATATCGGTAAATCTTGATACATCCGTGATGACGCAAAGTGAATGATGCTAATTCAAGAATAAAACTTTTTCCACAAAAAGAAATTGAAATTAAGTAATGCGAAATTTAAACAAATGTTTTATTTTCTATTTATACCAGCAATAATTTTCACTTGTATTGTAACACGATTTTAAATTATTAACATGGTTAATAATGGTACATGAATAAATATTATGTAATTATGAGTATAACATATAATCATATTGTGATACTATAATCGCATTATGAATTATTAATTAATTAATAGAATGTGCATATCTTTAATATTTTTTTATCGAGATTATTGAAAGACCCTACAGATATCATATAATATTACATGATCTCTCGCGGATAAAGAAGGCAAATGATATCATGCGAAAGAAGGCAGGAATAGTAACTGGAGAGCAGCAGGTTTTGCTGACGGTAATCTAAGACGCGAAAGGACCACTTAACACCTATTCGCGGCAATTAACCTCAACTGGGATGACGAACTTGAACTATCTTTCTTCCTTTCTCTCAATTTAATTCAATATATTCGAGACATCCGATGAATTTATTTTTCAAATTCGAGACGAACTCGTACATTAGCACACAATTCGCAATATTAGAAGAGAATGCGCCGAACGCGCTCGGAAAGAACAATTCTGCTGAAAATAATTATGTTGAATCATTTGAAACGTTGTATCGAGTATTTAACTTGTTTGCTAGAATGTCAAAACTATTTGTAGCGACGTTATCGTGCTTGGGCGTCCTACATACTTATTTTGATGGCTCAATATAAAATTATTTTCTGATCTATATCTAGGCACGTTTTTAGACGCTGCAGTAAATTTGTTCTTTTTGTGTGCATACGAGTTTTGCAAAAGAAAATCTAAAAAAAATAGACATTTCGACATGCACAGAAGTTTTCGCATCGCGTTTTCGAAATGGTAGCGTCTAGGATTGCTTTCAAAGATTGTCTTCATGCATATCGTGCGCCGTGACGCTTTTCCTCAGTGAGCAATCTCTATTCTTCCGAGTATGTGGCGTGATAGTGCAGTGAGCGAATTTCCCTGAATTTGTAGAACGGGCAGTCAGAGTGCATCTCTGAAAAGAGACTCTCTTAAAGCCATAAATGATACGCATTGAGCTTGCAGTCTCTTTGTACATACGAATTGGCGCGAGAGTGTAATTACATTCAGCGATGTCGAATTAAACGGGACGGAGATGCTTAATGAGAACAGACTAAATACCCGGTATGCCAATCTGCTGCGATATTCATGTTTTAGATACTCGCATCGCTAATCGGATAATGGATCTTCGTGTGTGTGTACAATACTGTGATATCCCTTTCTATCTATATATTTACTGTAGATATTTTACTGTAATTTTTATATGAAATATATACGAATGTTTTATTTAGTTTTTCAAGATCTCTCTGACACACGTTGGTTTTTTGTGCTAGAATTTTTAACCTAGTTTAGAAAAGTGCAATAAATTTTTTAGTCGAGGACTTTGTAAAAATCTTATTTGCACGAGCGATGTTGAAACTATGTGAAATGATTTGCCAGCTTCAAATAAAGTTTCTAAACTGACATTGTAACAATTATTTAATGCATCGTTTATACTAAATTGTTATATGCTATTTATTATATTATAATATGTACATATAATAAATTAATATTGCAATAGAAATCTAATCTTACAACATTAAATTCTTGTAATATTCAGAATCTCGCATTTTCATCTTTTCACGAAATTAATTAGCATGTGCACACACACACACACACTCACAAATATACATGAAATCCTTGCAACATCGCAAAAGAGTTAATGTACTTTCTTCGCTGTCTGTAAAAATTATTCAGCACGTTTGCTCTGCGATATACACATCGCGCGTTTTGCTGGCAGAGGAAATTTATTTGCGAAGGCACAACGACACATTAAACGCGCTTAACGATAAGACGAGTGATATGGCAGGTACATAAACGATCGTTTAGTCATGTGCGTCGCTGTGCAAGCAGTTCTAAGTGTCGGCGAAGAGTGTCTTCCCATGAGTGCAATTATCGCTCGGCGAGCTAATCGTGCGAGCGATTTTCATGACTCCGCACGATGGAACATTTGCTGTTTCAAAAGGACTTCTGTAATCGTAAAGTCTGTTCGTTGATACTCTTTATGTGTACGAACCCTTTATATGTACGAACCTATTCGAGGGAATTACATACCCTCCCCAAAAAGAGATGAGCTAATGGCGGAATTAGTCCGACTAATCAGGTAAATGCGGCGACTGACCGCAGTTGCGGTTGTAATTGGGGCGGATGGTCCGTAATAACTTTCGACGCGCGTTAATTGATTTTATGACATTTTATTCACCTTTGTCATCTTTTTTCAAGGAATCATTGAGAATGCAACCAAATATTTTTTTAATATGCAACGTTGATGATGAAAGAATGATAAAAGAGCATTTTTTGTCGAAAGAGAGAGAGAGAGAGAGAGAGAGAGAGAGAGAGAGAAAAGAAGATGATAATTACTTGAAATATCGATCGTGTCTTTCTAGAGATGCGTGCGTCCCGTAATATCAATAATATATGTATAATAAATGACAATTTAAATTTTAACAATGTTTTGACTCGTTATCATCTCGCTATATGTTATTGCGGATTGTGAAATGGATGGATATCATGCATCGACGCCTTAATACGAGTAAATCGCTTTTGCATTCGTGCAGTTTCCTTACGCTTGAACGCATATCAATCCGCGGCGAGGTCGTCTCAGAAAACGCGCAAAAAAATACAAACATACGATCTGGATATTCGATACGCGAAGCCAATTCGTCAGTAAGCCTCGCAAATGCTATCAACGTGTTAAGCTGCTTTGAACTGATGCCCCAGCTCTATCAAATGCGAAAGAGAGTTATTCTGGCGAAAAAAAGGGACGACAAATTCAGCACGAATAGTGTCAAGCATCATTGCCAACACAAAAATTGCTTTCACGGTAGAAAACGGTAGCGACGCTTGTATCGATGAATATACAGATAGCGTGAAATTTGTGTTCCATTTTTTGACGAAAATAGGTTTCAAGAGCGGCGGAACGTGCAGAATATTCTGTGAAATTGAATGTTCGTAGCTCTATTGAAAATCCATCATTTTCACTGTTTCGTATCGCCGCTGCGTACGATTGCGCGAACGATCCGCGAAGAAACCCGTCTCCATATCGTGTAATTTACGGTAGCTATTCTGGACAATGATACGCAACTCGCTTTTACGTACGCAAGAGTAAAATGTATTAGCAGCATCCGTTGTGTGTCGTGTATTGGGAGACTCTTCTGACGAGTGCAGCTATAATTATGTTGTTTAATTGGCTAACGAGAGCAGGCGGGGATCGACAAAGAAGTGCAGAAACGATGCCCTGATTGGTCCATTCACTAAACTCGGCCACGTTTATTCACGTCGTAATAATCCGAAAATGCTACGTTGATTGCCGATGACTACCGGGTATCATGTTTGTTACGTGATAATCTCTCTTAAATGCTTTTCTGTAATAATTTATATGTGCACAATTCACGTCAATTTTCGATATTGTACATAATAATGGATTAGGACAGTTTAAATTAACTTTAAAAATGAATTAAATGAAATCTTTATCAGTTAATTATATATTTGCCTTTATTTTAATTACACATCGTCGCGCAATTATGCGTTATCTCCATACATTTTGTAGATTTATCGTATGAAGTGTGGAAATTAAAATTTTTACTAGTAATGCACATGATGAATTGTTATTTTAACGGCAGAAGAACTTTCTTTACTTTCACGTTATTTTCCCGTAATATTTTTCTGTTCAGCGAATAGCATTTTTCTCTTAAATTACACGGCGCATGTATGCTCACTTTCATGCGTAAATTTACAGCCATATTCTACGTAAAGTATTCGAGCCGAATAAGACCCAGCACTAAATAAGGGTCACTTCTAAATTTCTAATTACTGCACTTCGTGCCTAGAGTATATGCTTAAAAGATGTGTCATAGTAGGACGTACGTAAATGGAGACTGGAGAATTGGAACTGGCAACAACGCGTTTGTTTGGTGCAACAAAAATTTGTGATAAAGTGACTGTATGAACCATTTTTATAAAAATTTGCTGCAAAATCTTTTAATATATCTTATTTTATGGTTCATTATAATATGACAATATTATTCAACTTTCTAATTATAAAAATTATTGATTTCTTGAAATAAGTATATTTTTTTAGAAACAATGTACTTATTAAGTAGAGCCATTGTTGTTATTTACTTGTTATGTGTGAAACTTACACCAGAAAATAATGAATTCAATGCTGTTACTTTTGAGAAGCTAAAATTGCCTTCATTGTTTAGAAATATGCAAGATTAAAACATCGATTAAAGATACTCATGATGTTTAAGAGTAAATTCTAAGGGATTTTATTTTTCTGAGTAATAATTATTTTGAAACTGATTTAGAAGATAATGTTTAGTTTCTTTATTATTTTCAATTTATTTTTGATTTGGGCTCATTATATTCACAAACATATAATAAAGCAATGTCTCAGTTAAAAAAAATTTTGTTTATTTGCAATTAATATTTTATAACATTAGAATTAAAGAAAATTAAATTGAGTGGGCGTGATTTTACTCAATTTCAGATACCTTATTGCTTTTTTATTTATATTTCTTGCAAACATTTTTCACAAGAAATATACGTATGTTCATTAGAATTATAATAAAAGTAAAAATATAAAATTTTAATAAACAAAGAGTTTTCGGAATTGCGCTATAATGCTAAAGATACATTAGGAATTTTCCGAGAGAGAAATAACGTTCACTACTTTCGGCGGATGGAAGAAAAAATTCACACGTTCGCTGATGGCTTGCTCATCGAAAAAGAATATACACTGTTACGTTGACGTAGCGTATATAATATAGAATGAAAGAAATGAGACAGCGCTGAGAATTACGTGACGTGCATGCCGCGTGAGATACAAGAACGCGCGATTATGGCTGTCGTCGTTCTTCGCCGAGAGGAGCCGTGTTTGCGCGCAGCTACAGTTGCGAGGGACACGTGTGAGATCGGGTGATGCGAAACCATGGGAACACGAAACGCAGATCCGCATTCGCATGTGCACCGATCTGACGCATACGTTTGCCCACCGCGCGCCGAATTAACTGGGTCCTAATTGTCCGTCGCTAATTCAACCTCTCCAGTTCTATGCAGGGCCGTTGTTCTGCACCAAGCGAGTAATCTCTGCGCGAGACTGCAGACGACTCTCGAACTTACCGCTCGTGCGAGTTACGTCAATTGGTGAACCATAAAATAGCGCTTCCGCCGTGATTTCATTCAATTTCTTCAATTGATGGAACGCGGAATGTAAAATGTCTAGTCCCCTAAGTGAAGATAACAAGTTCTTTTGCATTTAATCTACTGTAAATGCAGCATCGAGCTAATTTTATTTATATAAAGCACGTGAGTAATTAATAACTTAACGTTAATATAGTTAGCACTGTCGTGGTGTAACACCGATACAGTTCGAGCAACGATTTGCTCGAGCTGAGAAAGAAATCTTGGAACAGAATTATTTGTAATAGCCTGTAGAGAGTCAGAAAAGTGAATTGATTCACAATTCCATGATTTCGATTATTGAAATTGCAGAAAATACTTTTGAAAGAAATGAGAAAAAGAGTTAATGTACTGGTACAAGTTAAAAAAGTTTGATAGAGAATTGAGAATAAGAATAACGAAATTCGGTTATGTATTACAAATAAAGCACAAAAATTGTGCATACAGGATGTTGTTGAAACTTATCATCTTTGTACTTTTGATACACTATTCTCGAATTTCTGCGATAGGTTTTATTCTCAAGAGTTTTATGCTCAACGCTCGAAGTGGAAAGTGGGTTACAAGTTGCTTTAACAAGAAAAAAGACTTACATTTGAATTGTCAGTTTTGAAAAGATATAATGTCCTCAATAAAAATTTTACGGAAAATGAAAGAAACTTTTTTCTAATTATTGAAATCAGCGCCATCGAAATTTGCATAAGCACTTTATTGGTGATCTGTTTACAATTGTTGGTAGTGGTAACCATTTTTGAAATTTATCCTCCTGGCTAAATTAAATTTGAATATTCGAATGACGCTTTTTCGAAACATTGATGCAAATTCATAAAGTGCCTGATTTTTATTAATAAAAACAATTTGAAATTTGCTTCAAAAGTACGATTTATTTTTTTTACTATATCAAAAAAAAAAACGGGAAATGAACACTGAAAGTAATTTGCAAAAATTACAGAAAATGTACATTATATTATCTGATATCGTTTGAAAAACGATTGGTGAATTTAGAAAGTAGAATGCCAAAAATTAAAAATCTTTTTTGTTTTCGTTCAGTAAATGACACCTTTTCGAAATTCATGAAACCATTTCAAGATTATTTCTTCTGTTCCAATACAGAATATGACCCTTTTTCGCAGATAATGCACACAACAACATAATTTATTTATTAATATCGAAAATATTTTATACAAAGAAAGATATTTTGTATCCGCGTCAGCATTATAGAAATTATACAATATACATATAATCACACAGAACATTATAGAATAAGTTATATAGGAGAGTCTCCGCGCTTAGTAAACTATTCTCGAGGATCATGTACCGATCACACGGAAATCGTGTGGCGCTAAATCTTCGAGAATCGACGCAGAATCATTCATTCGGGTATTCGCGCAAATCGTCGCATGACCCGACACTTGCTTCTTGCTCGTTGTGTGCGAAGTAATGCGACACCATCCAGAGTGCGAATCGAAGCATGCGTGCCGATCTTTGTGTGCGGCAAAATTGCAATTCGTTGTTGCAATCGTTTCCTTTTGTTCAACGTCTCACGCCACGAACCGTACCAGCGTTCGATTTCGATAGCCTGTAAATTCCACAACCGCGCGTGCTTCACGCTTTCTTCATCGCCGCGCTTTCTTCGGTTCGCCGCCATTCCGCACCGAGATTCTCCAAGTTACATCCACACTCTCTTTCTCCCGCGTTCGCGATAGCAATCTGATCGCTGCACTTTTCTGTACGCATCAAGATATCCGTCGCTTCCGGAGCTCCAAGCTCGGTTCCATTTAGAAAATTTCCGGTCGCGTATCGTGCAGCAGCGAGAGATCAGTTTCAACATTTCCGAATGTCCGCTCCCCCCTCCCATCACAGCCGTGTTGCCTCATCCTTTGTAATATAACTTTTAATAAACGTGAGTGATCTCGTGCAATCAAATTATCGTGCAATCATATTGAACGTTCCCTTGATTATCTTCGATTCCCGGTTCTCAAATCTGAAAGCTTATACGAATTACTACAGCAACAAGCGAATCTTCCCCGTTACAAAAGATGTAAGCAACTTTTGTATTTATATATATATTTTTTTATTTGATCGAAAAATTGTCATCATAAAAATCATTTTCGACATCGTTGAATAAAAAAATTATTTTTTATTTGGACGTACTCGGACGATAACTTTTAGTTCGCTCTTCGTTTTTTTTTTTTTGTCGAATTTGCAACACCTTTTTGGGTCAACGACACGCACGCGGTACAGTTACTTGATTAACGACGTGGACGGATTTGTATTTGGCCATTCGCCTGTGTAAGCTTAGTACGACGGACCAGATGGCGGAGTCTAGTTGGCTATGCTATCTGCCCTATATGGGATGACCCACGCTGTAAATCAGGATTATCTTAGGACCTCGACCGAGATATGGAAAATAGCTGAAACAAATGTCGCGCGCTACTTTCTGAAATATAATTTCTATTTACCCAAATATTTCTGAATTCGCATAATCTTTCGAGCAACGTTGGCCGAACCGGACGATGATTCAACATCTCCGGGCAACTTTTTCATTATTCGCCCATACGTTAATTTACTATGCTATCTATAAATGAAACATGGATATGAAACTGCAATCCCGAGAAATTATTCATTTGTTAGATGCAAAATCGAAACGTGTGGACGATGGAAAAGGCAAATCCATTATTAATCGATAACAAATTTCTCATTTTATTTTTCTCTTAAGTCTTTGATTAATATTATTTAATAAACAAATTATAATATATATTAATTAAAAAATTATAAACCGCTGAATTGGTTATGTCAGACATATGTAATCTCTGGCTGCCAGGAAATTTTTTTTACTCTAATTTCAATTTGCAGATAGTATACTTCCCGATTGAATGATAGCAAACAATAGTAACGTAAAAATTGCAATCATCATAAATTTTTGCGTCGTATCGTAAATATCAGCGAGCAGCTGATATTGCTTTGAAGAATGGTGTCTTGCGAGCAGCAACAGAGATGATTCACATCGAGTCGTCAGAATTCGCGCGATACACTCGGACAACTCGCTACGCGAAGCTGCCTGACCGGATCCGATTTCTCCGTATACACACGGCCACTTGTCCGACGAGTAAATTAATGACAAATCGACCGGCTGGCGTATAACAAGTTACCCGATAGGCTTAAATCCGTCGCGCCGTAATTGTGATAGCTGAAGATACATAGTCCAATTACATCTCGGTGCGAGAGTTATTCGACTTGCGCTGCTCTGTTTTGCATACCGATGACAATTGTCGTGTGCACCGCGGAAACGGGGAGAGCTATAGGCACAAAACTCATTCCCCCGAGTGCACGCCTGACGCGGACGCGTAGCGCGACATGCGCCTTTCATAACTTACAAACGTCAAGGGAAATTCGAAAGCGTATAAAATTCCGCGTAGGATAATAATGACGGTGGTGAGACAGCCCGTGAGCGTAATGATATTCATAATGGCACCAGCAACGCCATATTACCGCCTTACAAGTCTCATGATGTAAACCCTAATGGAGGAAAAAAAAAATCCCAATGCATCTCTTGGTAAGCGCAACCGGATCTTTGTAAATTGCAATTTTACACGCAATTTTTCTCCCGTGTCTCCAGAAACTCGCTCAATCTCTTTCGAAAGTATTCTTTCGAAAGCGAGCTTTATTCGCGTCTCGCTGTACTATCTTTTTTCGAAGGCCAATCGATATTAAATTTTTTCTCAGAGGAAAGCTTACGCCGTTGAAAATATCGTGAAATTCAATGTATTTTCAAGTTGCGCAGGTACATTAAATTTAATGTATCCATTACTAAAGTACGTGCGTGAAATTTAGTGCACTTTTTGACAATATTAAATTTTTTAATGTACCTACTTGAAATGTAACTACTTTGCTTCCGTTGCATTACATTAAATTTTACTGCATATTTTTAACATCGTATCAGAGAGGAATCGATAAAATTGTGCAGATGTACGACGAGGGTGATCTTCATTCTGCTCTACATTTTACATTTCTGTTGCGTATTTGGCAAAGTGGAGAAAGAAATATCGAAAAATTCGTTGAAAAAGCATTTCGTGCTCCGTCGATTGAGACTGATGAATCCGAACAAACGCGACGCGAATAATAAATGAGATGCAGATTTAATTCGCAGTTTAATGCGAACCTCATTAGCACGCGTTTGCGCCCGATGTACGTCACGCCCGCGCCGGTATAAAACCGCGCATGCAACTAGTCATCATCGCGGTATTAAGCGGCATTATTAAAATATTAAATATTATATGCGCGCGCGCGTGGCGGGCGCGACGCGGCGGTCGGAGTTTATTTGAATTTAATCACGGGGCAAAGTGCTCGTATTAACCGGGATACATGGCTCTTCGTAGAGCGACGAGGAGAAGAAGGCGTAGGCGTGAAGGAGGTGGAGGGGACGAGGACGAATTTAATATTCGCCGTGGGCGAGCGCACTCTCGTACGTGGCAACGAATATGCGGATAGCCCGGTGACTGAATTGTCCGAACAAATTTGCGCGCGCCCGTCGCCGCGGAAACACGTGGAAAATCGTGCAACGCGAAGCCACGATTCCGCAACGACAGCTCGGTTTATGCGGATCACTTTGTTCGACGTGCAAAATTTTCCCGCGTTCGCGTAACGTCCCTCTCGTCTCGTCGATCGCGATTTTAACGGCGGGACAGGTATCGTACACTTGCGGCGTTGCGGAGCGAGCTTGACGTGCCTATCAAACGCACGTCACACCCGGTCGGACGAAATGATTCGTTGTTGCTGTATCGGAGCTCACGAGCTGTTATTACAGTTCATCCGATCGCGTGCACTCAAATATTTTCACGGTAAATATTTACAAGGTTTTCACGATATATTTGGATGAGATGCTGCTACGTTATATGTGTTGCAGTTATTTATTTCGCTATTGGGATTCGCTGAGTTATCCAAGGTACAGAGATGCGGAATTTTTGAAATACGTGGACACACGTAGCGTATATATCTGTTGTATGTTCCTAAAATCTTTTAAGGATGTATGGAGTCGTATCTCAAAACATTTCCAAAAATATAAAAATTTCGTTGAAAATTCTAGCATCACGTTCGAGCACAATTTTACTTATTGGTTTAAAAGTTGTTTTATTTTTTGTTTACTCTTGATTCTTACGTGAAATCGCGTTTTGCATTACTTATTTGCACTGCAATTTTGATGAGAAAATAGCATTATCAATTAAATCAAAAATTTTACGTACAATAATAAAACCTTAATAAACATTCTCTAATAAACAAAAATTTATTTAGCTTTGCTGACTCGTTTAAAAGTTATTTATTTAAAACTGCAGCAAAATGTAGTAATTGTTAAAACATTTTAATTCTTAAAATTGCAAAAACCGTTATAAATCAAATTTTTCCTTGTTTTTTTTTGTAGCTAATTTCAAGACCAAAATTCGGGCATTTGCGGTCAAAATTTTTTGTTGACGATTACGAAAAAAAAACTTAGAAAGGCCTTCAGTTTTTAAATTTCAATAACTTTTAGCTCGTATCGTATAACAAAAACATTTTTAAACATTTTGCGTATTCTTGTGCCAATCGTTAAAGATTCATTTTTGTAACTTTACTTGAAGTTCTCTGCACTGACTGATATTATAATTATTCTTATATAATGAACAGACATTGAATTAGGCATCTCTTAAAAAAAACAGTAGATTTTATTAAAATACTTAACCACACGTTTAATGTATATCAGTATTTAAAATTTAAAGTGTAGGAGAACGAACGTACATTTTACTCGGAAGAATAAAAACATCCGTATCCGGTGAGACTCTGGACAAGGGTTGATAGCTTTCGCTACTCGAAACGCGGAGGCGAGAGGGAAAAAAATTGGATGAGATCGTTCTCCCTCGCGGCCACTGACGCCTCTTCCTTCGCGCTCTCGTATATTTGCGAGATCCGTTTTTGCCCGCGACTTCTTTTTATTGCCGTCGCCATTGACGTCAATCTCGCTCCCATAAAAGCCGTCGCACATGTGCGAGGTTCCGTGCGAGGTGACCTCACGGACGAACACGCGAACTTGCATCGTCCGTACTGTTGCGCTTTAAAGAGCCAATCAAAATTCTACGTTGACCCACTTTGCGATTGATCAACGATACTACGCGTTCGCGAGTCAACGATGCGGCCTGATAATCGCCCCCAAACGCGATCGCGATCCGACGCTGCCCATCGCAGGAAGCTATTATCGCTTCCATGCACCGACGTGTCATCCAAATTGCATGCGAAGCAATGAATAAGAGAGAGCCGATACTTGCGCGTTCAGCAGGAAGCGAGCTGAAAAAGTCTACTTTTATTCTACCTCTATTTAAACTTTAAAAGCATGAGCTTTGAGAGACAAGTGATACATATATTACATATCTTTCTGCAATATGCATACGCGCGTGGGAAATGAGGCAATTTCTTTTGCTTGATTTTGTAGGAAAGTGACTTTCATAAACGGTACGTATGTATCGGTACGCTGGAATCTTGTGAAAAAATTGACATAGTACCTATGAAATATTATAGACATTCAGTCAGGGGAGCAAGCACCTGCTTTTTTGCGAGCATAAAAAAATGGCAATATACTCTGTTATGACCGGGAAGTATATCAACACATTTAAATTGAGTAAAACGACGGTCGGAAAAGAATCTCAATGCTCAATCATATTATTTTAGGTGAATTTATATTCATTTACAAGTTCTCTCAAACTGCGCGCCGTATATTTATCGGACTTTAAAATGCAGCTGTCAAGCAGAACAAGAAATATAACATCACAATTTAAATTGCTAGTCAATTTAATAATTTTGATTCCTACATTAATCTCTACAATCTCCCTCTCCCCTTCGAAAATTGTAAAGAATTTATTACGAGAAATATTACCCTGAATCATCTTACATTTTGTGCGTGTATATTAATAATGTTTTGGCTATACAATACGAACTAAAGTTATTGAAATTTAAAAACTGAACGCTTTTCTAGGTTTATTCTTTTTTTCCCTAATCAGTAAAAAATTTGGGTCGCGAATGCCCGAATTTTGGCCCTGACTTACACTGTAAAAAGATTTTCTCAAAATTACCCTCTACAATAGGTGTAAAATTACTAAATAGTTGTAAATTTCCATGCATTGGTAAATTTGCAACATACAAAGGTAAGATTAATTTTGTGATTTGTAATTAAGCACCTTACAGAAATATTATAAATTTGCAACATATACAAAAAGTTATAGAAGAGATAAGCGATACGTTTTGCAATTGTATTACGTATTATATATTTAAATATTGTCTCTTTATCATACGTGTTATAAATAATAGAATGATTACTGTGCTCCCACATAGTGATACGTTAATCGTTATATTTTACAGCGATATATGGAATATTGTACTACGTAAAGTTCGAAAAATTTAGATAAGTACATATATTTAAATATTCTGCTATATACGTAATTTTCCGTATAAAATAAAATATTTGTACTCAATAAAAGCAAATCTATATATTTTTGGTGGAAGTGCACAATTTCTATAAAATTACATGATGTTTTTTATTTACGCGACTAATCGTATAATTTTTACATCTATGTAAATTTACTGAATTTTTTTACAGTGTAGCTGCAAAGAAGAAAACAATGACAAATTTGATTTATAATTATAATGGTTTTTTCAGCGAAAATTATGATATTTTGTTGCAATTTTAATTACATAACGAGTACATTTAAATAAATTTTTGCACAAATATTTATTAGAGTTTTATTGATATATGTAAAAATTTTAATTTAATCGGCAATACTACTTCTTCCTCAAATTTACAAATAAACAGTGTAAAATGCGATGTTACATAAAAATCAAAAGTAAACAAAAAATTAAATAGCTTTGAAACCAATAAATGAATTGTGCATAAATTTTTATACAGATACTCAAATGTAAGACTAAAATATTCTATGAAATTTTTATATTTTTGAGATATAATGTTTTGAGATACGACCGTACATCCATAACCAGTTCGACCATCGAGGCATTAAAAAAAAAATTGTTCGCGAAATTGCACTTTCTGATTTATGTTTTCCTATGCAATAAGCAGCCACGAAGACAACGGTGATCAATCATCTTTTTTTGGAAAAATAAACATAATTTTCTTACAGGAAACAAGCACTAAATCAGCACTTTGCCGTCACTATGTTGAAACGTTAAAATAGATGCCTCTACAAATCACGGTCGAAATATTTTATTTCGGAGCGTGTTGACAGTTCATTCATAAATACGTATCGTATAGCCGATAAAGCAGAGCATTTTTTAAACGGGAAACTGTTGTTCTCGATCAAATTTTATAGTCAGCGCACCTTGGATTTATTATCAGGGAATAATTGCTGATGTTGAATATGCATTTATGCGCGTCCGGTTTGCCGATACCAGTTTGCCGATACCTATATCGACTGAAGGCAATTGAAATTCAGTTTTCCACGGTACTCGCGAGATGCGGAGGAAACGTTAAGCAATAATTTCAGTCCGCTTACCACCTACACGGGAAGAATTAGCGGGCTTAATGTGCAGTTGACAGAATGACGAATCGCGCCAGTCCTCTTCTCGCCTACGCGCGCAATACAGTTACCACGTTCCGAAAACGCATAAAAGTTAATAAGCGTAAAGTTAAATTATTAAATCATAATTTAATTAATATTAAATAGCTGTTGATTAACATATTAAATAATTATTCAATTGAGCAATTTAAATTTCTGTATAATGATACAATAATATATGACGATAATGATAAAATAACCATGTAGAAATTTGGAGGAAAAGGAATTATTAAATTATAAAATTAATATCGAAGAAAACTGAAACAAATAAAACTGTCAAATATGAAATTAATAAATTTAATAAATCCCCGAATAAATATTGATATACACCAATAAGTCACGCGCGTCGTTTATATTTTGAGGATAAAATATTTACAGATGAAATATTTGATAGTCTGTTTTATAAAATAATACATATATTTACAGATTTGCATTGTATTGTTGCAAAATTTAATTTTGTTCTTTGCTCTTGAAATAAATCATTCGTGCAAACATTCGGAGCTTTTACGAGCTCTTCGAAATTACTCTTGCGCTTCTTCGAACACCGAATTCTCGTATTCGAAGCTCGCTTTTCCTTGCGCGGATGAATGCAAATGGTCGGAATGGCATCGTTTCACTGCATCGACTTCGTTCGCTCGAGTCAACAAAAACAAATCTCTACTAGACGGGTCGATAGTTTCGGTACTTCAGAGCGCTCCGAGGAGACCGGAGGGCCCGTTAGCTCCGTGACGGGGCAGTTAGCCAAATTCGCGAAAACAGGACAGACCGGAGCTGCTGAATTTAGTCGTTGTAACTCGTGTCGATGTCAAGGACTTTCGTCGATGTAATTACACTGCCGCTGCAGTGCCGGTGAGGTTTTGACGTTCGTGTAACGAACAGGTAGCGCAGTTTCCCCTCACTGTAAACCACGAATGCTGCAACGGGAAAGAGAAGCTTCGCTGCGTGTCGTCGATCGCAATGTTCGATTGGGCACAAAATACCGCTCTATTTGCGGAAAGAGTCCCTCTCCCTCTCACCCCTCTGATTTTGGAAAGGGTTTTACGTGCGAATACCAATGTCGCGCTCGATTGGCTTTGACCATCGAAAATATTTCTCTTTCCGAATTTATCGGTGTCCAAAAAGCAACGTTTAATTTAATATTTTTGTTGTTTATTTTAAATAAATGGCAGTAAAAAAAAACCCGCTGCTACGAATTTATGGTGTTTATACAGTCAACTGCAAATAGTGTTGATATATAAAATTTAAAAAAATTTTTTATGAATTTTTATATATATATATATTTGAATATTTCGCGTTCACGCGCGCTATGATGAATTTGGAGTGATTTTTTCCCGTAGCAGAAAATTGAATATTTTTGCTCGCGGTGCGAAATTTTGTGACAGTGAAAAATTCGTTTATCGATAATGAGGGATGCCAGTTTAATGGACGTTAAAACGCTTCGTCAGTAGTCGGATAATTACTTATTGGCGGCCGTTGAATAATTTTTGATTCCAACACGATCCGTCGGTGAAACGTTAAATATTGCATGCAACACACTTTTTTGCATGCGCATCTCGTAAGCGCTTTTTGGCGCGTTGCTTAATTTCCATGTAATCGAATGCATAAAGGTGGAAAACGGCGATGTCCGGTATACGAACCAAAAAAAAGGAAAAAAGTGCAAAAGCAGCCATCTCCGGTCGATATACCAACGTTCACCAAGTATATTCATTAATGCGGAAGCTTCGTGAAAAGCTTTTGTAAAACTCCGTATTACGATGTAGACTCCGATGCACCCTTTTTTCAACGTTGCCTGTCGCTTGTTAACACTTGAGTAGTTCTGCAAGAGAGTCACTTGACTTATAAAGTTAGGTACTGGATTTAGTATGAAGTAAAAGTACAAAGTGCCTTTAATACTTCAGGTGGAAAAGAAAAAACAAAAAAAGATTCAAAATCGTTTTATCAGGAAAGAAATTTTTAAAAGTTTTATCGTATCTCTTTGAATCTTTAATTTGCTTAATAATGTATGCTTTAATCTGCATTACGTAATTTACCAACGCAACATTTTAATTTAGTCTGGAATTTAACGGATCTGGCGCGGCCTTGTCGCGTCGGCATTGAGATAGCTTATAAACATAGCCGATATTTACCGGCTTCGGGACAATAGAGAGCGATGTCGAAACGCGACTGGCCCGCATCGGATCTCGAGACAATGACGCTCTTGTTTTCGGGGATTTGACGAAAGCACGGCGCAGCGATTCGTAGCGAGAAGACGTGTTGAGCTCAGAAATAAAATTATACTTTGCATCTAAGCTGCAGACATCGATTTCTTTACCCATCTTTTACGCTTACATTAACATCAGTTTAATTAATTAAGAAGTGTTATTTTTTATAATAAATTCTTTACAGTTTTTTCTAGGATTGAGGAAAGAGTGGGGGCATAAAAAGCATCTTATAGATGCTTTTTAGTATAAATATAAATGATTAAATTGTCGTCGATTTAATGTGTTACATCGCAGATTCCGGCTTCAAGTAATTTTATTGTGTTTTAAAGACTGAAATATTCGTTGCGCAGTTCGCATGAGATAAAGATTGTAATAATAAAATTATTATACGCACACGAACATTTAGTGTAACGGCTCGTATTGACATTATTTCGTTATATTTCTGATTTAATTCTTCCGAGCCTAATTCCTCTTAATTTATTTCATTAATTAATTAATTGTTACAGGTCCGTCCGCAGACTTTAGCAGACACACTCTCGTGAGACCGCGAGTGTACCACAGCAGGACGAAAAGGCAGATCTCTTCAACCAAAGAAAATGTGAGTCAAGCCATTGTATATTATAGCGGGAAGAATTTAATTTTTCACACTGTAGCAGCGCTGCCATTCAATCACTGAAGTCACTTTTTGTTACTTTTTATTTACAAGTCACTAAAATATTACTATTGTCCAAAAAGGATTACTATTATCATCTTTTTCGTCCTGAGTTAACATGAAATTTGCAAAATATGTGCGAGAGTGGTTCATTGACGAACCAATCAAAACTGTCTTATGGCAGATTCTTATTTTGAGGTCTCTCTAGTCTTCTAGGGTTTTTAACCAAATTCACTAACAACATCTACACTATCTATATTATTTTTTAAAATCTACAGTTATTTTCTATACATTTAAAGAATACGTTTTTCTTGGTTGCATTTTTAAAAAAGTATATTTTTTGTTATTTAATGAATGTATTTATCTTTGTTTTATCTAGATAATAATAATGTTTATTTTTTTATTATTATAAATATTTTATTTTGTTTAATATCTCTTAGTCTTTTGTTTTATTATGTTTAATAAAATACATTATTTATATTATTTAATAAAACTGCAACAAAAATGTATTGATATTTTGTCATTTAAGCTTCTTTCTGCTTTTTCTTTATTATAAATTTTAAAATCATGCTATCGAAAACTTTTGCTACATGTTAAGCAAGCTATACAAAAATAGATCCCGGAAAATAAGAGTTTTTTTTGCTCAAATGGTCTTAATTACGTTGAAAATTTGATGAAAAGTGGTTTTTAGTTATTATTTTATGTCTAAAAAATTACTATATGTCACTTTCTGTCTAAAAGTAATCACTATTTCACGTTTTTTTCGCCACTTTCTTAATAGTAGCACTGCTATAGTTTCGCTTAGTGGGGTTTATTCAATCACTGATTCGAACATTTGAATCGAAACAGTGCGACAAGCTTACAATATTTTTTACAACGCGTTATGCCTTTCTTCGTTATATGTTTGGACGATATGAGATCCGCGTATGTCCGTCTAATAATCGCGCGTGAAAGGCAACGCCTAGAGGTAAGTCGTATCCTGAATCGTCTGAATTATCAGAAGCGACAACGCCTAGAAGCGAGACATGCTCTGATTGTGAATCGCTAGGCCTTCAATCAAGAATGAGTCTTCGTTCTGTGTTCGCGTTCGATGCTCGCGACCATAAAGAGATTCGTTCACCGTCGAACTTGAGTTTTCATACTCGCGTATCACACACTGTCCACGACCGTGGCTTTGAGCAAAAAGAGAGCTTTTTGGACTTTTGTATGCCCCATATACAGAGTGATTATTAATGATTGTTTCCAATTTTTACCATCGGAGCACGCATTTGTAATTTCTAATATAATAATATGTTAGAAATACGTATCCGTCATTAAATCATGCTCCGATGATAAAAAGTGGGAACTTTCATTAATAATCACCCTGTATATTGGCCGACTTTGCGCGGTCTCGTCCCGCTCGGCAAATCCTTGCCGAGCACCCGCCTGGATTGGCGAATTTGTCTCTTCAGATCGCGAGTACGACGAAAGAGCGCTGAGCGACTAGAACAAACGGTCGCTGCGAGCGCGTTATCACAAACACTGCTACCACCGCTCAATATTCTCAATATTTCTCAATAATATCTTCAATAATATTCTCAATCGCGGTATTGAATTCACGGTATCAGAAGAATCTAAAGAGTCGTGATGATTAAAGTACGCGGTGCCGAATCTCGACGCCACGGCGCCTGACCGAAATGTGACTGTCAAAAGGACGCCACGTGTTTCTTCTAAATCAGCCAGTGCCCGAAAATCTCTAAATTTCTTCCATCCTTAACGTAGGAGCGCATGTGTACATACATATATATATATATATATATATATATGTATGTGTGTGAGTGCGAGTCGCGCGCAACTATAGTCTTCGCTTCGTTACACATTATTTGAATAAAACGATCTTTATAATCCCACGAAATAATGTGTACGAGCTGTATATCCCAAAGCTTTTAAAATGCTGTTCAACTTCGATCGCAATATCATAATAATAATAATAATAAAAAACACTATTTTCAAGGGTTCTATGAATCCACTCTCTTTTATCCCCCTTTGTCGTGTCACGTAACACTTGACCCGTAAATATGAATCATGATAGCGTGTTTTGTATAAAGCTTTTTATTCATGATTCTCTCGCGCACATGTAACAAGTTTCTTTTGTAAACAGACTTTTCCACTTTTTAATTAGTTAATTAAAAATCAATTACAACAAATTCTAATTGATATTTGTTGACATTATTCTATGGCCAGAATTCATTTCGTTCTTATATTTGAGATCGTCTGAGTACCATCTTAAGATGTCGTTAGTTAAGCATCTTAATGTATCTCTTGAGGCGGTCTTTAAATAAGAATCAATTATGAATACTGGCCTATGACACTATTGTGCAATTTAATGCGTTTCACCTTCATTCTGATACCTACAAGAATTTTCCACTTTTTTTCAATCAGTTAATTAATGATTCATTACGTGGCAACAAATTTTAATCGACATTTGTTGACACTCTATAGCACAGTTTGCAATTTAATGCACTTCATTTTCACTCTATAGTCTATCACATGATACTTACAAGAAATTACAATTTAGTTACGATCGCTTCAATTACCAAATGCATATTCCGGAGACTTGGCAAAGGCCAACGCCCGCGATCTGTGACCTTCGGCACACTGCATTGTTCTCTATCAGCCGCAATCGTCAGATACCTTTTTTTTTTCACGAATTTTTGCGCGACTACACGCCGCGGTGTTCGCCATTTGCTCGGGTGGATTACGATGCGAAACGCGCATCGGCGACGGGTGCAACAATTTCAATGCAAATGTCGCAGCGTGCAGCGAATACAAAACCCGCGAGAGTCGCCGTGCCATTAGATAGGAGGGCGTCGCGAGCAGAGTGAGAGAAAGAGGAAGAGAGAAAAGTTCGACTAACGTTTTGCTATTGCCAGTGGCAGAATTCGGGAAAATCCGTCCAGGAAAATATGCAACAGAGAGGTTGCTATTAGAAAAACAGAAATTTTTCCTCTTTTGATGCCTATCGAAAAGCAAAAGGAATATGTTATATTAAAGAAAAAAAAAACAAAGAAATACATTTTGAGACATATTGCGTCATTTGACAGATACAAATGTTGACGATTGTTATTTTTCACAACATTTTTGTAGAATGTTTAGTATTTTATATGAATCAGTTATTTTTTTTAACCGCTAAATTTTAAAGAGGCTATGGACGAGCAATAATCGGCTTTTACAAAAACAATATACTAATATGTACAGACATTGGACGCGGATATGTACATTGTTAAACCGCGGAACAAGTTTCTGCCTTAGGCTGATGGCAGAGAACGAGACGTAAGCGCTTAAGCGATCATATTACCATAAATTGTATAAATGTCAACGTGATACTCACATATCTTTTTTACTTCAGGGTCTTTAAATTTTCGTCCAATTAATTGTTTTGTCGAATAAAATGTATTAGAAGGATTGGTGACTGCTTTCCATTTTGCTGGTATGCCAACTCTAGAGAGAGTTGGCATGCCTGCAAAACGTCAAGCTGTCACCAATTCTTCTATATGATGAATGTATACGTTCATTACCTGAAAAAAAAATTATTTATAACAAAAAAGAAAATAAATTAAGGATCAGTTATACGAACTTCGTGTAACTTAAATTCATGAATCGTCAACTGCAAGATTTAAAACTGATCAACCCTATATAATCTAATTATCCTGACATTCCTTGTCTTAATAAAAATAAATACATAATTAAAAAAAATATATACACAAATTCGAATAAAATTTTGAGATCTGCATATCATAAATGTCGTACGGAATTAAGAATTAAAATTAAAAAATTATAAGATCTATCTGAAAAGTTACGCGTTGTCATGTAATTCGTCGTTATTTTTTGCGTGGTGTTAAAAGTTTTTTTCTTAAAGGCTGCCGATCAAATAATGTCATCTAACGTGAATGGATTACTTCTATCTGTGTTAAATTGTAATAATTATCCGCAATTTTTTTTTTATAAAGGCGTAATACGTATTGGTTGGTGATTAATATGGTTCCCCTAGTTCACGAACTGATGTATATGTCCGTAACGAGAAAGAAGGAAAAAGCGAACTTGATTGAACATAGTAGTAAGGTTTCTAGTATCATGGGGTTATATTAAGCTAAATAATAACGTGTTTTTCAAGCCTATCGTATAGCTAGATAGTTATTGGTTTTGCTTCTTTCTAGTAAATCAAAATAAGATTCATCTAAATATCTCAGTGTCACTATTTAAATTAATGCTGTTTTTTTTTAAGCCTTAATACGAATCATTTCCGAGATTAATCTTTTATGATAGTTTTGTTTGTGATTTAAGATTGCTGGATTATCCCAATTAAAATTATGATTATACTGCTGCATATGTTCCGTGATTACTGAGCGCTTTGGTGCATCCTTATTTATGTTCTTTTTGTGTTTGTTCACTCTCGTTTTTAGTTTTCTCTTGGTTTGGTCGTTGGTTGGGATACGTTGCATCACAATCATTGCAATTAATTTTGTACAATACGTTATTGTTAGCATCTGCTGGATCTCTGTACTTGCATCTTTCTATAATGCTATTGAGTCTACACAAACATTTATATCTTATTAGAAACTGTTTTCTGTCTATGGATGCAATCGTTTCCGACACATATCCAAATATCTGAAAAATGTTCTATTAATATTCTTCTTTCCGGATAGACAGCGAATTAGTTTCAGATATGTTGATAATATATAACTGAAGCGAGTACACTGTATGCTTAGAGAAAATAAGAACATCTTTTAGTCGACTACGCAATAACATTTCCGTTTACTGGAAAGGCACGTAACGTCGAGGAAGATATAAAGTAACGTTTCATTTCTGTGAAAGCTGTTTTGAATACAGCGCGTTCTTGTACTTTTATCCTATCTTCGCCCTCTTTCTGACGTAACGTACCACGTAATAGTAGATGGCAGGCAGAAGTGCAGACTTACAGGAACAACAGCGGAATTTACATTGGGTGTACACACGTCTCGGTGTTGTCTCTCTTGAATCCGTTATTTGGCGGCTGCCGCAATGGACCTGCACGTACGTCACTTTGCAAGTACGGCGTGTAACAACACATTTACGATGTTCATGTTCTTTAAATTCTACCCGTTAAAGAAATAATATGATACTTGAGACAGACTTAAATATAAGAATCAATTATAAGCATCTCTAATTAATTGATGACACCTCAAGATGGTACTTAAAATAATCTCAAATATAAGAGTCTACTGTGAATACCAGCCTAAAAGGTGTTTTAATTTACCTTTGCTCTTTTCTTAAATAATTCCGTTTTCTTCACACTGAAAAAAATAGAAAAAAATTTTTGTAATTACAACTAAAATGTTTGATACACGCTTTATGATTGATAATACCAAATATTTTACTAGCGCCAATCAAATTTATTATAGACAGAACAAAATTTACAATCGGTTTTTCATTAATTCTAAACATAATCATAATTTTTATTAATTCTAATATAGTTTTCCAAAAGTTAAAAATTGGTTTTTAGTCTTTACCTTTTCAACTTTTCTCGCGCCACAGTTCGCGCTTCTTCAAAATACACGCAGATACATATTTATAGATCAGAGAATTGACTGTATGCACTCCGACGAGTAAAGTAATTCTTCCGAACGATATTGCCCTGCTCTCTCTCCGTGAGCAGCAATAAATATAACAATAAAAACTGTCGCGGTGAAATATCGCGGGTAGTCTGCGTATTAACGAGACTATAGTCTTATAGGACGTTTGAATATCGTGAACATTACTTTATTGGCCTCCACTCAGCGCAGTCGTTCACCCCATACTGTTATATACATATATAAAATGCAATAACGCTGCGAGCAACGTTATCAGCGATATACGTGTCGCAAGAATTTTTTGACCCAAAAATTAAGAAAATCACAGAAAAAACGGAACAGTACGTTAAATTTTAAATACACCGTTCCAACTAAAACAAAAGTGAGGTCATTCAAAACATTACGGTTTAAAATAATGAATTCAGGAAACGTTGAATTTTAATCTCGATTCGTAAATTTTTAAAACGCATTTAGAAGTAGCAAGTTATCGCAAATGGAAAAAGGTACGAGGCAAAAAAAATCGTAGCGCGATTTGGAAACCAATGCCCATAGCACTTCTGCTCTAATTTTAGGAAGCTTTTAGCACGTCAATGGAGAACCTAGGGCAACGTGGTGTCAAGTTTCTGGCTTTTACCAACTCTCTGTTCTTTCTTTTATTTTTTCTTTTTTTTTTTAAATCCGGAAATGCCTGCACTAACATTTGGAATTCTAGAATTGCGAAACAAACTTCAACTACCGCAATCTCGAATGCTGCGGCTGCACAGCGTGCACGTATGTGTACCGTGTGCTCGTTGGTCCGGATAAGAGTAACTCAACGCTAGTATCTACTTTGGTGTTGCCAAATATAGTTTACACCGTTTGACATGTGATTCTGTAGGAACGTGTGCGAGTTTAGTAATACCGCGGTTGCTCGGCTGTACAAGATTGCAGATTCTAGCATGTGACTTGCAGACTGTGATTTAGTAACACAAAAGTTGCAATTCGCGTGCGCGACTTGGCCCTGAATAGACTGCGAAGCAAACTTCTTGATTGATGTTAAGTGGAATTGAAAAGAGCGTAAAACAACTGATCTCCCAAGTAGTAGAAAGATGTAATATACGCGTGCACGCATCTGATTCGTTTTTCAAGTATGCAGCTAAGTACACAATAACGCTAAATGCACAATAAGTGGATTGTTGATACGTGTCGATATTAAACATTTGTAAGGAACTTTTGGCTTTTAATAAATACACATTGTTATCACAAATTTATGACGGAACTCGATTTTATCAGTAATCAATAATGTTATTAAAGCAAAGCGATTAATTTTATTCTTGACGTGACAGACTTCTGTAAATAATGCAATATGAAAAGCTGATCGATGTGAGCGTGCAATATGAAATTGAAGCAATATGGAATTTTTCGTCCTATTAAATTTCAAATTGATCAATCTGGTATCAGCTGTCATATCTCTGGGCTATTGGTATTGTATCTTTGTCGAAACGGGATTACGGCAATCCGGCCAATACCAAATGTAAACCGTGTAAGCCTCGTGATGTATAGTCTTCGATAAAACGAATAATTGACCCCGTTCCTCGTTATCGCACGAAACAGTAAGATGAGCCAGCAGACAGTATCAATCCGTTTTGATAGAATAAGCGGCTGTAATTCCCTACAATTCAGCATCTCGAATAAAACGCACACCCGATTATTATTAGCATGTCTGCATCCATAGCATGTACATATCACGTGATAACTATTGATCTCAAGATACGAGAATCGTACGCATGTCTGTCTTGAAAAGTGAGAAGGCAACGTTTCGCACAGTGTGTGTCCCCGGCGCTCGAGCGCTTCTTGCAGCGAACCTAAAGCGGGATGTACAGAAAACCGTGGAAACTATGTTTAGATCAGAGAAATTTAACGCAGTCGGAAAATGTCGGCAAGGGAAGGTCGGGAAACTGCGTGAAAGTCTTGAATTTCTCGTCGCGATGCAAATGAAGGAAACCATGTTGTTAACCATACTTTTGTCTTACAATTAGTATTACACAATTAATCATTGAATTTTGGTCGGTGAATATATTCAAGAATGGCTTGGAATTTCACTTACTCTAGTCGCTATAAACGTGTGCCATTTTTTAGATGGCAATCCTATCCGCGCCAATACAATTTGCGAAGACCGCAAATAATGAAACTTTTGAGTGTCATTTAAATCAGGACTCGAATGAGTTAAATAATTAAACAAGAAACGCGTGTCAATCTTCGTATTTACCGGTAAACGTTGGCAATTCAATTCTCGGTAATCTCACTTATTTGTTATAGGCCGGTATTTGTAGTCTTTCATTATTCATAGCTCAGGGTGCCTCCAGGATAGTCCTTTCTCCCTCTTCGTTATTAATGTTTAATCCCTCTCTGATCAATCTTTTCGCTAATACCTTTGATCTGATATATTTATTTGCTACGTTTTCAGATTCTGTTTTTAAATCTTCTCTTGAAATCGTATCATTACTAGCGGCTATCTCTTTTCGCGTTTCCGTGAACGTTTTATACGCTTCATATATCTTCTCGGCTCTTAATTTTACAATTCCGGCGCGTTACGGTCCTTGTAATGATAACCGCCTTCAGCTCTGTCGTAGTCTGAGATCGATAAAATATCATCACCTATACGCCATCTCGGTCAATTCCCCTGATCGGTTTACGCGCGTACAGCCATTACGGTTCGTAAATTATAATACAGAAAAAGAAAGAATAATTATTTTCCATTTTATCTTTCTCTTTGCATTCCCTCTTCCTGAAATATTAGAATTGCCGCTGCAAAGCGATTTCAAAGCGGATTTAAGTTTGTAATTGCTTTAATAATCATTGATTCCGACATAACTTGGATCATTTTGGGGCTTGATCAACTTTACGTACTCTAGGGATGCATTCGATTCCGCTGCACCGAAATATAATCGATTCCAGGCACAATCGGCTATCGAAACCTGTGGAGCGTGGCGACGAGAGAGGGGGAGGGGAAGGCAATTAGGTGATTAAACTGCTAATATGAACGGAAGCCGCGGGGTGAGCAAATGCGATATCGGCCAATAAATTCCCGATGGAGTTCCCGTTCGGCTTTATCGCGCGCCACGACTTTAAACCACCCCGCGCTGTTATTCCTAACGGGTATAAGAGGTACGGCGAAAGGGGTTGAAAGGAGTGAATCTTCTCCCCCCCCCCTCCCCTGTATTCGGCTCGAGCTTTTCGTCGGGTTTCGGCGCCCGAAGTTTGCGCTCACAAAGGAAAGATAAAGTACTTCCGCAAGTACAACGATCACAGTTGTGCGAGTCGATGGAGTAGAGTGAATGACGTTATCGATATATCTATAATAATTGTTGTGATTGCCAAATGAATGAAATAAGTGAACGAAATTGGAAAAATGATTAAGCGATCTTAATATTATTAATAAATGAATTATTAGTTTTGATACAGGAAGAATTTCCATCCTCGAAGTATACCTAGTGTTATCTCGTGCTTATTAGATCAGGTCTTGTTTAATTAGCGAATTAGACTTTCCTAGTTACGTGAAACGAGATTGAGTTTACTTCCACGAATACGAAGTTTCGCTTGTTATTTTTATTGAAATTAATGTTTAATTAACATATTCCTACGAATTGCGATCTTAACGAAAGCTCTAACAAGACAATAATAATTTTATAAGTTTTCAACTCTTACTAGCTTTTGTAAGACATGTAACGGAAAAACTCTTTCCTAGCTTTTCCTAATTTTAATACGATGTTGGTATTGAGGCACATACACGATCACACCGTTATGTTCACTGACTTTGACGTCGATATTGATGAAATTCCTGCAGCTTATGGATGAATACGTTCAATAATTTCAAATTTCGCTTATTAACGTATTACAAAATTATTATTACTATAAACATATTTCGCGTTATTCATATTTAATTAAATTATATATCGGAATTTATTTTTTATTTTTAAACATTGAATTGCCGGTTATCCCGTAGGCCGGATAGCGAGTTAATGAAGTTTTTCTAGTTAATTAAAGCTGCAAATAATATTGCTAAAAACGGAACTGCGTCGACCGCAGCGCATAATATAAATTTCCCCATTAGATTGCAGTAATCATACAGACGACAAGTTCTTTGTCTACATCTGCCACCGGCAGCAAACTGCGGAAACGAGACTTCCTCTATTCACGAGTTAGTTCTCAACGTCAAGGATGACTGGAGATTACAGATTTCTTTTGTTTCACAAAGTAACTATGATGGATTCTTCTGTAAATGGTATCGTATGCATCATCCATTTGCGCAGATGTAACAGATGTAATCTAGAAAATACTAGAAGACGTAGAACGTTCAAGTTTATTAAACCGTGAAATTGTATCGAAAATTACTTGTCTGTTTCCTCTTAAGCTCGTGCTTGCCAAATTTCAAAAGTTTTATCAAGACGAGGACGTGTATCGGGATGTACGGCGGATCTAAAGTCAGATAATAAACTGCTGATGAACGTAATCTATCTTTAGAAAATCACAAAAGAAAGATATTGAAATTATTTCTTTGCCTGTCCTTATAATGTTGGAGTCTTCTAAATTAATCGTAGGTTGTGTGATACCATTGTAATTCTATAAATTTCAGTCAGAAGTTATTTTTCATTAAGTACTTTCCGAGTTATGACGCTTGAAAGTTACAGTACACTGTAGCTTTCAAGCCTCACAATTCGGAAAGTACTCAACGAAAATAAACTTTCTTGTAGAGTTTTGGAAAGGTCTTGACACCAGCTGTTAGATTCTGGAATCAAAAATAGGGTGTTCCGTTTAAAAAAGTTGTATATATATTATATACCACCCTCTATATATATTAATATATATTTTACATATTGAATATCTGATTACGTGTGCGTGCAAAATTCAAAAATTAGTTATACTTGTTACAAGGAAGCTGTAAACGTTTACTTACATCCTCTTGCGTTAAGTATTCATATATTTTTGCTTATATTTTCTTGCGTTTATATTCTCTTGCATTATCTATTCACTTGCGTTTATATTTTCTTGTATTTATATTCTTTTGTGTTAATTGTTTACTTACGTTGCTTATATTCTCTTATGTTAATTATTTACTTTTGCTTGTATCTTTTTATATCAACTGCTCTAGTTCTGAATATATTATTCATTTAAGAAAAGTATACATATTTTTATAGTTTATTTACTTTATTTTTTATTAAAATATACAAAGTTTTATTGTGATTGTCTGTTTAATTATTTTACAAATAAATAAGTAAATTTTGTTTATTTTACAAAACTGATCTCTGCATGTCAATGAATCTTTACATAAATTATCTTAAATATTTAAAGTATTTAAATAAAATAAATCAAGATTTTTTTTATTATTATATTTTTTTATTTTCTTATTTTATTATTAATTATATTTTTATTAGAGCACTTTTGATAGAAATAATTTTTTATTTAGACAGAAAATTGTCGCCACATTTTTTCTATTACTTTTAAATGCAATATAAAATAAATTATTCTATTATTTACTTCTTGTCATTTTATTTTATAGAATATAAAATCTAATTAATAATAATTATTAATAATTACTAAAAATATAGTTACACTCATATTTCATATAAAATATTAAATATGTTTACATCTATTCTATATCTATTCTATTTTTCTTTTATGTCAATTCTTTATGACTAAAGATCATGATCTTTATTTAATGCATGCATTCTTACTTGCTTTATGGTGACTGTCTTGACAAAGGTATTCTCAGAGTTTGTCATTACCTTCCGAGATATAGTGTGATCAATTGAAAATCTAATATTGCTCTGGGTTTGAATCTAGATTGTTGTCACACGCGCCACTTTTAGTTTGTTGTTAAAATATATTATGTTGGTAGAAATTTCATGCATTTTTTGAATAGTTACTAAGCAGTTTTACTACTTCTCTAGCAACCGACAAGTAAAACTACTGAGAATACCAAGATGTAACGCTTTGCCTGCTGTTACTATAATGCACGAAAGATATGCAAAATCGGAATTTATTTACTGAACAAAAATCGGACAATAGATGAACTATTCAATTGATTGATGACTGCAACCGGGAAACCTAACCTAAGCTGTCTATTGATATTGGACAATAACCAGGTAAGTATCTATACATCTTTTTATTAGGAAAACTTCTTTAGTCATTGAATAAAACTCTATCAAGTTCTTGTTCATTTCCTATGCAATATTATTAGAATTAATGAGAATACAGTAATATTAGACAGTAACTGTATGGGTGTCAAGGAAAACTGCATATATTTCTACTAGAGGTTTGTCTCTTATAATTATTTATATTTTATTCATAACTTTTGCGTTGTTTTCTTCTCACATTTGTATTGTTTAACATAATATATAATGAACAGAAGCATATCAGATTTGACACGATAATTAAGTCTCGTTGCGGATTTTGGTTCTATTAATTTATTACCGAATACGCAAACTCAATAAGTTAACATTAGGATCCAAAGTTTTGGTTATCATTCTGCGATCTTTTCGGATGAGTCACTTTCTCAATTCCACTGTCGTTTAATATAACTTTCAGTTGTGCTTATTGTTAGTGCGAAATTATGTAGACTTTTAGGGAGAGTATTTTCTCTCCTACGGGATCAAGTTATTCTTGATTGATGCCACTTCGGACTTGGCAGACCTGTTAGTGACTCAACCGTCTTGGACCGTGGGTGGTTGGAACGCTATGATATGCATTTCGGCAATATCGTTACGCCGAAGACTGACTCCAGTGAGTCGAAAAGTTCGTATTCCATTGTGTTCAATAAAGTTTACAATTTTTTCAAATAAAATGTAACTGTGCCTCAAGAATCGACTCTCGTTAGCCTTCTTTAGATATTATTATTTTTAATCCTTGAGAGTCCCTTTGCAATTTTATTGTAATAGTACAAGCATATTTTAACAAATTTCGTATGAGAATTTCGCAGTAAATTACGCCGTTACATCTTCCTCTTGCATTATATAAATAGCTTGTAAAAGCGCTCGCGGACTTCGTCGTGCATTCCTCAACGCATGTTGAAATCCCGCTAGAAAGAGGGAAAGGGGTCCACGCACAAAGAAAACACAGAATCGCCGTAACCTTGGCGTGGTCGTGAGAATGAATATGGCAATGCACGCGCGTTCGCTCATGTCATGTGCGTATGCAGTACGCGTGCGGAACGCGCGATTTCCCGATCGTCGCGTCGCTCGCTGGCGAGACTCGCGTAACTTCTACCGGTCGCGCGAAACCAAAAATAGCTCGTACAAGACACGTGCTTCTACACACACACGTGTACATACCGATGGGGAGCACGTATTTAAAAAAGCTGAAAGCCACTCGATTGAAATTAATCGCATCCGCAATCGTCGAAGCGATCGAAGCGACTAATCGAGGGAAATTTTGTTTCGTAAAAGAAAAAAAAATATCCAGCGATAAAATCCGTCGTTGCGCGTGCAATGGAAACGTTTCTCTCGGCGAGCGGTAGATATTTCAACTTTTTCGAAAGCGAGAAAGCCTAGAGGAAGACAGCCACTAGCCCGCATTTTGCGCCGGGATTCGTCGATCGGTGTCATCAATTAGCTCGTTCGCTTTCATTCGGCGCAGCCGTGCGTGCGAAGCGCATGGATATACGCTCGCTGCTCCTTCCTTTACTGCCAATTGTATATATTTCTTTTTTTTTTTTTTTAATTTAGCACGTGTATTTACGTTCGATTTTCTAGTTATGCAAAGGGAAATTTTAACCGAAAGTGATAGCCGACTCGGTCACGTTTGTCGACGCGACAGACGCGGTGAAATCGTTAGTACAGGACTCGAAGCTGAGCTGGGACACGCATATAGGAATCTTCGCTGTGTATGCGTTATCGTTATTGCCCGTATTACCGCGATAGAAATGCATAGAGGATCTCTTGTTTCCGCTTGCGAATCCGCTTGCGATGTAGATTCAGCAGATCATAAATCTTCCCCTAACTGCGATTAATGTAACGAGGCTGCGATGAATAATTTGATTAATGGCTCTCTAACACTTCATCGAGTATTGTTGCGTGATAAAAATATTGTTTTTATCGTGGGAAAGCAATATATAATGGAAGAATTAAGGTAATTCGCAAATGTCGGCAAAGCACTGCATCAATATATAATACGGCAATTGTGTATTCTGGTCATTCATAATTGAAAATCTGCTCATTATGAAAACGTGTTATATATATAGTTGAGCTTTGCTTTTCCAAAAAAAGATTTTATCCACATGTAGTCGTACGCGAGAAGAACAATTTTGTTGAAATATAGATCTAAAAGTAATTGTGTTGAACAATTAAAAAAATTATATTGGACGTTAAACTGGTACCTAGAATGTCAATATTTTTTGCAGCATTATTATCATGCTTGAACATTCTACATAATTTTGATAGGCCAGTATAAAATTATTTTCTGATCTGTATCCAGCTAAATTTTCAGATATTACAGTAAAATTATTCTTTCCGCGTAGCGATGCTCAAGATCAACGTTTGTAAATCGAGTTCATGTTGCTCGTCGATAAATCGAAATAAAAATTTTGTCCTGCGGTGAAACACTCGGAAAAAAAAATTCGCGAGCCGCAACATTAAGCCGGCGGGCAATATCGGCGATATGTAACCAGGCAATTACCGGAGGCACGCATCGAGCGATGATTTGTATTCCGCGACGCGAGTAACAGCACGACCGCACGTAACCGCGCGAGCGAACCGCGCCGTAATTAAAATCGCAAAGCTATGCGCCATTTAAATCGCGCCGCAGGTGCGAATCTTTTGTGCTTTCTATAGAGCACGCGAGTTTTACCGTGTATTCCGCTCAAACGAGCGATGCCCCCATGTCGGCAAAGCTGAAATAACGATAAAACGCATGGTCGTCAAGCATCGTCTCGCACGACGGCACATAAATAACAATCGGCATGTCTAAATTTCTCTTTTGTGTGACTCTCCTTTCGTCTTCATGGACGTTGGGCGTTGATCTAGTTTATTGAAATAAAATATTTCCTCGTCACGTGCAGATATTAAACGGACATTAATTAATTATTAATTAATCGGTTGTAGCAGTTGCCAATAAATCTAGTTTAAGATGCAAAATGGCGAACCAATTGTACACATGTACATTGAAAAAAAGAATCGTTAATTGAATTTTTCAACTTGATTAAATTTCTTTAACTCAAGTATTTATGTTAAATATAGAAATGCTTGAGCTGAAGGAATTTAATTTAACTTACATAACGTAAATACTTTAATCGAATCAACAGTTTTTTTTTCAGTATATAATTCGCTCTAACTTTTTGATGAATTAATTTTCACGCTGCATCTGAGATGTTACAAAATTGACAGAAAGCATGCGCACTATATTATATTCATTATATAAAGTTTGAAGCCAAATTTTATTTAGTCGAAAATGTTGAACGTCACGATCGCAAACTGTATAAATGTGTATTCGTTATAATTCAGGATGTCATTTGCAGGGTGCTCTAGATAGCATCGTGTTAATTAAATTATTTCTCTTGATTAATTTCAAGTCAATTCTTGTTCAAACACAACGACATTATTTATTGAGCAATTTTGCATTTTATCGAGCGATTTTATACAGCAATGAAAATCATCGCTAGTCATTCAATGAAAATTGGAGCAAATGCTACAGACGCTGCGATCCGCGCGAATTCCGTATTTAATCAGAACGCTCCGGATGCATTTTTATTTCTACGTCCTTCGCAATTTGTCTTGTTCAGTGGCAGGCATTGTCGCGTGGCGCCACCGGAATTTTCCTAAAAAAGATCAACGTCGCCGCCAAGCTTTACTTTTCTTCGGGTTTCCGAAGGGGCGGCGATGTAGAAACCACGGAAGCGGAAACTCAGTAGGGCGAGGATGGTTTACAGGAACACACAATGGCTGGAACGTAAGGATCACGTCGGCCGAGTTTTACGGTAGCTAGAGAGAAACCTTTCTCTCCCTCTGAGACAATTTTAACAGGCGTCCCGTTTTCCTTCCCGACGTGACACTTTTTTTTTCCTCCCCGTTGGATTAACTCGGTTCTGGTTACTGGATTAAAAGGACAGCCCCGCGCGGCGAATTTTTCCTGTCGACGAGCGACGGCGGCCGGAATTTTCCCAACTGACTGCGGAAAAGTTAGAACGATCGCCGGCTGCTTAATCCGTTACTCGGCAACCGGTTAATGTAGTTAGTTCACTCGGTAAATTGTTTGGGATGCGTTAACAGAGCGGAGAATAAAAAGTATTCGTGAACTTTCGCGAGCTTTCGCGTTTACCTTAGCGGCTCTTGGATTTTCCTTAATCAACTCCGATTCAACGTCTTAGTGAATGATTCCTGCTTGTCGAGTTTTCTATTATTTCAACGTATCGCGCACACAGTTGTGTTGTAGAATGTTTCGAATTTAACAAATAGCGTTTCGTCCTTGGGTTTCCTGATCTCTTGTTGATTTCTTGCGTCTAAGACGAAGAAAGCTCGACATCGATTCACGAGGGAAAGAGAAAATTAATTTCTGAAAGCAGTTACTCCCTGAGGAAAAATCAAGGGGTAATGATGAAAATGGCCACTCTTGATATATATTAATATATCAAGATAAAGAGAATATTTAATAAATGTAAAAATAATATTTATAATACCAGGAAGTGCGGAGAAAATTGCCGATAACAATAAAATGTTATACAAAATACGTAATGCATACGTGATATTACTTTCTTGTTTTATTTATTATAGTATATTATATGCTATAGTATATTTTATTATTATAGTATATTATGTAGTATTATATATAGTATATTCAATACGCTTTTATTTATTAAAGCATAGAAAAATCAAATATCATTTTTGATAACGTTTCTGAGAGATCTTCTTCTAGGGATGATAAATATTAATTTTTATATACTTTAATGAATAAAACAAAAATCCAATATACTATATAATGTATTTACTATAATATTGTAATACTTTAATAATGTTATATATTATAATAAATAAAATAAAAAAATATTTGAATAAACAAAAATGGACAAAATTTGCCTTTTTTGTTTATTTTTTATGTATTTTAATGCATAAAAAATAAAAAAAATAATTAAAAAAATAACACAAAGAAAAACAAAAAATAAGAGTTATCACGTCCTGGTCTATCGTTCTGTATTAGACAAAGAGTGATTTTAAAAAATTTAATATTTTTTTAATAAAACTTACTACTGTGTATAAGTTTATAAACAAAATGCATCTGAAAATGAGTGTAGATATATATATTTAAAAAATATACAAATCTGATCACAAAAATTAAGAAGATTGAAACATAATATTACGTATTTTGTGTGAAATTTTATTATCAGCAATTTTTCCCCGCACTTCTCCGCGGCATTATAAATATTTTTTTTTTTTATATAATCAAGAAACGCTGTGGAATTAACTTTTTAGGTTTCTGCTCGGGGCCAATTTTGATCATTTTCATACACCCTCCTTTGAATCGACTAAGTGTTATTTAAATTTTGGATAGTAGATACTCTGCGTATCCCAATAATCCTGACGCAGCGATATATTTGTTTCTGGATATCGGCGGAAGATGAATGCAGGTCGTTTCACTGTGCAGGAGTCAGCGGGGTGGTATGATATCAAAAACGGTCTCTGCGGTGGCTGCGAGCCAAGTATAGATTGCCAACTGTCGCTGGACAATGATATACACCACGCTGAAAGGATTTCAAAGGAGTGCACTGTCGGCCGTGTATCGTGCACAGTGTTACGCCGTCGTTGGACCTGGTGGCTTCCTGAAGAAATATCGTTACTACGCCATTTGTCTCCCGAGAGTAAGCCGCCTCGCGGAGATATCGCGTCGGAGATACTTCTCAAAATTTGGTTAATGCGTTAATCTGAAAATTATTGGGTGCACAAACTATAAAATTTCAATATTGCGAGAGCTCTATGCGAGGAATAAAATTCCCATTTTATCTTACCGAGTATGATTTCACGCGCGTTTGTATTTTTAAATAATGACAGTTGATTTAGTGAGAGCTCAACGTCATTCATGTTTGTTTTTGACGGACACGCATTTACTAAATTGCCTTATTTTATAATGTATACCTGTTACCTTTTGTTATATCTCACTTTTCACGAGCAATTTTATGTTTTTTTAAATACTATCTTTTATTACGGGATAGAATGTGCATTTAAAGCAATATGAAATTGCATTTAATTTAAAATTATCTCAACGACCATACGTGCAATGTGAGAAGCGTTGAGAATTTCCGTTTTATTTCCCGCAGTAATCTATTATAACGTTAAGTTTTATTTAAGTGGGTTATCGCATTTCGGGCGTTTCCGCAATTGCGAGTGCGAATTATTTTTTTTTTTTTCTGTACAGGCGGTTATAACTAACGGGGGCTGCGCTATGTTTAGACAACGTCGCGCTTGTTATCGAAGCAAGGAGGCTAATCAATAATTCATGATGGCATAGGGCATCTTCGGTCCATCCACCCCGGCGTTGAAACGTGCCTCTCTAATTCTGCGTTACGTTGCACGGAGTAATTACTGCCACAGTTTCAAGTCCAACGCGGCACTTAGACTAATTAAGAGTCGGGCTTCCGTCACGTTGCTTCGCCGTCTTTGGACGGAAAACTGTTAGTTAAGAGCTTCTTTTATATTCTTGGCGTAGATCGTAAAACATAAAACCGACGTAACATGTAGCCCAGGGGATATTGTACCTCGCGTACTGACTCCGCGTCTACCTTTAAAACGGATTAGTTATAGCACACTATCTTTTGATTAACTAAGTCTTGACTGATTTTCCCGTCCATTTATCAATCATTTAACCGTAATAGATAAAGAAATAAGAAATTATTCTTTTAGAAAAGAATATCTTATTTAGAAAAGTTTATTGAACCATATAATGTGTGGTAATGTACGTAGATGGAATCATGTACATGCAACACATATTCTACACCTTTCACTCACCCTAACTCACCCTAGTAAGCGCCCTTTCTGAATACTAAATTATTCCATTGATCAGCAGAGAGTTTAATTTTGCCATGTTGAAGTTAATAATTGGGTTATTTGTGTGTTTATAAAGGTTTAAATTATAAATAGCTTGTCAATAAAAAAGTGAAATATATGAAAATGTTGTGCTGCGTAGCTTGTTACTTTAAACATACAATTTACTGTAGGATTATGGTGAAGAAAGGTCTCTGTTAATAATTAGAAGTCTGCTCCGTTTTCTTGAATTTTAAGCCTAACAAATATATACAGAGTGATTCAAGTCGCTCGCGACAGCCGGCACGTACGTATTTCTCATGAAAAATTGAGTTGAAAATGTTAATAGCAAAATGTTGAGAGGTCATCAATAGCTTTAAATGGTGAGCGTTTGAAAATATCCAACCTCAGGGCGTGATGTTTGCGCCGTCAGGGGCAGCGCAAATACTTTTAGCTGTGTTATATGTAAAATATTTAGAAATATAATTAATCCAAATTAATGTTTACAAAAGTGCGCAATTATTTTTTAATTACGATGTAGAAATATTGCTGTATGAAGTATTACACATTCAGCATGGTAACATTTTAAATAAAGAATCAACTCGGTTTTTTACACAATTGTACTGTACAAACTGTTTTGTTCTAACTGTAATAATTCATCATCTTAGGGCAATTATTAAAAATTTTTGTCAATTTGTGATGCTATTATTGTACAATATTCACACATTATGCCTATCAAGATTAAACATAACGAAATTGCTTTAAACCGCTTGTAAAAATCGATCTTGATTATTTTTTTCCGCCTAATAGTTGTAAATAGTCGTAAAAAGCACGTAAAGTGAAGCCTATTTAGATAGGAAAACACATATATTAAAAGGAATGAAAAATGTGCTTTTATGTATAAAATTCAAAGAAACTTTATACTTGCGATTCTTTTTTACAAATTTGGTAAATACGAGACACATTTTCACAATAAAACACATAACGAAATGACATGCACGACAAAATTTCATTGTCAATCTGTCACGTTCCACGCCTATTAGTTCTAATTTTATCTGCGACCGAACGTCGCTACTGTCAACGCGGAATTCTCAGCTGAGGCGATTAAGCATACGCATGTATCACGAATAATAATCTTTTCTAAAATTATTCACATATATAAACTTACAGCGTTTTTCATTGGACGGCACTGAGGCGCACTCAGTGCGTATTGCACTAAAACCGACTAAACCGACACTGTCTACTGGAGCTCGTGCCAAATATCTGCATTTAGTGCGCAAACATTTCAGCCAATGAAATACGCTATTAGTAGGAAAAGTGACAATAGTATGTCGCGCGTCGCAAACTCAGCTCGGCGACTTGAAAATGTGAAATCATACAGCTAAAACTATATCTCACACCTGTAAAGACAAAAAAGAAAAAAAGCTCGAGTCTCAAGACACAAGAGGATAGGTAAGAAGATCGCGTAAGACATAAGGAGACAGCAGAGCCCACTCGTTACTTTGGCTGCTCGACAAACTTTGCGAGTGGCGCCTATTTATAGCACTTGTGCTTGCATTTTAATTACGAGAGAAGCGGTTACCTAGCGGCAGCGCATGGGTATCACCGTCGCGGTTCAGTCGCGTATACTGTGGTGGTTGATGCCTGGGACCACCCCCGTACTAATATCAATATTGTATTATAGAGATGAAAATGACTGGAAAAAATTAGGAACTTTAAACAAAAAGTTCAGTAAAAAAAAGTTTTTTTACTCTGGGTTTGAAAAATGTTTTACTCGGATATGTATATTTTCGACACTATATTATTGTTCTATAGAATTCAATTTTTGCATTCATCAAAATGATTTTTGTGTAAATTTAAACAATCAAAATGTAGTACAATGACTAAAATAACGACTAAAAAAACGACGGCTATCTTTTAACGATGGAGATTATTGTAGGTAGGAAACAAGAAATCAATTCAAAGCTCATGTTATTTGAACAAACACATTTCTTTTGTGTGTATTTAATCAGTAGGGACACAAAAATGTTAAATAATATCGAAATAACGTAACAAACGTACATTAAACGTTTTAGAAAAACCAAGAAAAATAAATTCTGTCTCTCTGTTTTAGTTGTTGGCAAAAATGCAGTTTTTTTACCGTAAAAAAACCAGTTTTTTGCTTGGCTTAAGCTCCAAATTGAAAACCCGTTTTTTAAATCTCTAACTGTATATCATTCAATAGCATTACCATTAATCGTGTTTATTTTACTTTCAAAACTGGAATAAATTCAAGATAAAAATGTGCAAAAATACGTTATATTATTTAGAAATCAATCGCTTTTCTCAAATTTTCAAACTGTGACTGAATCGATTTCGAATTGACCGAAGAGGTGGTCATTAAATTTCGGTCTGTTTACTTAACTACGCCATACAACAATGTCAATAGAGAAAATTGAAAAATTTAATTTACTTTGATAACAACTGCATGCGCGACTAGAAATTCATTTCCGGAAAAATAAATCCAAAGGTTTAACTGGTCAACCTTCGAGTTGGCCGACTCTCTGTTGGTGTCACTCTCGATGCAGCATCCCCAGGTAACGCAGCATCCGTTCTCTTCAACGCGAAAGGCTCGCAGTAAAAGTATCCCGGTTGGGACGACCCCCATGAATTAAACATTGCGCGCATCGTTGGACTCCAGTGTAAACAAAATTCACAAATTCATTTCTGTTCATTCGGCACGCGTACGGTCACGCTCGAAAGGGGAGGCGAATGCTCCGCAATCCCGAGAGTTTATGAATTTTAGGCCGAGATTCTAGCCTCGAAATCACGATCTAATAACGCTAATTGTTTTAGACGCTCGATGACGTGACAGTCGGCTAACCGAATTAACTGTACCGAAAACGACGAACGCGACACGTAGTCGGCTATCTCGTTTTCGTAAACACGGATCTGAATTTACGCGGCTTGCCGCGATTAACAGGCATTGAAATCATATTGAGTTAAAGAGTTTAGCATGAAAATTGTATTTCTGCATCAAACTATTGTTATCCAAGCTAAGTGATGCTATTGTTATTTAAACTAAATGTAGCTGTTGCTGCATAAACTACATGTTATCATTCGTGCTCGTGATTAAATGTAAGGCACACGAGAATACCGTTATTGCCAAAATAGAAATTAAACAAACTCCAGTTAAATAATACTTTTTAAGAGAAACGCTTTTATATATAAATACTATACCTTTAAAAATTGCATCTAAATATGCTATTTATTTACGTTAATATTTGTCCGGCGATGAATACGACTCGCTTGAAATTTCCGTTGGCATTCAGTCTTTCGGAATTTATCACTTAGACAATATTCTTGGGCTGTCGGATATTCAGTCATTTGCTTTCATGGTTGGAGAAAGCGAGCATCCGGGTATAAAACTAATTACAGCTCGATGCAACGATCTCAGGACCTCGATTTTTGCGAGAGAAATTTTTTTTCTCAAGTCTAAGCACAGTTTTATCGCTATTAATGCAACAGGTGCGCGATCGGGCACTCTTCGGTATGCTCGATAAGAAAGAATCGGCCATGATATTTGAGCATTGAGTTGTAATGATACAATAAATTGTTTCTTTATACCAAGAGAAACTCTTGGTTTATAATAGGGAGTAACCTACATAAAATTTAATTGCAAAAATAAATAGGCCGCTAATTGCAGGTTGAAATTAATGTATCTTGATTACGTCTGAGATATAATCGGCGAAAAATGAACGACTGAAATAAAAACATGTTTCTTATTTGCTACTCTGTATGTGTATGTGTGTGAGAATGATAAAATTTTGTATAATTGTATCTCACGACAAATCTGAAAAGAATGGACTTATTTATTGTTTTAATACACGTTGGGCTTTAAATACTTTCTCTTAACATCATCATTTATTGCGATAAAAATCATATGCCTCGCTGGTTGAACTAGCTAAGGCAATTGCAATGTAAGGAGAGATCCAGATTCAGATATCAGCTGAAGTATTATTCGCGATGAATTCTTTAAGATTTTTCGAGGAGGGAGAGATATTATAAATGCCTGTTAAGATCAGTATTTGATTATTATATTATATAATACATTAAATTAATTATTAAATTAATTATTGTGATCTGTATTCTGATTTAATGTAATATAGTTGTGTTTGAAAATCAAAAGTAACAAAGCGCAGATTGAAAAATTAAAAAATAAAGAATCAGATATATCTATAAAATTGTACAAAAATTATTACTTTGACGATTCAAAGATCTTGCTACGATCGTTGTCAACCTTTCTCAATTTTTAATAGTATTATACACATTATGGTCTTATTCCAATCATTGTTTTATAAAATGTAAATTTTTCCGAATAGGAAAAAGTCGTTGTGTTTTTACGCAATGATTTATAGATTTCCTTATTTCACTTGCAACTGTTGAGAAAAAAGAAAGAAAACTTTAGCTGCAGTTTAAAATTCTCAACATCGATATTTTTCCTTTTTTTCAGGACCTCGAGCATACGGATGTGCTGACGGTTGCTTTCAATGTAGACGGCGTTGAGCGTGTTCTCGACCTTCGACTGAACACCGATTTAATTCCAGTCGGCTATCAGCAGCTCCACCAGCATCGCGGCACGTACAAAGTGCACACCCCGTCGAAAGTTGTAAGTACCGTTTGGGCATCCAGTATTCGCATCCGTGTGCTAACCGCTTTTCCGCAAACAACGTTGGCGTTAATCGATATCGAGCGCGCGAGCGTAATTCTATCGGATACCAGCACCGATCAAGGAAAGCCTCGAGGATACATTCAACTTAACCCCATGTTCGGGCATTCACTTGCGACTCGTCATGTGTCGGAACGGTACACAAAGAACGGTATTATCGCCGTTTAATGACGACGTAAAATTTACGATCATATGTATGAGGCATTCGTTCGCTGCCCGCAAAAGATCATTTATAGAATTTTTTTCGACAATGAATTCTTTATCGCAGACAATAACAACCGTTTTTTCCTGTCAGATATTATTTTATTATATTATTTCCTTTGATAGTTTTATCTTGCAATGAAAATGCTGAGCGATTACCATCGCTTATTTAAAATAATCTCGCTGTATGTAACATTGGAAAGAGAAATGAACTAGGATATTTATTTTTTCAACTTACATCGCGTCAAGAAAGGACTTGGTTTCTGTTTAACTTGTCTCACATATTCATCCTTAAAAGCTACATGACTAGAAGACCTATATTGCCATTTCAATGTCTTATAAAATTTATTTCTTATCTCTTATATCGCATTAGCTCTAAAATTTTTCTAATAGAGGAATGAAAAGGATGGAATACCATTTTGTTTTTCTTAAAATAACCCTGTAAATATTAATGCGATAGAGTTCTATCTATCACCCTATACGTAGAAGTTTATCGGGTATATAGCACGAACGTAATTTGCAATTTATTGAAGAGGAGAAAAAGGATGCATTTGTGAGATAGCAAGGGGATTGTGGAATACCAACAAGTAATATTATAAAAGGTATTTTTAATTATGAAAAATCGCAAATTTTCCTTCCTCTTAAATCACAAATAATCCTTTGATGATTTTACACACTAATAATTGCAACAAGACAGAATTTTATGAACATTCTGTAAAATGTATTTTACTTAAAAAAATTTTTTTTAATAATTTCTTTGCTGCTAATAAGCTATTAAGCAACATCCACGAGGTTGTAAAGTCGTAAGAGCGGTCTTACGCTTGTAATGCAAATAGCTCGCAACCATCTCACGATCCTTCTCATTACATAATATAACTTTATACGCTGAATTCACACACACACACACACACACATTACGGCACATACATTAAATTCAATTACATTATTTGAAAGGCCTTCTCACTTTCAAGGCCTTTAAGCTAAAGTTAAAAAATTAATGACTAACGTACTTCTCTCAAAATTACGTAGAAAGTATACACGCCCGTAAACATCGCTGCTACGTGTAAAACTAAAATTCAGCTTTTATAAAAACGCAATGAACACTAATGACCAGTATCCTAGAACGTTTAAATAAACTGTAACGAAATAATTTTAACGATTGCTCGTAGAACTCAAGGCGAATTATGAGATGGTATTTCACGTCCCCATACGTATCTCACGAGCCTCGTCTTTTCTCCATCTTCCTCACATTATTTTTATTACATTTCTTCTCACATTTTTTCGCTACTTCCTTGCTATTCCACTTTATTATTCTTTTTTTTCCGCACGCTTTTATCCTATCTTCATTTTTCTTTTCTTATCCCGCTTTTCTACTTCTTATCTCCTCTTTCCTCTCTTCACTTGGAAAAAGAGATGATCGAAGCTTGTTCATTTGTTAATGTACCTTCTTTAACTTGCTCTTTGTTAGTTTTCGGTCATTCCTCGCGAATCGATCATGCTATGACATTTCTACTACCGCCTGGCTGTAGAATCATCGATTTTACGATACGTCCATGTAAAGAAGGTCGCCCCACACAATTTAATTTTAATTTAACTTCAATCCCATTGTATTAATATCTACCAACTTGCCGTTACCATATTCCACGTTACTACCACAGCATTTTTGCAACAGAAACGGACCAAAATTGGGAAACTCGGTAGACGATGTTTTATTCAGCCAGTTCAACAAGCAGATGTCGGACAAAAGAGAAATAACGCATTGTGATAAAAGATAATCTCCGTTTTGAACGAAGAGAATCGCAATTTTCTCCTTCCTAGACAGCGTAGCAATCTGTTTTGTGAGAAAGTTCATTTAATTCCACACTCGGCTCGTACTTCCGGTCGCACGAAAATTAAAAATCTCCGCGGGTGTTCGTGCCCTCTCCTCGTATCTGTCTGCCGTCATCGCGCTGACGGAAAAGGTAGACAGGCCCGGCCCTCTTCCCCGTTCCCGTACAGGTATAATATCCGGCTCGACCAAAATCGATCGAGGTGACTCACTTCACTCACTCCGTTTGCCGTCTACATGTTTAATAGAACGTCTCGCTATAAACACACGCAAGTGTGTAGCGGCGTGCTGGTCTCGGGCGAACGGCGCGGCGGGCGTATGTACAACCCCGTCACGTTAAAACCGTGCATGAGCGGCGGTGGTCGCGGCGTTTCCGCTTTATAATTCAAATGCTCGCGGTGGAAGAGAAAGGCAGGAAGGACGAGAAGAAAAAAGAGGGGAAAAAAGGGAGGAGGAAAGCTGATGGAACACCCGGAATACGTTAAATTGCAGCGGTCGCGCGATGTTTCTGCGGAGTGTATCGTGCAAAACGCGAGGATTACCTCGGAAATTGTTCCTGCCAAACGTCTAGTTCCGCTATCATAACGTTTCTGTAGATAGTCGATTTTACTTGGCTGCCTAGTGTGTGTGTGTGGGTAAAATAGATAAGACATATTACACAGTACAGACGTATTGTACGAAGGAGAAAAAAATAAAAAGCCGAGGGTGTTGAATATATTACTTCAATATGTTACGTTAGTCGACGTGCGCCGATTGGGCAAAAACCGGTTATATTAAATTTTGCTCGTGCTGAATCAACGATAATCAAATTTCTCCTTAGTTTACGGAAATTGTGAAAGTATTTCTGAAATGTTTCTTTAATTATACGAAGCGTTGTCCAAAATCATGTGACTACATCATCTCGGTGAAAGCAGAGTTTTACGCGAAAGCGATAACAAATTGTTACGATGCAACATGAAGCTGAAAATATCTCTGTGGACGGGATTATTGGTACAATTACTATGCCTTTTTGGTTTAATTGGAGCAGAATCGGTGTGAAATTTATTAAAGCATTTACAAGCAAATTTAAGTTTGTGCCAATTTAAATTTAAATTCTGTTATGCAACAAATAATTTATTTGTCTTAAAACGAATGTCTCTATCTCTCTCTCTCTTTATATATGATATTTTAGGCAGAATAAAAAGAATGAAAAATAATATATATTCATATTTAAAATAAAGAACAAATTTTTTGCAATTTTTTTTACAATGAGATATATGCTAAAAAAATAATATATTCATGTAACTTGTATTTATTTTAATTTTATTATTATATTTTGATGCATTTTGATGATGTAGTTTTAAAATAAAACATTTTCATTGTATAAAAAATTTAATTTTAAAAGCAATAACATAGAAAATAAATCATGTAGCTTTGTAACTGTAAAAAACAAAGACTAGCGGTTTATTCGATCGTAATATTTTGCTCGATTACATATAATGGAACAATGATGAACGCAAAAAAGTCATCCAGAATGTGGAACGAAAGTCAAGCGGAAAATGTAAAACTCCTCGCCGCCAACTGATGGAGTTCGTTGCCGCGGCACTTACTGTTTTGCACAATTGTATTTAATTAATTGGCGGCTCCGGTTAACGACTGTACCTTCCATCGTTCCACCTCCCGTTCTTCGCAGCATAAATACCGTTTATCCGCACGGATGAACCAATTTTGAGCTCGTTAAAGCAGAAAATACGGAATAAGCTAAAAATACTAGTGTAATTCTAACTCTTTGAAACGTTGTGTAAAATTTTTGAAATAATTTTTTAAAATGTATGACACATAAAAAAGGACTGAAAGAATGATTTTGCTAAAGCATCTAAAAATTTGCTGAATAAATTTTTTACCTGAAAATAATTTTTTAGACCATCAAAATAATTATGTATTTATATGCTTAAACTGATTGCTAGCATGTCAAAAATTTTTGCTGCATTGCTTGATATTCTTTATAATTATTTCAATGATGTAGCACAATTATATTCAATTTTATATCTAAACATTTTTTAATACGTCAACAAAAACATTTTTTTCCATGTAAAATAAGAACATATAAAAGTATTTACAATTAGTTTCGATAGTGCATACAATTTATATTTGTAGTGGAATAGAAAGTGATATTAAGGCCATTCGTGCTATCTCCTTTATTAGGTGACGCATTCTAGTAATTATTTAGGAAATCATTTGTTTAGTAGCCTGCTATTGTGTAGTGAAGAATGGAGCTAATTCACAATAGTCGGCATTTATTATGAGGTATTTTTATTTTCGAACATTTTTAAACTTTTTCAAGGTTTATTTTAACATTTATTTATACATATTTCTTCACTCTTTTCAAACTTGAGCATATTATCATAAAAATGCTAGCACACTCGAGTATTGTTTTGTTGTTTAACTCTTTATTCGTTTATACATACACATTTCGAGTTATGCAAAGTTAAACAATAACTTGGGATTTTACTATTGTGGACCTTTATGCGTACCAACATCTCAACAGAGATAATATAGCCTCTTTTAAAGTTTTCATATCGAAATTATTCGACAAGTTGACTGTAATTTTACTGCTAATCTATATGAAATAGGTTAATGCTTACATATATTTGCACATATATTCTGCAATATTCTCTCTTTATTTTGAATAAATATATAATTTTATAACAAAGCACTACATTTTTTAAATTAAAATTTTTTAAATTTATTTGTGTGTCATATTTACCATCCCTGTTTTTCTTGGATCCGTCATGCAGTGCCGCTATATTTTTATAAATAACATTCAATATAATAAATATGTCACAACTTTGAGTCTAGAATTTATTAAAGAATAGTTTAATGAATATAACCGTTTTCAAAATATTGATTATTAACAAAATTATTGTATAAAATATAAATAGATGGCCATAATACCATTTATTCCTTTATACGCCGATAATGCGCATCAAAATTCAAGTCACAAACGCACATACATAATAGATATAAAATTGAACATAATTTTGTAGATCGAGAACCTAATAAATGTTCGATACTTGTACCTTCGACGAAACCTGATGCGAAAATTTCACGGGTGGAAAAATCAGCGAGAGGAGAGGGCAGAGGGGGGGATCCGTTATTATGCAGATAGGTAGGGTCCTTTTATGCTCTCAACGCGGTTCTGAAATTTACGCCCTGGTAATAAGAACGCGGCTGTTACGAAATGTATTTTTCTTTCGCACAGCTCTCGTGATATAAATCTACATAATCCCCGATGCGGCGCACACGCGATATTACATTTAATAGAAGCGGGGATAAGCTTACCGTGGGCGAATACAAAATTTCATATTCCACCGACACGCCTCGTAACGCGCTTTCCATGGGGCACGTTACGCTCTCGCGAAATTTTTCTCTTATCCGACAATGAATCAAGCCGTACGCTTTTATCTGTTATATATCAGCGGGCCCCGGCGATTATATCCTTGGACGCATTTAGACGATGGATTTCTTACGTGAACCAAGCGCGTAAATGCGCACAAGGATATTATTATATATATATCGGCGACGCGTGCAAAGATTTCGTTCTTTGACTTGAAAAACACAATGTGCCAAGGCTTGAACACGGAAAGGACAATTTTGCTGAAATACATTATGTTCATTATGATCTAAAAATCATTATGCTGAACCTAAAAAAATTTCGATCGGACGTTTAAACTGATTGCTACACTGTCAAAACTCTTTGCATCAATATCATTGTAATTGAATTCACGTAATTATTTTTGATAATCCAACGTAAAATTATTTTATGATCTGTATCCAGCTAAATTTTTAGATAGCAAAATTGTTTTTTCCGTATATAAAGGAGTATTCGTGGAAAAAATTTCGGACGCGTTCTACTTTCTATTTAAAAAAAAGGGAAAAAACATTGTCAACTATAGTTGTGCTCCGGAATATTCAGGTACGCGATAACACGAATCCTTGGATATAAATTTCTAACATCACGCGTGTTAGAGTCCTTGAATTTTTAGATCATTCGATATTCAAGCATAAATACGAATATATTCTTGTGATGAATTTTTTTCTCGCTTTATTTAACATTGAAACTAAATAATATTTGATATTAAATTTTTGAGGAGCGTGGCGTTTTTATGTCTCTCGAGTAGCAAAAGTAAATTTACGCTGCGGAAAAATCGACCTCAAGCATCATCGAGATTGAAGCGCCCGCGCCGCAGTGAGGAGCTTCTTCCTCTCTGCTGCGGCATTTTTGAAGGACGACGCTGAAGTAAAACCAACGCCACAGGCGAGCCGCTGCGTCATCGACAATAAATAAGAGTCGCGGTTGCATTAAATAATCGATACGACGATTTAACGATACCGACACGTCCTCTCGTTAATTCAATCTCGCCCGTCACGTCGCCGTATACACCTTCCTATGCGGCAATCGGATAATGGACCACGATCGATGGCTCTCGTAACGGAGAAAGCGCCTCGTTTCAAAGACGATCCCGATAGCCCTCCCCGTCCTTTCTCGCGCCTGTAAGATCGTGCTTCTTTGTTGAAGCAATTCCTTTTGGGAGAGTAACGTGCTTGCTCTCCGAGGTAACGGGTCTCCTCCCTCGTTTTCCTCGCGGCGGAAAAAGGAACGTGAAAAATCGCCGGGGTTCGCCAGCAGCGTGTGCACGCCCAGAATCTGGGACAACTATATTTGTACTGAGCCGATGTACGGTTCCGATGCGTCTGAGAAGCCGAGATAAGCCCGCGCGAACTGCAGCTGCAGCAGCGCACGGGCATCTCGCGATCTCTCCGCGTATTACGCCCGCGCGATTCATGAGCGTCATGAATCGGATAAACCGTGAAAGAATTAAAATAATAAAGTTGAGGCCAGATCTCAAATTCGCAAATACACGTAATGCCTCGCGCTCCAAATCACTTCTCGCAAATGAGCGAAGATAAAATATTTCACTTTTAATTTAATTTATAGTCGCTTCAATATACGTGTAGCGTATAATCTAAATTTATTTAGATTATTTCTTTCGGAGTATTTATGGAGATTTTAATAATATCGTTTGCCAAGTACAATCGCGCGCTGTTTTGAATGTTTGAAGAACTATGCGAAAGCTTATTGCCGCAAAGTGCTGCGTCGACTCCACTTCGACGTAGAATGCAAAGGATCAAGGTGGAAGGCTGAAACATAAATCTGATTAAAAGTATGCTTTTATTCGTGAATAACTGCATATCTATATTTTCGCGAGGAAACTTTTCCGTATTCTGCGTACCTTGAGTTGTTACAAGAGAAAATCGGGAACGCGTGTATGTACGCGAAGCGGAAAAGCGAAAAGCGAATTACGTGATAAAGCGAATTTTATAATGAGAGTTCTATTAACGCTGTTTAACTTATGCGAATGGCATTCGTGAATTGCGTGAATCCTTGCAGGAACTCTGTCATTACCAAGGTAGCGTTCGAGATGTTCCTGGCTCGTGGGTGGCGTTATCCACTTGCAGAGGATTGCGCGGTGTCATCTTCGATGGTGAGAACCTCCACCACATCCATCCGGAAGATGAGAGCTTGGATTCCGCGCATTACCTTTACAAGCACAGCGATCTCATTGCCAATAATACGTGCGGTAAGCATCGCAATTAATTAGCATCGGCTAATTTACCGTTGTAAATCGGAATATTCTTGCAAGAATCATATATTATTATTGGTAATGTTAAAAAAAAACAGAGGTAAGGAAAATTACATAGAATAAAAATCTAATCGAAACTATTTCTGCTGTGTTTGTGGGAAACACATTATTGAAAAGAAAGGCATTGTATAATTACAGAATCGATGAAATATACTTATTTACATTACTTTTTTAAAACGCTAATTATATACTAAACTTTAAATTTTTTTTTTATTTTAATAAAACTTTACATTGGAAAAAAAATGTATTTTATTGCATCGCAAAGACCTGATAGAAATATTTCGATGGCAGATTTGAGCTCGGAAAATGAAACTGTCTTTTTTTGCTCTTGTACAAAACCTTAACTAAACTAGTATAATTAACGTAAACTAACGTGACTTATTAACGTTGTAAACATTTATTCCTTTGGAAGGATGTCATAAAAAATTTAAATGATTATTAGCTCGAGAAGATACATGATATATTTCCGGTTGACATAAGCTTAACAAGATTCATAATGAGAATCTCAGAATTTTCCAATGACTAAACATGCTGACTCACCTGACACATTTGCAATTCAGTCGTTCCAAGATCGCATCCGTCGTTGTCGCGGGAGTATCCTGTCATCGAGGCGATTTCCGCGGGTTTCTTTAAAAGTATTCACGAGCTTTGACTCTTAGAAATACGATCTTTTAGCACGGAGGAACAAGCACGGGACCGGGTCCTCCGTTCTTCTCGATGGCAGTGCCCCGACGCGAGCTCAAAGACTCGCCTTGGGAAGACTGGTCTCTCCTTAACGGTCTTAACGAATGTGAGAGCAAGGCCCTCAGTCGTGGAGACTCTTTGTCCTCTCCTTGGTCCTACCGGGAATCCTGCTGCCGACGATCGTGTCCCCTGTTTGATGTTTTTCCTTGGTTACAGGTTACGAAGGCACGCCGCCTCACGACGTTCTCCCTCGTGATCATCGCGAGATTAAAAGGTTCTCCAGGGTACGTATACAGAACAACAGCAAAAGAAAAGGAAAGAGAAAAAGGAATTCGCGCAAACCGCTTCTCCGGTAAATTATACGACTTCAAAGAAAGTAGTCACATAGGTCTTGGTATAGACCCTCAACGTCTTGCGTGTACACCCTTCTTCCGTTCTTTCCATTTTCTTGTTGCGGCAATCGCGAATAGTTCGTAGCTCGGGAATTGTCTTGCGTTTAGCGAAAATTTGAACAGAATTTTCTACAATTAACGGATTATTTAGCACTGAAAGTTTCTGGAAATTGTACTTGGAGAAGAGACAGTTAACGATTACATCTATCTCAGGACAATTATATTTTTTATTTTATGCATCATTTTGTATTTTTGTTAGTTTTAATGAAATTAATGAATTACATGGTTGATATTTTATGATGCCACGTCGCTGTATTCTTTTTTTTTTTTTGTAGCACAAAAGAGCGGCTGAAATTATCCGTGGACCCTATAACGCGAACAGACAATCGCGTTACGTGGAGTTAGTACTTGTAATCGACAAGAAGGAATACACCGCGCTCGACGAGAACCTGGACAAAGTGCATCAGCACTGTAAGGACATCGCCAACATTATCAACGCTGTAAGTAACGTCGTCGTCGAAACTTAATTGGACGTGTAATTCCTTTCGACCTCAAGTTAAATGAGAACGATCTGAAGCGCGCAGCGCTAACTCGACAACTCCATTATCCCATTAGTCGTTTTGAACATTTGCGGTTTCCTTCTCCTAAAAGATATCTCTAGAATATATCTTTTTAGCTGTCAGCTTCAACGGTTCTACGAATTTTACTTTATTTAGGGCAATTGACTATTATACATATAATTACGTTCACGTGAATGTGCGAGAGCCTTCCTTTCTGCAAAAAGGAAATAACTTCGAGTGCAAGAACTTCAATAAGTTTTATTAAAATAATTACGTATAATTATTTATATACACCTGCTTTGCTTAAACTCCGTTATACTCTATAACTATTTCACGATCAATATATGTATTTTTGTTTTAAAATTGAAATATCGTTTTTTTGCTACAAAATATACATTGTTATACGCAATATATATATTTTTCAAAATTTTTCGATAATTAAATTTCAACTTAACTCGCTACATTCGCTTGAAAGTTACAGGAAAGTTCAATTATATTAACTAGTTTTCACGAAGCTTCCACGAAGTTGCTTCCATTTTTACTTTTAATTTATCAACAACGACAATGACGGATCTCAATTTGGACCTCTAATATCTCGGCAAACGAGAGAACGCGGGTGACGTCGTCCTGTATACTCTGCGTTCTCTCTGACACAGCGAGACAGAGAGATTAATTAGCACTGACTCGACCTTACCGCGTATCACGGTACCGCGAAATCTCTATGTAAAATACGAGACAGTATACGACGACGTGTTTGCAGCTGTATATGCCGCTAAACATATTCATCGCCCTGGTCGGCGTGCAAGTGTGGTCCGAATCGGACGAGATAACACTCTCGCCAAATGGCGACACTACACTGTCGAATTTCCTGCGTTACCGCAGGGAGAAGCTGGTTCAGGATATTCCTAATGATAACGCCCAGTTGTTGACGTGAGTATGCAGATGCAGCTATAATTGCATGTTCCATCTTATTGTACATAGTGATGAGTGATGTTTATTTAACAGACGAATCACCTTCGAAGGCGGGGTAGTCGGCAAGGCTCTCAAGGGACCGATATGCACCTACGAGTTCTCCGGCGGTGTCTCCATGGATCACTCGAACGTTGTCGGCCTGGTCGCGGCCACTGTCGCCCACGAAATGGGCCATAATTTTGGCATGGAACACGACGGACCGGATTGCGGTTGTCCCGAAGAGAAGTACGTCGTAAAACTAACTTGTCTCTTTTTAATATTTTAAACGTTAAATGTATCACAAAAAGAATCCATTTTATTTTGCGATATGCGAAAATATAATTAATGACGTTTTAATCGCGCTGCCTGAAAAATGCGACAATGTAACAAGATTACAATTGCTGTATGTTTTATAATTTTAGTTATTTTAAAAAAGTCGATAATTGTAACTCGTTTTTTAACTTTTCATTAGTTTTGTTTATACTGAAGATCTAAATCGCAGACCGAAACGTTTATACTTATATGTAATTTATTACAAGAACATATTATATATGTTTGGCATTTTGGCATCACTCTGGATAATTGAGATTTTTTTATTGGAGCCTAATTGTGGATAATGTTATAGTTTTTAAGATTAACAATCTCATGAAATCGCGCAAACCTTCTGTGCAATATATTGGATTGTTTATCTAATCTAGCTTCAATTATGTTAATGTGTATCTCTCTTGTATAATAGGTGCATAATGGCGTCGTCCAGCGGGTCATCTGGACCAACGCATTGGTCCACATGTTCCTTGGAACATCTAGCTCTAGCCTTCGAGCACGGTATGGATTATTGCTTGAGGAACAAACCGCAGAAGCTTTTCGATAGTCCTATATGCGGTAATGGATTCGTCGAGCCGGGCGAACAGTGCGATTGCGGCCTGAAGGAGAATTGCGACAATCCATGCTGCAACGTGACCACCTGTATGCTGCACAGCAACGCGAGCTGCGCGACTGGCGAGTGCTGCGACCTGAAAACTTGCAGACCGAAGACCGCAGGCACGGAGTGCCGAAATGCCGAGCACGAGTGCGACCTGCCGGAATATTGCACTGGTCAGAGCGAATATTGTCCGGCGGACGTGTTTAAAATGGATGGTGAGACCTGCAGTGTGGGCAAAGCCTTTTGCTATCAGGGCTCATGCAGGACTCACGACGATCAATGTAAATTATTGTGGGGTCCCACCGGTTGGTCCTCCGACACGCAGTGTTATGAGATGAATAACAGGGGCACGAAAAATGGTAACTGTGGTTACAATCGTATCGACTCAAGTTTCATCAGATGTAACGATGAGTAAGTTGATTATATTGTGTACGAAAACAAAATCGTGTTAGATTTTGACAGATTTGGATGGATCTGTTGTAGAAATCTTCTCTGTGGCATGCTACACTGCAAACATTTGAACGAACGACTAGAATTTGGTATGGAATCGGTGGCGACGTTAAGCCACTCGTTCATCAATAATGGTGGGAAAATAATTCCATGTCGTTCGGCCATAGTCGATCTCGGATTGAGTCAAGTTGACCCTGGTCTCGCACCGGATGGCGCCAAGTGTGCACCTGGGAAGGTAAAACATTTCCATTAATGGAGTTTATTGGAGCTTAAAGTAAATAAGCAGAATAATCATTATTATCAAATTAAAAAAGAGATGAAGAGAAAATGGTAAATACCGAGCTGTAATAATAAAAATTAAATTACTAATTGATATTTGTTAAATATCAATCGTGTTAACCTACGTTATGATTATAATTAACGATATATAATGAATTATAATTCAACAATTGTAATATTATATAATTTCAGATTTCAGTTTAATTAAAGTTTTAATGCAATATTTAATGCATAATGCATATCGTATGTATACCAAACATTTATAAAAAGCAGTGACATATACTTAGAATTTTTATATATATATATAAGCGTTATTCAATAATCTTGGGATAGTTTGGATAATTATAATTTATTTACATTGTTTAGATGTGCGTTAATCAGAAGTGTATGTCAGTGGCGGATCTGAGAGCTTCCGTGTCCGGTGGGAAAGCTTGTCCAAATAACTGCAACGGTAACGGGGTGTGTAACAGCCTTGGCCACTGCCATTGTAATCGTGGTTTTCGACCACCCGACTGCCTTCAGCCTGGTGTTGGTGGTTCCGAAGATAGCGGACCAGCCGATGATCCTAACGGTAATTACTTTACTTTATGTCTACCTCAGAAATTCTCAAAGTTTGAACCGCGAGCTGATTTTTGGATCATGGAATATTTTTTGGCGATAGAAAGCAAAAACAAATCTAAAAATGAAATACAATTATCAAACTCTTTGCTTATGAAAATGATTTGCATCGACATCAAAACTATTATTAACAGAAGTAGGAAATAGCGCATTCTTTACATGTTCAACTCATCATATATTAGAAAAAGATAGATTCATAAAATGATATTCAATAAAAAATTGAAAAGTGAGAGGAATAAGATAGTATACATAAATAATCAGTTTATTTATACCACTTTATGTACACACGAGGACAAAAATGCCTAGCCATCTGAAAATGTACGAGTATCAAGGCAAGTTTAAAATGCGAGCTTGTTTCTAAATATTTGTGCGTTATGAACAATGATTACTCGAAACACGGTAAAGGAGCTCTCATCTTAAACTTGCCTTAATACTTGTGCAAATTCAGGTGGCTAGGCATTTCTGTCCTCGTGTGTACCACTTTATCAATTTTTTTTATATTTTGTTTTCCTCTCATATTTTCTTATTTTTATTAAAGCTAGATGGATCATGAATACTTGTCGTTTAAGAAATGGATTTCGGTCTACACATGTTTGGAAAAACTTTAATAGCCTCTTAATAAATAAACAAAGAATTTGTTTCTGGAATTTCATTTAAAAAAATAATATCTGATAAATGAACAGAAAAGATTTAATTTTTCAAATTCAAGATTAATTTAAGATTTATATTTTATCGATGTCAGTTGTACTATATGATGCGTATTTCGTATGTTTTAAGCGAGAAACGATTTCATAACTGCGCTTTACGTTATCTTCCTGGGAGTGGTGCCCGCTGTAGCTTTGCTCCTATTCGGTGTCTGGTACGTCAGGAATTCCGGACAGCACTGGAAGAAGGATGTGTCTACGTACGTATCTAGTCTCGACCGTTTTAAAGAGAAACCGCATGCCAAAAAATCACCCCGTGTTCCTACGTCAAAGACACATTACACCGCCGGTACCAAATTCTTCGGATGGCGAATAGAAATCTCCACTTATTTCGCGCCGAAGAAAAAGAATGCTTCTCGTAACGCGAAAATATTTACGATTAGTGACGACATCGGGCTCAAAGAGCCGCTTCAAATAACTAAGGCTGATTTGATATCCACCACCAATCCGGATGCTATTAAGTGTAGCAATAATATCGAATATAGAAAATCATTGTTGTCCGGCGACGCAAAGCCGGATGTTAGCGCAAAACCCCAAACGCATGAAGTTTGTAACAAGATTGCGACTTTTTCGGTACCCACCGTTGAAGTCCAATCGAAGAAAATCCTTACTCCGCTTAAACCGGAATTAGGCTCCAAAATATCGGAGCGTATTCAGCAAATTCAGAAAAAATCTAAGAACGATAAAGGACTTACGTTAAACACCAAATTCAAGTTTGAGCACTTGAATGAAAGTCCAGCTAGTACGTCTGACGTTACTTCAGAGACGCCGGATACATTGTTTAATAAGGAGCCTGCTCCATTTTACAATAAAAAACCACCGCCTCCACCGGCACCCGCTCAAAGCTTAAAACCAAAGATCTAAGCGATTGTTTATCTGTTTGTATGAATCTCATTTCACGTGCAATTATTTTACGTAAAAATTTATTATGTGTTATTAGAGAAATTTGCTATTTACGTAGCGTATAACAATACTTATAAATTTTTAATGTCTTAGAATTTACAATAATAGAATTTATCTTCAGAGATTTGGTAGATTTGAAAAGAATCATTCCGATTAAAGCACATAGCACATAATCTTAAACAAAATTTTTTTTCAATATAATTTCCGCTAATTTAAAAGAAATGTTCGAATCTCAGAAATGTGAATATATTTTTTATATAATAAATATAAAATAGATCATATATTTAAGATCAGTTTTATTCGATATAGTGCGAATATCGTAGCGCATTTGTTTTGCGAGCTATGATTTTTGCATTATAATATGGGAATTCAAAAACGGTGGCGGTCAATATAGAAGCAATATTTGGACATTACTAGATGTTAAAGTGCATTAAAGTAATTCCTACTGTGATTGCAATTGTTGATAGTCATAATAATGCTCCAATATATTGTAGTCAAAATTATAATAATATTTTTACACGATTTTAAAATAATTAGTAGCTAAGCATTTAAATGGTATTAAATTTATCATGTTTGTATTATTTATCATGTGATCAAATCTGTTTCAAACAGAGTTTTTAATGCAATAAGTAATAACGAAATGTAGTATTGTACGTGTATTATTGATGTGTACAATTTTTATTTACTTTGTATTGAATACATCTTTGGTGCAATATGCATTGTGTGATTGTACTTAGAAAATCTAGATAAAGAATGTGGCTACGATGAACAGCATTTTGTTCTCATCAATTTGTGTACTCGTACATAAACTTATATTATGTCATTTAAAGCTTTATTTTACTAATTATATATTAATTATATGAACAAAATAGAAATTACACAAACAGTAACTTTTACGCACAACATTCTACATCACAATATTAAAATACATGCCATTAATGTATATGCCTTTAATGCAAAAATTTTATAACAAAAAGTTATTAACATGGCTTTTTTTGTTCGCAGTTTTCAAGTTATTAATTCGCCAATACTGTGCACACATTATAACTGTTAAAACTGTAGTTAACTTTTTAAAACAAAATACTGTTCTCAATTGTTAGAGCCCAAATTTTTATACACATAAAAACTATAAACTTAATATGGATATATTGCACCATACAACGGCGGAGATGTTGAGAGATTATTTATAACGTATAGAGCATGTGCAGAATCATGTTATGTGAGCATGAGCATGAATGAAGATTCTTTTCTTACTGATTCTTTTATGACATTTTATGAGGATCGATAATTTCAATTAGATGCTATTTGGACATTTAGTTTTAACAATCATTTTTTATTACATTAATAATTACGTAAGAAGTACTTAATTTCAATTATAGAAACGAATTTTTTTAATTCCTTATTCATTCCTTGGATATAAAATTTAGATATCCAATAATGTTACTCATACTTAGAAAGATGAAAATGTACAATTTTATTTGAATAAACATAGTACTGATATAAAGTGTTCTTAGTCTTCCTTTGTAATCAACGTTTTCCTTCTTTTCCAACGCTTGCTACTAATATCTTAATCTGTAACTAACACTCCCCGCCAATTTTCTTGTATGTGCATGTGTTTGAATTTTTGCGGTAAACAGCTACAGATTTGACGATAATGCTTGTAGAATAATTATTTTTCGAATAACGTTAAATACGTGCATGTGTTGGAGCATACATACTTACAACTAAACTGTAGTATGTAGTAAACAATCTAAAATTTATTTCTCATTCAAATTATTTTTATGTTTTGATACAAACACATTTTATTATTGAGATCTGCACAACGCTTTACGTTCTTTAATTTATACTAAATAAAAAAGATAATTACATTTGTTTTGCTGAGGACAGTGTGTATTCATTAGCTGTGTATCGTAATTGCGCGCTTACAAATTCCTCAATCCCTCCGCCTATAATTCTGCTTTAAATTTCAGGACCGATCGCGGCCACAATGGATTGCTAATCAAAACGATCGATCGTTCCAACCCTATGTCCCGTAACATCGAAACGATCGATTCTAGTCTGAGTCAGGATCCCGCGTGCGTGAGTTTGTTGCCTAAGGCAGAGACCGACGAACGCTACAACAACAACATGTTTGGCCAATTTAAAGGCTTCACGATCACGCCGATCCACTCGAACAATCAGTCCAAACTGGTCGAGCCGACGAAACCGGCTCCACCTCCGCCGGGATGGATGCCAACTGTCGCGATCAAGACAAACATAGTTAAGCCGAACATACAAAAGTGCAATGTGCCACAAAGGAGCAATCTGTTGAGCAATTCTAATGATTCGAACTCGACCGCACCGACGTTGCCACCACTGAATCCCGGTTCTACGTCACGACCATTGATCAGTAGTCCCGTACTGGCAGCTACAACTTGCACATCCGTCGAATTAGTGGGCAAGGTACCTACCAGACCTGCCCCGAATGTACCTATGCGTCCAGCCCCGCCACCGCCAACCACTTTTGAGCCTCCTGTGAAGCCGCAGAGACCTAACAGCACGCCTCTGACAAACGTGATTCTGCCGGAACCCGAGAAGAAATCAGAAAAAGGCAGCACTCTCAACCGAATCGCGTCGATGTTGCGTCCTGGCTCCGGTATCCTGAGAAGCAACTTCCAGAGCAACTCACAGAAGGATGACAAGAACACAAATTCTTTGCCGAGGAGCCAGCATCACAAGGTCAATAAGGTCATCGACAAGGAGATATTGAGGAATCTCGAGATCTCCAATCCGATACCACAGACGGAGATCGAGATCGCGACGCCGGTCATTCCAGTGATACCAGTGACCGACGTCGAGAAGAGAAATGTGGTCATGCGTGCTCAATCAATGAGAGACAGTAAAATAACGCCGAGACCATTCATCCATACGTTCGGTTCGATGCGTCAGACGACGCCCGTCAAGAGGCCCACCAGTATTCCCGCTAGCACGAGGCCTACGTCGCCGCCTCCAGGCCCGCCGAATATTGCGCAGACAGAAAAAGCAGCCGAGAGCGCGATAAAGATTCCAGGACTGCCGGGTTATCAGAACCCACCGGTGAAAACTGTTCAGAAGCCGCTAGAGAACATCTATGATGACTGCATGAATTTGATCGCGGAATCGTCTCTGACGAAGATTACGGAGGAATCGCCTACGAATGATAATATCTACGCGGTGATAGAGGAAACTGTGCCAGAAAAGAATAGGAAAAACGCGGAATTGGAGCCAGCCGATAATGAGTATAAACTGCCAAAACGCATCGAAACGACTCCCGCCAGTTCGAACGGCTTGGAGTCGATGGGCTTGTTGTCAGAGATTGTATCAGAGATATCGAATCGTAATTTTGATTCCATATATTCCACTTCGACACTAAGCAGGAAGAAGAAGGAGAATAATGGGGAAACTGCAATGAAAGATTCAGAAAATACGGGCTCCAACAATTCCTTGGGTAGCTACATGAATTCGAGCCATTACAAAGTACCAGGTAGCATTTATTCAAACTCGACGTCCGGCAAATTTAATTCTTCAAGCTCCACCACCAGCTCCGGTTACCTTCATCCATCCGTGATAAATGTTCCGCAAGTAGAAAGAAAAGAGCCGAGTAAAAATATTTCGGACGCGAACGACAATTTGAAATCGATCAGTAAAAATAATCCGAATACCCTCGTATCTAATAATCCTAATGTAAACGACGAGCTGTCCAAGGAACTTGGCATGAAGCCACCTGAGAATTCTATAGGGTTCAAATCGTTCACTTCAACAAAGACTCGACCGTCTAATTTGATACATATCAAGAAGGACGACCAAACTGAGAACAAGGTTCCAGCTAAGCCACCGTTAAATAGGACTAAGACACCTCCGAACATTGCGAAGAGCCCGACTTCCAAAGATGCGCCCGAGTCGAGTGTAAAACTCGCAAGACAAAGTTCAGATAATACGTTAAAATCCTTGAAATCCTCGAAAGCTTCCGACGCGAGTTTGACAACGGTCAGACAGAATTCAGACGTGAGTCCAACCGCGAGACAAACGCAACTGAACGTAAACAGGTCGAATAGCGACGTAGATAAAGAAGAATCACACACAACCGTGTCTCTCAAAAATGTGCCTTGTAGTCCTAAGGATAATCCAGGAAAGTTCAATAGCCCGGATTTGGTCTCAAGCTGTTCGAATTCGAATCAGGGTGGAACGAAGTCGCCGGATGTTGTGGGCAGCAATCCCAAGTTCAGTCTCCCGCTGAAGACCATTCAGAAGACACCGACACTGCCGAGGGGTGGCCAGAAGACGCCCACAACACCGTTGAAACCGTTCAGCGTTACAGGCAAAGCGGTCGGTCTCTCGGAAAGAAAAAAATCTCCGACTGGCAACGCGAGTGTGTCTAAATCGTTATCGCCGTCTGCCAAGGAAGCGAACAACGGTGTTACCAAGCCATCGAATTTGACATCGAAAGGGTCTGTTAAAACGGAAATTAAGAGTGGAGACGGAGGTACGGCAACGAAGGCGAATCCACTGCAAAAAATGGCGAGCGGTAAATCCAACGTAGCGTCGCTTCAGCAAAAATTCGAGGCTAACAAGAACAGTTCTGGTGTCGTGAGGACTATGCCGAGTGCGAATGGTAAAAAATCGGTGGTACGAACGACGGAAGTCGGCGGCGGCGGAGTGAGGAAATGAGCGATCATCCGGAAGAGCGTGGCAGTCCGGTGCTAGGACGTGTTGGATGGAATCGAAAAAACATTAGAAAATCGTTGGCAAGGAAAATCTATACTTGAAACATTCTAGTCCGTCACATTGAATCGTTCTCGGTGGAGAATGCGTGGTATATTATAAACGGGTATACGCGTATTCATGGTAGATGAGTACATCGTAAGCGTACACGAGTATAAAGGTAGACAACGCGTGAGAAGGCGAGATATATCTCTGTAATCTTTTATTTAAGAAATCTTAAACGGAAGTTTAAAAAAAAATAGTACAAGGATCGAGTCTTTTCCTCTAAGATCCACAAAACGCTAATTTTACAAGCAACTATATTTCTTGTCGGGATATTCAGATAGGTGTGCGGCGGCGTTGCATAAGAGATACAATATTGAAAATTGTAAATAGTGCCCACACTTAAAAATATTTTTTGTAGAGACTATCCATTGCCCATGTTCAGGCGTACCTTATGTAAGTTAGTAATTATTGTAATATTTATCTTAAGCGTTTTATAAGCGACATTGCGAGGTGTGTGAGCGACAGTTATTTTCGGAATCATCGCTTGAAAACTGTAAGGGGCGTGTACGGAATTAATTGACTTCTGTGATATATGTATAAAGAAATATTGCACAGAAATACTATTATGCCACATTGTTACGGCTAGCAGATTTTAGACGTGACCAAATTATTTTATATCATACCACATAAATCGTACTGATAAAAGCGCGCCGTTAAGTTTTTTAAAAAGCCATCGGAAATCGCAGTCATATCCGACGTAGCCCGTTAATTAGGGGAGGAGGGTCCCATTTCTTTCCAAAGATTAAATATTTATGAGAGATCAAGATACAAGATTGTACCTTCGTGATGCCGTGGGAGTCAAAATGGAAAAATGCCATTAGTTAGGAGAGTCTAGATGTTAGCGTATGCTAGTAACATAACACCGCTAATTAAGGACATATCCCCTCGCCAGCAAGGCGGGCAAGAAATCGCCAAAATATTTCGCCTCGGTCGCGCAGCATCACGCAGCCTTTATTTTCTCATTAGCCTTTTGCAGAAATCAGTAACAGAGGCTTGCTTCGTCTAGGACCGCTCTAGATGCAAAGACTAAAACTATTTATTTGAATGATACCCGTGTAAATATATTCGTAAGATATAGGCGTATAGGGCTAAACTTAAGTTTTTTGTACGATGTACCTTCGCGCCGAGTTAAATAAGTTACATTAGTAAGTTACCCCTTACACGCGCATTATACGTACGATCATGAGGAAGAGAAGCAGCTTCTTGAACGTCGAGTCTATCGTTAAGCGTGAAATTGAGGAAAGGTTTTATTGAACTGACAAGGGTTGTAAGTCGAACTGCGTTCGTGCATTTACTCTATCCTTTCTCTTTTTCCCTTTCGCGCAGCGAATTCCTCTGTACGAATCCAGTCGACACTTTGATTTGTAGCGTTATCCAGTTTGTAATAGTTCCTACGTGCGGAGCGTCCAGAAATTATCCCACCACAAGTTTTAATGAAAAAAAGTTCAATAAAGCTTTTTAAATTACATTTACTATGCGTATTTTGCATTGCTTTTTCCGCTTGTTTCTTTACGCGCGAAACGTCGTGTGCGTTGCTTCGATACGAGGACAATCAGACGTTCTTTTAGCATAGAGCGTACGAGAAGGAGACTTGTTTCAGCAATTCCTGCTCGTTATTAATGAATAAGTTATTAGATTATTCGTAAGAGTATTCTTTCAAAAGTAAAAGAGAAAAATAAAATATTAAATGTCACTGAAATGTGTTGAAGAGAAACAAGTATTGAATACTAATTGCACAAGTGGTTGCATCCATAGTGGTTGCATCCATTGCGACTATGTAATGCTTATCTATCAATTGGCTCAAGTATAACGCGCAACGCAGTCTACGAAGTCGCTATACAGCACTTCGTCTTACACCGTCTGACAAAAATGACAAACTTCATTGACAAGCTCATACTGTATATTTCGATACCAAAGATAAGTTAGCATTTTATCCACAACACTGCTGAGATAAGCACTACAATAATGAATTAAGAACTAGCCGTCGGTTTACGATAATTGTGTACATTAAAATTAATAACGATGTTACAATAAAGTCTTTATTCCAACTAAACATTTTCTTGAATCATCCTCTGCATTTTTGCATTGTGAAAGAAGTTAATTAAATTGGCTCAGAGAAAGAAATGTGTAAGTGGACTAGTTTTGTGCGGGCACGGAGTAAAAATCATAATGCAAAATGTAGGATGATAGAATTTTTGATTCTTAAACGTTGACTGTAGTACGCTACGTCTTTTAATAAACTCCTCAATATTGATTTTTAAACTTGACGTTTTCTTAAAGAAAATTATTATAACATCTTCTAACTTCTAACAACATTCCGCGCAAGCATCTTTGCAGAATCTTGGGCAAGAGATAAACCTCTCAGAAGTCACATTGATCAACTTCACGAAGTAGAAAGTAGAAAAAATTAATGAAGTTGTAAATTAAATTTTTATTTTGGAATTATAATTAAGAAATTTATGCTAAGGTGAGGTTGGTGGGTTCGACTTCTGAGGGGAATAAATAACAGTAAAAAAGGAAATACGTCATCATGTTTGCTGAGATTGAAGAAATGTACAAAAGGTATGGACGCAGGTAGAATATAAAGTCATAAGAACATCAATGACGTCACTACTTTGTTTGTCGTTTGTAAGTCAATAAATGTTACTCTTCACTAGTAAAAATTTTTCTCATAATTTTCATACGAATTGAAACATTTCTCAGAAATACGCAGAAAGTCTGCATCTTCTCTTAGAATTTTTCATACATGTAAACTCAAATATTTTAAGATTTCTCATCCCATAATTTTTAATACTTTTAACGTTTTTAGATTTTGTAACATTTTAGAATATTTCATAATTAATAGATATGAAAAATTCTGAGAAAAGATGTAAATTTTTTGAGTGTTTTTTAAAAAGTATTCCAATTCGTATAAAAAATCTGAGAAAGTTATAAAATTTTACAGAATTTTGAAAAATTATGTGAAAAATTCTGAGAAAAATTTTCACCAAAGTTATATGACTTCATTATGTCATCGAATAACAAATGAGTGACTTTTGATATCGTTATCACTTCTGTGTTCTACTTGCGGAAACAATCAATTGTTTCGCGCAATTGCACGCCCAGCAAACGTAAATGAATTCAAATGGATTGAAAATTGAAATTTAGTTCACTTTATTTTTATTTATCCAAGTTCGCGCTTTAGAATTCTCGAATACTTTTGGAATATTTAAATGGAGTGAAATACGTAATTAGATACACACGTCGAATTCGGATTTATTTACATTCATATATGCATTATTTTTGGATTCAAATGGATTCAAAAAATTTCAAGCGCAAATTTGAAAATGTCGAAATGAATTTATTTCTATCCATTTCAATTCATTGTCGTTTGCTGGGGACAGCGGCGCAGAGCAAGGCCAAGAGAAAAAAGTGTATCTATTACATTTTCTCACTCGAATCTCGAATCCTTTAAATTCCTCCCGAGAAAGAGGTGGGAAATACACCGCTTTTAGATTCTCACAGATTCGGACTCAAGAAGAGGATCATAAAAAACGCGAGCGCATGTGTACGATATGAGGCGTGTGTGATACGTTCACGTAGCGTAAACTCGTAATGAAATGACGTCACTACGCTGATTTATACGGTATGACGTAATAACGTATTTGGTGCTATAGATCGGGTCGTAGACCTGTTTGCGAGACGAAAAAACGAGCGAAGAGGGAAAGAGCGAGGTCGTCGCGCGTCTCATGCCGACGCAGGCGCGGTTCGTCGGCGCCTCAACGACGGCCACCTCCGTGACTCCGTCCGACAACCACGGGTAGCCTCGTACGCGTATGTACGTCTGCCGGCCTTGGCAGCAGTCTCGCTGTCAGCCTGTCAGCTGTGCGCGAGGTCGCGGGAACCCGGCATCACGCGACGGGTGCTGTCCTTCTGAACGAAGGACAACAACAGTTTCCCTCGTCCACTTGGCGCGTGGACGAATTCAACAGCGTGCGCGCGCGCGCGCGCACGCGCGCCACACGCACATTTCCATAGAAAAAAAATTGGTTTTTTAAAGAGAGCAAAAAGAAAGGGCAAGCGGGTTGCCGCCGACGGCGCGCGAGATCGCAAGCTGCTATGCGGAGCCGCGAATTATGACGCTACTTCCGAATCAGTCGTGACCAGTCGTCCCTATCTCGTAAGTAACATTCCATGTTAATGGAAAGGGGAAAGAGTGAAACCGTAAAAACTTCGGGTACGCGGCTGACCAATACGGAGTTGACTAAGCGTCGGGATTTAACTTGTCCGAATTAACTGACTAACCTAGAAATTGTATTTCCTGACCTCTCCTCCCCTCTCCTCCCTGTCCTTTCCCCCGACCGAGTCGACCTCGTTTCATTCGCTTCGTATTGTGTTTACGCGACCGTGCGATGAATAAACGGACGAGGCTTGCGTCCCGCTGAAGTAATTTTAAAAACTTGCCTTTTACCGCGTTTCCAGGTCGAGTCTTTTTCAATTACAGAGGATTTGATTTTGACCGCCCGTACCTGTTGAAATGAAGATGGCATACGCACCACTCTCCAAGCTCGTGTCCATGGACGCGATGCCCAGCATATGCCCGAACAGTATGAAAAAGCCTACCTTGTCTGAAGTAAGTTGTCATTTGGCTATGTTGAAGAAGAAACAGAAAAGGTTGCATGAATGTTATGTTAGATTACTGTGCTTGTAATACAAAGTAATCAATGAATTGTGGCTTGTGTACATGTATACGTATGCGTTACACATTTTTATATAATTTTATTATACTAATTGGGAATTATGGAATTTTATTTGTTTTTTTTTTTCACATATATTAGTATTCTTCTATCAGTATTCTTATGGAATTTGTTGTTTACAGGTGTTGCAATCAGAACCAGTGAAACGACTTTTTAATCAACCAAATATCATCGTTAGGACATTTCCTTTTAAATCAATAGCCGAGTATGACAAGAATATGTTTTGGCATAAAAAAAATGGTGTGAATTCGATACAAAACTTTACAAAACCATCTGGAATATCGATACTCCCTGTTAGGACAGCAGATGAGGAAAAGGAAGATGCCAATCTTCTGCCTTCAAAAATAGAGCACAAAAAGTCTGAAATCGCTCTGTTTCCCATTGAAATGAAACCATGTGGTCACTACGAACAATGTGAAAGTATCGTTTGTGATGTTACGCTACAGCAGTATGTGGATAAAGACGGTGTGTCGCCTATGTTAGCGTTAAGCATAGAGGAAGACGAAATAAATGCGCCGGTTGGAAAACATTGCGGAAATGAACATTGTGATGCATTAAGTATCGACCATAATCGCTGTCGTCGAGCATTAATAAAACTACACAGATGTGACAAAACATTAGTGTGTGATATTTGTGGAATAACATTTAAGAGATGGAAATCTCGGACATGTCACCGGAATTGCACGAGAAAGGAGAAGTACGTTCATAACAATGTGGACAGATCTCATTTACAGAAGGAACGGATGCGAATGCGAGAACTGCAGATTATAGAAATTGCAAAAATGAAGAAACGCAATTACTTGGATCCTGACAAAGCAATGGAGACGCTGCGGAAGAACAAAGAGTTGATAATCATTCCGCAAAAAGTATCTAGTCAACGACCGATTGTCATCACGACTTCGGTACCTAGCACTCAAGTGACTGGCTCTAAGCTGACTAACGCTCAACCCATCAAAATTAATTCTCAGTTAACTAAAGCCACGAATATCCTTGGAAGTGTACCTCTTATGAGTTCATTGCAGAACACCACTGTTTCTAACAAGACATTTTGTTTAGGAAACGAAGTAAAATCGATAAGTAAAATAAGATTTCCAATGCAACAACAAAATTCTCAATTGGGGTCTGCCTCGATTCCAATTCCAGCGGCAGTTCAAACTCAAATTCAAGTTTCAGCTCCAACTTCAGTCTCATCTTCAGCTTCATCTCTAACTGCAGCTCCAAAAATTTCAGTTCCAACTCTAGCGCTAACTTTAACTCCAACTTCGGTTTCTGCTCCAGTTTCAGCTTCAGCTCCAACTAAGGTTCAAACTCTAACTCTAACTTTAGCTCCAAGCTCAGCTTCAACTCCAGTTTCAGCTTCAACTCCAGTTTCAGCTTCAACTCCAGTTTTAGCTTCAACTCCAGTTTTAGCTTCAACTTCAGTTCCAACTTTAACTCTTGCTCTAGCGCCAACTCCATCTTCAATTCCCGCTCTAACTCCGACTTCAATTCCCACTGTTGTCACTACTTCTGCATCTACTCCTGTTATACCTCAGCATAAACAATTCATTCGCCTTGCAGTTTCACCTCAAGCTACTACCGCTCAGTCTATATTAAATAATTTTATTGTATCACCATCAAATATTATAACGACCACATCAGTTCAGTCTAAAACGTTCCTCGCGCCGATACGTGTAGTACCTATAAAGAACTTGATAAGCCCGCCATCGTTGTTACATCGTACGCAGGGTATTCCTAGATTCTGCATAGTTGCAGAAAATGTGGTTACACCATCAGTGACCACCCCAAATTCACCGTCCGTTCAATCTGCTGCTGCAAACGTCGATAATATGAAAGTCACCAATGCAAACGCGAATGTAAAAACCACCAGTGCAAACGCGAATGTAAAAATCACCAATGTAAAAGCCACTAATATAAACACAGATTTAAAAGCAAATACCTCGAATTCGGTACGTAATCCGAAAGTGCGTAAAACATCAAAATTAATGAAACAGAAGAAAAGTTTCTTCTGCGTTTACTGCTCGAAAAATTTTACTACTGAGTGGTATTTCAAGCTACACATCGCAAGGCACGAAAACGCGGAGCTTTTTTTCTGTCGTTTTTGTGAGGAATCCTTTTGCAATAAGTATCACTTGAAAAAACATATAACTAATCAACACATCGGCCAGAAGACACTTGCGTGCGACAAATGCAACTATACTTGCTTGTCAATTGTTTCCTTCAAAAACCACCTTCAAACGCATGTGACGCGTAATAAAGCAGATAAGTCGAAAAAAGAAAGAAAGCTAGAACTTTCGGAAGATGAAACGAGCGATAAGTCAAATGACAAAAAGAGAATAAAACGCGAAGATGTATCCAATAATGAGACATCTCTGCTTATCGAGAAACATAATAAAGAATTACCGACGATTAAAATAGATGGTAATGCAAAGACGAAAGGATTTAATTTCGTTTCCGTAAAAGAAATTGTCGAGCCTGAAAATTTTGAGCAAGAATCTGCTATTACATCGAGATGAATCGTGCAATGTATTTTAGTTTTGAGATATAAACATATTCCGCCAAATATAGTTTATTTGACAGAGTTTACATGAAAGATGGGAACTGTATGAAGAACGCAACCAAGGGATTCATTGTGCAACCAAAAAGTTAAATGTAAAATGTTAATGTGTATCTCATACCGATAGGCTTCTTTCTCTAATCTTTAATGCCAAAACTATGATTTTCTCCATATTAATTTATTATCCCTGTTTACAAATTGCACAATAATATTAGTCTATGCGATTTTAAAAGCATGTAATCTTGTAAATCAGCCGACATTTTCTCTAACATTAAATGCCTGTTAGGTATTTGCAAGCATCCGTGACTTAATTCGATTCCGCCGACATTAAATTGCATAATATGCAATCCAAATTGAATAATTATGCAAAATAAAGAAAAAGATAGTTAGGCATGCATGTATTATTTTATTTTTTTCTTTAGTTTGCTTTAATAAATATTCTTTATTCATAATTGCTACAATAAGTAGACTTAAAAAGTAGTAGACTTTAAGTAGGCAGGTAGGGTGCTGACCACACCCCACAGAAATATATTTTTCATTAGTATATTATGTTGTATTTAAACACATTAATAGTTCACATTAATAGTTAAATTATTACAAAATAGAGAAATGCAAAAATATGAACTTTAAGACTTGTAGACAGTACATAATTTTACTTTTCCAAAACAAAGTTTTTAATCCTTCACATTTTTTCGTTACTTGGAGTGCTGTGGCCCCTCCTACCTATCTACTTGAATATTAATTGATTAATAATACTATTCTTTACGTAACTTTTAAAAAAGTTTTATTTGCGTTTAACTACAGATTTAGTAGTTATTTCAGAGAACATATTAAAAGTCACATATCTGGAACTTTTCGAAGTTCTGAAAGATGCAAGCAATATACAACCTACAATTTTAAAATTACGAAAGATATTTTTTTTTATTTTTGTGTTGAACATGAAAATTTCGAGCAAGAATCTGCTAAAGTATTAACTATTTTTGACTAGACAATAAGATAAGATAATGAGATTATTCAAAACAAAATTAAATTAAAACTTTTAGTTTTTCTTTAAGTTTAAACACATGGGTAAAAAATTACAGAAGCGGTAACAAATTGTTAAATAATAATACACTTCAACATTTATATCTAATAGCAACACAGGTCGACCTTGTAGATTATTTGTGGAAAGTTCAAATAAAAGCAAACATAGAAAAGAGAGAAAAAATCTTGAAAGAATACGAAGAAATTATGCTATTCAGATTGGCTTGAAAAAGAGAAAAGAGATGCTATTGAAATGATAAAGATTATAATAGAAATTACATTAAAGCGTGCATCTAACAAGCATATGTTATTTTAATTTTTTAAGCTCTTATTTTCCTAATGAAGCTTTAGCTTTTTTAATTGGAAATAAATTAACTAAACAATATCAATCCATGAGAAATGAAGTAAAGAAAAGAATACAAATATCCATTTATTTTATAACCACTTTTTAAAAGCGAAAAAAGAATGTTATCCTCCAGAAGAATTAATCATTATAATAGATATTTTAACGAAAATTTACAATTGCTTTATTTCACAATCAAATGCCTCAAAGGCTCAAGACAAAGTTTTATTGCACAATTTAAAAAATATTAAAGAATATTTTAAATATTTTAAATTTTATATGTTCTGTAAATAGAGATGATAATAGACAATTTATACAAAGCTTATTGAAGATGATTAATACTAAGATACTGTTTTACTCATTACATCCGTTCCATACAATTCTATGGCTTCTACATAAGAAAACATGTTTTCACTTTGAATTTGTTCAGTTTTTATTCATTGCATATTGTGATAAATTTTTTTATAAACTAAAAAGCAATATTATATTTTACTTCTTTTGATTTCCAATAAATTGATATATATATAATTTTTTTTTTATTGTAGTTTTGGCATCATAGATTTGTGATTTGTATCTATGTGCAGCATACAAGCGAGGCGTATTCGAACAAAAATAGTTTAATAATTCAAAATAATGATTATTGTATAGCCTAATGTGGAGTGTATATGAATCTCGTCAATGCAAATATTTCTTGATTTACGCAGTTACGATTTCAGCTACTGTGTAAATAAGAACCGCAATGAATCTGAATTGCCCATGTTCTTTTCGTAAATATCATTTAATTTAAATTCTACTTTAATGCAATTATTTTAATAAGGTTATTGGTATATAATATATCAGCGGTTATGTTTACACTAAGAATTTTTCTTTACATTCCCTTATTAGATAAAAAATTATATATATATAATTTTGTGCAAAGAGAAAATAACAAGACGTCACTTTTTAGCAAAGATTAATATAAAATTAAATTATACCAAATAATACAAAATTATTTTAATGACCTATTTTGGATATTTTGATCTTCTAGTGACGATTGTAAAGTTTAAAAGAAATAATATAAAACAAAGCAGTTATATAAGTTTTTAGAATATTTAAAATAAGATTTTATTATTTGAATATACACAAGTAAAATACTTTTATTTATAAATTTCAACTATTTTTGACACTATATTCTATATACTGAAATTATCTTCGAAAAATTGAAAAGTGTAAAACGCAATGTATGAAGCATCACGCAGATATATCCACATACTGTAATTCTCTTATTTAACATAACTTATGTAATTAATCTTATTCAAGTAAGATTGTATTTAACTGTGATACATTTTTCCCATGTAAAATTTGTTTTTACATTTGGTTTATAATTATTGTTCTATATTGTCAATATATAAGATAATTCCTAAATGTAAAAAATTTAAGAGGATTTCTTGGCTTTATAAAGAAAAGGTCTTAAACATATTCTAAAGTACTTTGTTTCCAAAATAGAAGGTGTTATAGAAAAGAAATATGAGAATTTCGAAAATCCAGAATCTATTCTTAATACCATATGTAAGCACACCAAATTTGAGTGAAATATCTAAACGTTTTCTAAATTTTCATATTCTTGTTTTCAACTTTAACCTTCTATTTTGAAAGCAAAGTGCTTTAAGATATACGAGTATATTTATAGAACCTTTTCTTCATAAAATAAGTCAAAGAACCCTTTAAAGTTTTTATGCTTGCTTAGGAATCATCTTGTATTCTACCTTAATCTATTATTTGATATACTTTAATGTTATAATATAATAATAGCTGTACACATGGTGCTTTAATACATCATTTTTTACGATTTGCATATTAATTATAATATGCAAATATGATAAGATAAACTTGTACAGAAAACAAATCTTTAAGACTTTCATTTGAAATTACAAGTTGCAGAATAAAATGTTCAATAAAATTTTATTAACTTGTATTAAAGCACTCGAGAAAAATATGAATAATGACTGCTGCGATGTTGAAACATTGATACATATACAAAATAATATTTATGTACGTAAGATACATGTTAATCTAATATAAAGTGTGAAAGCAGCTTTATTCTGAAGTAGCCTTAAATGCCAGCACAGATTAAAAACTGTTGCTACATACCATATGAAAAGCCATTTATTCCAATTATAAATTAATGAATTGTAACAGAACAAAATACTACTTGTTTTTACATTTTTTTTCATTTAAAAAGGAATATAAAATATTTCATATAAAAGATAGTAAGCTATGTTTGTGATATAGATTTATGCATAAAGTATTCATACTACTTTATTGCTTGTTCTCTTAAAACAATGTTTACTAAATGTAAACTATTCTTTTTAATGCCATTTATTAGTAACATATTCAAAAATAAGAAAATGACAAGATTTATTAACCATATCATACTCAGTAAATTTTGTTACTTTAGAAGGCAATTTATTGTAAGAGCAGAACAGTACAAATAATATGAAATATTTTGACTAACAAATTTTAAGTTTGTGCTTAAATCGTGAAATATTAAACTATTCAATATTTACTGTGCTCTGTCTTGTTGCTAAAATATAAAAGGACGGTATTACTACATACAATTCTCATAAAATATTTTATAATGAGATATCAACATCTATCACTTGTTGAGAATAAATGATGTTCCTGAATGCGAAAAATCAATGAATATTGAGTGCCTTGTAAATCAGAAATTTCTTCTAACATAGTCGTGTTTATTTTTTACAGTCTTATAGATGGCTGTCTGCTATCTGCAGAAATAAAATCTGTTTAAGCACGTTTTACGCATTTGTTTTCCAGATGTTTTTCTTTAGTATCAATTCTTTAGATGTACATTCACACTGTGAATATAGATATTGCTTGATACACATGTCAGTTATCGTTAATAAGTAGTTTGAGTAAATCTCAAATTAGCAAACATGTACTAAATTTGTGTATTTTAATATAAGGAGCGCATATGTAAAGATTATGCTTTATAATTATGAATTCAGTGTCACAAAATGATGTAAGATGTAACAGCGTTATTTGCTCTGACGATACATAATTATTTTTTATGCTTTGGTACATTGAAGATTGATATCTTTCCATCTTGTGCAAATAGATTATTTTCTAATCTCTTTTTCTACGATAAAAAAATAGTTTCAAGGCTCTAAGTATTGAATTAAAATAAATGAATATGAAAAGAATACCTTAAAGCCGACATTACGTTTTCGTCGCAAGTCCAATAACTTTATTAATTAATAAAAAGAGCGTTTATCTAACTCCAGAATGCATAATATGAGCACAAAGACGTAAATGTTTCAACTGATAATTTTGAATCCTCTTCGGTGCAACAATTATACGTTAAAACTTCCAGACAATTGCTGAGTAGTTTGCATACAGTGTTTAAATTCTTGAAAGTTATATCGATTGGAATGTAAACTGCTGTAATCAGTTATGCGAGATAAATTTTCGTAGTTAATTCAGAAGTAATTCAGTGTGTCTGACATTGAAAGTTTTATTACATCTAAAATCGGATTAAATAACAAATAATAACGTAAATAACGACGGTCACGTACAAGTAATACATAAACATAAATTCCTTTTATAGAGCTGGCTCTTAAGGATATTCTTTTTATATTGTTTTATTTTTAATTAAAAAAAATAAAGTTTACAATAAATACATATATAAAAAAAGCAGCTAATGAAAATATAGAACTGGGCATTAATAACAAAAAAAAAAAAACAAAAAAAAACATTTGTTGCACACTTCATTTACTAAATTACTCTGTAATTGCAACACGTTCAGTGAAATAAGTTTATTTTCTCGATGTACTGACGAGTATAATAATAAAAATCAAATGCAGTATTACACTTCTTGTATCTACGCTCCTACGTTTATAATAAAAATTTGTTAATAAACCATTTGTGTCAAGTGTAACTAATTTTTCCTTTGAGTCATTTATGCTGGATGTACCACAGCTTGCTAGAATACCCGATTGTGTCAAACAAGAGATTTGATTCCCAGAATAATCACCTTGCATGTATGGCACTAAAAATTTTGATTAGTGAAATATTTGACTATAAAGTATCGTTCTCTCTAAAAACATGAACTTAATCATAAAGTATCCAAGGATAAATAAACTGTGGTACTGTTTCATCTTTCAAATAAAAAAAACTTTATAAACAATAAAAACAATAAGTTTTAAAAATAATTCAATAATAAAAATTGAGTAATAGGACTTTCTCATAAGAATTGCTGTTATAATGCAATAGGATTCAGCCAAGATATAAAGACAGTCTATATAGGGACAGTTTATCTTCAAAAAATCCAAGACTATTGTGCCATCAAAGAAATTATACATTCATAATATACAAGCAAAATTAGAATATTCTAAATTATTTATCAAAGGTCAAGATAACAAATATAATTATTATATCTTACAAAAATGCTGTTTATGTTTATTTAAAAATTTACATATTAGAGATATGGTTATTCTAGTAGCATACATTATATTCGATCCAAAGCTTCTAACATTATTACGCTGTTGCCACGAATCACCTAAAAATATACAATTTATCTTATTGAATATTGATACTAAATGGTAATATTATGGAAGCATTTTATTTTATTCTCATAATCTATTTTCATAAAAATAAGTAAAGTTAGAAAACTTACCACCATTCCAATATTGTTTTTAGTGCCATCCTTGCATTCTTCTATGCTCTCATCTATCACCATGTTCATGAATGGATCAAAACCTCTCAAGATCCCAATAACAGTCCGACCACCATTCAATTTTACTGCAAGATATTTTAAAATTAGAATAAAGAATGAAATAGTTATAATATGAAAATACACTTAAATATATGTATATATACACATTGCTTCCTAGATAATAATAAAGTGTCTTATATATCTTATAATAGAAAAATAATAAACTATAAAACTTTTAATTGCAGTTAATCTTTCCAGTATCAGAATTCTGTAATTCTTAATGACAATCGGTATCGTTATACTGTCATTATGTAGATATTACATGTGATAAACAAACTATGTAAGATAACAGATTTTTAATTGATCACTATCTTTCTCAAAAGGCAATCGTATACCACTGAAAGTACTTTTACCAAGTCACTACACATCATTGGATAAGAATGTATCAAATAGAGATCATAATCTTCATTCATAAAGGATCAATTTGAAAGAAAGACTGATAAAAGGAGCTTTCCACACAAAAAAATCTTTGATTCATGTCACAGTATTTCACAGTAATTAAATATTAAATTAAAACAAAAATTCATAGTGGTTGAATACATTTATATACAAATATCTGCATCTAACATTTGGTCTTTGAATTTCATTTAAACTCTATAAATTTTAGATCTGTTCTTTTTAGCTAAACTTGCTGCAGTAGTTTAGACTTTATCTTTCTTCTCCAATGTGAAGAGAAAAAGATGAACTGTGAACTAGTGTTACTAGTTTAGCTAAAACTGGCTAAAAAGACTTCATTACTGCAATCCAATATATAAAACATAACCTCTCTACAAGGCTTTTAACTTGATCTTTTTCTTGAAGATACAGCTCTTTAACTTTATCAATGCATTCTTGCGTTGTTACTTACGGGATAGTCTCTTGTCCATATACCTGGAACAAATACAAAACTATTAGTACGGATATACAATGCAATAAATGCACATGATAATGCATAGATAAATAATATCGATGGCGGGATATCGCGATATTAGTTTTACGAAAAAAAAATCTCACTTCTTAAGTTCTGGTGGATGTGCTTTGCTCATTTTCGATTATAGCAGCTAAACTTTCAGAGTTATCGAAATACACTGACTTATAATCAAAATTATATTTATTACAAACTTCACACAATGTTGTTATGGACCGGCAGACCGCTCGTTTTTCTCGCGCATGCGCCATGCGCGATGGTAGCGTATCCAACGATGTATCGATCAATAAAACAACCATAGTGTTGATAAAAAATTTTTGCGAGCACGGATTAGAAGTTATTAAATTATCAGTTTTATAATTATATTTGTATACATATGTATATTATATACTTTATATAAATTATATAGGCTCTGACAACAGCTTAAGGACTAAAAATGTGTTGATATTGAAATGATTATGTGTAATATATAATTATATATACAGGGTGATTATTAATGAATGTTCCCACTTTTTACCATAGGGGCACGCATTTGTAATATAATATAATATGAAGAAAATACGTATCCGTCGGTAAATCATGCTCCTATGGTAAAAAGTGGGGACATTTATTAATAATCACCCTGTATATAATATAAATTTTATAAAATTATATAGAACTATATATAATCATATATAATTATAATTATATTTGAAAATTTTTTCTCGACACACTTATAATAAACATTAAAAAATTATAGGGTTTTTTTAATTAATAATTCTAGTAATAATTATCGGTTATTACGTAAAAAAAAAAATTAAGGACAAGATAGAATAAAAAAGAGTTATATTATGTTATTACGTATTTATCTGTTTTATGATATTAATTAAAAATATCATTAATCATTTTAATATAATGGAGAGAGGAACAAAATGGCGCATTTTAACTTTTAAAACTTTTTCTGAATTAAAATCTAAAAACTAAAATTATTAAAAATGAAGAAAATTAGTTTATAATCCTAATTAGCTCTGGAAGGCTTACATAATAATTGAAGAAGGAAAAATAATAAGAAATGAAGAAAAAGAAAAAATATATAAAGAAATATTTCATCAAATTAAAATAGTAAAAAATAATATCGTAATGGCACTTTTATGAAATTATAAGAAACAGAATTCGCCAGATTAACACTATATAATGAATGAGTAATTAATAAAAATAAGTTAGTAAACGGAAACAAAGAATAATTCTCTAAAGAAAACTCGACGTCATGCTTGAACGCTCTTCAATAAGTTAAAACCGAAGATATCAAAAAACACGGAAGACAAAACATCTCGGTCCATTATGGGATCGTTAACTTTATTTTTTTTTTCCTACAACATTGGTACAACATGAAATGAGCGTGTCGCTCGAATCTTCGAGATAAATGTCAACGAAGCGTCTTCGCGTTTTCTCGCGCGTCGCGATTTCGCGAACTTGAGTATAACGACGATCGCACGGAGCACGCAGACGTATATCCGCGCGTTCTTGCCTCGTCGGGTATATCTCCGTTATGGTGTTATCGCACCGAGAGTACGCGAGACGCTATTGGTACAAAATATAAGTACGTACGTGTTTATAAAAGTACAACATCAACCTCGCCTCTCTCGACCGCAAGAAACGATGCTTCCCCTTGCACATCTCAGCAGAAATATGATCGTCATGCAGATGGTGAACACCCTACAGTTCCTTTTCCTCGTTAATGAATGAAGACTAAAAAGAACATTCAAGAGAAGGCTGACATCAAGATTGAGCTCAGAAGAATTCCAAGGGAGGTCTCTCCCAAATCGATGACAAACGGATTTCTCGTGCGTTACAAGTAGAATTACGCTATGCGAAAAGTAGCGGCTGTTTCGATATTAAAAGTCTTGTGCTTGGACAGAAGTAAATTTCTCTTTCTCGCCGTAAAAAGAGTTCGTAACACTTAAATATTTCGAAAGGCGCGTGAAACCGGGAAGATCTTTGTGGCGTTTCTTAAGTGTTTCTCTGGTCTAATGTAATGTATTATATCACGGTGTGACACACTTAGGATTATATTATTTTACCGAGACATCATATGCGTGTCCAACAACATATACATCAGAGTTCAACAACGTACATCGTGAAAGCGATGGAAATAAAGACTCCGCAATTCCCATCGCTCATTTAAATCGTTAACAGCGTTCGCGTTAAACCTCGTTAAAAGCCGAGACGCGGAGACAACGAGGGTTTGCTAGATCGACTCAGTTCGCGATGAAAAATCATTCCGATAGAATGTGAACCTCGTGGAGAAGCACTATTATGAACGACACAAAGGAAGGGCTTGTCTATCGAGTTTCTACGTAGCGAAGCGCAAAGGAGCCCCGCGAGTCTAACAATACAATGATACTATAGCACATCGATTCGAATTAATCGGCTAATTTCCGTGGAATGCCATGTGGTAAGTGTCTCAATACACGCACTTTGACAAATGAATGACATATCGAGAGCTATGCAACGTCTATAAATTGTGAATCGATGAAGGTGCAAATGGACCCAAGACATTCCTCGCCAGCAATCTCCGGACTGCTCTCGCAAGCGATACGTTTCACGTCTTTCCTTACAGCTCGGTAAAGAAAGAGACGAGGAACTTCAATCAGCTTTAACCAACGTGAAAACATTTGAAACACAAATGGATCTAAGTGCGAGATGCACATTTCTTCTAATGAGGTTGCCAAAAACTTCGCTTATGCAACTCTTACATCGGTAGTGAGGGGTTTCTTATATTTATATTAAACGTGTGCAAAATTCTAAGATGGAACGGATTGGCGCGGCGAGTCGTGAGAGAACGTCTCGCGAGTGTTTTATTGTATATATTAGATATTTTTGTACGGATCCAGCAAACGAAAATGAATTGAAATTGATAGAAATGAATTCATTTTGATAGTTTCGAATTTGCGCATCAGATTTTTCAAATCCATTTAAACCAAAAATAATATAATGGAAGACATGAATCCATCCGATTTCAAAATAATAAATTATTTTGCATTTATAAAGTCATGTGAATTCAAAAATAATATAATGAGCACATGAATTCATTCAAATTTAAAATAATAAATTATCTCAATTCATTCAAATCGAAATAATATAATGAAGACATAAATCCATTTAAATACAAAATGATGAATAGCATATTTCGTATTTCAGTCCATTTGAGTTGATTTAAATCCAAAAAAATGCACCAGAAAGGGCGAACTCGGATAAATTAAAATGAATTGCCATTTTCAATTCATTTGAATTTATTTTCGTTTGCTGGGGAGTACAACTTCGCTTAATTAATAATAAGTTGTTTTGCTTGTCTGTATTCTATACTCTATAGATGAATATCGGCTTACTTTCTGTACATAAATGTACGAAGAATATATTCCGATATCCCAGTAAAAATGGATTAAAAATTTGTAATTCATTTTAATTCATTTGAATACATATTGGATTGAAAGACAGTAATCAAGTTATTTCGATCCTATGGATTATAATGGATTATATGACCCGTAAAAACTCCTTTTAGATTAAGAAAATAAAAAATAAAAATCATTTTATTTCAATCCCGTTTCATGGATTAAAATGAATTATATAACCCACATAACTTTTTTGAATTAAAAAAAGTAGAAACCTAATAATTTCAATTTCACTTCATGGACTAAAATAGATTCAAGGAATTTTTAAACTCTAATTGGATAGAAATAGATTTGTGTGGTCATTGTCGAAAATCTAAATTCTTGATTTTTTGAATCCATTTTTATCCATTTTAAATATTTTGAATCCATTTCCGTTTACTGGGACGTTATCATGAAGCGGTACAAAGGTAATCCCCGTTTCTCAGGAAGTTTCTCAAGTCTGCTTCAGGATAACGACTGACTGTGAAGCGTGACACTTTTCAGGAAATTATCATTATTATTAATATATAAGTAATTTATCCATCAACAGTCCGTGATCCCTTGATCCTTCGATTGCGAGAATCGATTTCCTTCACATAAAACTATCATTCTTATGTTACTATACAATAAACGATGTACATCTTAATTTACACAGTTAAAAAATTAAGTATAACTCGCGCGAAGTAATCTTAGAGAGTAATTAGGATGTCAGTTGTACTTGAGACGCACATCGATATTGCGGTAAGTACAATAATGAATTTAACAGCTTGGCGCAACAAGAACAACCGTTGAGGTACGTTAAAGGTCTAGAAATCTACATCGCGAACGAACATCCATCATTACATTTATAATACACGGTGTCACTACACATTTTGCATCACGCAGAATTACCATCGATGGAGGCGGCATGCGATGCGCCGTTAATAAATATATACGAAATCTTTGGTCGTACGTGAACGCGTGTACGAAGGCAGTGAGAGGGACTTTCGTAGCGCGTTCGAAAAATAATACCTTTGGCAAAAGTAAGGAAGCTCTCGGGTTTTCGATTTGGATTTAAAGTAACAACGAGATATCGTAGGGACACCTGACACCTATATATATATATGTATATATGAAGTGCGATTTGCAAATTACGCGAGTATAATATAGTTTTAACGGTTTCCATAAAGAATCTGAAGACGTTTGAGGTTTCCATAAAAGAGCTAAAGACGTTTAAAAGAGGCCTGGAAATTTATCAAAGCGTAGGACGTCTTTTAAATATCTTTACGGTTTTTAGACATATTGTACGGAGTTCTAGGCAATTTCTAGATTGCTGGATATAATTAGGGATGGGAAGTAACACGTTCCAATAAGTAACGTCGTTACTCGTTATAATTACTTTTTTATAATATGGTAATAACGGTACAATTTTCCATAATTAGTAACGAGTAGATTAGAATTGGAATAGTCACTTTTTGACAATCAACGTTACGATTATGTATTATTTATTGAAGAATACTAACTTGTAACTTTACTCGTTACATAACGAGTCAAAGTAACGCGTTACTTTTGTTCGTTATATAACGAGCCGCCTAGCAAATGAAACTAAATTTAAGTGAATTTAAAATTGCAATTTATTTTAATTTATCCGAGTTCGCGCTTTAGAGTTTCCAAGTATTTTTGGATTCAGATCGACTCAAAAGGATTGAAATACGAAATGGGCTATTCATCACGTTGCATTCATATTATTTTTGGATGCAAGTGGATTCGAAAAGTCTGAAGCGCAAAATCGAAAATGTCGAAATAAATTTATCTTTATTCATTTCAATTTATTGTCGTTTGCTGGGCAACTAACGAGTTACTTGTTTTTAATGAGTAAACGCATAAATAATGAGTTGCTTATCAAAAATGACTGTCCATTAGCATTATGAAAAATTGTATTTAAAAATGTCATTATCAAATCGTTATTATAACAAAAATTACAATGACTTCCCATCTCTAAATATATTTTATTAAGGGCACGCAGCTTGCAGCTTCAAACACGGCATACGACTCGCGCTTTTTTTTGCAGATTACGCTAGTGGAATGTAGTTATAGTATTCGGATTTTGCGATAGTGTTTAATGGATCGGATATTGATGTACCGTCGCGGCGAAACGTGCCAAATGCCTCACAATTCGTCATTGCTCACTCATTTTATTTTATCGACGATAAGCGTCGCTTAAATTTAATCCTTTCTATACCAAATTTTATTATGTATTATAAAACAAATAAAAAAATCTCATCTCATTCCAAGTTACTGGAACATATTTCCAAAGTTTCAAAGTGAAATATAAAAAAAAAAAATCAAATATGTATATCAAATTTTTTTCCCAACGAAATGCATTGTGAAACCATCATATTATTCTCGGTACTATTATTTTCATTCGTATTATTAGAAACGTATAGAAACGTGTCTCTTTAAGGCAACCAAGTGGTACTGAAAGAGTTAAATAATTTTAAATGACTAATCCTTTGTACGCGATGTGATTGACGTTACTGCGAAAACGACGAACGTCATCCGGAAGTGCAATATCAAACCATCGTCTCCCGAAAGATCTTCACCGACGAGTCCGCATGCTTGGTGTGCACGTATCTCGTTATCGTCCTGACGGCGTTGTTATTGTTGTTGTTGTTGTTATTGTTGTTAATGCCGTTGTGAAGCTCGCCGCTCCTCAACCCGGATTTCGCCTCCGTCTGCATTTCCCTCGCTGTTTCTGCAGCCAGGAACGACAATATCCTTCTAAGCGACAACTGTTATCATGCATTGTCGTGAATAAAGAAACTCAATTGACATCAAGATCTGAGGTTTTTAAAATGCTACTTGACAGGTCATCAATTTCGCGGGTGAACCGGAATAATTTCCATGTTTTGTGAGAATGTAAAAGTGTTTATTGACAAATCTCTCTTTATTGTCGACGAGAGGAACAGTAAAATTATTCCGGAATTAGTCCTCGTGTTTTAATACCAGATAAAAAAAGATAATCCTTATTGTCGTTTCATAAAAGAAACGACAGTAACAATTATCGAAACTACACAGATATAGCTCTTAATGTGCAACAACAACTATACATCAGACACCAAGTGTACAAATAGCGTGGCCAGATATTCAAGAAACCTGTATCGAAGGCGGTCCATCAGAGACATGTCCGATTGTATTTTGTAGAAATGTGAGTTTCTCGTATATCGAATGTGTTAAGATGCAATGGTTAATAACACTGCACTCGAGACGCAGCAGCGCAGATCGCAGAAATAGGCGCATCTGTTCTGTAACGTATGATCCTTACCGTCTCTCTTCTCGAACGATCGTATCGCGACCCACCGCAACATCAGCGAAGTTGCAAATATTACGCAAAATTATGAAAGAGCGTGAAAGACGTAATCGTAGCGTAAGAGAAATGTAAGCAATAATACGAAAGATAAAGAATAAGCAGGAATATTGCAGGAATACTGCTGAATATTGTACGAATTATAAATAGATCGGATTTTTGTAAAAAAGTTGTTATCGTTTACGTGTGAAACGCAAGTGTAACGATATTGTAAGAGGACGTTGAAAGGTCTGGATACAGCGTAATAATATGTTACTATTTATGCCTTCGAATTTTTTTTCGCCGTCAGATCTGCCATACTGCGCTCCACGATTAAAATTTGCGGCTGCAGCAGTTATTGGAAATGCGCAACGTGCGGAGCGGAAAATTAAATGAAAATATACACACGCCGTGTGAAGCAATAATCGATAAGTGTAACCCTGAGATAAAAGGGAAGTGCAGCAAAATTGCCATTCAACAGCAATAGCACAGGTATAGGCGTTCGCGTCACACAATAAGACAAATGTTAGTCGGTCATTTTACACGTCTTTAATCTAAAATCCGGAAATTCGCTTTATTCGATCTTGAAACAAGACTGTTCTCGCAAGCGGTCTATATCTCGTATAAATGAGTAAATAACATGTAATACTAAATAATACATATGTAATTGATCAATTTTTTGCCGCATTTTGCTCGTCGCAATTTTGAATCACTAATGTTCAAAATAATTTCTCTATAAACATCTTGTATATTGTAGATATTTCGTTTGTATTTTCATGCAAAAAGAATTTAAAAAAAAAAAAAAAAGTGACGAGCAGGTTGCGTTATTCGTTATCCTTTTAAAAGCTTGAATATTTATCTCGCGCAATTGCTGTGCGCGCAAGATAGGAGGGAAGCTACAATTATTATTATCATCAGGATTATTATTATTATATTATTATTATTTAAACTTTGGATTATCGCATTTTATCGCATTTTTATAGGGGAAAAAAATTGAAATTGAAGGAAACAAATAAGAAAGAGCAACGTTCACGTGTATGAAAAATAAATTTATATTTATAAAATGGGACAAATATTTTATAGGCTCGTCTCGCCGGCGAATCATTTATACTCGAGCGAGAGGAATTCGCGATACATCCTAATCAGCCTGCGTGGTAGAAAATAAAACAAAAATGCGGCGTCGCAATTTGAGCTCTTGCGATCACGAGCTCAGTCGTCCGCACATTCGTCGTTTTAAAACTAGTATGGCAAACACGGAAACGATTAATAACGGATGCTCAGACAATTGCCGTAGATACGCACAAATTTCCCGGGCAGATCCGTCTCTCGGGATCGTTTCAACGAACGGAAAGAGGTAAAGCGTTAAGTCACAATTGTCACATTACTCCACGCCTCGCCTACATGGCAAGAATTTGAGCGAAACAGATCGCGACTATAATCGAATACCAAAGTTGCCAATCTATCGTCGAACTGGCCGCCATGTATCACCTTTTATGAAAAATAATTTCGCTGTTTCGTCCGCGATATACGCTCAATGAATGTACACTCTTCGAACCTTTCTTCGAAAAAAAATCGCAAGGTGAAGCACCTACGATTACGAATAAGGGTAAACACGGAGACAGAAATGCCTTGCAGGCGTGATTGGAACACATTTGAAACGCGTGCTTCTTCTAAATATTCGTATTTCATCAAATAGATTATAAGGTAAAGTAATAATTATATTAATATATTAATTTTAAAGTATTAATTAATTATTAATTTTTTTAATATAATTTATTTCAATTAGCTAATGTATAAATTTAATTATATTTGCTCACCCTATAAAATATTTATAATTACACAGAAAACGTGTTCAGATCTTTTTCTATCTTGTATTATGTCTGTCTGTATATGTGGGAAAAATAGTAAGAATTAAAAAAAAATAATTGAAATTTCCGCATTTTGTTTTTTAAGTAATTTTTTTTTATGGAATGCGAAAAAATTGCTCATATACAAAATCATATATAAATGAAATAATTATATATGATTGTATATTGAATATTTTATAATCTGATCGCATTTTACAATGTAAAAGTTATCTTTCTAATTATTTTTTTAATTATTCTTACTATTTTTCCTATATATATGAATAGAGGTTACATAAGAAAAGGAAAGCATACACGGACATATTTTATGTCTAATTAAACAATTATTCAAAATTATTAGGCAACCCAATATTTTTATTCCTACATCTGTATAAAAATAAAAATTTACAACTGAGATAAAAACCAAAGACTAATGAGAATAACAACATGGTTGTAATTGTGCAAATTATACACAATTTAAATTTATTATATATAATTTCGAATGTTTTGACTCTCTTCGGAATCAGTCTGAGCACATATTACAGAATTATTTGATATAGTCAACCATTCGTCCTCGTTCGATTGAGTATCAAATTGTCTAAATATGTTTCATCCAGAAAAATTTAGAACGTGCAGAGAAACTTTGAATACGAATATATTCAGTATAAAAATCAAAATTATAAATAGAAATTTTTATCTGCTATTTACCAATATTTAATACTTTGGTAAATCTTCCACCAATTTTCTACAGTAAGATATAAATATTTTACGTCATTCTATATCGCAGTTGCTCTTTTGAATTGCATTCTCGACTTCGAATTATCTTTTTCAACAAATTTCATAAATGTTCAAAAAGACTGAAGTGAAGACTCTTGAATCTAATAGTGAATTCAATTGAACACATTACTACGAACTGTAGTGCACACAGTTAACCGTCGTATACAAATCGATGTAAAAATGAGAACAAAAAAATTCTCAATATACTTTATTGTGCTATTTGATAAAATGTTTTTTTTTTATTATTCGAGACAGGTGTATTTTACTTATACATTCAAATTAGATCAATACATGACGGTTTTAATATGCACCAGTATCCATTAGTGTCAAATCGAATTCGATATAAGATATAAGTTATATCGAGTTTACCTTGTTCAAACAACTTGCTTGCTTTAGCTGTGTAATACAAAGCATTATCTTATTGGGAAAATTTATTTTAACATTGATTTTTTCTAAATTTTCTCTATAGAAAAGAAATTTTTAGAAATTTTCTCTACAGTAAAGTTTCTTCCAACATGTGTGCAAAACATGGAATTTATTCATCATATTGAGAATGCCTAATAATTTTGGACATGATTATATATTTATATTATTTGGTTATAAATTTTTTTTATCGGGTAAGCAAATTTAATTAAATTATATTTTTTAATTAAATTATATAAATTTGCTAATATAATTTAATCAAAACTATTTACATAAATTATATAAGTTTAAAAATTATGGTTATAACATAGTTGTAAATATAAGATTGTAATTATTACAAAGTTATAAAAAGACAGCGTTAGGTACGTATTGTTTTCCAAATAACCAACAATATGCATTACATATAAATATTTAGAAAGAAGCATGTGTTTCGAGCATGCCTCGATACGCATGTCTAGGATAAATGGATATGCATTTCTGTCTCGTGTATATACATGGAGTAATGCACGCTAACATCACAAATAAGCTCGAATTTCCGTTTATCCTCCAAGTCGAGAAACTTTCGAGGAATTATCTTCACGTCTGTTCCGGTTCATGTAACGCGTCTAATTACTTGTCATCCGTTAATTAAAACTTTGTTACGATGGCACGTTCATCCGTACATAACGCCAGATACTCGTAGTTAACAAGCTCTTGAAATGTTTCCCCGATTAACTTACGCGATAACAATAAAAACGAACGGAGCAATCTCCGTCATCGCTCTTTTCCTCTCTCTTTCGCGCGCCCGCGCGATCGACATGTCCATTATATAAATTAATATCTTCTCACTTAATAACGAATTTAGCTTTGGCAGTAGAGTCCACTTATTGTTAGTTCACGCGCTCGTAAAGAAAAATCCAGCAAATAGATCTCTTCTTAGCAAGGGTGCAGTACGTATAACGGCGATAATACGCTCGCGCGTAATGTTCTAAAAAATAAAAAAAGAAAAGGGATATGCAAATTTTGCGGTATCACTGTAAATCCTTTCTCGTCATCGTGGGAACGAAAGTGATACGTACGCGAAATATTAGAACGGTACAGACGATACAACGGCAATACTATTTGATTACGAGAGACGACATATGATTATATAATAAATAAAATCTTTCATATATGTATTGATATTATCTATAAATAAATCTAAAATCAAATTTCGTAACAATTATATATATGTAGTATGCAACGTAAAGACATAATAATCAAGGACAAGAACACTGCGAGGTAATAATTTCCTTGAAAATGAGTACCTCAATCATGCGTATCAAGGGTCTGGGCGCGATAGACTTTATGTTTAAAGATAGCATAATAGGGTAACGTAGCACTGCTAGCTCGCAAAAAGTGCCTCATATACTGGTAACGATTTTATCAGTCTGTACGTATTACTTGACATTGTACAGTGGCATAACTATATCACTACTTTCATATCTACACGCTCTAAACAATGTAACGTTACGTAATGTTTGTGTTATACTGTTATAAATTGTACGACTACAACAGAGGAAACAGTTTTGTATATCACTCGGGTATTTCCTAAGAAATATGCGTAGAACATAGAACATAGAACATCGAACATTTAGAGCGTCATGCACATGCAGAACGTCGTTCTACATCGAAATGTTTCACATGACATGCACGAGGTCGAGTACAAAATTCAAATTTCACGATCGAGCGTGAGGTGCAAGCGAAACATCTAGTTAATAACTAAAATCATATTCTCTTTCTATCTCATGCTTAGGTCACTTTAAAACGTGAGCGGCAAATAAATACACAAAATGTCTTTTCGCGATATGCAATTCCTTCAATGATCATTTGTACAATCTACAAATCGAGGAACGTATTGTATTCACGATTAATTAGGCACATCGTCAACAAGAAGATAATCTATACACCATGTAAAAATAAATTATAGTCGTACATACACTAAGCAATGATGTGTGACTGTAAACGCTACTTCGATCACTTAGCACATCGAGAAAATAACACGAGAAAATAAAGTTTATGAAAGGAATACTCTATGTAAGTAGAAAAAAAGGTATACCCTCTTGCCAATGCGGCAACGGTGACTGTTGCATCCGAGACAAATCGAGAATGGAGAAGTCTTGCTTCAATAACAGAATCACATTTTCCGCGCAATATTTTCCGGAAAAGAAAAACTTGTTGATATTTTCTCCGTTCTCGATTCGGCGCATGGATGCTACAATACGATAAATAAACGAGGAACATCATACACAAAAAGATGCGGAAGCACTAAAGTGAATTCTCAGGATACTACACAACAACACTTTCTACACTTAGTCCGCCTTCCCATAATGTTGCTCTTGTATCGTTCAGTGACTTTGTAAGCTTTCAACTTTAATTTAACGTTTCCTGCGTGATCACTAATATCCTGACTGTGTGCCGAATTGCTTCTCGTCGTGTTCTTCGAGGTACACGTCTTTTGTTTGCTCTCACAACTTATAATGTCTGCATCGTGACTTACCGGGTGTATGTCTGGGCATGTCTTTATCACATGGCTGTCGCTATCTTGTTTTCTAAGAGGCTCTATCTCCATGCTAGTCTTTTTGTACGATGTATCGCTAATTTCCACATTTATTTTGTCCAGATTCGTGTCGGTTTTATTGTGTCTTCTCCGCAATGATTGATACTTTGGTTGATTTTCCAACAGGATTTCTGTGTACTGTATGTTTCTTATATAAGATTCACCTGGAATATCTTCATGAAAGTGTTCCATGATTAATTTGTCATTCGTTTTATCAGAGACATCATTCTTCATGTAAAACGTGTTCCTCGCAAAAGTTTGCGATTCTATTTGACACTTATGTGTCTCCTTACACATGTCGCATTCATCCTCGATAAATTCTCTATTATCCTTTTCAAAATATATATCTTTATTCGATACTGATTCGTTGTGGCATTTCGCATTTGTGTTATTCTCTTTCTCTATTCTATCTGTACTAGAGCTCAATCTGTTACCATCTTCTTCATCCGTTTTGTCGCCAATCTCGTCAGATTTCTCTGAACTCATAGCCTCGCCGCTCAACGTTTTCGTGCAACCGTCCGAATAAGAGCTCAACTTATTTTCCGAATAATTACTCAATCTGTCGTCGTGGAAGTACCCTGAGCTTGCGTTCGACTCAAAGTTACTCGCGTGTATTATGGCTATTCGCGGTATGATCAGATCGGGTGGTAATCCGTCAACGATCTCCGGGGCACTCGAATTTGAGGAAGATCGGTTCGCAAAATTACTGAAGGAATGATAACCTTGCTGGCCCTTGCTCTGCACCCAAGCCTCCGTTAAAACGTGGGACCGTTGCCACGACACGTCGCTATTACATCTGTTTTTCCTTACGCACCACTGTTGATCATCAGAGTCGGACCAAGAACGTAAGTGGCACTCGCTGGGACTCCTCTTAATGTCCGAGGCGTCTACTTCTAGATCCGCGTCCTCCTGCTTCTTATTTTGCACGATCAACTCTAGTCTGGATTTCAGTAGAGCGGGAGATACAGCTCGGTCAATGTGTCGCCTCGACATGTTCGACATTTGAGACAATCGCTGCATCGACGTTGTGTTGTCACCGATGTTGTTGCTGTCAATATGATCCGTATACAGATCTTGGACCTCTCCGGAAGTCAGCGCGTTTGGGCTCGGACTATCCATACTATCTGGCGTGTAAGGATCATGCTTAACAGGTATTGCGTGCAACAAATTAGATGAATAATCAATAGAATCCGCACGCGCGTTAGCATAACTATTACACTCAGGCAACATGGACAACAACTCCAGATAATTGTTGGGCACTCGGAAGCAAAACTCAGGTGCAATTGGTAAGTTACAGCAGTCTCTCATACCTGCATCCGAGATGAGATTAGCCTTCAAGTAGACTGGCTGTAAATGGCAAAAAAAAGACGAACTTTATGTATTATCGTGTCATGGCGAGATGAAAAGACGATATATGAAAGGTATGTATTGTAACTCAAGATATTGTAACATAAGGACCATATTATATTGTAACATGAGGATTCTATAGGAGAGGTAAGTGGTCTCAAGCTAACGTTTCGTCTTCGTTCAAAGGGACAATAATATACCATAGTAATGTACTTTTCAATCTGTTAACTTTGTCGATATAAAAGTTATCGAACATACGCGCACAACTTTAAAGAACCAATATTTTGAAATGTCATAATAATCATACTTTAGCAACCATTTTCCAAGTATAAAAATTATGATATTTTTTAGATATTTCAAAATTTACATCTCGCTACACGATTTCATCAACGTCTATAATATTGAGTTTGCAAATTGTAACACTGCCTGCAAATTATAATTGATAATGAAATTTAATATTGCATAATTAATTATGCTATTATCTATTTTACATGTATTAATATTTATTTTCTAGAACATGATGTTCCCAAAATTAAATTTTAAAATCAGCATTTGTTAAGAGGATTATTATTTTTCATTACGTTATCATGATAAAAAATAGTAATAAATGTTTTCGTGCAACTAAAATATTTATGTATCGTGTATAATGTTATGAAATGTTGTCCAGCATTAGAAAAAAATGCAAGAAGCGTTATAATGCGTATTGATAATTAGATTGAAAAAGTACAATTATTCCATGATAACGATAATGAAGCTGATAAGAGTTATGAGAGAAAAAGAAACAAGAGATTCAAAGTAACGTAGAAATATTTCAGGGTACTACGTGTGTTGGAGACACTACATTAAACAAGCCCCTATATGTTTATTGTCGAGATAACGAAATACTAACAGAATGAAGAGACGTAAGAAGAGATGTAGGGGATTTCAGATAAGAACAGACAGACAGTTCGTAGATAGGTACCTTAGTGCTTAGAAATTCATTCGAAACTCCAGAAAAACAGGCTGCACCATAATAATTGAAAGAATGAATCATCAGAATCAGAACTAGGCAGTGTGTACGTATATGTTTCCAGCATAATAAGTAAAAAAAAATGCCCTAGTATCGCTTCGTAAATGTAAAAAAGAGAAAATGCTGATTTGGAAAACTTTTAACTCTTACCTTGTGATCACCCATGCACGTACTTGGGCCGATTATACCATATTCCATTGCCTCGGAATTATCGATCTGTACAAAGAAATACAAGCGGTACGTTAGACTAACAAATTTTAGAATCGCTTTGAATCGATCGCGAATATAAATTTCATGGGAGCACGTACATCTTGGACTAGCGTTTTCGCAGTGGGGCTCAGTAAAACTCGATCGCACCAAGCTGGCACTCTTGTTTGCATGTAATTTACAGGCTCATTAATATCCTCTTGAAACGGATAACTTGGTACAAAGTTGATTGGAAACTCGAACAACCTTCCCCTAAAGTCTCCCAGTTCTTTGTCATACTCGCGTAACTACATAAATATTAATATTTTCATTACTGGCATTTCATTACTGATCTATCGATTGAATATATATGCATAAATGGAATATATCACTTACCCATTCACCGCCATTTTTTATGAAAACGTTCTGATGTTCATGGTGAGAAAATTCCTTTTTGCCTAATGTTAATATGAGATCATCATCTCTATTGTGAAATTGCAATTTTGAAATATTTCCCTTATTTGATAACCTCTTTTCTTGAGTATCTTCTGTCAGTTTCTATTGAAGATAAATTAAAGTGCTATAAGACATTGGACTTTAATATAATTAATGTAAAACTATCTTGAATCTATGTTATATTTAATATAATTATTTCATTGATATATACTAAAAATATATGTAAAAAAAGTACACAAAGTAAAACACGATTGTACTGTTAAATAATGTTGCTTTTAATAACATCATAATTAATTCAGAAAATATTAATATGCTAAAATTAACGTTTTTCTTGCTTTTTATCCAAATCTTATCGTGACTGTTTAAGAGTCTCACCTTTATCACGCCTGATGTGTCCGTTCTAAAATTAAAGTCGCCAAATAAAAAATACGGCACATTCGGATACTTGTCATTGTGAAATCTATCTAATGTGTGCTCGAGTGCTCTTCTGCGCGTTTTACTGTATACCGATGGATACTGTAGAGAAATTGTCAAATTAAAAATATAAATCGACACGCACACAAAACGTAAGCAAATGTTTACAACATTCGTGAAAATTCCTTACATTTTCCATAGCAATGAAATTGCTCGCATCATGAAATAAGTGTATGTTTATGAGATCAAAAACTGTTCCACTAATACTCCATCGCGTGCGCAGAAAACCCTTTCTGGACCATTTGCATTCAGGGAAGAACTCTTGAGGAAACTTAGCTTTCTCTTTGGTAGTAACTGCTTCTATGTTGCCCGAATGGACTTCTTTTCCAGTTACAGGTACAAAAGTGCACTCTAAAATAGCACAACAATTAGAAACCTATTGCGCATGATTATCGAGAGCTATTGAAAATAAAGTTATATGCGATGTACCATTAAAATCCCACAATAAAACATCGCTCAGCGACTCGTGCACGAAGTAGAAATTTCCTAGAGCCTATAAAAAAAACTCGATAAGAATACTGATTCGTTTGGAGCGTGCGATCGTGTATTCGACGCAAAAGACATATGCCAGAACTCACTGTGAAATGCTCAGCGGATGAATAATCCTCATCGAGGAATACCCTAATTTTGTCGAACAACCTTAATTCTTCCGATGACATAAGTAATCTGTAAATAACACATTTTAGCGTCGCGTTAAATTACAGTGGGAAAACTTCGATTAAAAATCTCTTATAAATATATTTTTCAAACAACTTTTTTTTTTATATGTAACATATGAATTTCTTCCCCGCCAATGTCATACAATCGGCTTATCTTTTGAAGTGACTCGCTCAACTATAGAGCTTGACGCGTGACGCATCTATTTTAATCCCTTTCTGCCAATTATGCGTTAAATGACAATTAATATCATATATGTGGGAAGAGAAAGCCGTTTGTTTTGGTATATTTATAAAAGGTCTAGATATAACGTCGATACATGATGATAAAGATCAAAAGTTAAACGTTATAGATACGACCAGAATATTTTACAAAAACAACATATCGCGTGTGCATATAGACTCTTATCTGAACAATTTAATTACAACCAAATATTATAGCACTTGGAAACCTTCCAAGAAGCTCCAATAATAAGATCATAACACGATGCCTTCGGAGATCAGCAAAAAAGGTTCCCTATGAACGCTACGATATTCTTTAATATTAAATAACAAATAATATTAATTACTGAAATATTATTTAATATTAATGAATAATTATATGTCTATTCCTGATAATATTATATGAATATTACACGAGAAGTAATATTGTTTACTTTAATATTTTAAATTGTCGGGATTATATAACTTTTAAATGTAATAATTACAAAGTTTATAAATATTTTATGTATAGGTCACATAAATTTTTGAACATAAATAATATTCGTAGAACATTTTCATAATATTTCGCGGATATTGAAATAATATACCAGGAATACTAAGTAACATTAATACAATATTTCTACAATATTATAAAATATTATATTCTCGGAATATTATTTTAATAATTGATCTAGAACTGACTCATTAGAAATAAATTATAGTGTAATAAATTAATGCCTCAAAAACTGGATGTTCGCGTGTAAAGTAGTATATCAAACAGAAATTAAATACAAACGTTTCGATCCTCAATGTTTTGGATCATCTTCAGTATATATAATAATTATATAAAAAATATAACGGTAGTAAACAATGTAAAATAAATTGCGCAGATCTCGACTATTCCATTGCTCATATGGTGGTTGAGTTTTATCTTATTAATTTATACTGTGATTTATTAATTTAATGTTATTTTAATTTTTAATAATATTCGTATAATATTCTAAGAATATTTGTAGCGCTTATAGGGTTCCACGCCGTGCGCAACTTATCACGCCGCATATGAGAATTTATTGCGCGCTTTATTAGACGTGACAATAATGATAAGTGTGCGCCTGTTTATTTCTATAAAGATATATCACGAAGATGTACGACCGAAGTCGGCGAAGTGGCGAAGATGTAGAATGTGACGTTTACCTAACAAAGTCCTCCACGTGCCTCATACTCTGCTCGTAATTCTTTCCACCTACTTCTTGGCAGTGCAGCGCTATAAATTTCGGATCCAGCCTCGATATGGTCTGAAAAAGCAAGTCCGCTGGTTAAAAAAAGAAAAAAAAAAGAAAAAAAATCGGGCCGCGTACAGGCTGGGCTGGTACTTACGGATAAAAACTCTTCCGTCCATATCTTCAGCATGACACTAGGCTGCAAGGAGAATCGCTCGTATCAATCTATGAATCCTTCATACCTCGTGCACTTTAAAGAAAAGCTTAATGAGATGTTCGAGGGCGCGCGCGAGATATATTAATAGATCGTTAACGTCATGCGGCAAGGATATTTTATCGGCGCGCACACACCGCCAACCCTTGATGCGGCGACAAAAAGACCCGGCGACGGGACTTCTTCTCTTCGCGTTTCGCGTTAATGATGATAATCGATCGTGGGCAACGGAGAATTCTCTCTCTCTCTTTCTCTTTAGCACGCGCGCGCGCGCGAGCACGTGAATACGGCAGCCCGTCTGGATGAAACGGACCCGTGCCCCGCAGCCCGGCATCGCGGAGCGAGAAATTGGCACTACGATGGAAGTATCAACAAACGTCGGTGAGCGCACGCGAGAGTCGATATCGGGCACGCGTGTTTCCAATCTTCCAGTCCGCGTCACCGTCCAGAGATTACCACGGCCTACACAACAGAAATATTTTGTAGATATTTATGTTCAAAACGGTACTCGTCAAAATTTTTCTGTTGAATCTTTTACATACTCGAATATTAATTCAACATAATGTTATTATGTTATTTAAATATTTCGTGTTAAAATATTCAAAAATATTAATGTTCAATATATTTTATCAGAAAAGATGCTCAATTCGGAAATTCAAAAAATTAATGAAATTTTGGTAGTACATAGAGGAGATCCTAACAGGTAACCATTTTTTTTAGCCCGAATTCATCCTGAAAGAATAAAATCAACCTGGAGATTAGTCCATTTTTCATTTTTATTTTATTACTCTCCAACAAAAGGAGATAGAACAAAATTTTAGAAAGAAAATTTCTTTCTTTTAATAAGATTTATCAATTAGAAAACTTATCAATTGTTTAAAAAATTATACAAAATATAGATAAAAAAAGCAAAAATTGTTTAAAATACATTTTGAAATAATTAATAAGTTCTTTAATCGATGAATTTTTTTCAAAGATTAATTTTATTTAAAAGATTGATCTTTATCCCTTTAGAGAATTCAGACAGCAAAAAAAATTTACTACATATCAGAATACACTCAATGTACTGACAGTTTCATAATTTTTTGAATTTTTGAGTTGGAGGCCTTTTCTTGTTAGTGCCAAAGTAATTTAAATAAATAAATAACAAAAATAACGTAGTTTTCAAATTGTCACAATGTTACATTCTTTTGTATTAATTTTGTATATAATATTTGTGTTGCTTTCTTTCGTTGCTTCGAAACATATTCAGCTTGTGTTAAATTAAGATAAAAATTTGGATGGACCATCTAAAACATGCAATATATGATAAATGTAACACAAATTTTCCAATTGTATGTTATTGTCATTATTTATTCCCATTGTACTGGACTGTGGTGGTAGCTTGAATTTTAAAATAAAATAAATTTTATCTGAGATTGGAGAATTTACTTAAGTATGTTTTGGCTATTCAATAGATATGAGCTAATAGTTATCAAAATTAAAAAAAATGAAGGTTTCTTAGATCTCTTGGGTTTATTCTTTTTTTTCTAATTAATGGAAAAAATTTTTATGGCAGATTTTTGCTCTGAAACCAGTTGCAAAGAAGAAAATAACGAACAATTTGGTTTTTGCAGCGAACAAAACTATATTTTGCTACAATTTTAAATAAATAATTTTTAAATGAGTAAGTAAATATAAATAAATTTTTGCACGTGGTGCTACTTCCTCATCATATTTGCAAATAAGTATTATAAAACATGATTTTATATAAGACTTAAGAGTAAACAAATTAAATGACTATTAAATAAAGTCTATTTTATACGATTTAAAATTTGCGACAGAATTCAAGATAGAATTCTATTTATAATTTTATATACCAAATTATAAAGATAATTATAGACTTATAGATGAAAAAAATTGTTATATTACACAAACTATAATTTAATTTAAAAGTATGTAGATATAGAATATTCGATTGTTTCTTTCTTTGATATAGTTGAGTTATTAAAAAAATATGGAATTTCTCAAATTCTGTCTTCTGGAATTTCTGCAAATTATAAATCGTTTAAAACAGGTTTAAGACAATTGTGCTCAAATTTTACATACATACTCAAACATAATAATAAAATAATCTATGAAATTTTTATATTTTTAGTAACGTTTTGAGATATGATACATCCTTAACACAATTTTAAAATAAATTGGAAGTGGCAACGCGAACAAGCTATACAGTAAATTAATACAGGACAAGGATTTCAGAAAACTATAGCCTTTTTTACAATTGAAAACGCGAAATCCATAGGGAAGGCTCGCTACAGTACAATCAGTGAGCTCTCTGTAGTCTCTTTGTCGTGTATTGTCTACTTTCGACCTGATTTTTTTTTTTTAATAAAAAAACTCGCAACTCACACGAGAATATACGCGAATATATCGCACTTCATTGTTAACCGACTATCGACATCAGGCATTATTAAGAAAAAAAAATCAAGAGAATAATTTTTTTTTAAGCGATAGAATTTAGCTCAACAGCAAGATCGAAAAATGATCCTCTGAATATCAACAAAAACCCTTGATTTCTCAACAGCATAAAAGAAATTCTCTGAAAACTTCAGATTTTTCATATTTTTTTCTGGTAGTGAATATCCTATGAATACGAGCGCGCTTATCGTCAAAATTATTTATGTAGATTATTTTTTCGCGGTGGAAAATTGATATCAGGAACGCAAAACGAATTGAAAAGCACTACGGGAAGCGAATCTCTCAATTCGATCAATCGTTGAACAAGAACTCCTTCATTTCAAGTGCGTAGTTCGTCGTGCGGACAGATGCTCGAAAAACACGAAGAGAACGATCTTCCGTTCGACATTTCTAGAAATGAGCGTTACGGAGGACAAAGGAAAGCTTTGTAAACATATTTTTCAACCTTTTACAAGTTACATAATACCGCTAACGATTTATTTCACGATGTTGCATTATCGCTTTCACGTAAGAAATTATCATACATATATACATGTATTCATTGCTTGTTAAACACAGCAAGAGTGTCAATAGAAAGAAGTAGCAAAAGTAAGAGGTGTAAGGATGGTACCACCAGGGCTCAACGTATTTAAAATAACATTGTTTGAAATATGTATGCAAAACAGTTATTTAGTATTTTATTACTTTAAATAACTTCTTGTGAACTTCTCATTTTAAATAGAAAAAGAAAGAAACTGTTTAATTCTAAATAAGTATTTAAATAAGTTTTTACTGCTGATTAATTTCGATTGGTTTTCTTTATTGAAACAAAAAACAAAAACCAGAGTTGTAAACAGAGGTCGATCGTATTTAAAACAACATTATTTGAAATACGTATTTAAAATAAAATACAATAATTATTTACCATTTATCAATTTAAATAATTTCTTATGACTTATTTTTCATTTCCTATTTTAAATAAGTTTTTGGAATCCATTTTATATTTCTTATTTTAAACAAGTCGTATCAATTATTTTACCGACCTATACCGAAAACCTGTTTCGAAATTTCTCGCAATCAGCTGTTCGAAGAGACGCAAAGGAGGATCTTTCTAAAGATTCGAAAACTTTCAAGGAGGAACAAAGTGTTCTATCTCTTGAGCAATCGTCAATTTTACACGACGCAATGCGAAATTTCGGAGCACGAGTGTATGTAGGACATATTTTGAAGTCAAGTGGATGCAATGTCATTTAAATGACATCGAATTCCAAAACTTCTAAATGTCGGGAGCATCAAGGTCGCATTTGGTGGTTCGAAACTTTCGGCAAATTTGAAACGATTCGCAGATCACGCACCGAGAGCTAACAAACCGTGTGACTTGACATCGATCGTACACAATGGAAAACAACTTATGTTTACGTTAAAAACGGTTCTCGTCAAAATTTTTGTGTGGAATTCTTAAAATGCCCGAGTGTTGATTTAACGATAATTTAACATAATGTGATTATTTTTTAAAATATTTTGTGTTAAATTAATATTCAAACTGATTTCATTTCTTAATGAAAACAATGTATAGGTAAATAAACAAAAATATTACATAAAAATAATGTAGTTTTGGAACGTTAATTCTAAGATAAAATGAATGAAATGAATGTGACAATATATTATAAACGTTAATTTTACTGAAGAAATATGCTTCCATAATTTGTTTTCAAATTGTATCAAAGTGTTACAGCCTTTGTATTACGTTGAGAAAAAAGTTGAAACATTCAAAAGCAAATGCTACTTGTGATTTCTTTTTCAATATTTATTATGAACAAATTTAATTACAATGACAGAATATATATTTCTGTAAAACGTATTTCATTTTTCTTATCTAATTAATCTCTAATTAATTTACTTGCTAGAAATAAAATTTTATTTCATATTCCGCAAATAAATTTTTAAGCATCTTTTCCTCAGAGTAATTTATTTACGTTAATTACATGTAATATAATACAAATTTTTCACTTCCAAATTTTCAATGAAATAAATGTATACCCCATAAATAAGTACCCTTACCTCAGTGTACAATTTGTATAATATTTAATAATTTAACATAATACTTATGTTAAATTATTAAATATCATACAAATTGTCAATTCCACATTTTCAATGAAATAAATTGATATTCGACAAATAAATTGTTGCAAATCTTTCGATCAGTGTAACTTGTACATAATAATTATGTTAAATTATTAAATTTTAACACAAATTTTCCAACTCAAGATTTAAAAACAATAAATTTATATTCCACATTTTTAAGAAACTTTTTCTCATCGTAACTTTGTATGTAACATTTATGTTAAATTATTAAATTCAATACCAACTTTTCCATTTAAATTTTCGTATTAATTTAATACGGGACGAATATATTATAGAGTAACGCGTATTTCTATGTATAGCACGTGTATACACGCATTTAACATGTATTGCATATCCCGTTTGGGACATGCAACACACATGTTAAATTCAACACAAATTTTCCAACTGTGTAATGAAGTATGCGCGCAATTAAATACGTGGAGGAGAGCAAGAAAGAGAGAGATAGAGGCGGGAATTATGAAGGGAGGGGGGTGGGGGCAGGAAGGGGAGGGGGGCCGGAGAGCGTGGCGATCGAACGGCCCGGGCCTTTAAATTTCGTCGCGGAGCGACTTTCTCGCGGCCGATCGGGCGCGGGGACGGGCTACCTAAAACGAGCCGATCGCTCGGCACGTGTGTTTCGATCGCGAACGGGTTGCCGCGGGTATGCACGAATGTACGAAAAAATCCGCGACGCAGCCAGCAGCGGCACCCGGCCGGCTGGTGAGACGAGCGAGGAGAGCGGAGCGACGGACGGCGGCAAGTAGGTCGTGTGCGTGTCGCGTGGATAAGTAATCGCGCGAAATCGACGAGCGCGATCGATCGATCGGCCGTCGCGCCGGCCGCGCCTCGCCGGTTACGCGGTATCACACGCGAAAGAGAGAAAGAGAGAAAAACGCAACGTACGTCGGTCATACGTAAAGGCGCGCGAGTTACCTCTTCGAAGATGCTGCCGACGTTCGCGGTGATGAGGAGGACCGGGACCCCGTTGCCCGCCATTCTCGCGATGGTGGTGGTGGTTGTGACTCTGGCTTCTGGTGCTCGTGCCCGAGTCTCTCTCTCTCTCTCTCTCTCTCTTCTCTCTCGGGGCACGAACCTACGTCAGGTCGCACCGCGACGACTGTCGATGGACGACTGATGATCGACTGGTCGTTGGCTGTCGTTACGACCCGTTACTCACACTCGAGTCGCGCACGACAGCACCGCACTACACTGTGCTGAACTATAAACTGACGGCGACGGCGACGGATGAACACTGGCAGCAGTAGCAGCACTTGCCGCGGCCGGGCCGCACGACGACGACTACTACGACGACGACGACGACGACGACGACGATGACGATCGACGGCGGCCGCGCACGTCGCACGCACCACTCGTCGCACACACCACTAACAACAGGCTCGCTCTGTCGGTCGCTCGCTCGCTCACTCGCTCGTTCGTTTTGCTCGTCCGTCGTCGCTTCCCGTCGCTCTACGTCACTCTCTCCTTCTGTCTTCTCCACTTATCGCCGGGCCTCTCGCAGGAGCGTGCTCTTCCAGCTCCTCTCGGGAAAGCTTGTGCAACTGGAGAAGAATGAGGAAAAACACATATACCGCGGCGAAGATGAAGACGTCGAACAGAATCATCCTCCACGCCGTGAGAAAGCCGCTCTCGCGTATCGCGCGACCTCGACGCTGCCGCGCCGCGAGTACGAGCGCATCATCCTCGTCGAATTCTCCGCGGTCTCGCGGGAAAAAGAAAAATCAGAGAAAAGAGCACACAACGCGGGAGTCTTCTCCGTTCCTTCCTTCCTTCCTTCCTTCCTTCCTCGTGAGTACGGTCGCACGTTTACGTCGCGGTCGCACCGTGCCGCGTCGCACAACACGGTGTTGCGTTGGCGCACACCGAGAGAGAAAAGTCGCGTCGCGCGCGCCGGTAAATATATCCCTCTATCAGACCGAGACAAGGCCACGCCTACCGCGCGGACGTCAATAGGCAGTGCCGTGCCTATATCGCGCGTGCCGGCGGACTCGCGCGTGCTGCGATCGAGTCGTCGTCGTCGTCGTCGTCGTCGTCGTCGTCGGCGCGGCGGTGGCCTCAGGCCGTCGATCGCTGACCGCCGATCGGGAATCGATTTTTTTTTCTTCGTCGTCAACGAGCCGACAAGTAAATAGAGAGACCGGTGACATTAAGATGATCGTCTCTCCGCCGCGCCGCGGACGAAAATAAAAATCTGTCGGCGTCTGAATGCCGCTCGCGGACAAAGAGGCCGGCGTTTATCTGTTTATCTCTTATTAGTAAATGAGTTTCTAATTCGATTTGAAGACTTAACACAGGCGAGAAGTAACAAAGTTGAGAGGAGTAATCTCCACCACGCGCCGCTGAGATAATAGTAATTTGCTTCAGTTAACGGAGACGATCGTTATCTGAATGAATAAATATTGCAAAAATTGCCGGGTAGAAGAGAGAAAGGGAGAAACGCGGGAGACACGTAATTTGACGATTATAAAAGAGGAAAGTTCAAATTGATTGGACTGCTCTCGCTAAAAAGAAAAGCTTGAAATCATCTGAGCACATTTGAGGAATAAAAAATTGCATCGCGCCGTACATTGAGAGGAAAAAATTCTTGATCCAATTGGGTATGTTGTTACTATTCAAATGGCTTATTTACATCACACGAGTCAGTATTACTTGAAGAGAAAAATATTTATAGCTATAACTGCGTACACAGAAAAAAAATACTGTTGAATCAACAGCATCAGTCTAATTGGAAATATTTTGTAATTTAATAACAGTATTAATGAAACAAAAAAATTAAAAGTAAAAACAATAATAAATATAATTGAATGAAGAAAATTTATTCAAATCAAATTACGTATTAATTCATATTACAGCATTTCTTCTCGATATAGTAAAATAATTATATCCAGAAACTCCAATTTTTTAGTTATTACTGCTACAATTAGTAATAATAATTTTATGTTTCTATAAACTATATGAAAAAATTGAATTATAAATTATAATAAATTGTAATTTCAAGTATTAATAAAATATCAAGATATGAATAGCAAAAATAAACATTTTTATATAGTAAATGTAATCACAATTATAGCAAATAAAATCTTTGAACATTTAATTATTATTTTTGTAATAATGATAACTATTAACTGTAATATTTATATGGTTTAATATAATATTAAAATAACTATATAGTTGATACGAAGATGACTATTAATTACGGCAATCATTTTTTTTTCTCATTGTTGGTTTGATATATGTACATAGAATAATAGACATAAGAATTAACAAGAAACGCCTTTTTCAATAACATTTCGATAATAATGTTACAATTTCATAATAGTAACGATAAGGTTAGGAAGAATTTGAATAGTCATTTTTAACAATCAATTCACGATTATAAGTGATAGTAATGAGAGCAGGTGGGATTATCAGTCCTTTATGTTACTTAAGTCTAAAAAATTCTGACTTCCACTTAAAGATATATAAAACGTTTCAAAGCATTAAGAAAATTATTTTAAAAATTACAAATTGTTTTATATTGCATATTCATTAATTATATTTTCATTAGAGCACATGTCTACTTTTTATTGAAATAATTTTTTATTACTTTTATGAAAGTAGTTGGCGACGATTTTCCATCTGGATAAAAAATTATTTCAATAAAAAATAGACATGTGCTCTAATAAAAATATAATTAATAATGAAATAAGAAATAATTAATTAAAAAACTGAATTTTTTTATTTAAGTACTTTAAATATTCAAGATGACTTATTTAAAGTTTCATTGTGATGCAGAGATTAATTTTTTTAAATAAACATTATTTATTTATTTATTTACAAAATAACTAAACAGACAATGCCCATAAAACTTTGTATAAATCATCTTGAATATGTAAAGTACTTACATAAAAAAAAATTTTTAGATTTTTCCTTATGTTATGAAAAAAATTTAATTTTTAATAACAAATAAAGTAAACAAACTACAACAATAAAATGTTATTAAATAAAAAATAATTTATTTAAAACGTTAATATTAAACATCTTTCCAAATTTTATTTACTTTGCAGGGACTGTATCTCCAATACATTCTTAAAGATTACGAGTTTAAAAATCACATATACGGGATATGTGGGTTTGTTTTCGTGATCTGTCACTTACGACGAGTCTGTCGCTCTCACACGGAGCCACACGACATCCCACCATTATGCATTACTCATTGAAAAATAACTTGTATTATAACTTCACTCGTTACGTAACGAGTCAAAGTAATACGTTACTTTTGCGTTACTTTTGCTCGTTACATAACGAGTCAACTACTGAGTTACTTTTTTTTCAATGAATAAACGCACATTTCAATGAATAACGAGTTACTTGTCAAAACTATTCCAAACTATTTCCAAACTTGGTGTTACCATTGTCATCATGAAAAATTGTAACGGTATTACCCAATCGTTATTATAAAAGAAGAAAAGTAACGGGGTGATTCGTTAATACTTCGTAATACTCTATTTCCCATCTCTGTAAAACAGTTACTTGAACTAGTACTAATAACATAATTATTTGAATCAAGTCTTTTTTATCAGTGTAGATATTCATGACAAAATATATCGCGTCACGTCGTGATATCGGTAATCGACAAATATCAATGGACCACTCGACAGGGATCGATATCTTCCAGCATCACGGCGCGGCGTGCCTTTGGTCGTTTCTGGCACAGGCGGAGGATGACAGAACGAGGGCTTTTACGCGCGACCGGCGATCGGCGTTATCGGTGAACGGCCAATATGTTGTCTCTCATTCGACGTCGCCGCCACAGATGCCAGGAAAATCCCCGGAGACGGGGAATTTGAGAATCGCGCGTAAATATCGCAGTTTTATTCATCGGGTAAATTTCGAGATTTCTCGGACGTAACGTCGATTTCGGGAGAGCCTTGAATTCCATGATGAGATCGGAAACGTCATTCCGGATATTTATCGGCATACGTGATCGACAAAGTCGAAGCGATGACTGGATGAAGGTCTTTTTAGAAAAAGCCACATTGCGCGTAATTCTATAAGACGATGTGCAATCCCAACGTTTTCTTTGAAAGATTCTGAAAGAGAAACTTATATTTGAAAAGGAAAGAAAATTATAATCAAAGAGAAACGCAAAGAAACCTGGTCAAAGTAGGATGTTGCTGATGCTTTTTTTTCTATAATTTAAATTATATTCGAAATTATCGTTTTTGCAATCTTTTTAGTTTGTCATAGTAGAAGCGCAAAGATAAGAGAACGTCTTTCTTCGCTATAATGGTTTTTGTTACAGTGTCTTTTTTCTACAACGTTCAAATAAATGTAATTCAGTATTTTATGTAATCTGGACATACAGTTCGCGATGTGTCATGCTATATTTTTTATATTAATTGGACGAACGTTAAATATCATAATTCGATTATGAAAAAGAAAATTTTGATTAAATATAATATTAATAGAAGTTTCTATTTCTATTTACAACAAGTAACATAAATAAATATATGTATAAAATAGAATGCGTGTCTGCAATAGTCTTTTTCAATATTTTTTTTAATTATTAGATTGCACTTTTTCTGCTTTTTATTTTTCTACGTACTGAGAAAAAAAATTGTTAACTTGATTAAAATTTTTCAATTGGATTGAATTTCAAGCATTTATACATTTAAATCAAATACATACGTAGTTAAGTCAAATATATAAACTAAAGTTCAAGTATTTCACGTTTTTAAATCAAATACATAAATAGTTGAACTGGAAAAATTTAATCGAGTTTAAAAATTTAATCAAGTTAATAACTCTTTATGTATCTTTGTACTTTGCACTTTTTTTATTCCTCTTTTTCGAATTTAAAGCCTCTGAAGTATTTTATTTTAAATAATAAAAATGTAAGAAATGCAATTAAAAAAAAGTAATTTCCAACGAATCTTCCTCTAAATAACAGCTTACTCTAAATAACAACTTCCTCTAAATGACTTTAAAATGTCGAAAATAAAACATTCCGAATTCATTGCCAAGTTGTTGTTTTATTTTAGAAGATGTCTGAAGGCGAATTTAAATACTCTTAACCAATTGTGTTTGCTTCGAGATATTCTTTAATAAAATATAAATTTAACACGTTTCTTCTTTCCAAGCTCTCTCAAAAGATAATTTATGCTCACGTACACATTATTTATTCTCGAATCGAAATTAATATATTCTTTGTATCATAAAAAAAAATTAATATTTAATTTGCCAATCGTCAATTTTATTTTATAAAGGGATCCGAAAAGGTAGAAAATTCCTGAATGCTCGATCGCGCAGTGTTCTTGAATCTTTTATGAGCATGATTTTTTAAACAATCCGGATTATAGGTATTCTGGGAAAGACGCGAGGTGTGAATTTGCGTAACGAGGTGTAGCCTTATTTAGTTGACAATTTTCGCTCAATTGGATTCCCTGATTAGCGGTTAGGCGGCACTGCGTTTTTCGACCTTCTATAAAAACTTATCTGGCATCAGTGGAGTGTCGTGATAATGAGCGGGACGGAAGTTTCAGTAAAAGTGTGCCATCGTAATGTGTGAAAGGCGATAATAATAGTTGCGTCAATGAAAGCGATTACGTTTGCTGGGAACTTGATTGGTCGTATCAACGAACGTCATTATCATATGCGCGTGAATGTTATATGCTGCGAGATAAATTGCTCGCAATTCTTAACGTACGAAAAGAAATAAATAATAACAGAGTCGTAAATTGAGATTTATTATAGTTCGAAGATAACGATAAAAATAGAAGCAAACAATCGTTCCAGCATTTGTTTCGGCAAAACATAAAAATATCGTTGCATTAAGAAATCGGCGTCTGATGCAACAAGCCTGCTAATTATCTTTTTCTTTTTAAACACGACTCTTAATGTCGCTAAAATGTCCGCGATTGCAATCAAAAATTCTTTAAATATTTTTTTTACAGAAAAGTTACAAGCTACATTAAACGTATTTTTATGTCTCGCTGTACACACTGTGGAAAACATTTTGTATTTACGTTAAAAATGATCCTTGTTAAAATTTCCGTGTTAAATTTTTGACCAAGTATTAATTTAACATAACGTGATTATGTTAATTGAATATTTTGTATTAAATTGATATTTAACATTTCTCAGTGTAAATATAAGATTGTAATTCGCGGACAGAAAAAATTAGTAATTCAAATCAATAATTCATCGAGACAAAATTTCTTCACGTATGCAAATTATGTCTATTTAAGATTATAAATTCTTCCGAGAAGATTTTATATTCTTCCTCATATGTGAAACAATCAATTGTTCATTTAATACTAATTTTTTTCTGTGTGAGAAAGAATAAATAAATAACATAAAAATAATGTAGTTTTAAAACATGAAGTCTCTCTAAATTCTTTGGAGTAAAATCTCACACTTTTAGAATGAGTTTTACTCTTCAGAAAAAAAAATGCCACCAAAGAATTTAGAGAGAAGATAAATAAAATGTACGTGTCAAATTATAAATGCTAATTTTACTGAAGAAATATATTTCCATACTGTTTTCAAACTGTCTCGAAGTATTGTACTTTTTGCATAATATTTGTTATTTTTTAATATATTCTTGCGTTAAGTTAACAATTTAAAAAATTTGAATAGACAGATTGGGACATGCGATATATGTTGAATGTATGTAACTATACATTTTTATTTCTGGCTTTGTTTTTTTTTTTTTTTTTAAATAATGTTTGAAACACGCTGTCTCTCTGATGTATCATACGCTTCACTTATAATATTTACAGAAATTGTTCTATAAAGTGCGCATGTTCGTGGGAAGCGGAATACATCTCGCAATCAGATCGAATAAATGCTGAATACTTTAAATTCAATATTTCGAGCGTTAAGTGTGCGATAAATATTCATCGGGCACTCCGACACATTTATCAAGATTATATTCCGAAAGAGGGGTTCCAGGAATTTCGCGAGATAACATCGCCAAGTAATACGGTCCTGGAGGCGGTCTGTGTGTAGTCGGAAGCGACGTTTCAGCCGCGCATGTGAACGAGGAGCCGCGCGGGCGCCCGTGTGCTCCGTTTCGCCTCGATCCTCTCACATATCTCTTTTTTTTCCCTCCCGGCCAACGTCGTTGATCCCGGGCGTAATATCCCGCACGTCGTCCAGCTGGTCCATCCACCGGCCTATCGTTGCACCGTGCGTGCGAGTGCCGAGGCGCTAATACACGCGTGGTGAGCAAGACGTGGCGAGTTTATCGGACTGCGGGCTTTGACCGTCGTTACAGTTTTCACTGTGCATCGCATTGACCCGACCAACCGGCGGCCGGGTGTCGTCTACCGCCAACGCACATCGCGGCGGACGGGTCCGGCTTCCGCGAGCACGTCTGAACCTCGGGCACGTGTGCCTTCGGTGCGTGCGTGCGTGCGTGCGTACATGCGCGCGTAGTACGACGGCGACGCACGCGCGACGAGGTCGCGGGCGGTCGACCGACCGACCGATCAACGACGTGGTGAATGACGTCGGGAGGAGTTGCGTCGGCGGATTTTCGGAGCAGCAAACAAATCGCTCATTAGATCGAGTGCGTCGCAGTGCGCGAGGCTAGATTCGCCGTGGGCAAATCCTTTCGCGTAAACACGGCCGAGGTAGTATTCAGACCGCCTCACCTAACAATCGATAACCGCGCTCGCTCGATTTCCGCGACCCCGTCGGGAAATTGAGGCGGCACGCCAAAAATATCGAACGGCGTTCGCTCGGGGCTCTTTCTTGGATTTATCACTCACGAAGCTGTTGTACACGCGGTGTCTGCCTCTCTCTCGACTTCGTGATGCTAGGCTGAGTCGTGCATTAATTGTTATAGAAGATAAAATCTCAAAGAAGAGAGTGGCGTGTCTTTTAATTCTCTCAATCGTATTGCTTTACGATACTGTTTATAGTATTCTCCTTCATTTTTTTTTTTTTTTTTTGTATAATGAACGAAGATTGATGAGCCTAAGATTTTAATAAATCATCCTCCAGTTTTAATATCGCATTCGAGAAGCTAAGAGTAGTAAGTCTAGAATTATCAGCTTTGACGTATTTGTTTTCACAACACTAATGACTTATTTATTTATTTATCGCTGCTGATGGAACTCTGTGGTAGTCGAAACGTATAAATCTTTCGTATTATTTTTCTGATGTATTGTTTTTTATACATCAGAACTGGATGTTTGGAATATGTAACTACAATTAATAAACAATTAATTCTTAATAAATCATATTATTTTGTTTGTTGTTGACTTTATTATTTCCTGTATTTCTTTGATGTATTTATATCATTTTAATCAGAAAAATAAATCGCATCCAAGCTTCCATACATGACCGTTTGAAAGATAGTAGCACAGTATTCCTTTTCATGTATTATAAATGCAAATTAGAATAGAATAAAGCTTGCTTAATATTTTTTGTATAAATAAAACTGTATAAATAAATAAAATTTTCTTTTTTTAAAATAAAAGGTCTTTGAAATAAACCAGAGGCCAGTTTTATTTCATATCTTAATCTTTCTAAATTTATCACCAATTGTAAAAGAAAAATTTTTTTTAATGAAAAGAATAAAACTTTCTTAAGAAATACATTTTGATGCAAACATTTGTTCGTTCTCGTTTAAGTAAAAATATTTACTTTTAAAAGTAAATACAAATCTTATTATCTTAAGTATATAATATTGTATTATTATATTTTTCACATTTAAATAATATTTTTACAAATAAGCTAATATTATTAAACTTAATTAAATTGTTTTCTTAGATTAAAAAATCTGTTTATTTTAAATATGAAAACAATCTAACAGTAAATATTTTCTGGAACTGCATAAAAAAAATATTTGATTAAAAATCTTTTTTTAATTTTATACACATAAATATGTAAAAAATTTTTAACTTAATTGCAGGTAAATAAATTGTTAGAATCCACTGAACTGAAATATTTTGTTGTGTAAAATACAATTTTTTGGTTTTAAGATTTTTTTTTATATTTATATACGTATATTTATATTTATATTTTTATATAGTACACATTTTTTTCATATTTATATACATTTATTTATATCTATTTATTTAAATAAAATCTAGCTTTTAAAAAGTCATCCACGATTCTAACATTTTGGAGATTTCTCTTGGCAAAATTTTCAAACTTGATTTTCTCTACTTTGTTGGTAAAAATTAAAATATATTGGCATTGTTGTACATAATTAATAAGCCAAGAAAATAACTGCTATGACGAAAAGAAAGATATCTGAGCAAATTTCCAACCGAGATTGCATCGCAATTCGTTGCAGAAAGACTGAAAGTTGCATCGCGAACAACAAAAGTTCTCAGCATTGCGCCTGACTAATACTAATGCTGTATCCCTGGAAAAACTATCGGGAGCAATTGATACAGAGGGGAGTGTTCCAGTCGGGAACAGTGTTTATTTTTCTCACGTGCTATGCGCATCGTTCCACGTGCTGCCGGGCTCAATAATAGCAAAACCGGAGGCTGCAACGCGATTTTTACACCAGATGCTGTATATGAGTCACGCAACGCATATACGGTATTGATACTGACAAACGGATATCACGTGTACGAGTTCCGCTGAAAATCCCAATCAACAAAGGCGCATTAATCGCGCACTGTTTCATAGTAAGTAGAAATCGTGTCTTTTGTGCAGCATGCATCGCTTCTAAGAAAGCTGGTAGCGTTTTCAATTCGATTACGAGGAAATCACATTTCATGAAAATGTTTTTGAACACATGAAGAACGTGAATTGAACATTTTTGATCCAAAATTAATTCTTTTGATAATTTTTTTCTGAAAGTATCCCAAAAACACTTATATTTAATTCTAAATTAAAATTAAAAAATTGATTCTTTTGATAGTTTTTTCCAAAAATAATATCCGAGACATTTAAATTTTAATTAAATTCTCAACTAAAATAAAAAAAATTGTTCTGCAGATTAATTTTTTATTTTTAATCAGAATTAATTTAATATTTTAATGTTTCGGTTAGTTTTTGGAAAAAAATGATTAAAAATAATAAATCGCTAAATGATAATTAGATATATTCTTTCAATAAAAAACTATTTTTATATATAATAAAATTATTATTCATTTATTCTTATTTTTAATAAAATATCGCCTATATATAACATTATATATGTATATTTATATAATTTGTGACAAACTATTTTTAAAATACATCGAATTTTATTTATTGGATGTTTTTTAGAAAAGTTAATCCATAATAACAATTATAATGTAGATTAAATTTAATATTTTATTTATACACTAAATATACATATCTGCGTATTTAGTTCTATATTTACATAAAATTATGTATATATAATTTTATGTAAATATAGAAGTAAATACGCAGACTCGATGATTATTCATCAGGGTTCGGAGTAATAAATATAATATATATTAGTTAATAGTCAAAAGTTATATATTAAACAAAATTAAAAAGTTAATAACTTTTAATTTAATTTTTATTTTTATTTAATTATTTTAAAAGTGTATAAATTTTAACTTAATAACTTTTTTCCTAAGTTAAAAAATGTATCTATGTAAAAGAAAAAAAATTATAAAAGTAAAACTAAATTTTCATATAAAAAAACAATCTTTATTATTTCATATAGTGTATAAATAAAATATTAAATTTAATGATCTACATTGTAATTGTTATTTAAAGAAATTTAATTTAAAAAAGATTATAAAATTCTAATATATATTTAATCTAATATATATTTAATACAAATATAATGCTTTTCAAAATTAACTTTTAATTTTAATTAACTTTATCCTAACGTAACTTTTAACTGAGTTAGTTTTTCGTTCATGTAATTTTAACTTAACTGAATTAATTTTATCAACTTTTAATTAAGCATTTTAATAAAGCATTCAAGTTAATCAATAACTTTACTTTAACTTAAATTAACAAAAAAAAAATTAATTTACTCAACACTGTCATTCATTAACGCACTTATTTTGACTCGTGAGAATCAGGTTTATCCGTTCCTGGAGCGATTTCAATTGTCCAAGTTGAAAACGCTACACGCTTTTATCATCTACGCGATCTTAGATTGAGATCATCAAAAGACCTTTTCATTGTCGGTATCGCTCTTTGACACTTTTGACAGCACGAATCATGCATCTGAACATAATATTGCTGTCGACATTGGTGGCCTTCGTCGCCACCGAGAGCATTTTAATGACGGAGGTCTTTGTCATTCCCATCAGACCTGAGACTTTCGACTGGAATACAGATGGTAAGAGGCATATTTTTTTAACAATTCTAATTTTCTCAGATCTTATTCGTATTTCACACCTAATATTTTATTATTCCCAATATCGTAACTAACGAATCCGATATTAGTAAACTTTTAATGCCTTGAAAATAAAATGAAAAATAAAGAAAAAAGAAAATAACAAATTATATTATGTTCCATTATTCGTAACTTACATACATTATTATCCGAATTAGAGAGATGAAAGACAAAGTAATTGAAAAGATTAAAGTCCTCGAATTTTTCTATGGTAGTGTTTTCAATTATTTATTACGCTACCATCATATAATATTTTTTACATTGTATACTTTTTTTAGATAACTTACAAAAAAATGTAAAGGAGATATTTTCTAAATTTCTATATAATAAATTTATACAATCAAGATCATTATTTCCACAAAAAAATATACGATCCCGAAAGAAACATTCCCGTAGAATAAAAGTTTTGTCAAATAATAATAATATTTACTTTCACAGGTCTATTTAATATATTTTTTTTAATCATTTGTAGTATGAAACAGTTGTTTTGGAACAAAGCATCTAAAATAAGGATTAATGTCAGGCGGCTATAATTAACCTACGTGGATACCCGTTAACCCATTTCACAATACGAAATTAAACTATGTCTTCGTACGTCATTCGTAACACGCCGCGAATAGCAATTACTTGTTGTAAACGTTGCGCTGACCTTACCGCCAATATTGTCGCATACCACGGTACTTTCTAATTCAGCGCCTTCGGACAATTTTAACGATACACGAGTCAAGTTGTTTCGTACATAACATTGTAATTTTCAAATTAAATGAGGTCGCTTTCCACATAATGAGTAAAAAAAAATTATTTTGTGCTCTTTAAACTTGAGTTGACTGATCATTTCGAAAGAAGTGGAAAAAATTTGAAGATCTTGGAGATGTTTTTAGATCATGTATAATATTGATGTATTTCCAACATTTAAACAATTTTATTCGCAAAATAGAATATACATCTTTTATTTTTTTATATTTTTCGTTTTTAGTATAAGAAAACTGTTGTCTCATTAATTTCATTTTGTCTGTCGTTTCAAGTTCATTGCTTCTTGAATATTTATCCTCTGACATTTTTATTTCTAATTTTTCAATTTTACAATTTTTTTAAAGTTTTTATTAAAATATTTATATTAATTTTTAATTTTTCTATTTTAAAATTTTACTGATGTAGGTCATCATATGCTTTTTATAGTTTTTCTAAATTTCTTTTATAAATAGTTATTTTGTCATGAACATCTCGAATACTTATACTGTGCCGTTTTATTTCAGGACACAGTGATCAATTTTCGTATCAACCTTCCTTACTGAACGCCCCCGATCTGCCATCGTGGATACATTACACCTACAGCAAGAAGGATCATCACGGTTTTTTATACGGCGTCGCGCCAAAAGATCAAAAGTATTTTCAGGTACGCAATCACTATATCAATTTACATCAATTTACAATATTGTCAATGCTTAACTGAGATAATTTCAGCTGGAGATCGTGGGATTGAACAAACACACCTACGAAACCCGTTATAAAGTGCTCGACATGAACGTACTCGAGAGAGAGAATCTGACCAAGTACGAGGTGCATCTGAAAATCGACAATCTAAATGTGGAGGATATGTTTGATCGCAATCGTACTCAAAAGCTCCTTGATATATTCAGGTCGGTCGCGTGAATTTCTTGTAATCTTCAATTCCGCAGTTTCAATGTCCTTGATACTGATAACATACGTTATTTGTCATTTCCCTTCTTATGCAAAATGTAAACAGTGGAATTTTTCGATATAAGACGTATACAAGCTTAATCAACATCATAAAGTAAAGAATGGAGAAAATTGATGAGATAATCATCTACTTAAAAATTAAGGATGTTTTGGCTATACAATATCAACTAAAAGTTTGCAAAATTTAAAAACTGCAGGCTCCTTAGATTTATTTTTTTTTTCTAATCAACAACAAAAAATTTTTGCCGCAAATACCTGAATTTTGATTCTAAAATTAGCTGCAAGAACAAAACAATGACAAATTTGACTTATAATAGCTTATACAGCGCAAATGATCATATTTTGCTGCAGCTTTAGTAAATATAACTTTTGGAAGTAAATGGATCCAATTGAATTTTTATATAAATATTTATTAGAGTTTTACTAAAATATGTAAAAAAAAATTAATTGATAATAATTTATAACGCTATTCTCTTATAAAATTTGCAAATAAGTAGCACACTGAGAGAAAAAATTCCTAAATTTTAATAAATATTCATTCAAATAGTACTAATGAAACATTTACTTACAATACATAAATATTTACTGTATAAGAAAAACGTGACACTTAAATTAAGTGGTTTTTGTATTGAATAAATGTATATTTACATTTATAAATATTTCATTAGTACTATTCGAATAAATATTTACTGAAAATTAATGATTTTTCCCTCAGCATAGAAATCGCGATTTTACATAAGAATTAAGAGTAAACAAAAAAATTAAATAATGAGAGAATCAATTTTAAATCAATGAGAGAATAATGTTCAAATACATATAATATTCAAACGTAATAGTAAAACAATCTATAAAATTTAAAAATTTTTGGTAATACAGCCTTAAGAAATTGTGACACATACATCTTTAAGAAATTTACAAAAAGTGGGATTGATAATTTTTTTGTTTCTGAGAATCTATATCGCCAATTAATTTGGTAATCAATTGGTAGCAAATTACTACAAATGCATTCTATTTTGACTGTAGGAAGAAATTGTGGAAAGGTGCTGCGGATCTATACGTAACTTTTTTGGCGTCTGCGATTGAGCTTGGAGCTCGTTTACCGTTGAAACCCAGCGAAGGCGAAGGGTGAGTTACATTTCTTAGATGCCCAATTCAATTTAATTCTTAGATCCGAGAGGATGGAATATAATGCGAAACTTGGCAGCGCTTTCAACTATGACTTTCGCTTCTTTCGGTCTACACATAAATCGTTTCGAGCGTTTCATTAATTATAAAATACAAGTGAATAACATTCATATAGTTTCACAAGCTGTGTTGTGTGCATAGCAAAAACATATCAATAAAAAAATAATAAAAATTAATTTTCACAATCGTTATGTGGAAAATAACATGAGTGATGATGATTTCTTTGAATAAAATTTTTCTCGATTCCAGCGTTAGACAATTTCACGATTTTACCATAAATTAAAAATTAAAAGCTAATATAAAATTTCATAGAATTGCATTAATGGACTGAGAATAAGACTATCTCGTTTTTTCAACGAGTTTAAGCAGTTTCTGTGATATCGCTGACGTATTAATCAACCGCAAACAGCGCCGTGACGTGAAAAGAGAGAGAAAGATTCGCCGGTTGTTTTTAATTATACGTTACTACTTCCTACGTGCGCTGTTTATGCGCCTGACGAAAAGAACGTTCACTCAGAAACAAGTTTCTTCAAATAAAAAAATATTTGTTTGAATTAAACAAATTTGTGCATTGCTATACGGTTAAAGAAAAGTTTCTTTGATTTGGAAAAATTTCTTGCTTATTCTTTTTTATTAGAATTAAAGAAATAGTTCGGTTTTTTTTTTCATTTAAATAATAGAAATATATTTTATACATATGTAACAAAAACATTTTCTTACGAGAAAAATTTTTTGTATGTAATAAAAAATTTTCTTGCAAAAAAATGTAATTTTAGATATTTTTTAATTAAAGAAATAATTTTTTTGATTCAAAATGACCAGAACGATTAAATTATTTCTTACATTTCTGTTAGTATTTTCTTTGAATTAAAAAGTTATTTGTTTAGATTAAACAAATTTGAGCAAAAAACTTATTTACTTTAAAAAAGTTAATAATGTCATTTCTTGAAATAAAATAAATTTTTATTTTTCTCAAAGATAAGTTCTTCAACTTCAAAAAATCAATTAAAAAAAAAACGATTTCTTCAATTTAAACATAACTACTTTGTAGGTACGTTTTCTTATTATAGGCCGGACATGTTCAATCTAATTATGAATATAGCCGACAACTTTGAAGAATAAAAGTCATTAAGAGAAAGCGACTGACGTTGCAGTCACGCCTGTTATTCCACTTATTCCTCACACACGTTTATCCAATTTTAGGCAATATTGTATATAAATATTAATCCTATTATTATCCTATTAATATCTTATTATTATAAAATATTCCAAGTAACGCGATGATTTATCAGAATAATCTATCATCGAACTGAAACGAACAACGGCGCGAGTAACGTCGTTCGGGTGACGTTTTGCGTTGTCGACGCACGCGGCGGTGTACCTCATGCATAAATAATAAATAAATTTGTGTGATGCGTAAAATTCTCTGCGTTTAAATCACCTAACGTGACGAAGAGAATTATACGAAGCACTTATCGAATCGCAAACAACGATTTTTATCGATTACATCATCGCGATTATAAGACGCTGCTTCTTTCGCGGATTCTCACTGTGACGTCGATCGCTAGATATTGTTCTTTTTTATTCACCGCACAGAGAGGTCATTTTCCATAGAATCAATTCACGATTGAATGACGGAATGATTACTCACGCATTTCCTGGAATAAACCGCCAATTACATGGAATCGAGCCGATAATGGACTTTCCATTGGACGTTCGTAATTGGCGCACAGTTTCGCGCGCACTGTGACTCCCCTAAGGTTCTGACTCTACGGATCAACGATCATGATTTATCGCGGTATACCCCTACGCAATACTCCTGCGGGCACGTAGAACGGGCGATAACGCGATTTATCTTCCGCTTCGCGTCCGTCACGTTCATCGCAGGGAAACACTTGCGTTTCTAAAATGATGTGGATTTCCTATAATCGACAGTTACACTGCGTATTATCGATATAAACAACGTTTATTATTTTTAGCGACGAGAAGATTCACGTGAGAGCGATGATAAGCCAGAAAAATAAGCGAACTGTGTGCGGACAGTCGTTGCGCGGATGTAATTTGCATTAAAACAATTAATATAAAATTATTAAAAAATGATAGTTAAATTATATTAGTGATTTCTGTATTAAACAAATATTTATTTACTTTTAATAAATTATGTCGTTGCAAGTGTTCAAACAAATATTTATTAAAATTTAGTAGTTTTTTCTTTCATTGTTAGTGTATATTGAAAGAAAAGAGTTATTTGTGATTATAATTGCACGGTTAGAAGCTTTATTTTTATAATTATTATTGTCATAATGTTAATATAATAACCTTACGTTTATCAATCATGGAAAAATTTTACTATAAATTTCTAATTACTATAATAAAATTAATATGATAAAATTAATATGATAAAATATTAAGATACAGATATACTGAAAAAAAGTCTTTTTAAGTTCAAGTAAATATTCATTTTAATATCATCTCCTTGATTTAAATGAATATTAGAGTATAAAATAACTTATTTTTAAACTTGAGAAATATTTTTTAAATCAAGAAAATGATGATCAAGGAAAAGATTATAAAATATATTTAGCTAAACATAAAAAATTTTTTTCAGTATTATAAAAGCAAAATAAATGTTTTATGTAATAAATGCGATTCAAATTATAAATGTAACTATTTTTTTTTTAACATACACTTACTGTTTACGTAATAATAATTAATAGCAATAATTTGCCCGGTTAAAATTATAAATATATGGCTAGCACTAAAAATAACTATGAATTATAGTTAAATTATGGTAATTGTAAATATTTTTTCTTTGACTATATTCATGACATTGACCACAGTTGATTTAACTATTCCTATGTCTACGTGGCATAATGCTTTGTGGTAATTTGTCGCGTAGTTCTCCGAATCAGCGTCATTACAACAAATTACATTTTCATAATTTTTTCAAATTCCTTTAATAATCCATGAAATTTCTTTGATTTATATTCGATCTGTTAAATTAGGTCGAGAATGAGATATTTTATCTTTGTCGCGATTCGTGAGAAATCGGATCACAACGGGATAATTACGAAATCTCAGTATTAAGGAATCTCAGAACTTATCCTACTCATTTACGCTCATTCCTACGGAACGGTCGATTAAAACGATCTTGTCATGCGAAATGGTGACACGAGTCATACGCGATGTTGCTGTTATTCAAGTGCGACGCGACGTGGGTCGGCTTCCTTCCGGTGCAACAATATGTGACATAAAAACAACGTAGTTATACGCGACATGAGGCGTGTCGCGTCAAAAGAAATTCAAACGTTACGAAACTGTTGTTGCATCGACGTGATGCAGGACGTGACGCGGGATATCACGGCGAGAAAGAAAGACACATTACATTACTCCCAATGTAGATTTATGTTTGACAAATACGTCAAGGCAGAATAAAGGCGATATAAGAGTTTTCGCAACAACGTATTGATTGTGAAGTTTCATGTACAGTTCAAAGTCACATTTAAGCTGCGACGTGCTTCCGGCAGCGAGATGGAAAACAATGGTTTTTCTCACAGTGATTAATTACTAATAATGCCAGATAAATGTGTTTTGCGGTTTTAATCTGTCGAGAGATTATATTTGTTGCTCTCCATGATTTTCTGATTCATTCCGATTCGTCACTGACTCATATTACGATTTAAGTAAAATCATTTATTATTAGACGGCGTGAGTCAAACCTCTTTTTTTTACAAATAAATCAGTTACACAGAAAATTAGATATCCTTCCTTTGAAAGAGTTCTACGTAAGTATAAAATAATGTCTGAGCCAAAAAAGTATGCTGCAAATGTCTAAAAACGGTTTATGCGACCTCTCACGAGCTTTTGTTTAACTGTACGGACGCATTGCTGCGGTTCTATAATTCCCGCTCTTTATCTATTTCGTATGACACATCTTTTAAGCATGTACTCTAGGTGTAAAACGCCTTTTCAAGTGGTAAATTCAAAAGTGGGCCTCATTATCTGGTATATTTTATTTACAGTAAGTTGTATAAAATAAGAAATTTTTCTTAAAGAACGAAAAATTGTAAGAATTTTTTTTTTTTCATTAGTCCCCTTTTCATGGCGTGCGCTTTTCCTTTTTTGCTCAATGACTGACACAATCGTCCGGATGGAAAACTTTTGTTCCCCACCGCTAATACTTCTCGCAGCGGGTTCGCATCTGCAACGCGACTGCATTCTCATTTCATCTGCTGGCGCATCACGCTTGTCACCGTTACGATGCTATTGTTCTCGGGGGGGAAAAAAAAAGTTGCGACGAAACCGCAACGATAATATAATCGCGGAATGTTAGGTCGCTTCTATGAATTACCGTTATTATCGCCGCGCGTACGACGGCGAATTCGGATAATCGAGTTACCTTTCACGCCTCGACGGTTAACACCCACGTTATATTTCTCACGTTGATACGTGAATCACCGCCGCAGTACTGTCACCGCACCTTTGTATTCGATTGACGCCAGGAGCGGCGTTAAGCACGTGCATGCATCACCTTAAATGTGCGATCGAGCGAAAGTTCGAAATCGTTACATCCTCCGCAACGAGACGAGCGGCGGCGATTAATCTCACGAGGCGACGGTGAGATAAATCGACTACGCAAGGAATCTGTACCGCAGAGACACCGAAGACAAGGCTCGGCTCCGCGAGACGTGTCCCGTGTCAGACGGGCGGAAGGAACAAAACGAAATCTCCAAATTTCTCGGTGGCCCGGACGCAACTGATCGTTCACCTCAATTGTCCCCAACCCTTCACGTCTGTCGCGCTCGAGATTTCTCAGTTGTCCAACACCGAGAACCGTATCGTAGTCGGAGCGAAAGCTCGAAATCACGCCCACGATCGCGAGACGAGAGAGCGGCGCGATTAATCTCTCTCACGGCTGAGTTAAATCGATTACACGCTGATCGATCGCACGTACCGCATGGCCGGAGCCTTGATTGTCACTTTCGGGCTTATTGCGTCGCGCGCGAAGTACGATGACACCGAGCAACAGTTTGCCAACGGCAATTATTCCCAACGTAAATGCGACATTGTCGTCACGCTCTCGGAACACTTAACTGACTGACTGGCGGGGGCTTGTTTCCACGGATGATAAGACCGCGCCTAAAGAGCCGCTTCGACCTTAAGATACGTATCAACCCACCGTATCGCTGCGTATCAGTGAAAGCCAAGAGTTCGCGATCGCGAGATCGTCGACGAGATTCGATTGTCGTCTCAACGTTGGATATTGGGTTTTGTCTTTATCAACTCTAGACCATCAGCGTGAATTCCCGAGTGAATAGCGTGCATATTCATTACAAACGGAGGTCATGGTCTGATTAGCGTTTGGCGATAAAATTTCAAAATTGGAAAAAGTAATTTAAATTTTTCTCAACTCTGATATGTTTCCCTTTAATTCGCAGATATAAAAAAACTTTTGGAAAAAAAATTGCGTAAATGAGCAGAAGTTAATCTTGCATTTCTGTATAGGCACCAGGAACGGCTGGTCACGCAGAGTTACCTTACATCACACCAGTAATGGGTGAAATATTTTTAAAATGTAGGAATCGAGATACAGATACACAAATATATATATAGGGGAAAGTTGTTGAACGCATACCGGTTCCTTAAAGCGTACATATTCAACATTTGACATTTTTATTTCATATAAGCAACATTTAGTGCCAAAAATAAAAAGTAAATAATGAATAAGTAATATCGACCAAAATGTAACAAGTTTTATTTTGTTTTGTGCACGTCATCAACATTTTAGAAAACCAGGTACATCTGACGTAAATTTTTCATCAACTTATAGAACAAAGAAAAATCTAGATACATATGTATATAAAAATACTATTCAAGATTGCATCAAACATATTCGCAGCATATCATAATGATTAGTTTCGAAGACTATTATTCGATTGATGATTTTTGTGAAAAAATGAAATGTAGGAAATGTACGAGCTATGTAATTTGTAGGCTGACATTTGCACGTAAAAAAGTTCAGTATCGTGAAGTAATAATTATATAATTCCGTAAACAGAGAATATCGATATTATTGGAATACATCAGACAGGATTGATATTTAGATTTCGCTCAGCTAACGCATAATAATTATAAAAAATACGAGAGATTAAAGTCCTTGAGATATAATTTGCAATGGAAATTACGATTTAAAAACGCGACTGATGAAAAATAGTTACTCTTTAAAGAGTTAAAATGTATAATAACAGTGGAGATAGATCGCGTCTAAAATAAAACGCGCTGCCAAAGCAAATGCGCTTAATAATTTTCCGGATGCAATAACGACATTGATCCACACATCGGTAGTGCCAACAATTTACTAGTATTGGACAATCGTTTACCGCGTTTATTGTTAATGCACGCTTCTATAATCGGACAAAAGTCCCACGCGCGCTGCTTAAAGCAATCCTTGACGGGAATGACGCAAGTGCCGTGTGTAGCGCGGATATGATCCGTTTGATTGTTCAATAGTCGAGTACACTGAGAGAAAAAATTACTAAATTTTAATAAATATTTGTTTGAATAGTTACAACGAAATGTTTACTTGTGATGCATAAATATTTACTGAATATAAATTAGTGAGATAAATTAAATTAGAGATTCTTGTACTAAATAAATATTGAAATTAAAATATTTTATTACAAATAAGCGTAAATATTTCATTGCAACTATTCAAATATTTCTTAAGATTTAGTAGTTTTTTTCATGGTGTACAAGTTTCTTTGTAATGCGTCGCTAGTTTTCCGTCTCGGGTGAATCTTGTCTCAGTATTGTCCGATGTATTTTATATTTCATTGAAAATTATATTTCCCTAATATATTTATCGTTGTTAAAGAAAAATGTATCTATTTCTATTTCAGAGTCGTCGTAAGACTGGGTAGTACGGTGCCGTTCTCTCAGGAATTGAATGAGTTGCAAGAGGAAGTCAAACCGCTATGGAAAATGCCATCGTGTCCCAGAGATTTCAAGAGGACCAGCGTGGAGATACTTTTCCGAGAGGCTGAGTTCAGATTGGATTGGTGTTCCTTCAGATTAGTAAGTCGATTAACACGCGGTGCTACACACGAGATTTTATTTGCCGTGATTAATGTTGTATGTCCGAGAGGAATCTTTGGTATGAAAATTGATTGTCTATTTTGCTACTTATGATACTCACTTGTGTCATTTGTCTTCGACAAAATTATACAAACACAATTGCGTATGAATTATACACTAAGAAAAAAATATTCCTAAATTTATTTTAGTAAATATATTTATTAAAATTATGTTTGCTAAATTATGGTGACTTAAATAAGTAAAATTTAAAAGTTTAAAGTATAAAGCTTCTTCTTTTAATTATACTAAACTGAAACACTAAAATTAACAAGTGTCTTCTTGTTGAAAAATTTATTTAAATCAAATTCATTAATACGTTACAGTATAATATTTGTTGAAATCTAGTCAATAAATTTTTAAAATACTAAATCCCAATCTTTTAATTTTAAACACGTTTTCATAAATATTTGTTTAAATTTACGGTTTCAAAAAGTTACGAAAATAATAAATAGGTTACTTATAGGAGATAAATACTTTTTAAAACAATTTGAGAAAACGTATTCTTAAATAGAGTTAATATACTCAAAAAGAATAAAAAGAAATTTTTCCATTAACGGCACTCTATAATAATAGCGTGCTGTTTACACCACGCCATAAATAAACGGAATATATAACACATTTCTTTTTGAAAAAAACAACGTAGGAGATATTTGTAGAATTTCATGATTTCGAAGTCTCGGATTTGAATCTTATTAGAGCAGCGCGTTTGTATATATAATATTAAGTCATTTTAAATATCAGATAAAACCATTATATTTTAACGCCCATATAATTCTATAATAATTTTAAGACTTCGAGTAAACACTTATTATATTGTAGAAAGTACTCTTTACAAATTATAAATGATTTACTTGACAGAAAAATAATTTTTTAAAATTAAATTAGTATTTTTGGAAAATCACACTAATTATGAAAAATAAAATGTGTTTTTGAATAAACTGTATTGTATAAAATAGTTTTTATAGTTAGTGACTGATTTACTTAGAAAAAGCATCTTCTTAACATAAATAAATACGATCTCCTATTTTTAGAAAATGCATTTACAGTTATATCAAATATTGGAGACTTGTAGTATTGACGTGACAGTATGGACGTAATAGTACACCGAGACAAAAATATACTGAAAAACATTTTTTTAATTTTAAACATATGGTTTAAAATTAAAAATGTTTTTCAGTATATTTTTCTCTCGGTGTATTTTTACGTCAACACTATTACGTCAATACAAGTCTCCAATAATTTAATTATCTTTCAGGAAGAGATTTATGAATTACGTAGATTTCTAGATGTCATTGTATATTTCATTCGACCATATCGTCATCACATATTTCTTGCGTATTGTCATTCACCAAAACAGTCTTTTATTTACCGTTTCGTAATCTCATCTCAATACATTTGCATTTAATTCACGCCATTTTATTGATTTATGAAAAATGCTAATCGCGCAAATCATGTGCTATCTCTTTGTGACATCCATTATACGACGCTCTGATGGTAAAACTATAATTTCTACAGTTGCAGGAGGATCAGCAGAGTCTACAGCACGAGAGCGCCCGGAGAGGTCCTAGCGCGAACGTCGTGGGTCTACCCTCGTCGGGCATCTCCGAGCACACGGAGTGGCGGTGGGCCCGTTCGACGAAATCTAGCATACCTACGAGAAGCTACTTCAAGGAAATCGCCACCACGATTTTCGTGCCGGTCGTACTGCTTCTCGTGCTAGGCGCCTTACTGAGCACCGCTTTCTGTCTACATCATGAAAAAATGTAAGCGGTTGATACACATTGTTGAAAGGAAAGTCAAAGCTGCTTAAAGCGACGATTATTATTCCACGAGTTATTTTTAGCTTCATTTGCATATTTCCATCTTAGATTAGAAATACTTGCGTTTTTTTATTTTTTACCTACTTTTTTTTTAATCTTTGGCATCAACTTTTTTTACGTATTGACGATAAGCTATAAAAAATCGCATAAACAATTCTATATGCTGTGGCTGGAAGTGCACGAGATAAAAATACACAGGTCGGAGCCTTAAACTAAATAAAAAATGTAAATTGTTCTGGGGATCAACAAACGTAAAGTCATATAACAATAAATTTAAAAAATAGCATGTATATATATGCTATTTTTTTAATTTATTGTTATTTATAGATTTACTTTCTGATATTTTATATATATATATATATATATATATATATATATAATATCAGCAAATAAATTTACAAATAACAATAAATTTAAAAAAAAACACGCTATACAAACATAAAAGTAGTCTGAATTGATATATTGCTAAAATTGAAATATTCATTAATTCTAATAATACATAAAAACAAGATAATATATTTTAGCAACATATAAATGTGATGAGACAAAATAAAATAATGAAGTATGTCGCATTAATAAAGGAAAACGATGAGGTCGCTCAGAGAGGCACGTGTCCCAAAGCGATATTCACAAAAGACCAAACAAAAAACTCATACGAGTATAAAATATTGCTTTTAGTAAACATATACGATAGCATTATTATTTGATAGTATATGTAATTGTGCTAATAATTATGAAGAGGAAATAGTTGTTATCAAAAATACAGTTTCACACATATGACTATTATCGAGAACAACTTTGATAACAGATTCAAAACTGATTTTTGTTAAACAAATATTTTTTTATGAGATTTAATTAGAAAAAATATATGAAAAATTAATCATGTTACCTAGGTTACCTAGGTTGTAATACATAGCTACTCTATTTACAACATTGACAAATTGATTCAACACACGATGGTTTCATTAATATTAAATTAACAGTAAAAAAAAAAAATTAAAATCACAACACATTATTAATATGACATAAAGACACAGAGTAATAGCGTGTAAATTACCCCTTCTATTTTTTTTCTGATTTCTACGGCGTAAATCCTCGCACGTGATAAATACGGGAATCACTCTATATTATTACGTTCCAGTTTTCTTTCCCTGCTGCTCAAGGCAATACAAATAGACATTCACGGTCGGATAATTTGCGACTGATGAGTCGCAAAGAGGCGGGCACTATCCTTCGAGAGACATGCAAAGTTGAAAGTATAAAAAGTATTGAAATTACATAGTCATCAAGATAATGCAATTTATATACATACATGATACAAACAACCAGTTGCAGGCAGACATAGACACAAGATCGAGATTCTTGTACGTACGTGTGACGTAATCGATCTAATTATGATCTTAGTATAGGCTCTATGTGCGTCACGTTTATCTTGCACGTATTTAACCGGTTTAAACTAAAAAAAGATACGACTATTTTAGCTCGTAAAATGTTAAATCTATTTAGTTCCAAATCATTAACGATTAAATTAATAATTTATTGCAGAACAGTTTAACATATAGTTTACAATTTTGAATAGAAGGTTTTTGTAAAGATTTACGCACTTGTTTTCCAGCTATCATCACCATTTTTTTCAAGCCATGAACTATCAAAACAACTATTTATTATATCTTGCCGGTAATTTATAAATATTCCCAAGAACGCAGTGATTATTTTTTTTTTATTGTTTTTCGGTAATGCTTATTTAATTTACCATTAGTGACCATAATATCTCGATAATGTCCTGTTCCGATGTCTTCCACGGAAGACAGAAAGGAGAAGGAAGAAAGACGCAAAAAGAAAGCAAGAAAAGAAAGAGAAATGAAAAAATCCTGCCAACGAATCGAGAAGAAAAGAAAACATGAATGGAATAATTAGAAGAAAAAGCGAATAACAAATAACGGAAGAAAAAAAAAAATGTCTGATTCATTCTCAACATTTTTAACGGTATTACGCTATTCAATTACACCGATCGCGTTGATGATGGGGAGGAGAGGGGAAATATCGATATATTCTCCTTCTGTAATATTTATGCCTAGTCACGACGATGACAATGCGAAAGCGTGTCATCTGGTATTCCTTTCTCTTTCATTAGACGCTCGCGTTCGTCATACATGCGAACATTGTTATTTTGGCACAAGCAGTTTGGTCTCTTTCAGCTGTGTGTACAATGTTACCGTCGCATGGCGTATTGTACGTGCATGCGTGCGCGCGTGCGTGAAGGCATGCCGGGTAAGTGACCGGCGAGTGATCGGCGCTTTACGATCATCAATAGTCAGATGGTGTGTGACGCGATTAAAATCGGAGTGACGCAATGGAATCGCTTATCGGCGGCCGCGTGTGGTTCGTTCATGCGAAAATACGTGGATTGATGTGTCTGGGATCGGCTTGATTTCCGCCGATCAGCGATCGCGCAACGCGCGCTAATTTTACATTTCGGTCGATGTAAATACTGGGTTTTGTATTTTTGAATTAATGCGTCTGATTGCGCGTTTACTAAAATTTTCTTACTATCGTTCTTCCGCTTGTGTCCGCAGTCGCGATGAGTCGGGCGAACGATCGATGTGTCACTGTTCAGGGAACGCTGTCATTTCGCGAATTTATGTATACTTATTAAGAAAAATAAATTCTATTTTTAGTTTTATTAAGCAAACAACCTCAGGTGATTCACACAACCTTTTTTGATTTAACAAAGTATGATAAAATTCTTTCGATAATATGAATTGTTAAAAGTTTATCCGAAAAAACACGTCTAGTTGTATAAAAGTATAAAGGAATAATTACTTAGCAAAAGAAGCTGTAAAATCGATTAATTAATATATCACTCCAAGTGTAAGAGAAATTTGAAAGATGCCTGTCCAGATAGCATACTGTACTATTTATGATAAATATTAATTACATTTTGTATATTTTTTATAAATGTAAATATTTTATATACATGAAGGAAAAAAATTTTTTAATCTTTATTTAAAATATTCAAATGTTATTAAAATATAAACTACATATTTTATGTAATAATTATGATATGCAAAAAAAATTAATATCTATAGTAATATTTTTATACATATTTTATAAATATTTGTATGTGATAAATCTTTATGATATGTTCAATCAAAGATCACAAACATATTTGTGAAACATTTTTATAAACATTTATAAAATATTCAAATGATTACTATAAATTTTTTTTGTAAATCTTGTATAAATATTGTGTGCTGTCCGGGTGAAAGAGTCTAAATAATGAAAATCGATATGTTTTTCAGCATAGTCATCATTTTGCATATGTATGTACGTATGTACGCTCGGGATATTATTTTGTTTCATACACTAGAATAGTTCAATAAAAGTGTGGAATGGGACGAGAATTTCTAATAATACCTACAAGTTCGCAAAATGACATAACGCTGCCTCAGTTGAACGTTTCAATTGCCGGTCACAAAAGCGCACGGCCTGGCCCGGCTTCGCTACACGCTGTAAAAGGCGTGAAGTGCCCGGAAATGATGCTTACAATGGCTACAAAAGCCACTTTACAAAGTTACCGAGTAAGTGCTGCCATAAAATCCATAGGCTTTCCTATGCACTTATGAAAACGTACTCTGTCACTGAAGATATCCGTATTTTTATATCCGTATGTAAGATGCGTGCAAAACTGCTTGGGAAAATCTATCGTTTAACCCGTCTTGGAGTTAGGGGAGAGTTACCAAACGCGTATCACTTATTGTTAAGCTATTTTTTATTATATTTCGTATTTGATGCTGTTTTGGGTGCAAATCAAAGTTCAAAATTGTACCTCGATGTTTTAGTCATCTATTGTTACATATTAAAACTTTCAGTAATGATAAATTTATTTGTTATAAGCTTTTCTAACATACTGCGAAAAGTGCGGAATACCGGTTGCCTAAACCGTGCCTTCGGTCTCTTAAATCGTATCGTCTTCAAAAATATCGAATTTATAAATTAAAGTAATTAAAAATATAAGAAATCATTGACTAATATTTATTTTATTAATAATTTATCGAAAAACGGATCAAATATTTAATAATTAATACATAATAATAATGAAAATATAAGAACACCGAAATAAAAGTAGCTTGAATTTATTTTTGTAATTGACATATTTTTATTCATAACAATTAATAGTTTTATCTATTATTATTTACCAATTTTACATTAGTATCATTTTTTTATAGTAAAATTTGTAGTTGTACGAACTAGGAAACTTGAAAAAATTTATAAAAATATCAATTTAATTTTTATAATAATTGTAAACATGTATATTCAATAAATGTAAAATATTCTATAATTTTATACCAAGCCTTCTTTTATAAAAATATATTCAATTCAAAATAAAATTGTATAAATACGTTAACATAAGCTATATAAATTGATGAAAAATTTACATCAGATGTATCTGATTTTTTTAAATACTGATGCACAAAACAAAATAAAATTTGTTCAATTTTTGTCTATGTTATTTATTTCTTATTTACTTTCTTTTTGTCATTAAATATTGTTTATACGAAGTAAAAATGTAACATATTGAAAAGATACGCTTTCAGCAACTTTTAGGGAAAAGTTGTATAGGGATACAATGTTATCTAGTATAAATTAGCAAATCTCAACTTCTTCCAATTTTGTCAGTACAACTTCAAGAGATTGATCTAATTTGATCTCTCATGCAGTCTTTGCTTTGCTCGGCGACACTTGCTTTGTGAAACACTTTACCTTGGCACACAGCATGAGTACACTTATTTTTGATACCTAATCTATTATAATTAGATGTTTTGTGTCAAAGTATCATAAATATATTTAGCAAAACCTTTCAATGATAATGGCCTATTTAAACGGTAAAATTGTATCGCATCTAATCTAATCGTCTAACGTCGATATTTTTTTGCGGAGAGCAATAAAAACCATTGAGGTAATTTATAAACAACTCAGTAAGCGAGTTACGATCGTTAGGAAAATAAACGTGACTCTATAATCGCTCTGTTCGCCAAGTGTAATAAGTCTATTACCGAACATCCGGTATGTAACAATTATAAAACGCGTTTGATAACATTATCCGTTATAATACAATAATTATATGAAACGTTTTGCGTTTATAATTTATTGCGAAAAGTAGATAATTTGACAAGTTTATTTTCCAAGTTCCAGACTCCTGCATTCGTCTTGCGACGACAGGTAATCCGAAGACGCGTTTCCTCGAAAGGCAAGATCGCCGCATTGAATATTACCATGAACTCGATACGCGTCTGTAATTAGAGGCGTATCATGGTTGCGCGATTAGGCGGTGTCCGGTAAAACCTCATTAACAGCTTTTAATCGGGTCACCGATTGTTCATATGGTAATCAGTACGTTAGGCAAAGAAGAGCTCGCGGAGGCCCTGTCCTATAAGCGCTACAATATTATTTAATATTAATAAAAAGTAGTTTGTCTTCTTCTAATAATATTATATAAATATCATATGAAGAGAAATAAATAATATTTACTTCAATATTTTGAATTATCGGGAACATAACTTTCATATGTAATAATTATAAAGTTCATAATTTCATGTATAATAATTCACATTAATTTTGAAACACAAATAATATTCATAGAACGTTTTCATAATATTCCACAGATATTGAAATAATATACCACAAATATTATACAAAACGGACACGTAACATTAATACAATATTCCTATAATATGAAAATAATATTGATAAATATTTTCGGAATATTATTTTAATTTTTAATAATATTTATACAGCATTCTAGGAATATTGGAGCGCTTATAGGGTGCTCAAAGCTCGAAGCACGCTCGCATGCACTCGAGTGCGTGCGAGTCTTCGCGTGTACATCATGGGGCGCGACAATTTTCATCGGCGCGTCGCGATAACAAGTCAATTACGTCGTGTCACACGTGACGATTGACGCAACGCTGACGTGCATTTCGCGTGGCCGCGGCACCAGGAGCCGGGGCGGGATCCATTTGAAGTCACAGTTGATACGCATATACGTGCCGTGCGTTTCCGCGATTCTTTTTTTTTTTTTTTTATTTGTTTTGAATCGCTCGTGTTCCCCGAGGGGAACCCGACAAACTGTGTTACGATCAAGGTAATCGCGTGGTTGATAATGCGGGCGCGGCGCAAACAGGAACAGGACTCGCGCGTCATAGGCGCGATATGACTCATTAAAAAAATCTAGCGGTTACACGAGCGAAGAGAGAAACCCGCAGAGATCTATCGGAGGAATGCAATTTGGAATCGTAGAAGTCCATCATACGTATAGTCCTTCATTTTATAATCCGGATAAAAACAGATTTTCACCAAAACTGTACGATAAATAAGTTTTGCTTCAACAAAATCTATCTTCTAATCTATTTAAGAGTTCGTCAACTTTTTTTTCATTCAAGGATAAATAAAGAATATATGAACGTTAATTATGAGAGATGTCAATTAACACCTAAAGAAAGGTTTCTTTGAGTCAAAAAATATGTGCTTAACTCTCAAAAAAATTTGTGTATTGTTACACGGTTAAAGAAAAGTTTCTTCGACTTGAAGAAATTTTATAGTTGTGCAACGCAAATCTTTTTTTAGTGAAAGAAATACATTTTTAAAATTAGATCAACTAAATTATTTCTCACACTTACCAGTTCTTTTCTTTAAATTAAATAATTATTTGTTTAAATGAAACAAATCATTTATTTAACTTTAAAAAGGCTAATAACATCATTTCTTGAAATAAATAAATTTTTATTTTTCGCAAAGATATTTTTACTTCAACTAAAAGCCAAGTTAAAAGAATGATTTCATCAATTTAAATATAATTTTTCTCTGGGTGAAGGATGTATATGTCGTATGTCAAAGTATTAAAAATTAAAAAATTTTACATTAACTCCATCATTATGTTTGAGTACCTGTGTAAAATTTAAATACAATTCTCTTATTGGTTTAAAAGTTATTTAATTTTTTTATTTGCGGGCACTCTTCATTCTTATGTAATATCACATTGTGATACTTATTTGCAAATTTAATGATGAGAAAATAGCATTACGAATCAAATTGAATCAAATTGTTTACATATACTGATAAGAGTCTAACAAATATTCATTACAAAAATTCATTTGAATCCACTAACTCATATTCAAAAGTTATTTACTAAAACTACAGCAAAATAGCGTTATTTTCGCTGCAAAAACCATTATAAGCAAATTGTTGTCTTCTTCGCATCTATTTTCAGGGTCAAAATTCCAGTATTCATAACCAACAATTTTTGTTGTTGAATAGAAATAAGCTTGAGGTTTTTAAAATTTTAGCTCTTACTATTGTACAGTTAAAACATTCAATGTTATAAGAAAATTTTCATGATTTGAATATTAATTTGAAATTTCATAAATTTTATATTACTACATCAAAATTTTGTTTTATGTAGATTGCATTATTGATATATAAAAGATTTAAGTAAACGTTTCGTCACAGACAAATTGTAATATTATGAAAAAAGAATGATATTTCATTACAATATTTTTATAATAATAATATCAATGTAGGCTCTTAATTTAATTAAATTGAAACAAATAAATATGAAAAGTTGTCTCTAAGAACCACAAGGTTTCGGTGTGCAAGCTATATAATTTTATTTAGTTAATTCATTAAAAAGGACAGTTTTTAACGTAAAAATGCATATTATAATTTAAACTGCAAACGTTTTGAATCATAATGTTAAGTCCTCTTCAGTATTCAGTATTTACTCTTCTTCTATTTTTACTGTTGATTATAAGAATAAATGGAATGTGTGCAACAATCAAATAAATTTACATGGTTTAAAGGAATACAATTCATTAATTTAGCTAAGTTAATGATCCATGAATGCTGTTGTTCATAACGTATCTGACAAAGTTTCATAAATGTTTACATGACTTCTTCGCTTTTTACTATGCGTTATGTACATGCTCGTGGCTCAGAAGACTCGCGACTATTGTGTTCTGACGTAAATGGTAATTAAAATACCAGCCACTGCGGGAAAAATAGCATTGCCAGAGTCTCATTATACGAATCAATTTTTGTTTTTAGAATACATAGTTTAATTTATGGATGTTATGATGATGTAAGTTATGATTGACGCAAACGTTTAATGTTAAATCGTCTGAACAAGGTTTGCATTAATGATCAATCGCTATTAATCGATATTAATTGATCAATCGCTTAAACGCATTTCCGCGACGAAAAGCGTAGATATTTATGTTTTATTTTCCTAGGACGGATCCGGAGTCGGATGAATATTTCGATGAACTCTTTAATATTTTCCTTTTGAGAGAACAACCCGTCAGGTATGTTCACTCCGTCGTTGCATAGGTAATCTAAAATTATTCATAAATACTAATTTCCGCAAAGTGAACGCGACTTTACTAAAATATTACTAATTTCGTGTTTGACATAATATGGCGCGAGTTCAAAGAATTTATTAGCTGAATGTATCATTTCAATTAATTCGAAATGAAATTGTTTTCGAATTATAATAATTGAACTTTGTCTTTTTCTGAGCTTCGCTAATTTATCATATCTGCATGTTTGTTACATAATACTTCATAAATTTATACATAACGTTGCTAGATTTTGTAAACGCTTCTTAAAACTTGGCAAATTGAAGATTAATGATACTTACGTTCGTCATATAACGAACTGTGACGACAAAATAACGGAACCAAATTTTAATTTTATTTACGCTCCTAAATTCCATTTTCGTTGCGTCATACGAACGCGAAATTTAGACCGCGAGAAATTAATGTTTCGCTTTTAAATTTAAATAAATATAAATTTAAATAATCTCGCTTTTACGGAACGAGATATTTATATTTTTTTACAGCGAGAAACGGGAATCTACGCCGGGGGAAGGAGTCGGAAACAACGGAATACAAATGGTACAGTACGCTATGCCGGAGAGAGGTACTCTGAAATCCCTGTCAGCTCAACCATCGAGTCCGAACGATTCTCTGTCGCGAAGTCCAAGGTAAAGTTTCCGGCGTAACAAAAAAACCATGATTTCGACGAATATGTCTCTCACTTTCTCCTTTTCTCTTAACGCCTTAAAGATCAGATTAGGCGCAGATTTTTCATTGGAATCGATTAAATAAAGAGGCCACGTGCGTATTTTAAATCGTGCATATCGTGCGTCTTTTACAACGAAATCCAAACACGTATGAATTATACCGGCTTTAATTTCTAGAAATCAACAAGTGTGAACAACATTTGATGAATATTCAAGTCGTTTTTTTTCCCACCGAGACTTCTTTCGCGAAAGATCTTGTTTCAGATAAAACGTAAAAAAAAAATCACGGTAGATACTATCTCTTATTACGTATCTACTTCTGGCACAGCAGAACATCATTTCTTAGGAAGAAAACACCGTATAAGCATAACTCACAAGCAGATTCATTAATCAAAATAAATGCACGTACCATACTACTACAGTCGTAATTATTTCCAGTAAAATACACTTCAATGCAATCGTATTGCAAATCTATTAAGTGGGAGTCGTAAAGAGGCACTCGTACAAAGTCGACTGAATTTTTCTTCGTTTTTTATAATCATTTAGAAATTGCGTCAGAGCACAATTGCAAACGTAGGTGTTACACATCGTCTAAATAGTGTTTGAAATTACTCAAAAGGAAGATGAGTTTCGGGAGAAGTTTAAAGAAGTTCTAAAGAGCATTTAAAGGAACCCACAGACATTTAAAAAGTTTAAAAGACTTGATATGTTAAGGAAAATTTAGGATGTTGAAAAAAGGATGATATTTGCAATTTTTTTTAATAAAGAAAAGTGAAGTCGATCTTTCTAGAACTTTAGGGATACTTTGCTACATATTTATATGTATGTAAAAAAAAATTTTAATTAAAAGAATTAAAAATAATGACGTCATAATAAATCAGTAATTGAAGTGTTTCGCCATTGGAGTTACGAAATGGCGGAAAAAATGGAATTTATAATTTCTGTCTGAAATGAAAAAAACCAAAAATATTTTTAACTTTCATATAATTGTATTATATAGTCAAAAAATTAAAAAAAGTGTAAAATTATAAAATTTTTAAGACTAAAATGATAATTTTAATGATACAAGATTCATTTTCTTTATGCAATAAAAATTGTTTGAATTAATTTTTTTATAAATGTTTGTAGTTCATTTAGTATGATTGACAATAATTCAAATAAAGAACCTTGAATGAACCTCGATTGATTAAATAGTTTTTTTCAATTTTTCCCGTCAATTTAAAAAAAAAACGCTTGTATACCCTAGCGACGTTTATCTATTTTCCAGGTTATAACTTTCGAAATACTTCGAATTTTATTTTGAAATTTAGGAATATATCCTCTGAAAGTTTTATTATCGATTAAAGTAAAGAAAAATCAAAATTTTTGACCCGATAAATCAAATTCTCCTTAAATTTTCTATAAATATTACTTTTTAGGCTCTCCGGCGAACGCTGCAATCCCTACATTCGTCCGAATCCGCCACCCTACGCCGGACCGAGTAACTTGTAAGTCCGAATCACAACTATTCCGTACAATTTATATTTCAAGGAGCGTCATAAATCTGATTTTTATTTCATGTTCGCAGCCCCGGTCTACGCGCTGATTTCTGACTACACGAGCAGCCCGCGAAAACTTGGTTTTGCTAGTGCTATAAAGCATAATTCGCGGGCGGCTTTTAACTCGACGTTCCGAGAAAGGTGTACGAGCCAAAGTGGGTATTGCAAACTCATCGAAACCGGCACCAAATTTGCAAGTTGAATCACATCAAATACGCACGTTGCTTATTATCGGTAACCATAAACATGTAGTGCGTCATGCTTTCCGAGCAATATATCAGCGGTTTGCTACGTTAAGTGTTTCCCACTCTGGGAAGGCGATTTACGTTCGAAAAAATTTTCGGAATTTACCTGCCGTTAAAAATAGGATGGATAGGATAGCGTTATATGAAAGAGCGGTTTTCCAAGTAGCATGGTATAAAATTATTCGTATCGTAATAAAATAAATTTTGTGTAACACACGAGATTGTACTTCATAATAATTGTAGCAAAATTTCTACTGAGAAAATAAATGTGTGACACTGAAAACACGTTGTGTGTCAATATTTGTTCTCACATCGACAAGCATTCAAAAATAGAATTATTTTGCTAATAATTATAAATAGTTTAAATTTGAATTAAATCGAATCATAGTGAACTTGAATTTAAAAGGTTCAAATTTGAACAATTCAAGAATTTCAAATCGATGATTTGATTTCATATCGATCGCCTAGTTTTATTATATTTATTATATCTCTCACGCGATCAATTTTGCATCAGCTTGTACCAATTTTGATGCCTGATTGTTTGTCAATTTTTTAAATATTTCTAACGTGTTTGTAAATCTTATAAATTATTCAAAAATGTGTGTATATAGCCTTTGTAAATTTGTTTCAACAATTTTAATTGTTTCTATTTTACATATTTGTATAATGATTTTTTTTAGAATTTAGAATAAAGTTTGAACAAAAAATCGTTCCCTTATTTTCCTAATGAAATGCATTAAAATATTATTATTACTTCAATAATACTTTACATTGTAATTTGCACGATATATTCAATACATTTCAATACGTTATCAATAATATCCTCCCTTACTATATAAATCTATATAAATAGTACTTATTATAAATTCTATATAAATAGTACTTATTATAAATTTTTACTTAGCACATCATTTTTTAAATTCTTGCGATTAATTTTCTTGTCTATTAAAAAGAATGAAAATAAAATCCATATTTTATTACATTTAAATTAACATGTAATATAAATACAGAAAAATTTGATGTAATTTACAATTAGATTTGTATTCGAATCAAAGAAATTCGATTCGATTTGATGTGAAAATTTTAGATTCAATTCAATTCAAAGATTCGATTCAATTCAACTTTACAAATGTTTCATTCGCACACTTCTACTAACATTGTATATTTTCCAAGAAAAAATAATTCTGCGTTCTGTACATATCTGCTCTAAGAACCGAGTAAGTAATTCTTACTCAGAAAATAAATATTACTTAGCGAATCAAGAATCATTTGTTGTTTGCTGAAGCGGTCATTAGAATCGCCTTGCTGCACGTACGTATGTAGCTTAATTATATATAGTAGTAACCATTAATTTTCTGTCGGACACCACATATGGAAGAAACAGACCGGCTACTTCGGCCAACTCCAACTAACTTTTATCGACAGTTAATCAAATTGTCAGGATTGTATACTAATTAATTAAAAAATTAATTAGTTAAAAGTTAAACAATAAAATTAAAAAGTTAACTTTTAACTTATTTAGTTAATTTTTAATGATATAATTTTTAACTTTAACTAGTTATTTTTTAAACACACAAGTTTTAATTTATTGAATTTTTCTTAAGTTAAAATTTATCTACGTAAAAAAAAAATTATAACAGAAAAAAATACATTCTCACATAAAAAGCAATATATTTCTTTATTATATAAACTTAATTTAAAATATTAAATTTGTTTGAGAATCCATATTATAATTATTTGGAGTAATCTAACTTTAAAAATTTACGAATTTCTAATTCAATATAAATAATTTTTCAAATTATATATATAAGCTCTTTAATACAAGTTAGTTGACAACTCTTTTCATCAAGAGTACAATAAATATGTCGCCAAACATAAAAAACTTTAATATTTATTACAGTAAAATACAAGTTCTAAAAAAAAAAAAATTATGAGTAAAATTTTTTATCCAAACTTTGCTATTTATTTATTAAAATATTATGATGTTATGAGCTTCAGAAAATGTATGTGTGTGTGTGTGTATATGTGTGTAAAATAAATATTTATATATTATAATAAACCTATACACATGTATTATCATTTATATTATAAATTGAGAATTGAGACTTAAGATTTTCTCGCGAAAAACAAGTTAAGTTTTAGCATATTTTTAAGTAAGTTGAATGTATGTCAATAAAAAAAATTGTAATTTTCAAACATGCATTAAAAAGGAAAAATAGTGCTTTAAATCTGTCTTTTAGTTTTGTTTCTATGATATTTTGTATTGCAATATTTTATATATAAAATTAAAAATTGAAAATTATCAATTTTTAATTTTATATAATTTTAAAACAAAATATCGCAAAGACCAAAATAAATAGATTTTTAAAGCAATCTTTCTGCTTTAGAAGACATTTTTGAACATTTTTTTACGATTTTTATTCGCAAAATACAAGAAAATAGTAACATGTACTCAGAGAAAAGTTTTTTAGAGTCAACAAATATTTGTTTAAATCAAAGAAATTTGTGCATTACTATACACTTAAAGAAAAGTTTCTTTGATTTAAAGAAATTTTTTGGTTTTTCCTTTTATTGAAACTAATGAAACAGTTTGGAAGTACAACAAATTTGTTTTTTAATGAAAGAAATATATTTTTAAAATTAAAATAACTACATTATTTTTTACATTTTTATCAGGACTTTCTTTGAATTAAAAAATAATTTGTTTAAATTAGACAAATAATTTGAACAATAATTTATTTATAAAATAATTCATTTATTTTAAAGAAGGTAAATAACGCTTATTATTTCTTGAAATCAAGTAAATTTTTGTTTTCTTCAAAAATATTTTTACTTTAATTTAAAAAAATCAAGTTAAAGAAACGATTTCATTAATCTAAACATAATTTTTCTCTGAGTAAAGTATCCTCTCTAATAAAATTCCCAAAATTTCTCTGAGTACTAATAAAATTTCGTGATTTTCCAAAGTAAAAACTAAATTTTCTGAAAATTTTGTTTTCCCGGTTTCTTCAGTAATCATCTTGCTTTTAATTTAATTTAATTTATTTTAATTTAATTTAATCTTAATATAATCTTAATATTTAACTAATTAGTTTTTTGTTCATTTAACTTTCATTATAAATTTTACAAGCCATTTAACTTTTACATAATTTTAAAAAATGTACTAACTTACCCAATTCTGCAAATTGTAAGTAATGTCATGATGATGTCAGCTTGGACGATTGAGTGACCTAAAGTTCATCAGAGTTGGTCGAAGCATGATTGATGCAAGGAAGAAAGTTGAAAGTTGGTCGAAGTAGCTCCGAGATGCATCTACAAGACAAAAATTGGAATTACATCCCCTCCGAGAACAATTTTACTTGATATAATATAGATTGTTTTCTTTTTAGTGAACACAGCTGACATAAACATCATTCTATCCTTTTTCAGTATTCAATGAGTAACAAAGATAGAATGACGCTTGTGTCGATTGTGTTCACTAAAAGAAAAGCAGCCGTAATATACGCTACGTGTATTATATATTTCGATTAAAGTTTTTCTCGGAAAGGGCATTTTGGAACCTAACCTTGAAATAAGAACAGGATGAAGATCCGCGATCTCAATGGAAGATTCAAAAGTAAGAACGAGGTAGAATCTTTTGGTCGCGATCTCATAGCTTAAAGTGGCGATCGAAAACCTTTCGTTTTTCAATAAAAGGAATTCATCGAGACGGAGAGCCGCAGGAGACGCAAAAGATTCAAATTTCGGAGCGGTATTGGCGCGCAGCCGGCGCGTTTGTTTACGTACTTAACCTAATCCAACCTAGCCTGTCTCGACGCTGAAGCAAGGACGCGCACGCGTCGCGCGCGTCGCCGTACATCACTACCAGTTATTCAACAGGAACGTTCGGCGGCGGAGCGAGCCGCGCGGTGTGTGCGTTGTGCGATCTACAAGCGTTTTGTGGCCGAGCGATTCAGAGAGAGACGGCGAGGTGTTTCGGGTGTTTCGCGCGCGCGAGAAGAGGAGTTTCATTGCTGCCGCTTAGCGCGAGAACGGAAGGATCTCTCTAACCGCGCCCTCCGCCCCCGATCGTGAGTCATGGCTGGTATCGTACCGTTGTCTGGTAGACCCGGCAGGAAACAGTGGACGCTACACGGTAATCATTTCGTTGAGGTCGCGGATTCGAGGGTATAGCAACACGCGAGCGCGAACCCAGAGACCCGGGGACCCGGTCGAGGACGCACCGACTTTGTTCGACTTTTCTCGAGTCGACCACGTGACCTGACGATGAAAATGGCGCGATATTCAATGTTTTTCGATATCTGTCTTTTGAGTTTAGAACCGGCGAACAGACGAGTGAATATAGTCGACGCGGGAAAGCGATTTTCGGGATTGGGAACGTTTCTTTATAAAAGTAACGCGTTATCTAGAAAGACACGATTCGTTATTTTTTCAATTTTGATTACTTTTATTTTTTTAGTAGTAGCATCCAAACTATGTTGTTATTTGATCAATACAAATATGAAATTCATAGTGGCTTTGATTAATTACAAATTCTATAAGCATGTATTACATTTATAAAATAACGCTTAGTTTTATTATCATTATAAATAGCCCAGTATAACCAAAAAACAAAAACAATATTTAAAAATGTTGATTTTACTTTATAAGTGGTATAATATACTTAGAATGTTATATGAATATTATTAAAAATATTATTAAAAATTAAAATAACGTTCTGAGAATAGATATTATTGCGAGAATATAATATTTTTTAATATTATATGCATATTGTAGTAATGTTATATGTCTACTTTATATAATATTTGTTGAATTATTTCAATATTCGTAAATTATTATGAAAATATTTTGTAAATATTATTTATATTAAAAAATTAATGTGAATTATTATACATAAAATGATAGTTTAGTATGAATATTAATTTTATACTTGGTGGGAGATAGATCTGTATTGCTTCATAATGCGTAATTAAATCAATTGCTAATCTCTTGTTGAAAGATGCTCTTATTCTAATGCAGTATTAATAATGTCATGTTAATTAATGAATTATATATTAACAAAGTAGAACAATTTAAATAGAATTTTAAAGATGATTAAAATGAGACTAATAATGGAATACAAAATAAAGGATTACAGGATTGGGTGTATAATGTATAAATGATTTATGTATACAATGTAAACTATGTTTTACGTGTTATCTACAATAATATATGGATAATAAAATATTCAAATTTCACAAAGAATGAAGATTACATTCTGTTTTTCATTTTTAATGTTATCTATTTTTATTTTATCATTTTAATCAACTAAAATCTGATATATTATCAATTTTATATCTTAATTGCTTTTTTCTGTATTGTGTTATTCAATTTATAATAATTTACATTACGTGTATTATCTACACCTAACAGCATATCATTCATCCAGGGGATATTCTATGGACATCTTTCTTACTACATCCGTACGTCCTAAGGATGTCCATGCAACGTCCCCTGGATGAAGTGTGCCGTTAGGGCATGGATTTACTTATGATTGTTTACATTATTATGCTTACATGAATATTCTTCATTTGGACAATGTAAGCAATTAAAAATTGGATAACACGATATAAGAAAAAAGTAAGTTTTAAAATTGTCAATATATCTGACTTTATTGATCAAATAAAAATATAGTGAAAATTAAAAATATAATTTTCATTATTTCTGATGAAATCTAAAACCTTTATGATTCATAAGTTATTGTTTACAAATGACATGTAAAACATAATTTACATGGTTTTTATTATACACATGTAATGTAAATTATATTGTACACGTAAATGACCAACCTTGACGTAAATAATATGTGAAAAACGTATGCAGACGTAATCTTGAAATGTGCGACATAACCCTGATATACAATAGCATTAATCATTAGTAATAGCATTAATCATTATTAATAGCATTAATCATTATTAATAGTATTAACATCATCATGCTTATGTACCATTCGTAATAAAAGCAAATAAAACAGTTTACAAACTGTTAGTAGATATATGTGTATATGTGTTGACACAACATGAACATGAATTCTGACTCTTTATTTTTTTCTGATTAAATAGCTAATTCTAAGTCCTATTGATAGATGGGCCTAAAGGTTCTCTTAGACGGTTACGTTCCCGATTGGCAGAAGACGGCTGTCCGGAATCTCAAGTGATTTTAGCTAAGCAGTTGTTAGAGGAGCAATGTGGTAAGTTGAAATATATGAGTCGCACGCAAAGTGTTTCCTATGCTATTCTATCTTTGTTACACTACACTTGTTATTTGTGTATAATTTATAATTCTAATATTTGTACTTCAAGAGCTTGATGTTGATAAAGAGGAAAACGCTAAATTGGGTGTTTACTGGTTGACAAAAGCCTCAGAGCAGGGAAATCTGGAGGCGACTGATATTCTTAGAAAGTGTTTGGCGACTGGTCGCGGTATCACAGAGCACAACTATTACGACGTAAAAAGTTGTCTAGACATGACGCAGGACGAGAAGTTGGCCAGAAGAGCAGCGAGGGAGATGTTTATGAGGTAAAGAACAATGAATGAATGAATGAATGAAGATGAATAAATTAGATGAATAAATGTATCTTATACATATATATGAGTATGAAATTGCTTTTTCATCAGTCTATCAAATGGCGAAGACTTCATAACTACAGAGCAGCTGCAAAAACGTGTGAGGAATTTATCGTCACCATCGACCAGTAATGCCGATTTTCCATCGAACAATCCCTCTAGCAACTTGTCGCAAAAGGGACAACTGAGCGACAACGATAACGATTGCTTCCCCAGCAATGGGCTTCCCGACGATTCCCTACCTACCAAGAATGAAAACCGAACGAACGACAGTCACGGTAAAAAAGATTTTCACACTTTTTGCATCACTTTTCTTTTTATGTTACTTATTTTTCTGTGTCTCATGCAAGTTTTGTTGTACGATTGCAGGTTGGACGGACCAGAGTGAGAAGATCACGGAGGCTGCTTTGGTATCCGCAGCTGCGAGTTACGCGCGCGGGATGCTTCCGATAGTATCACATGCTCTCTGCATGGTGGATCCTTCCGAATTGGCACTAGACACGATACCACTGCTACAGAGACCATTTATTTATCCGTTCGCGTCGTTGAAACGTCTCTACAGTTGGTTGATCGAGACCCTGGGCCACAGAGGAACGTCGATCAAGAGGGTTCTTTTTACGTCGAATTTACACATTCTTCTGTTACTCTTGTTATACTCCTTGTTCGGCACGGAGAGCCTAATACTTTTTATACCGATGGCCCTCTACTACCTTTCGTTTACAGTCATGGTAGTGGCTACCTTTCAAATGCTTCAACGAAAACGCGAGTTCAACAACTTCCGCATGTGGTCAGGTCTATTTCTCAGTTACTCGGGCGGAAATTTGAATCCTGAGGAAGCAGAGTATCAATTCTGCCGCAACAACTTGAAACCATATGGACATTTCTTTCTCGCGTTACTGTTGAACCTGATGATTTATCCTCTGATAGCCCATCAATGGACCCCGCAATCTGAATTCACTATAATAGCAGTCACGCTTACTCTTATCACACTCTGCAATTTTATGTGGAGGGACTCTTCGCGATTTCCCGATTTCTTGGCCCTCTTCAGCTTTGGTGTACATGTACTCGCCAAGTATCCTTACGAGACGGACATAGTCGTGGCGCAAAGCTGGAGATTCTTGGACATCAGAGTGCCAACATTTGCGTCTTACGTTGTCGGCAATGGCATAGAGTTTTGTCTAAATTTCCGTGCCGTGTTTTATCTCTTGATACCTGCGGTTTTCGCGAAAATGGCCGCGAGAGACGGTTGGCGCGGCACGTATCGGATTCTGATACCTCATTGCGTTACTCTAAGTTGGTGGCAAATAGCAATTTTCAGTTCTCAAGGTGCCACATGGTACGGCTTGATCAGAGGCGCACTTGCATTAGTTGGAATGGTCTTGTTTCTTCCAATCGCCGGTATTGCTTCTGTCATTTTACCAATCGTAGCTATTGCCAAATATTTATCGGAAAATGATCTGGCCATGAGGGTAGCGATTACTGCTGTACTCGGAGGAATGCCATTTTTTGTTTCATGGTATCTGAGAAAGACTAGAGTGTCGAGATTTAATTGGATCATTACGCTTATGCAAGTATGTATATCTTTATATTTCTCCGTCTTATATAGACTTGAATATATCTTTTTAATTGATATATGTAAAATTATATAAATATATATTCTGTAGATTGTTCTTGGCGTTGGTGCTGCAACATTTTTATCGTGGCCGATGATAATGGAATATAATCAGGATTCCGACGAGACATCATATGACATTACTTCTACCTTAACATGGGATCAGTATCAAAACTACTGTCATCAACCTGCATGGGAGGAACTGTCGTCGAAAGCGCAAGTGCAGGTGCAATGCGCTCAATTGGAAGGCATACCTGTTGCGTGGGAAGGCTACGTGACAAATATTAGAGTAAAGTCGATAAAAAACAATATTGCTATTATACTAAACAGGTTACCCGACAACGTTAGAAAATTAATTAGTTGTATGTACGGGGAACCGTATGAGGAAAATTGTAATTCGGGCGATGACGTTCGCAGAAAGAACTGCAAGCACATAACGAGTATTCAGAAAAAAAGAAACAAATGTTATTTTCCATCTTGGGATCAATACGAATTTGAGATATTCGTCAAGATGAAAAGCGGCATATGGGGAAGTACCACAGAGATACGTCTCATTGCGGACCATTCTTTCACCAATTTTAGTCTAAATATATATCCGGGCGATAAGATTTGGTTTTCTGGAGCACTTCTGAATAATGATTTGGAAACAGAGTCTCTTCTTGGTGGTGCCATACCACACATCGATTTGGAAGAGATAGGGTGTCTTGCATGCAATTCCCTCAATTTGAAAAAGTCTTACAAACGTTATAGGTATCGTATAAGTTTAAGCTCTATTATTAGAGATCTTTGTCTCAGCGTAAAGACTGTATTAAACTTTCTCTTAAATCCTATTGTGATGTTTAAGTGATGACATTTTATATGACTGAATCCTTTTAGATCTCTCTATAGCTTTTTAGGTCTAATAAAATTTTTTCAATATCTAATTATTATTATAGTTTGTTTAACATGATTTATATTAAAAAAAAATTAAATTACTAGAATATTGGAATTAAAAAAAATTTTTTTAGACGAATAAAATTTGGAAATAAAACACGCCGTATTAATTCATATAAGTAGTTAATTTAACAAGATACAATTTCAAACAAATTTGGTATCTATATATTTGCATTGTAAACTATAATATTTTTGCTTTATAAATGTCTTAAAAGATATTTCAATATGAAAAATCTGTTAAAAGATCTTCGTTTGGGCGAATAATTTGATCCGATAATTTTATTATAATTGTAACCAATTTTTCGCGTTACAATGTTGCAGATAAACTATATTGTACAAAACAGCATGTTATATATGATAGCATGCTGTACACAACTAAAACGAGAAACTATTATGTATATAAAGTAGTGTTTCTTTAATGTTTGACATACATGTAAATGTGTGTGTGATATGAAAGTAGAAAATAACGTAAATATATGTCAATGTTACCGAATGCCTCAGGCAATACATGTGTATATATATATATATATATATATATATATATATATATATATATATTAATAGTTATATTACGCTTTCATGAACAAGTCGTAATCTGCTTCAGAGTATTACATATAACATATATTTTAAGATTTATATATTTTCCTAAGCGTTACTGCCAGTAAAAGAGGAAAGAAACGCTTGATATTTTTGTATTCCGTTTTCGAAGAATTATAAAAGATCTCTTTGATCTTGTATGTTTTAATATTGCATGTAATAAAATTTATATTTCTTACTATGGTATGTATATTACATCATAATGAAGTTTTAATTAATTTAATGGCAAGGCAGTATGCGATCTAATGTAAATAATCTTAAATTATTTAGTAAGCTATTATTATTTTAAAAAATTTCATTATTTCATAAAAAAATTTTATGTGGTACTGTCACATATTGACATTATAGTTAGAATACACTATATAGTTCAAAATTCAGTTAGCTGCAATAAGCAGCATTGGAAATATGTATAATACAAATAATTCATGATAGGTCGATGTTAAGTGTTTAGACTTGTAAACTATTAATGAGCATATCTATTTAGAGTTAAGAGCAGTTTCGTCATCGTATCACACAACGACAATAGGAATCAAGACCAGTACAGTAGTAAAGAGATAAGACAGACATAGATGTGCCTTGGTGTTTTCCGTTTGAATGATTTTAATGTTGATAATAAAAGTACTCTATTTGCTTCTCCAAGCAAAGCAAACAAAAACTATATGTATTATAAAACATCATGAACTCTCATATTCTGATGTGCAAATGTATATTTTTGTCATGAATAATATATATTCAGAATACAGTATAAAATTCAAACGTTGTCTTATTCAAGTGTAAATTTTAATTACCTCATATCTATCTTTTTGTGAAAAGCAAAACACTTTTTTTCCTTAGAATTATAGATATATTTATTTTATATTTGGCAACATGATACATTATTGTTTTGAATGATAACATCATGTCAGTAACAAGACGTTTATTTAAACGGTTTGGTTCCCTTTTTCTTAGTTTCCATATAAAAGAATTAGAATACAGTTTTACTATGGAGTTATTTTATATTGAAATACGGCAGAACCTCCCATATTGCATGTATGTTCATACAATGTTAGACATGCTTCTAACACTGCATAATTAATATGACTATATCAATAGTTTGTTTAGAGAGTTGTATCTATAAGCTGCAAATACTTTTATCACTTAATGCAATATGGGAGCTTCGAGTATATTAAGTTTCTATATATACAAATATAAAATCTATATTAATAAAGTCTTTTATGTACCTAATCTGCATATGAAAATAATTACTTAATGTGCAAAAAAATTGCAAAAAATAGTAATTAAGCGGGCTTTCTATATTTTATCTCCTTAAACAATATCCCTTTTATCTGTGATGTATATATTTCCTTAAATGTTTAAAATCACTTGACTTTAGAATTAATTTGAACCTAGACAAAAAGGTTCTGGAAAAAAGTATATATCACCATAAAGATCTTGTGTGTATGAGCATTTGGCATGAAATTAATATATATAATATATGAATTTTTCCAAGACCTTTCTAAAATACAGTTAACAATGTACATGTCATAATACATTCATTATAATATCTCTTTCCATCTTACTATCTTATTTTTTAGAAGTCGAATATGTAAAAACTTATTTCTGTAAATTTTACCTGGTGTTTCAAAAAGTAATAACTTTGGTAAAGGAACTGTAAATAAATACGTATTTTTACTGACTACAATAAAATCAAATAAATGTACATTGAGCCCAATGACATCGACAATTAATTCAATAGAGGCAACATTCAGCAAATATTGGAATTATTAGAATACTAGCATACACACATACACACGTTTCTCCTTTACCCTAAACTTTTATTCTTACATACAAAAGAAATTTCTCATACTAATTTCAGAACAAAAAATCAAGTAAGGACAGTCTTATGAGCATTTGATAATTTACACTTTTATATATGAAAAATCTCGGATAAAGGAGAAATTGATAAGCTGCGACATTCAAGACACACGCTATCTCAAACTTGACTTAGTAAAATCGTTTTCTACTATTTTCCTGATGCTTCTGATAAAGCATAATGGCAATGACGACACAGACTATTAATGCAATCGCACAAATTAACATGATTAAGAAAAGTTTTATTCCACTCAGACTGCCAGATTGCTTCGAATCTTCTATACGTTCTAAAATAGAAAATTGATATCAAAATAATAAATGTATGCACATGTAAAATAGTATCTTATTTAACTGCATACCTCTTGGTGCATCATAGAACGATGCTGATGGCACAATTTGTGATCTGTCTTCTTGATCCTTAGGCTGTAAAGTGATATATATTTTTAAGTATCATTAATTCGTTTATTGTAATTAAATAATTTACATCTTTACTGTTTAATGAAATATATGCTTTATACAGAGTGTTCCATATTTTTTAATTAATATTTCGGGGAATAAAAAAGGATGGAACTTCGAACTAAAAATTTCTTTCCCAATTTTGGTTCTGACTATTATTTATCGAGTTATTAACGATTAAAGTTGATTAATGAGATTGTATCCAGCTGGAATACGCAGAAACATACTACCATGGGACTCTTCGCATTTACTATACATTCTCCTGATTAAAATTTTTCATAATAACAATTTTTTTATTTAATCCATCGATTTAGTCATTTATTTATTAATATGCAAAATTAGAATACAATTTTAATCGGGAAAATGTATAGTAAGCGCAAGGAGTCTCGAGGCATACTACGTTTCTAAGCACTCTGGGCATCTGATTGAGCAACTTTAATCATTAATAACTTGGTAAATAATGATCTAAGCCAAAATTGGGAAAGAAACTTTTAGTTCAAAATTCTATCGTCTTTTACTTCCCGAAATATTAATTAAGAGTTATGAAATACCTTATATACATAATTTAGATATTTAATTAAAATATAGCAAAGAATAAATTAGTGCTTACATCATCTGGTAAGTCTAATTCATACAAACGAATTGATAATATGTCATGATTGTCAGACAGATCACCCGTGGTAGCAGAAATTCCTATATAATATCCTGTTGGAAGTTTAACTTCATTCACTTGGAAGCATTGCCTCCATGCTGCTTTGTTGGCAAGATCCGTAGAAACTTTATTAAGATGAGAAAAAAACATTGTAAGAAGTATAGAAATGTGGAGTTACGTGTGTGTGTGTATATACGAGAAGTGTCTATACATATGTGTGTAATTATAGTCCATAAACACATACATGTGTGTGTGCAGATATATGTTTGCAAATCAAGGACGCAATTATAAAGCACAAAAAAAAAATGAAAAAAGTACAATTCATTTAACGCGAACAAAGTACAATGATGAATAGAAATACAAAAAAATATAACATAACAAAGAACATTTTATTAATGGCACATGTAATAAAAAAGATATATTTTTTAATGTTTAATTGTGTTTGCTTTTACGTACCAGTTAGGGTATCTCTCTCATATCTTATAGCTATGTGTGTATCATGTTCCATGTTTCTGAACTTTGCTTCACATCCTGCAAGTTGCGTATGAGTGCCATCGCGATCATGATCATAATGCAGAGATCCGTTATTGACCATTGCTGAGATATAAGGATGTTGATGCTATCAAAAAAATAGATTACTTGTATATTAAAAGAAAAGATAAAAATATAAGAATGTTGAGCTTCGAATAATTAAAAATATTCAAAGTTATGTGATCTTAATCAATTATTCAAACTACAATAGACTTCACAAATCTATATTCAACATACATTGTGTTGGCCATTATGATTGCTGTATGTGTCAAGTATCACTGCTAATCCTTGGAAATAATCTTGATTTCCAAATACAGGACCTGATTTCATCCTTTCCTTAGCATACCAAATGACAAAACCATCTCCGAATAAGTCCTTTCCTTTTCCATGTACTTTAAATTGAACTTGCAATTCCCAATTTCGTATATGGCATGGCTATAAACAAATAATAAGTTTAATTATTAGTAAACAATACATATTATATGTATATGTACAGTTATTTTAATTTGTATTAAAGTTATATACAAAACATCATGTATAATACAAGTAGAATACTTACAACAGAATTCCATAAGGCACCTTGTTTACTTTGTAAATCAGGTGTCAACCTGATATAATTATTAGTCACCATTGTACTTCCTGTGAAATCCCAATTAGGTATCGTCATGCCTGTACCTATTACATAAAATACAATTTTATAAATAAAATTAAAAGCGCATATATATATATATATATATATATATATTATAAATATATTTTATAAATGTACATTAAATATAAATTTAAGGAATAAAATAACATGTTATAGATCAAAATATATAACAAATAACAGATTTGATGCTTTAACAGTTATTATAAATAAACAAATGATAAACAATTGATTTAAAATCTATTTCATACATAGAACTTATAGTATAAAAGTTATATTATTAACTTATACTATAAGTTCTATGATTTCATATATAAATGAAAAAATTATATTAAGAACATGTTACCAAAATACTATCAAAATCTTAACCAATATACATTATATAATTTATATTATTTATTATTTCAAAATTTCAAATGTATGTCACTTTAAAATGTACTAATCTTTCTCATGTAGATTGCGACTACGATTGTATTCTGACAATACAAAAAATTTACAATTCACATAAAGTATACTATAGATTTCAGTACTGACAGTCATTTGAAATGCTGCTTAGATAATGAATGAATCAGCAAATCTTTCCGCGCTGGCGCGTATCGAAATTCGCAATAAAAATCTATAATTTAAAAAAAAGTAGAATTTACGCGTCTCTTAAAAAAAAAATCAGCTCCTTGTCCTACAAAAATTTATTGATTTTATGACACACGTAGATGTGAATGTTTTTTTCGTTATTTATGGGAAAAAAATTTTCCGTATTAATTAGTCACCTCGTAACCTCAAATTTGCAGACTGGCTCCGATTCTAGATAAATAACTGATAACAAGTACTTGAATGAGCATATCCTTCCACGCTGACGTGCGATGGAAGGATCCTTCGCGAGTGAGGACGGGATCTTGGCGAGTGCGATATACGGAGATAAACAAGTTCGGCGTACCTTGATACGGCCTGTACAGCGAATGTTCCCGCTTCATGAAGTCCTGCGTGTTCCATTCCGTGGCGACGGACTCCAGGACGCCAACGAGTAGGAGTACCCACGAAATTACGCCCATCGCTGACCCTCGGGATTGCATGCTTCGCGGGTATTCGTAGATTATAAACACGTGGGTAGAAGAAGTCACAATGCGCTCGTACGCAGCAGCACCACCAGAATAAAGGCCATTCACGCGTTTGCCGTACTAATCAACGTCATCCCCGAGTCATCCGGAGAGCTCCGCCGGAGATCGCTACTTTCATAGTCGGGTGGACTTGAAAGATTTTGATCCTCGCTAACGTGACAGTCGATAACGTCAACATCCCTCGATTATCATCGTGACCGGCGGTTTAAAGTGAGTCGGCCATCTCTAATATTACCTCGTCGGTGACTGAACTAATCGCTATAAAAATTGACCAATCACAGTCAAATTTGAAGAGAATATTTAACTGTGATTGATCAATTCTTTAAGGGCCTTGCACATGAAATACATAACATAACATAAACACAACATAAGACCGACGGACCAATGAAAATGTTATGTAATTCAATATGGCGACTTTACGCTGGATCCTCATTGGCCCATAGGTCTTATGTTGTGCTTATGTTATGTTATGCGTTTTATGTGCGGCCCTTTATGGCTTATGATACCGATTAAATAACTTGTTGTAGAAAGGCTTTCATATACTATAGATTTTCAGTACTGGTAGTAAAGGCCGCGACACAGGCTTTTGCATAGCTGCATAACTGTATGCATAAGGAAGTTGATTGGTTCGTTAGCACATAAGGAAATGGACCAATTAATTTCTTTATGCATACGGTTATGCAGCTATGTAAAAGCTTGTGTCACGGCTTTATAAGCTTTCTACAATAAGCTATTAGTCGGTATCATAAATCATAAGCCATAAAAATTGACCAATCACAGTCGAATATTCTCTTCATATTTGACTGTGATTGGTCAATTTTTATGGTTTATGACTTATGTTACTAATACCTTATTGTAGAAAGCCTATTAAGGGTCACTTTCACCAACGCCGATTAACTTAATCGCTGATTAGTCTATCGGAATTGACCAATCGCATTTGTCGTTTTTACTTAACGACAAATACGATTGGTCAATTCCGATAGACTAATCAGCGATTAAGTTAATCGGCGTTGGTGCAAGTGGCCCTAAGAATTCCTATATCTTTAGTGCTTTACTACTAGTGAATTTCGGAACGCAGCTTTGTGCCCACGACATAAGAGGCGTCTACAATGGGATCATACCGTTTGTTTTCTGTTCCTGAACTCTCTAAATAAGTGTACACTTAAAATGAAATAGATAGATGTTTCAAAGTTAGCGAAAGCAAGAAGGAACGTTCCAGTGCAGTCTAGTGCAGGAATAGAAAACAAGCCTATAGAGTTGCAGGAGCGATCGTAAATTTCTGTATTTTCGGTCGTAGTCGTAGTCGCTTGGAGTTGATTCAATTCTAATTCCAGCGACTACCGTCACTACGACTGATCAATTACAAGAGAACATGATATATCGCGTATTAACAGAACTTTATTTGGATTTACGACGACTCCTGCGACTTTACAACCCCATTGTGGACGCCGCTATACGGCAAGGCAGAAGTTGACTGAGGAATATTTCGATAGCCAATCAACGTCTCGCTTGCCTGCAAGTAATTTCCGTCGCGCGGCAAAAGTTGAATCAAGTTTGAATTTTGAATGATTCGTTCCCCACAGGACTCAGCAGGACGCCAGGCTTGCTGCGTGCCACGTGGCCACGTCCTGTATCCTGGGCACGAGGCATTCAGAAGCATCAGTCCTATTTGGATAGCCGAGAAAAATGGCCGCTTTGATTCCGAGGTACACTCTACAAGCAGCAAGTAAGATTGTCGTTGATTGTCGTGTTACGCCTTCTAATATATGGCATTTTGTCCGAAAGAGAGTTATACGACCGCACAGATAATAGTTTCAAATGGACCGATTTACTGGTTGGCCGCATATCAGTTAAGGGTGATTGAGAATAGCGTGAAAAAGCGCGGTTAGGATTGCTGACACAATCTATCTCAATTATCTATGCAGATGTTTTTTTTGCTTCCTGTTTCTTGCTTTTTGCCTTTTCGCGCACTATTTGATCAATAATTGTATTTCTTATCACATGTCTTTTCTCTTCCGTTTCGGAGTTCATTGACTTTTATCTTGTCAATTTCGATAAAATAGTACAGCAAAGGCATTGCAATAAAAGTAGTGCTAGAAGAGGCAAAAAAGAAATAGACAAAAAGCAAAAAAACAGGAAACAAAGAGTTGTCCATGGAATAAATATACCTTTATTATACATATTTTTACTATCGCGATCGTATTTCCGCCGGCCGGTGAATTCATACGCGAGCGCGCGAAAGCGACGCCAATGTCGTCGTGAACGCTCCTCTCCCCTCTGTGTCCGATCGCACACAAGGAGCGGCAAGGGCGAGCCGGTCGTATGTACACTTCACTTACACACTCATAGGTATAAGAGTGCACACACGGCGTGATCCGCTCGTACTCGTAATACATGGCCGTCAAGTCAGTTTTGTTCCTTGCGTGATTCTGACAAATTCTGCTCGGTCGACTCGTCGCCCGGTCGCTGGTAACTCGTAAAATCTCGCGTGAATCGTGTAGAAACTGCGCCACGCGAATTCTTTCTGCGTAGGAAGCGGCCGGCCGCCGATGCTCGTTACATCTGCGCACGCGCGTGCGCATGTATTCGTCGTGCCCTCGCGTTAGCGCTCGGCGGTTGTGTGTTGCATGGCGTCCTGCGTAGTACGTACGTGTGCTTAAACTCGACGGAGCCGTTCGTCCTGCTTTCGTGCATCGGCGATACCGGCACCCGCATTCGTACGGCGAGGTCCACGTCGCGAGTAGTTGGCCGTAACGAGAGTAAGAAAGGGCGACTACTAATATTTGAGTGGAGGAATAGGCTGGAGTAGAGAAGCTGCGGGACGAGCTGGCGGGAGATAGAGAGAGAAAGAGAGCGAGTGTATGTGTGTATGCGTATGAGAGAGTGTAAGAGGAGCGATAGTAGAAGGCAAGATATTAGCTTGGAGTACGCTAAGTGGGAGACCTCACGCGGGCTTGTTGCGTTCGCACGCAAGTAAGATCGCAGTAAGACGAAAAAAAAAGGGCGTGGAGTTTAGCCGGGCGCGACTAATAGGCACGCCGCTAATCGCTGTCGTAGCCATGGGTAAGACGCCAAAGAAGGCGGCCCCTGGGGGCGATGAGAGGAATTTGTACGTTCGGAGGCTCAAGGCAACGACCGCGCCGTCGAGAGCTTCTGAATCTAGCTTGCCCGAGAGACAGCGCGAGTCCGAGATTTTAAACAGGTTTGTAGAAACAATCAGCAACAGCGAATTGCAAGTTCCGCCAGAGTTTCTCAGTCGCGGGATGTTACGCTTGTTCTCTCTTTCTCTCTCTCTTTCTCTCTCACACGAGTGCAACCGATCGACTCTCTCTCCTAGGTCTGCCCTGGAGCAGAGTCGCGGATTGTAGTAAATTCGTTTGCGTATTGGCAATTGGCATTCGATGCAACATTCGGAACTTGTTAGTTGCCTGCCGCTGTAGTTTACGGGGTGTCGGAACTTTGTATTCTGTAAAATTTGCTAAAGTAATTTGGGAGATTGTATTGAGATCATCTCGTAGCATCTTTAAGCACATCTTCTCCGTGCTCGAATACTTAATTGTCTCATATAAGCCTGAGAAACAGAATTTTGAAACAATCAATTTTACTGGTAATCCACAATATCGATTTTAAAGTAAGAGTCGAGTTTTTATTTTAAGTCATTTTGAAATGGAATGGATTGACGAATCCAGACATCAATGATTCAGACTTATTTTACAAAGAGAATGTTATGCTGATGCATGTGGGAAAAACGAATAGAGATATTGTCTCATTTTTAGTTATGGACATGAGAAACTTTGGTTTACTTTCTTTTACATACTTTTAAATTAGTTCCTCTCATCACCTCCAGTATTTCTTGCTCAAAGGCCATTTGTAATATGGCTCATCTTTTAGTTGATTGTGAATATCTTATTTTTGTTTTAGGCCAAAACTGATTGGAATACAGAAAAAAATACCACCTGGAGCTGGAAAGCATTTTAAGGTATATACTCTTAGTTTTTATTTCATATTTTATTTGCATATTTGAAAATTGTTACTATTTAAACTATACATATACAAGTGTATGATATTTTTGATTTTGTTTGGTCCATATTTACAATAATAATACAAAAGGGCTGCAGGCCAACGAACAAGTAAGATGAGTAAAAGCAATGTTAATTTCTTTTATTTCTAATTATGTAAATAATTTATATAACAATTATGAAAGAGATATAATATTTGATTAGATATTAATATTTTATATGATTATTTTGATAGTAATATAATAAACTCTTGTTTTTTTACAATGCAAAATATAAAGAAGAGAAACAGCCTAATTATAAGCAAATAATCATGTAAATTAATGTAAATTATACACATTAAGGATTTATTCTTCTAAAAGATTACACCGACTTTTTGATTATACTTAATTTTTCTCAGTTTAACATGGAACTTATCAACTATTCTGGCAATAAATAATTATTTTAAATTACATGGTTGATTAACAATTTTAAGATGCAAACATTGTAAATTCTAAAACACAAAGAGCTTATGTGAAACAACACTTAGTTTTAGTTAGGGACTCATTAAGTTTTCAGAAGTTGTCAAGTTAGTTCTTCAAAAGAAAAAAAATTCCATAACATACATCTTCAGTCAAATTCCCCATTAAGTCAAAACAATACATTAGAAAACAATGCCAATAAAGGTCGATCTATGGTTAAAATCAAATAAGTAAGTAAATAAATAAATAGAACCAGTCAAGAATTAAAATAAAATAAAAGGAGAATGTTTAATCTGCAAAAATAATAACTGGTCTCATAGGCATTTTTGAGGCATAATTAATATAATCTCGGAATGAAATTAAATTGAGATAAAATAGTTATCTGAAATATTTCTATACGTTCTATAACTGTGTCCCAAAAATGATTGTGAAAATTTTCTTATTTGCAAGTCAATAGATAAAATTTAAAATAGTTATTTATTGCTGGAATAGTTAATAGGTTTCATGTTAAACTGAAAAAGACTAAATATAGTTGAAAGGTCTGTATAATATCTTTTAGAAGAATAAATGTTAATATTAATGTTTTTAATTTATATGATCAAGTAATTTTCTCATAAATTGTTAATTTTTTTCTTATATTTTTTTTTATATTTTAGTGATATATAAATATTGAATAATTATTTATGAATTATGTTATAATATATTTATAATTATAGAAATTATATTTTATTTTGTATATTTAATGTGTTGTGCTTTATCTGTTTTAATTAAGAATTAAATGGCTATCTCTATAAACAATACTGATATTTACTAGACAACGCTTATTAATCTTATGATTAAACTTATTAAGATATTATCTTTTAGTATAGGTTAGGTATATGGCCTTATCAGTATGAATTTATAGTCATATTTTATATGTATTATAATTGTATGGTTATGTAATATTTATAATCTTATTTTTTTATTTTCTTGGCTAACTCAAATATTTTATAAAGAATATTTTGTGTTAAAATAACTTTACATTTCTTTATATTTCTTTATATTTTTTGTTATTTATACAGAGAAAGAAAAGAGACAATAATGAATTCATTGATAAATATAATTTTATATAACATGAATATTTTATATATATACATTGATTTTATATGTAAATTATATATTATATGTAAATTGATTTACTAATATTTAGTGAAATATTATATGCAATTATTTACATTTTTATTTACTTTTATAAGCAGAATTTTGACATATATGTATATATATTTATTTATTTATCGAATTTAACATAAGTTGAAATTTATATAAAAGTATTGTGCATAAATATATAAATAATAATTTAATATATAATGTACAAAATAATTGTAAATTGAAATGCACAAGTAATGCATGCCAATGATTAGTCTTTAAATTATTTGTTAGATTTTTTTACATTGCCTTAGGTCTTTGCAATGTGGAAATAATGTATGTTATAGAGCAAACTTCGTCCTCCAACAAAAGTTGAACAACATCAAACAGCAAAGTCATTAAAAGTACTAATGAAAAATCCAGATACAAAAAGTGCAGACATGCAGCCAGAATCGGAAGAAGCCAAAGTCAAATTGAATGTATCGATTCAAAAAGAAAGTGTTACAGAAGAGAACAGTAATAATAAAACTGTAGAAGCTGAGAAATCTACTGTGTCCTGTCCAAATGTTACTAATGAACATGTTGAGCTTACTTCCGAGCAGACATCAAGCGAACTTCAAATTTCCATGAAAGCTGTCCAGGAAGTAATTGTGGAGAACAAAACCGTTACTGAAGAAAAAGAGGGAGTCTTATTAGGAAATGTTAATGTTGAAACCAAAGAGGTGGAAGAGCAAGATGCAAATGACATTAAACTAACATTTGAAATTGAACAAAATATGGACAATGGAGAAAAATTGGATGATAAACAAGCAAAGGACAATAGTAAGGGAGAAGAACTACCTCTGGTACAAGAGGAGATGAAGAACGGTATAAGTGAAAAAGAAGAGCTGCAAAGTGAGTTACAAACCGATAACGAAAGCTATTCAGTCGACATTGTTGAATCTACAACATCGGACGTATCCGAAATATCGGAATCTGTTTCTCAGAGCGATACACAGAAGGATAAAGAAAGAATTGATGACACTGTAAATAATGCATCATTTGTTTCTTACGATTCATCTATAATGTTAAAAGACGTAAAAGTCAGACTGAACGATTGTTTGAAAGATAATTCGAAGCTCTATGACGTAAGCAACACGGAAGAATTACCGAATCAAGTTTTGAAAGACATGTCATTTGGAAAAACGCTAAGAAACATTTCGGGAAGACATTCCATCGGTAGAATGCGTCATGTTACTTTGCGTGAGAGAAGGATATCGCCGAATAGTTCTCTTTTCGTGAATACATCGACTATGTCTATGCCACAGGATGAAGGAACAGAATCTAAAGTCTTGCATTATGGTAGTGGTTCACTATCCGACAGTTTCTCTACGAACGGTAGCCCATTGATCAGGAAACGTAAAATTGAAACAGAAAATTGCAGCTCGGCGAAAAAACAGAAAAATGATGAAGAGAGTAATAGTATATTTAATACATCCATAAATTTACTGAAAGGTTTGCGTATACCTAGTATGCAGGTGTCCACGCCGAAACCCACATCTTGCAAATTCGAATCTACCAAGTTAGATATTAGTGGGATAAAGAATGATGACAATAAAATACTGGCTGAACCAACCGAGAGTACAAAGAAATGGTGTGTCATCATGTAAATTCTTATGGTCAATGTGTTATTATACAGAAAAAGAAGAAAATAATTTTTATATTTTCGAAAAAATAGCAAAATGTATGCAATCAGAAGCATTTATTTTATTTTTTTTGCTAGTAAATGGTTTGTTTTCAAATTAATTAAAAATAATTGTATTCTTTTTTAGTGTTTCTAAAATTTTCTTGAATAGATATATTTGTTCTAAAATTTTCGGAAGTTTTTTTCAATGTTAGGATATACTGTATATTTTCAATAATTAAATTGGAAGAATTCGATGATATTTCCACCTTGTAGACTGCTAAAAATGTTTTTTAGTACATAATTTTTTCGTTTCAATTTTTAAATAAAATTATCTAGGAAGGAACAAATTGTGTAACTAAGAAAAATAATTTTTTTTAACCTTTGACATTACTTATTTTATGAATAAAGACCAATCATAGGTTGAGACATGTATTGAAATTAAACACATATTTCTGTACACATTTGGCTTTTTATGTGTTTAATTTTAGTATGTGTCTCAACCTATGATTTATGATTTATAATTATTTTTAATGTTATTCTTTAAATAGATCATGATAAATACAAGTTTTACGTCAAATATTATAATATGCTTCTGTAATGTTAATCTAGCAGAATGTTTAATTGAAAATAGTTTTTTAAATATTCATTTCTGCATACATTGTACTCATTGCTATTATCATTAAAAAATTCATATTTTATATACGACACTTATTCATACAATGTAATATCCATATTATATAACATTATAAAGACATATCCCTCCGTTTAGTTCTTACTGCAATCCAATATTTATATTGTTAATTTATAATTCGCCGAATTGATAAAAAATATACAAAAAAATATGTTGTATTCTACACAAAATGAGTTACGAACAAATTTTTAAAAGTTATAATACAAGTATTATATACAAGTATATAATATAGTATTATAATACAAAATTACATATTTTTTTAGTTATAATAAATTGTTATACAGATAATTGCAATGTTATTGCATTTATAATACCAACAGCTTTTTATATGATCTACTTCGTCGTAATGAAATATTGTTGATTACTATAAATAATCCATAACATATATCATACAAAGATTTAATAATTACATATATAATATTAGATGGATAATTTTTTAATTGATATAGATTTATTCTATATATTTTTAAAGACAAGACGTAATTATTTGTATAACTTATTTGGTATAGAAATACTCATTTTTATTGAAAAATGTTAACATCTGTTGCAACTGTAAAAATCAGAGGTGCAAAGTAAAGGGATATGAAACTGTATATTATTATGCAGTATATCTTAAAGGCAAAGCTAAGAAATAACAAAAAAACATATACCTTTAAATTAAATTTCATTTTATATGCATTTTAATTGCTAAATTTTTATATTCATGACGTCTGTCTCTTGTTTGCCGTAGATTTAAATATATTCTTATGTCATCTATTGAGGATGATATTACGTTGCTTTTATATTAAATCTTTGTTGGGATATATACATAGCATATATCAGGCTAGAACTATTACTTCAACCTTCCATTATATATTATAATAAATGAGGATTAGAGACGATAAATAAATTTGACCAAAGTGATTTTTCTTGTCAATCGATATATTCGTTTAGATCTGTCGAGAATAGTTAATTAAATGCTAAAATTGTACACTATGGAGAGAAAACTTTATATACTGCGAAGGTGCCCAATTTTCTTGTCAATACAAAATTGTAACTTAGATCAATAATTATTCAGGACTAAACGAATAATCGTTAAGACATACTTTTGTACTTGTTCAATTAGTAGAAGCGTTAGAAGCGTATTCAAAAATGTACATAGAAACCCATATGAGATTTATAAATAAACTCTCGAAACTGCAAGAGTTTGTTGATTAATTATTCCATCGAACTCCATAAATCTTTATTTATTTCATTAACAAAAATTAATCTGAAATATGAGATTTTCTTTATTAGTTAACGATATGTTATTAGACAATGCCACTTTTATTATATTGCTGGATTTACACATTAATTTTGGTTATATGTTTTCAGTCCTCTTTTATGTTTTTGCATCATTTCTTTAAATGTAAACATGCTATTAAAAATTGTAAGATATTTATACTGAAAACTTTTCTGAAAAGATATTGAAGATACCTTTTCCCGCAATGAAAATTCTTGTTCCCGCAATAGGATGCAAGAGATAGCAGTATGAAGTCTCGAGGGATTTAACGAGTAATAATCTCGTATCTGTTTAGTCTATTACTGTGTTGATCGCATTCCAGAGATATGGCGTTGAATCAAGAAGAGAGTATGTATATCTTGTCGGACGGATGGCCTGGTTAAATTAATATATCGAAGACGTTGCAAATTGTTAACTTCAAAATAATAATTCTTTTTAGTATTAATTTATGTACTTATTAAATGAGAAAAATGCATATATTTTATAATGTATATATTTAACCATTAGATGACGTATATTTATTTAAAATCTTAAAAGTGCATTTATTCTTATTTTAACATTGTCTAACTGGACGTATAATTATACAAAATGTAATGGTCATTAAAAGGTCATTGTTTGGCAAAAAATTAAATTGGTTTTTTTTTAAGAATGTTAAGCAAGACAGTTGAAATTATTAGAAATATTAAATTCATGTTATTGGTAATTTAAATATATCGAATTGGAGATTGTTATTTACTCCAATATATTTATTTTATTTGTTTTAATTTTAGTGAAAAGAACTGACGTTGAAATTTTGGACGATATAAAATTATTAATGCCTGTCGAACAAGATTGGAACAGCAAATTTTTGAGGCATAATTCTCATTTCATTTACTAGGTATATTTCAGTATTAAGACTTCCTTTCAGACAAAACTGCACCAATTATGTTTAAATTTGATTCGTCTGAAATTCAGCCTTGATATTAATCTTCGCAATTAATATTTCTCCTTTCTCTTCTTCTTACTAAAGAGATCTTACAACTATTTTAAGATATATTGTAATTAATGTCGTGATAAACGTTTCGTTAAACATTTTTATTAACATTTTTATTGTTAATGTACATGATTTTAATATAAGTACATAATGACTAAAGTAATGCAGTAGTTTTGTTATAATTATAAAGTAGATCGATTATTAAGATATCATGTCGACTATTGTTAGTATTATAATTAAATATATAATTTTCATACATTGAGCATTAAAATCCCTTAGATATAAATAACATGTTAATATTCTTAGTGTTATACCAATTTAATTGTCCATTTATTTTTTATTATTATTATATTATATTCTATAATTATATTTTGATTGTAACAGATAGGTGCGCCTGTGCAATCTGCATTCGAGAAGCCAACAAATAAGTAGTCAAATTAACAAATTTCTTTTCTTAAAATATTGTTATAAAAAGTTGTTAAATCGAAAAGATAAATATTTTTACAGGTACAGCAGTTATCGGAGAAATCATAGATGTTTTGTGTGAATATGAATCTTATGAATTGATTTCTTTTTAAATTAGAAAAATATGCACATTTTTTGTTTATACATAGTTTTACAAACATATTACATAAATAATTATTTTTTGTTTGTCTTTTTTTTTTTTAATCATTCGTATTGATTGATATGTTCAATGTCAACCTTCCGTTTTCTTTACACAATACAATATAAATAAGACCCGTGTAAACAAGAACGTGGCAATACACCGCAACACGTCACACTACTCTGAGCGCTTGATTCTGCGGTCAACGGAGCCACGAGCAACATGCCCGAGATACGTTTCTGAGATTTAAGGTCCGGTTGTGGCGTCAAGTGTCAACGGTGTAGAATGCATATCATAAGTGCGAATGAAATTGGAGCACGCTGCGATGCATACGGGATTGCCTTCGTCTTTCATTGCAGGTTTAATTAGCGGGTTAAACTTCGTACATTTCTCTCCGTTCATTGTCAAATTACAATTGCATTTCTAAAAGCTTTGCAGAAAGACATTTATATGTTTCATGTTCAAATTGATAAATGCACAGATGAAAATATTTGTATTATGCTATATTTTATAATTACATATTGTGCAAATTTTTTCTTTTATTTGAAACTTTTCTTCAAAATATATTCTAATGTAGCATTTTGAGATGATACATTTTTCTGTGACTATTAAATATTTTATTATTAATTTACACTTAATTAAATCATTAGAAAATCATTGCAGTTTTATTTGATAAGCCCGATGAACTCAGTGGAGTATATGTCTTTATGTCTTTAAAAATTTCATATTTATGAATTATTTCATAAACATGTTTTTCAAAAACAACTCTGCATCCCCCCTTTTACTTATTTTACTCGTTTTAGAAAAAAAACGCAGTGTTTCAACAAGTTAGCACGACAGCTCTGTGAAGGCAGGGACCTTGGCAACCCTCTCGAAGTCCTGGCCACAGGACCGCTCTGATCCTGGTCCCGTGAGGATTCGGTGAGGCGTGATGCCTTACGTGGACCTCTCTGCGGAACTCCAGACTTTGCGCTGCGTCGAGCACCAGCGGTGTGGATCGTGCCAGGCACGCCCAGGCCAAAGTGGAGCACGCGGTGGCGTAACTCTTGACCTCGGCGCAGCCACGCAGACACGGAAAGTCGTACAATGTCCTCTCCAACTGGCTGACCACCTGCTCGGCGACCTCACGGGAACCGGTCTGCGCCCCGGAAGTGGCCAACTGCCTTTTTATGCATTCCTCAAGGTCCGGAGTCGCCGTTGTCGTCTGGGCCGCGATCGCGCCGTTCAGGATCTTCAAGGCTTCCAGGCGCCTTGACGTCTGGACCATGCCGGCTACGCGCCACGAGAGCTGCAAAGGGCAAGATGTAACGGTTAGCGAAGGCTGCGGTTGGTGAGTCTTTAATACCGTTCTAAAATATGCACATTGCTACATGCGAGAAAATACGCGCGTCTGCTCGACGAGACGCCGCGAGTTTTTTTCCGCAGTTGTTTATTGAGACATTTAAAACGAACAAAGAATGAGGAAAGACTCAGGCACGTTGTGCGTGCAACGCAATACCATTATCATGAACGGATGTTAGATAGAGATTAGAGTTGGTACAGGTTTACATTCAATGGTTTATGATTGATGTTAACACACGATTTATGCATTCTATTAGAATCGTTTTAGCATAAATGATTGAATAACTTTTTTATGCGGAAATTTTATGATATCGTGATTATCAGATTAACGCAACATTTGATAATGTTCTTGAGATATTGTTCAGATATTGTTAAAAATAATATCTTCTATGTCTTATCGAGAAAACATCATTAAGTATATTTTAAGAGGTACTTATCAATTTTGACAGAATTTATAGTGATTTTTTTTTAAATAGTTAAAAAATGTAGTAGCGATAGTTGAAAATGTTTAGAAGTATTCAGTTGAAATCGAGTTTCTATTTCGAGTTATTAATTTTGTTGTGCTAGATGATCGCGTTAATCATACTGGCCCACATATTTAGTGTAATTTCAGTTATCAACGTGGCGATTTTTTAAATTTCTCTGGTATCGGAAAAATTTTATTTGCCCGAAAATTGGTGTGCAAAATATTAAACATATTTATAATTGAATTATTTGAACGAATAGAATATACAATAAATATACAAGAGAATAGAATATTCCTACAACACGCTGCCGTATTTATAGAGTACGTATCGATCGCAATCTGTGAAATCGAGGCAACCGTTGAAATCACTGCCGTAAGAATACCGGCTTTAATTAGATGACATGCGAGCGCGTTTCTCTAGCGTTTTTCTGGTTATCGCGTAATTACGTCGGAATTCTAGGGAATCACCTGACACGAAGGAATCCTCTTCGTCATCCGGTTTACAGCAATTTACGAGCATTGTTGATGAATTACCGCTTTTAACAGCGGCCCGTCTTGCAGCGTAACTGTTTACCCGGTTCCGTTAGAGGCGCAAAGTTCGCGATTGCCATGTTATAACTTGTGGCGTTTTTTACTAATTTGTTAGACGTTTTTATGAATTTCAACAAACTGGCTCGACTTAGCGAATCGATATGTTATTAAGAGTGCATTATGCAATGTAACTTCCCTATTTGTTTGTGTAACCCAGTATTTTCTGCTTGAAAGAACTCGATAGCTCCGGAATTGATTTTTAAACTTCCTGGAATTTAAAAACCTTGACTTTAAAAAAATTGGACGCAAACATTTTTCTGATTAAACATTAAATTTGTAATGGAACCTATAGAACCCTTATTAATTTGCGTCTTAATATTCATTATGTTCGGGAATCGATAATCAAGAAATATTATTATATTATTAATGAATTATTCAAAGAGAATTATATTCCAAAAACAATTATTAGAGGTATTTATTGGAAAAAACTGGGACAACCTGGAATTTTCAGGTAATTTTTTATCCTGAATTTCATGGAAAATTAAGGATTTTCTCATGAGATTTTATTGATACTCGGAAAAATTTTTAGAATTTTATTTTTAAATTTAAATTTTATCTTTTTGACAAAATTATTTCTTTGATCATTTTTTCTTGATAATGTCGCAAAATGTTGAAAATCGATTAATAATAAATATAGTATAAGCCCATGTACATTCACAATTTTTTATAAAAAAATCAGCGACGATGGGAAAACATTGTTTCAAATTGCCGCTGTGTATTCAATCTTGTTTCAAATTCCGTATTTTCGAATTACAATAGATCTATATTATAGATAAATTGTTATGTCATTTAATTAATTTATTTTTTATTTATCTAAAATTTAATATTTAAAGCTCAGTCACTTTTTCCTTTTAATTGCATGATTAAGAAACACATTAAAAGATGTAAAATACAATATTTTAAAGTTGCATTATAAAATATTCTCTAATCTTACATGGAATTTTGGATAAAATTCCTGAAAAATTCTGAGAATTCTCAGAAAATTCTTTTACAAACGTCTTGATTATATTTCTCAATCACAATTATTTTATTTTATTTGATATAAACGGTCAAACATATAATAATATTATACAAACTTTGAAGATGATATCAATTGATATCGATTCTTACATTAAGCTATTATTAATTTATAAACAAATTTAGGATAACTTGGATATTAATATCAAGAATGCCGAGAGTTACTGGTACATGAAATCGCTCGAGATTGAGTTAGAACTTAAAGTTAGACTTTGACTGCTCTGCGTGACCGCTGAATGTAGCGTGGGTTGCAGCCTATACCGCAGCATTAAATTGAATTGTAATCGGTTACTAAAGCTATTATTTGTATAAGCAGCGACGTGAAGAATTGCCTCGGAATAACACACGATTATCATCCCTCTCCTAAGTTATCTTCTTGCATATACAGTTGAGAAGAGTAGTATTTCTGGGGCACTTCTCTCTGTACAGCGGACGTGGGTGTATAAGAAAGAGCGAAAAAAAACGCCTCTGTAGCAATACCTATTTTATCGCGTGCTTCTCGCACGTATTCGTGTGTAAAAGCCATCTTTCCGCTATGCAACATATTAGCCGCAGGGCGATAGGCTGTCAGCTGTATAGATGCACCACGCTTGATCATTCGCGATTGTATAAAAAATTGCAGCGATATTTTGAATATCAGTTGGCTGTCTTTTGCAGAATTCTATTTAATGGATACACTGGACGTTGGGATAGATTTAAAACGAATTAATTCCACGAACAGTTAACAAATGTGCGTATATATAATTTGACGTCATTATCGTTATTGTATCAATTAGTAGAAAGTTCATGTGGAAAAAAATTTTATTTCTTATTACAATTTTTAATTTGTTAGCATTTATAAGATCTTAAATTTAATAAAAAAAAAAGATTATATATACATGTAACGCTACAAAAAGATGTTCTTCAAAATTTGATGTTTATCTTCAATCGAAAAAAAAACAATTTTTTTACTATTTATAATGAAAAATGGTTTATGTAAATTATTTCTTAAATCTCTACACTTTTATCAATTTTTCGTATTCTAATTTAATCTCGCAGAATTGAGTAGATAGTGGTAGTAGCTAAAATAACGTTTATAAAAAAGATATATTTTACGAAAAATAAACTTGACGCGATACGCTACTGAATTTCTTGATCTTGCAGCATACCTATATATACGGAACATTATATGCAAATATGTATCGCTTTGCTCGAAATTCATTTTAACCCTCGACTACACTGGCCACATCCGACCTACACACAACTATAGTTTGTACCGAGATAGTTTTGTACCCAGAATTTTGATAAGAATTTTAACTAAAATGAAATTTAAAAACTTGGTGTTTTTTAGTCTGGTGTAATAATGAAACATTTTAAAGCTGAAAGATAAGCATTTATTACAAATATAACAGATAATAAAATTTGTGAGGATCAACAAAAGTGAAGATTTTCTTTCAATTTTCGACAACGTCAACTTTAAAATACATTTTTCTAAATAACGGTAATCTTAAATCACAATTTGTCTCTCGGTGTATTCCAGTGTGTAGCTTAGGGTTAATGTTAACTTTTTCATATATAAAATTTGATATTGCAAGTATTTTGTAACTCTCGATATTCTTGACATTGATATCAGTAAAAAATGCTGTAAATCTATAAATGAATTAGCATTAACTAATGACTTATTACAAATGCATATCAGTTCTTTAAATCGTGTCTTATTAATTTTTGCTTAAGGTAAGCAATATTTAGTGACAAAATATGAATTAAATGAGAAATAAAAAAATATAGATAAAAATCTAACATGTTAAATCTTATCTTATGAGTACTAACAACAATTAAAAAAAAAAAATCAGGTATAATTGATATTAATTTTTAATCAGTTTATGTAGTTGATAATAATGCAATCGTGCAATTTTATTCATGTAACACATACATATTTAAAAACATATGTATATATCATACACAAATATGAAAATAACTTATAACATACACTCATTCGGTAATTTTATTCTTAAATGTCCACAAATCAAAGGCTGATATTGTAATTAATAATCTGGTTTCAAGAAAGTATCACGACTTATGAACACTGACATATCTCTACGTCACTGTGCTTTATCTGTGAGTACATTTAAGACGGAAGCTTCTCCGCAAAAGAAAACAAAAATGCACGAGGCAAATGATAGTGAGGAAGTGCCTTCGTTGTGCTTATTTTACCGGAAAATCTGTGCGCGAGATAGCGACGGAAATACCGGCGGAATAGCGGAATAGATATCTTGCCTGTGCATTATTTAAGAAAACGGTTGCCTTTCGTACTTTATTTGATACGATAGCACGAGGAGAATAAGTTTCTCTCGAAGGACTTTTACTGGATTTCGGGTCTTTAAAATATCGATCAGTGGCTGCCAATATTTCATTCCCTCTTCAATACCTTATTCCGTCGTCTTGGTGATATTTGCGTGAGAGATAGAGAAAATCCATGCATATATCAAGCTATTTCGGACTTTGTTAGTATAAATCGTATTGTCGATTGAAATCCGCTATATTACTCGCTACAGAATTACACAATAAAAAATATTTTATATTCACGTTAAAAATGGTCCTTTTTAAAATTTTTGTATTCAATTTTTAATACACCGGAGTGTTAATTTAACATAATGTGATATTTAAATGTCTTAGTGCTAAATTGATATTCAATATTTCTCAGTTTCAAAATAATACATTTTATGAGTAAATGAACATAACATAAAAATAATGTAGTTTTCAAACGTTAATCTTCTAGGATAAATGAATAAAATGTATGTGCCAATATTTTATAAATATTAATTTTACCGAGGAAGCATGCTTCAATAATTTGTTTCCAAATTGTATCAAACTGTTACATTAATTTTTGTACATAATATTTGTATCACTTTCTAATATATTTATTTTATGGTAATTGAAAAAAACTAGCGTGGACTGTTTGAGACGTACACTATATGTTAAATTCAACACACACTTTACAACTGTGTATTTGCCGTAGCTCGTCTGATGCGTGTCTGATCCGCGGCTCAGCCGCCAGTTCTGGCATTGTCAAAATCACACGTGGCGGCACTTGTCGAAGAAAGTACATGTATTTTGTGAATCGTCTCAGGTTATCGACCAAGTGACAACAGCCCATTCTACAAGGTGACATAAACGCGCGCGCGTGAGGTATCGAGGAGGAATAGTCCGTGTTAGCGCGTGTGTGTCGCTTTCTTCGTGGATATTTATTTTAGTTCATCGATTTCCCAGATATCCGTGTGAAAGGCACCTGTATGTATCCGTGTATGTATGCAAAGTACCTAATAGCCTCAGGCTGACGGACTAACGTCTCTCTCTCTTTCTCCGCCACTTACTGTGAGTATACTCTATCGCAAAAGTGTGCTCTCCCTTCGGTTCCCCTTTCGCACCACCCGATCATCCCTTCGCTCTTTCCCCCCCGGGCGGCTTTGACGTTAATGGTCCATCGATCGGACGGGAGACAGGTGCGTGGTGGTAGTAAAAATAATCTTGCAGCATACTTATATATATACAAAAACCGTCGATCCTCTGCTCGAAATTCATTTTAAGATTAACTCTCGCGTATAAAAAGTTATCTCTCGCGCTCTCGCGTTCACGTTCCATCCCCCTTTTTCTCCCCCATTGCGTTTCCTTTTTCACTCCTACGAATAAAAAGAAATATTAAAAGCCAATATACTGAAGATGGAGTTTCGAATACGCTGTTTCGTAAGATACCCTGTTTTGTTTCAAATAATGGAACTTTTTCCGGAAACAAGAACAATTTTAAAGCACTCCGTCGCATCTCCGTTGCCTCTTACAACCGCCGCTAACGAAGAGCTTTTTGTTTTTAACGCAGATTAGTATTTCGTGAAGATATCCCGCGTTTGCCTGCTTTTATACGCGATCATAAAATGCAGTCTGTACATAATTATTAATGGAAGAAATGTTCGTTTAATCAAAAGACATTAAGAATTAATATTAATAATTGCGCACACCTTTGAGTAATTAATTTAAATTCCGTATTTGCAACGTAATAGACGCTTTTAAATTTTTAAAGAGCGCGCCGCACGAGGCTAATATTTTGCTCAAAGACTCCGTATTATAAAATTGAGTTTTCTGCTGTAATGAAATTATTTGGATCAACGAGACGACACGGCGCGGACGCGAAATGGGTCGCTTTACGCTTCGCCTACAATGAAGAATTTACTTTATAAATACTGGTTCGAAGTAGCAGATAAAAGAAATTTATTATTTCTTTACACACAGTATGAGAGATCCGAAGACTTTTAAATATATTAATGGGCGATACCTATCGATTTTATCTCCCGAGAATTTAGGAATCCTTCTAAATTACACTTGTCATGACCTGAAATTGAATGAATTTTGTCTTCTTCGTGTATTTTCTACTTTCACAAAGTGCATAGAGAGAATCATATTTTACACGCACTTTACGTTTCTAATCTTTCACACATAATTAGTCTCGATTAGTTTGATAGGTAGAGAGAGAGAGAGAGAGAGCGATTTTTTCTTGTCAGAGTAACTAAAGCATCAACAGTCTGAGAATTACGAGCAACTGAAAATAGAAGACCTCCTGTAAATTAAGTTTCATGGGGTAGATAAGCTGGATCTCATTATCTGCTTGACTTCATCCCAACTTTAATTTAAAAAAAAAGTTTGATATTATAAACTTATTTATCGAAATTTAATATTTTAACGTTGCGGGAAACGACAACTTCCCGTTGAACTTCTGCCGCTGGGGGGGGGGGGACGGAAGATATTGACTGCAGGTATGTGCATATCGCGAAGTATTTTAGATGAAAAGGAAACACGGCAGTATAGAGCCGGTATGGCGCAGCCGTTAAAGCGTGATTACAGCACGTGTAAACGATCAAGTGTGCGATGCACGCGGAGTGTACGCTTCGTGTCCTCGTTGGCACCCGGTTTTCATGTTGTCTGACGTGAGAGTGCAAGTGGAGAACAAGTGTTTGTCGACATACCGCACTCTCGGCCGAGTGTGTGCGTTCCCATTAGATTTCGTCGGCTCTCTCTTCCTCGCGGCACACAGCCGCGACTTTTCCGACGCTGGCGCGGAACACTGAAACCGACGACCGTGAACGCGCGTGTGAAAGGTTTGCGATTCGCCTGTTTCATCGTGCTCGATCGGGATGCATCTTACGCGTCGAAAGCACTGAATCTCGCTCTTGCGCACACAGAAGAGTCCTAGTTTTACCAGCATATTTTTCGGATGTATATTGCTAATGATAGCTGATCAATCTGCCGTGATGTCGTTAGCTTTCAATGTCACGACGGCACGACATTCAGTTTCCATAGTGATTTGTGAGGTAACAGTCAATGTCGTAATGCAATGTCACGCGAAAATGAGCTTGGCGAGCTCATGCGATAGTTCATAGTACGATCACTCTTGTTGACACGTGAAACTAATGCGATTTTATTTTTAGAAAATGCGTTTATACTTGGATTAACACAGTGCCTAATGAAAAGGAGCGATACACGTGTGTCGAACAGGTTGAAAAATGTTATATCCAATCTTCGACGTTTGCACTTGAATAAAAATATTCAGGTCAGCTTGATTACGTAATCCAGATGCAGATGAGTTTTCAAGTTATCAAAATTAATGCACCAACGGGGTGCAGGTGCGTATTAAAAAGATTTGTATAAAACAATTATGCGTTACACATGCACGTCGAGAGAGATTTTTTGGGATACGCTAAGTAGCTTAATCCTCCCTCGCTGTAATTACGGTATACCAGATTTCACTGTGAGTTACACCGGGTGTAACCCAATATCTCGTTACATGCCCCTTTGACATGAACTGCGTTTGCTCTTGACGTATATACAATTCCTGTAAACTATATATTAGCTGCCTAGGTAGACATGTGCGCATCGGTTTAATTATGTGTGCGTTAGGCTAACAGCCGTTTTTTCAGACGACTTTTGTGGATTTTTTGCCCCATTATCTCTGGAATTTATTTTTCATTCATTATAAAAACGAGGTTCGCGTGCACGTCGACCTCAATATGAAATTGCAATATGAAACTGGTATATGGGGGATGAAAATTTATCCGTAAGTTAAACACAGTTACCTGTATTAACATTTATATTATATTATGAGTTTATATTATAAATAAATAGAATATAACGTAAAAGATATCCAACTAAAAAGTTAATTTATTCTAAACGACATAAGCAGCAATATAATATTACATGGAGAATTAAATTGCAGCTATTAATGATTTAAACAAGAGGCTACTTCATTGGATATTATACGATAATTTCATTTTAGCGTTATTTGATTTATGTGTAAAACGATATTTGTGAATTATACTGGAATAATATTTTATTTGTGCATTTATAGAATGAGAGAAATGGCTTTCTATATATCATACGCTCATAATAATCAAAATAAAAAAATGGAAAATTATATTGCGGGGCACTGAAAACTGGTTGTTATGTTATGATCGTTATGATTATCTCGTATTAGCCATATTAATTGTATTTGAATATATTTGCGTAAACACATGTTTGCCAAAATGTTAATTATATTGTAATCAAATTAAGCAACTTTCTTTAATGTAGCATAATATTCCCATAAAATTAATTAATTAATTACATCATATGTTAATGAAACCAAGCAGAGATATTAGACTAGATTAGAATGTCAAATATATTTAGTGGAAAATTTTTTGTTCGTATGTTGTTAATAACGCAGCCGCGAAGCGGAACAGCGACGTATTGTGCAACGGATGAATATTCGCACGACAATTTCGCGTCAGCACGTGGCTAATTCGTACACATTTCTACGGATGATCGAGTGTTACTTGTATAATGATTTACAGTCGCTTCGTTGCGCCTTTTGTTGCATTTAGCCATTTTCATCTAACGAAAAGTCGCGTTAAATTGATTGACGAGATAAAGTAGAATTTCTGCTGTTCTAGTATGACTTTTCATTTATATACAATGCTGTTCATCGAGCATCGTTGATTAATTATTATATAATTTAATTTTTTATATTTTTTGCACACAATATGTTTTTCATGAAATATTTGATTTATATATTAATATATTTGATTTATATATATTTTTTATTAATATTGAAGTTAGAACATTATGAAGAAAAAATAGTGCTGTGAGTTTTTTTCCAAGTATGATTAATCAAGTAGGAATTATTTACTTGACGAGTTATATCGCAGTTCAACGAAGGGAAAAATTTCTTTCCCTTGTGTATTTATATAATTGCTCAATTTAAAATGACACTTACCACTACTACCGAGTAGAGAATCTTCGCTTTTAAATCAGGGGCGTTCTTGAGAGACTCCAGTGCGTCCAAGGCATCCAGGGTATGCAAGTTGGCCTGAGCATAGAGAGCGCCGTACCTCTCGGCGAGTTGTTCCACTGTGATATTTGCCGAGGTTAAATCGGAGCAATTGTCTTCCACGCTCAGTACCTCGCAGTTGCTACCCGTTACAACTGGCTCCGGAGTCGGGCTGCAACTCTCGTCGGTGTGATAGCCAGCGCTGCTGGACTCCTCCTCGTAATCATCGAGATTTTCATCCAGATGGAAAACCTGTACAGAATAGCTCGTGATTTAGCACAGCAGATTGTAGACGTACGATGTATGTGCTTGGTTCTGTAGAAAGAGAATATCTTCCGTTCCTTCCGACAGTTTTGCACATTCTTGAATATTTATTTTTACACCTTTTTATATTTTTATATATATATTTTTTTCACGTTTTTATATTTTCTTTTACAACGGGTATCTCTATTGAATAGATGAAGATCTAGAGAAATGATCTAGTTTTTTGCATTCTCTCTCTTTTTACTTACAAGGGAGCACAATTAAATGTCTTCCGATTTTAATGAGCTTTGGATATGCTAAAATATAGACAAAAATAAGAGACATATTTTTTAAAATGCTGAATCGCACTTTAGGGGGTGAAACATCCTTTTGCGAAAAATTGTTTTGTTTTCTTTCGAAGCGAATATTGTCAGAGAAAAATATAAGAGACAGAAAAAGGATATTTGTTCTATATGAAAGTTGAATGATTTCAAAAGTACTTTATAACAATAATAAAAAAAATTAAAAAACGTTTTTATTATTGTCTTAAAAAAATTAAAAAAAAAAAATTTTTTTATTAAAGTAATAAAGGAACAATGGAAAATTTTTATTACTGTTATAAAGTACTTTTAAAATCATTCAACTGTTATTTACAATATTTTTTTCTTACAGTTTCGATAATATTTGCTTTGAAAAAAAAACCACTTTTCTTTAAAAAAATGTTTTACTCCTTTAACGCGTGACTCAGCACTTATAAAAAAATACGCGTCTCTTATTTTTATCTCTACTATTTTAATTTATTCAAAGCTCATTAAAATTGGAGGGGAGTGTATCCCCTTATGAAATAAATATACTTTTTTTTAACTTTGCCTTGGTTTTGTACATGGAAAGAAAAATTTTACTGCAAGATCTAAACATTTAGCTATAGGTACAGAAAATAATTTTGTTTGACTATCAAAATAAGTAAGGCTCAAGTATGATAATGTTACTGCAAATAATTTTGACATTCTAACAACCAAGTTACTTCTGATAAAATTTTTGAAATAGTTTAACATATTTATTTTCAGGTCTGTATTTCAGCAAAATTGTTTTTTCCCTGTATTGGATTTTCCTGTAGTTGGTGATTAAAAATTTAAATGACTTTTCTATCTTTTGTATTATTGTATACTTAAATAGCGTACGCGTGAAAAATAAAACAAATTAGGGAAATTGAAAACTGATGAATATCGGAATAGGTTGACAATGAGACAATTGCGAGAAAATATTGAAAATTATTTGGTTACGAATGAAACAATGAATTGTTTATCTGATATTATTTATCGAATATTTCAATCTTTCATCATAAATGTATTGAAAAAACACATTGCTAAAGATAACGAAGTTTTTCTTTCACGCAAGTTATGTCATAAGTATTATCAAATGAAAGACAGGAGAATTATAACATTATCACTACACGAAGGCAGTCGAGTAGACGCGTTGCGTACTATGGAGAATCTACTGAACAATTGCATTCACTCTTCGATCCACTCGTTTTCGATTGGGATTTGCAGTCGACTCTGAAGCTTCCAATTAAAATGCACTCAATGGAAAGCAATTAACGCGTTTTGGCATGCCGTGGCCGGTTTTCCAATTCGATTCTGTTATATAACAATCTAGGTGCCACTTTCCATGTTTTTTTTTACCATTCGCTATTATCGCCGTCTACAAACGAGAGTAAATAAGATAATTATTCGCTTATTTTTGTTTTCAATTTGACGTGGGTAATACAATCGCGAAAGCACCGCCCGTTGCGCATTCATTATCGAGAGCCCGCTTAAACACCTGACGATAGCAGGATTCGCCGCATTTCCAACCGAATTCCAACTAAATTTCGTGAACGTTGTGTGTTTGCTGAAAACATTTTAGATGTCTTCACGTCGTGTCGAATATCGTCCTCGACCGAGCGTTGGATGTGGTTAATTTCACCCATCAAAGCGTCGTTCTTCCCTTTCCGGTTCTGATTCGAAAAGAGGAAAGACAAAGGGTAATGCGCCAACTAATTTCGCCGTTCGTATTGCCTGGCGAAATAGAAATCGCTGTTCTCCTCCTGTAGAACGTTGTATACGTGTGTCGTCGGCGTGATACACGTAAATTGCACGTACATATCGCCCGATCGCGAACGGAATGTGTTTCGCGTTTTTCCAAAATGCTGCTGCAAACCCCGGGCGTATCAGCCGGCAACGACGCGGATTCAATTTTCAATCTTTATTGCGTCGCGAAGCTACGCGCGGCAACGGACGCGGCAGATCGGACATGTAAAATATTTATCACGTGTGCGTCGTCATTTCCCAACGGCGATAATTTATGACTTGGCATTAATATACGCGATATTAATCATAACGCCCGTATTAACGCTTCGCGTGCATTAATACTTCGCGCGCGTGCGCTCGTTCAAAAACATTTCCCTCATGAATATTGTATATTGACTTTGCGATAAATTCGACTGAGTAATATTATTTGAAACTCCATAATCGCGTTTTTGATCGTAAATTACATATACGCAAAAAAAACGTGTTAGTTACGATGGAATTTTTGCAATAAATCGCATTGCCCAGGTACGCTCGCTTTTCCATCTGCACTCGATTAAAAAAAAAAAATAACTTTTATTTGATTTGAATTAATGGTAGGCTGCATCGCGCGCATGAACTGCGCGACGTATTATTAACGAACCGCATGTGCGAGCGCATGTAGGCCAATTTAATATGCCGTACAATGATATTTTATTCCGACTCAAGTTTCTCAGAGCGACGGTGTTCGAATCCAATGCGCGTTATGCGCTGTATCCATTGATAGAAATAATTTATGTCCGCGCGTAATTCCCGTAGTTTCTGCTCGCGCAAATGTAAACACACTAATCTCACGTACGTCACCGTATTCTTTTTAATCCGCATCCTAATCGGTTTGTCAATTTCGTTTAATTTATTTATTAATGAGAATGGCTGTACCAGCCATTCTCATCGAAAGCAGATGTTAGTGCCCAATAATTTTCTAGATATGTATTTCCAAATACAAGATTCCCAAACTGCGCGTCGCACATTTACTACCAGACTTTAAAACAGCTTTTTAAGAAGGAGTGTATATCACCCAGAAGTGTATATCACGAAAATTAAATTGTTAATCAATTTAATAATTTTGATGCTTACAAAAGCTGAAGAATTAATTGCGAAAAATATAATGAAATTTGCAAATAAGTATTGTAAAACGCGATTTTACATAAGAATCAAGATTAAGCAAATAACTAAATAACTTTTAAATAAGTGAATTGTGCTCGAATACACAGATACTCAAACGTAATATTAGAATATTCTATGAAATTTTTATATTTTTAGTAATGTTTTGAGATATGATCCATACATCCCTAAACCTGGCGAGTATACGGCGCGCAGTTTGGGGAATCTTGTAAATGTTTGTAAATTCACCTAGCAAATTTACAGTACGAAGATCTGCTTTCAAGCAACAACTCATCTCGTTATTTAAATGTGTCGATACACTTCCCGGTCACATTAGGATTTCGTTTATATTGCATTTATTTATTAATTCGCGAACGATGCATTTCGGGGATTGATGCCGACTTGTTTACGTGGTTTACGTGCCACTGTCATCTTAGTCGGAAGTCGAATGTAAGCAGATACAGGAGTAAACTCGTGTAATTTAGGTTCGCCGTAGGGCCCTTATGGGATTTCACGGTGGTTACACACGGCGTCTTTGATATCGTCCGTGGATCGTCTCGGACGCGTCAGCTGCCTGAGTCGCAAGCCGCAATCCCGCGGGAATCGTAGCAGTTGCACGTGTTTTGTTGTGTGTTTCGGGGTCATTTTCTCGCGCGCTCGACGGTGTAGATTCCTCACCGTTCTTATTGTTGCGACCGACCATACGAGTTTCTCGCACGGAGCCCGAAAAACAAATCACGATCGTATACGGTGCGCCCATTGTTCTAACACAGTCCGTCGTTTCTGTGCCAAAGCTTTTTACGCCTTTTTGCACTTGAGATAATCGCGCGAATTGTTACGTGGGTAGATAACAGCTAATCGGTGACAGCTGCCTTTACGCGGCTATTGTTAGGATAGCGAAAGTCCGAAGCACCATTTCAGCTATCTGATGTTGGATTTCTCCTACAAATAGGAAAGAGAACGGTAAAATGACGATCTTGAAGTTTATCGATTTTTCCAAATTTCTGTGATAATATAAAAATAACAATCTACTTTTTTTCAGATTCACTAAAGCCTTGTTTATCATCAGTAAAAATTAGAAGCCGTTAAATAAACTAGACTTTTTTGAAATTTAGATTTTTTAGGACATGTCAATTCCGTCATCTTGCCCTCATATGCAGGTAAGATGACAGACACAGTCAAATAAACTAAAAAATGTACTTATGAAAAAAAATTCATTATAATATAATAAATTAATTTTTTGATATTATAATATAATTAAAGAAAAATATAAATAACAAATATTTATATGATTAGCAAAAATAAAATTATATCACATAGAATCAAGTTGTATAACAAAGAAATACTTTACTATCCTTATTTTAAACATCTTATGTAGGACAAATTTAAAAGTTACATTATAAATCGATTTTTGTTTATTTCTCGACATATTACATAACACGTCACCTTACCCACACACGACGCTCGTCACCTCGTTCACTGTCGCCGTGTTTATTAATTAATTAAATATAAATGTTCCAGTATGAAAGAAACGAAAAATATGAATACGTAATTGTATACCTTTTCAGTCAAATAATATTGTGATTTTTATAGGGAAAATGAAAATTTTATTATAATTATGTCATTTCTTATTAACAAACACTAAAAAATGACATAGATGTGCTTCCAAAACACATTTCTTATTTATCTTTTTTTTATTTTTATATTATCCACTCTTGTGGGATAGATTGAAATTAAATTATCACAGATTATTTATCACCACCTAAAGTCTCTAATGAATTAAGCACCGGTTTATCATGTGTTATTAACTTAGAAAAATTAACAATTCGTCATCTTATCCACTCCGTTATCTTACTCCTCTTTTTTCCTATCGTTTCATCTAAGTTGATCTAAAATCGAGCTGAATTTTACTTGGATCTTTTTCGAAAAAACATCGGCGGAAGAAAGGAACGTTTTCTCTCGTGCATTTTCGAAGATTAAGTGTTGGAAACGTCCCGACAGACATGCTTCGCTCGCCTTTTAATCCTACCTGTGGATTATCTTCGCTCATGAACTGCAGAGCGAGCGCGCAACCCCTCGAAAATTGCAACAATCTGGCGGCGAGAGCTGGATTCTTCGCGTTCGTCGGTCCGGAGGTCGATTTCCTCAAGGCCGTCCATTGCCGGAGCGCCTCCTTATCCTGCTCGACCCGGCGCTTCAGCTCCGCTAGTAGATTCTCCAAGTTACACGGTCCGCCCGCTTTCTCCAGGGTGTTCAGCAGGCTCTGATTATCGATCAGCCGCTGCTGGATCTCGCTGTACTTCAGGGAAAGCTGCCGCTGATGCGAAGCTGCCTGTACACCTTGATCCGCTACAAAAGCGTAAGAAAAGATCAGAGCTTCTCTCTCTCTCTCTCTCTTTTTCTCTTCGGTCGTTATTATTATTTTTTATTATTAGAGCGGAACCGATGATGGCGCGAGGTGATTATTACTGCATCCACCTTTTTACGGTGCCTCAGGCTGCGTAGATAGCCAGCCCGATATCCGGCATGAACAGCGAAATTGCGGAGTATCTGACATCATAACTAAATATGCCACACTTTCCTTTATATATATAATGAGACGAGATTAAATTATGCAGCATATCCGCACTCTCGTGCACGAGGCACAAATTGAGACAGGTTTACGCTCCAATAAATTGCAGTTTGGACGACGGTCTATTCCCATTATATCATAACGTGATATGAACCATGCTTTACTTTATCTAGTCGAGATAAAGCTGTAAAATGTCTGTCTCCTAACAAAACATATTTATTTCATTTGACATAATTAAGTTGTTGGAGCAAATGATTTAAGTGAAAATAAACTCACGTGGAGACATTAGAGATTACAAATAATATGAAATTGGTTATAAAAAGGTTTTGATACAATCAGAGAAAAAATTTTTTTTAAATCATATATTTTGATACATAGATATTACTTTAAGTATATAATTTTGTATTTTCAAATTTAAATAATGATTTTACAATTAAACTAATAATATTATTAAACTTAATTAAATTGTTTTCTTAGATTAAAAAATTTGATTATTTTGAATATAAAAATAGTCTTACATATTTTCTAGTACATATTTTCTAGAATTGCAAGGAAAAATCATTTGAATAAAAATTATTTCTTCATTTTATTTACATAAATATTTCAATTGAGAAATTTTTAATTTGAGTACAAGTAAATAAGCTATTGGGATCCACCGAGTAAATAATGTTTTTGTTGTACGAGATAATTTTTTTCTCAACAATCGAAATAGTTTCACAACAATCAGAAGATAAAGATTAATGAGAGAATCAATCCGCTGCAGAAATAAAAATTGTGATTTAAAAGAATATACAAGTTGATTATTTTGAAGAACAGTTGCTGACTTATTTTCATGGATACCATGAAAGTAACATTTCTCTATACATTTATCAATATTTATGCGGCACCGCTTATCTTTCTACGCATACTTCTTTCATCTTTAGCACCTTTCTCTGCGGAAATGTACCAGTGATGATGCGTCTCGGATTGCGCGTCATGGGAAATTACCCAAGAGAACAAGGTAAAGAGAGAGAGAGAGAGAGAGAGAGAAAGAACGGTGCAGTCTTCTATATAAATAGCTTAACACTCGTCCGACATTAGTTCATTTGCATTTGTAAATGTAACGCAGAACTCGTGGCTCCGTTAAAATCCAATGCTTCACGGTTCCGCAAAGCTACAAATATACAGACGGTACGGCAGAACAAACGTCCGCACAACTTTATTTCGATGGAATTAGCGATGCAGGCTAATCCCATCGCGCAGCCAGCGATAATTACGCGCCTAAACGTGTATCATCGTGATGCTGAATCTCGTATGGAAATCCGAACGAATTTGCGAAAAAAAAACAACAGCGTATAATCGCAAAATATTGCTTCGTTAATTTAACGTTACGTTTATTGCCAGCGATAATTAACAGTTATTTTTCGAATAATTAAATGCGCAATTAATTGAAAAATAAATGGTTGCTATCTTCGTAGCTATCGATTAACACGCTATTTATCGTCATAAAAGTGGAATTTGATTTATGATTATGGATGTTACATGGAAAAAATAATTTTGCTGAAATACGGATCGGAAAATAATTATGTTAAACCATTAAAAAAATTGTATCGGATGTTTAACTTGGTTGCTGAATATCAAAAATTATTTTCAACAGCATGATTATGTTTGGGCGTTCCATATAATTAATTTGATGACTCAACATAAAATTATGTTCTGATCTGTATCTAGCTAAATTTTTAGACGCTGGCGCTACAGTGATAAAATTGTTTTCTTCTGTGCAGATTATTTATATCGCTGCACAATTTAATAAAGTGATCCTTTTGATATGAAGCTTTTAGACGATAGTCTAGATGTTTATAAATGTGCAGAGAGAACAGTTTTTAAAGTATTTAAAAATGTAGCTGGATACAGATCTGGAAATAACAGATCTTTTTTGTTAGATCGTAAAATAATTATGTGGGGCGTTCAAGCTGGTCGCTAAAATATCAAAACTTTTCGTAGTATCACTAGTCATGCTAGAAAAGTCTTCATAATTATTTGAGCTAACAAAATTATTTTTAGATCTGTATATAGCTAAATTTTTAGGTATTTCAGCACAAACTGTTCTTTCCGTGTAAAAATCAAACAACAACAATATCAAAAGATTATAGAAGCATCTCTTTGTTATTCGATTCGTAATGCGTGCCAACTTTTCAGTATCACATAACGTCTTTATTAACAATAAAATTGAAGCATTTACCTTTATTGGTTCCAGAGTGCTTGCCAAAGTTCTCAATCTTGTGCAACGCTAATTTGTATGCTTCCGTCCGCGTCTCAAGCTCCTCTTTCAGTGCCATCGGCAATGGTACTAGATTCGGTGTAATAGAATTCTCTGAGATGTTCGTCTGCGAGGAAGGCACTAATCCATGCTTGCCGAGTCCTTCTACAGCTCTCTCTAGGGCACGTCTTCTTGATAACAGCGTGTTCTTCGTGTTGGGCGATAATCTGTTCAATGACACGAGAAGTTTACACCAGATCCGCGGTCGGAAATGGTCTTGACTGGTCGATATCAGGTGTACTATCCTCCATAGGACCTGCTCGATTCGCAGGATCTTCGTGTCGCTGACGTTTAGTTCTACCAATCGGGAATAGAGCGCCTCCAGCAAGGTGAGGCTGTGAGGTAACGTTTCGATCAACAGGTCTACCGGAATATCCGGTAATGCAGCTTTTAAGGTATAATGCGGCAGCTTCATCAGAAAGCCAGCTGCTTCCCTGTATTGTCTGCCCTCGTACAATCTCAATAGTCTGGAAAAAAAAACGTAGTTATCGTGTTATTCTGCCTGTTATCACATAACGATAGAATTTTGTTAGCATTATGCGTGTGATTAAGGAGCGATTTTGCTGAGAGGTGTCTAAAGGTTTAGTTACATAGTAGAAAATATTTTGTATTCATATTAAAAACAGTCCTTGTTAAAATTTTATGTTGAATTTTTAACATACCTGAGTGTTAATTTAACATAATGTGGTTATACTATTTAAATTTTTTGTATTAAATTGATATTCGATTCTTAGTGTCAAAATAATGCAAGTTATGAGTGTGAGAATGAACGAAAACATAAGAATAATAGTGGTTTTGAAACATTATTCTACAATAAATGAATAAAATATATGTGTTAACATTCAACATAATATTAAAAATGTTAATTTTACTGAAAAAAATATGCTTTCACAATTTATTTCCAAATTGTATCTAATAACGAATTCGATTGGAAGCGTTAGTGCGCACTAGTGCATCTTACAGTATTGAAATTGAGATGTAAAAATATGTATTTAATATTATAGAAATATATAAGCGAAATTAAATCGCAAACTCTTCAATATATTTTACTGTGCTGTTCAGTGAAATACGTATTTTATCATTTGATTTATTTGCTCTTCACTTTTACTCTTAATACGATTAATGTACAACGGCTCTAATGTGCACCAGTGTGCGCTAGTGCAGTTTAATCGAATTTGCTAAACGTGTTACATTTTTGTGTTAATTTTGTACATAATAATTTGTGTTACTTTCTAATATATTCATCGCGTGTTGAATTAATTTAAAAATTCAAGTGGACTGTTTGAAACATGCAATGTATTTATGTTGAACTTAACACAAATTTTCCAACTGCATGTAAATACAGATCTAAAAATTAGTTTGTTGGATCGTTAAAATAATTATAAAGGACATTCGAGCGGAAAATTTTGACATTCCTGCAACCAATTTAAGCGTCCTACATAATTATTTTGATGGTTTAACAAAAATTTCCGTTCTGTACCCGAGCTAAATTTTTAGACACTTTAATGTAAACTGTTCTTTCCGTGTAGAACGTCAAGAAAGTAAATCAAGCGTTAACTGCAAAGATGCAAACTAATTAATCTTAGTTATTTGCTCGCTGTATACAATTAATATTTACTTATGACAGCGAAGACGCTTTAATTGGCGTGAAATATATTTTAGCAGCAAAAAGTTTTACACTTAAGGGACTGTATTTTTATTACACTTTCAACGCTAAATTTTTGTTTTATATACCGTGTAGATGCGATCTTTATATTAGATAAATTACACGTAGAATCAAACACATAAATGCGACAGAAATGTAAATAAAAGGATTATCACATATTTTTTATATAAGAATCATATCAAAAGTTTTAGAAAATTGTTCGCTTTGGAAACTTAATACAAGTTATTCATTATCGTGCAGCATGAATGGTGCTGTGAAATAATAATTATTGGATGTAGTAAAGGTAGAATATATGATTGAGGATTATATGAATTTGCGGAGATTTGTGAAAATATTGATATCAGCACGTACACTAATAATTCACTAACGATTATAGTTTGGATTTATTATATAATTGTTGGTGACGCCCGACGTAATTCAACTTTAATCTGAAATATATACAAATCTGTGCGATTAATGTGCCCTATTGTGTATTCGATATTTTATTTTATATAGTCTAATAGAAATTGCAACTGGAGAGCGAGACTAAATAAAATTATATTCTGTTCTATTAATATAATCCAATTATACGATTGAATAAATTGAAATCTGAGTGGTATTCATATAGCAAATAAAATATAAGTCACAGTACTTTTTTTCATGTTAAATGGAATCACGTTAAATTCACATTAAATCGAAATTAAAGTCCGACCGTTATTTGTAAATATTAATGTGCATCTAAAAATCATCAAATGTACATTTAAAAATCATGTAACATAATCAGAACGTATTATAAAAGGCGGATTACCGTGAAACGCTCGATTGAATGCACTTGAAACGAGCTTATAAATTTTGTTAGATAAAAGTTGGATAAAGTTTCACCTAATCACGATTCACGATTAATGAAAATCGCGATAAATGTTTCATTGTGCGATACACACGTGATTATGAATTAATGAGCCACTGTCGGCGTTAATTGCCCAACTAGCTAGTTTCGCATAAGCACAGCAATCAATTGGTAATGGGGAATTACCGTTATTAAGAAGTTGCGTCGAGGATGCGTTTAATTCATCTCGCCTCGCAGACAAATAGTTCCGCTGGCGATTTATTACCGCGTGAATTACTGTAATTAGGAAACGGGCGCGTTAAGTGGATTTATCGCGCGGCCCCGCGAGCTCGCGTCTCTATTTTTCCTATTATGCGCGAATAATTCTCACCGCTTGCTTTTTGCACCGTGGCCTCTATGCGTGCTATTGATTGATCATCTTCGTGTAATTGATTGTCACGGTGATTCCTCTCTCTCGATGTTCCATTAGTGCGCGACGCGTACAGCGAGATTAAATAAATCTATTACACGTCGCGGCTGTCTGTCTGACGGTTATGGCGGTAATTATCTCCGATTCTTGGTTCGAGAGAGGAACATACAATGCGATTCGATAACTGCTAGTTACATGCGTGACGGTGAAGCGATCTCACGTCGACGTACACGCTAATCAAAATGTAATTATAAACCGTATTATTGCCTCATAGAGTTCTTTGTTACGATCCTTCTCGTTAATATGACGCATAAAAGTACTGTGCTCCGTAACCGCGCGCGTTATTTATTCTTAATTAGCTGGAGCGGTATGTTCATTATACAAGATGACACATCTCTGGAACGTAAGGACATTGCAAACGTAGTTATATGCGTATCGCTTTGAAAGACGTCTTCTTATCCAGGAGCCGTGTAATTAAAACCGGTTCGTTAAAAGTATGGAGAGTTCCCTTGCGATTCTCAAACTCTTCCGTTTCTCATGATATTTTTAATATAAACAATCATTTTTATATGAGCAAATTTTTATGGTTTCAATAGTATATGGAAAAAATAATTTTGTTGCGACATTTAAAAATTTAAATTAGAAAATAATTTTATATTGGGCCATCAAAATAATTACAGATAAAAGTAAGATATCCAAGCATGATAAGGTTGCTGCAAACAGTTTTGACATTCTAGCAACCAAGTTAAATATCCGATACAATTTTTCAAATGGTTTTACTTATTTTCAGATGCTGTATTTCAGCAAAATTGTTTTTTCTGTGTATTTATTATTTGCGCTTACTCTCTATAAATATTTTCTAAATTTTGCTCCAATTCCATGATTTTTTTTTATCTAAAACGTTATTTTTATATTTAAACAATTTTTTGATGTCTCAACAATAGTTATATCCTTATTTTTTATATCTTTTTTTCTTTTTGAATTTTGCTTTTTAATTCTTACAAGATTGTGTAAATACCGTCGCTTTTTCCGATAACGTACGTTGTTTATACGTCTGGAGAGAAGGTTCGAGAACTTTGCTGCTCCGAAACAGTAAGGTTCAATATAGATTCGAGCAATTCAATAATTTCTACAAAATACGGTCCACATACCTTCTCAGCGCCATCCGTGGATTTGAGCCCTCATCTTCCGGGATGCCGATATGGCCGACCTGGAACTGCGTTCCGGGACCCCATACCAGCCTCTGTATCGTATTTCTGGGTCGCTCCGGCCTGATTCTCTCGCAGGAATTGATGCTCGGGGGTGGTACACTTTGCCTGCTCATCTTCGTCCACTTTGCCGCCTTTTTCTTTCCTGACGCCTATCTCCCTTCGATGCGTAGGCGCCTGAACCCCGTATTTATTTATTCCTCTCACGAGACGGAGGGTTGGAAACGCCACTCGAGAATCGCCTTTATGACGGTCCCACCGACTCCGGGACACACCACTCCGAGAGAGACATCCACTTCTCAGCTCGGCTTTTCTTCTACCTCCGCTTCGTAACTTTCACGGTCCTTTCTCTCTGTCCTCGATGCGATCTTTGACCTATCAGCCACGCATCTCCGCGAATCCTGGGTCGTCGTCCCACCTCACGCGTATTCCCTCTCAAATTGATACTTTTTACGATGTATTTGAGGATCAGTCCGTCGCAATGATGTCTTTGTCAATTTATTTGCGTACCCTTGCTCACCCTTCGGCAGCTTCTGTCACTCAAACAGATTTTAAGTGTTTTACGACGGACGTTTATTCGATTGTGATTTATTACGTAAGTATCTCATTGTATGAGTGACGTTAATTAATTCAATCAATGATGCTAATTAAAACTTCAATCCTATAAGTATTTCTCTTTGTTCATTAGGAGAGTGACTTCTGTGATTATTCTTTTGTTTGCACCGCGAGAGAACAGGTTCCTCGTAGGTAGGCTGCGTGGTCAATTTCTCTTAAGCAAACATCTAAATGTAATTTCTCCAGTAACGCTTTTCTCGTTTGAATCAATATCTTCGTTTCTACATAAATATTATTCCTTAATTTCGCGCGTTCCACTCGTATGCTCTGCACGTTGATTTGATTAGCACGCGTTTAATCGGTTTAGCTTTCTCGTTCTCTGCAGATTGATCTCCGTGATTACCAGATGAATAAAATTTCTCTCTGATATACAACATCTAAATTTTCTAAAACCAATTTTCTTTTTTTTTATGCTTCGCGACAGACGTCCGAATGAAACGTCTTCGATGAGGGCAGAATAAAATATTTAAAAATCGACTCCTTTTATAATGGTATCCATTAGAACGGCGCGTGCTGATTACTCTCGTTCGACCCCTCGTTTTTCTTCGCTTTGACTTGACTTCGCCCTTGACGAGGTTAGTCCCTTCTTTTCTCTCCCTCGCGATTTTCCGCACGTCTGGTCGCCAGCAGAAACGTAAGCTGCCTCGAGGACCGGCTGCAGACCGGCGTCTAATTTTCTAACCGCTGTTCTCTGCCACGCGGACTTCACTTTGCAATTCTCCGCTCAGAAACAGCCGGCAGGAACATTTCATTCTTGATTCGCAGACGCTTTTGTGCTCGCCGAGTCTCTCAACCTCGTTTCCTCACTTGTTGAATCATGATCTCCGTTCGGCATCTACGAGATACCTCTAAGTCAGTCTCATTATCGTCACGCAATTATCTTTGCAGCCCGCACAAGTGGTGATCGATTTTTAGAACGATCTCTCTCTTTCTCCCTATTTCTCTTTTAAGACTCGTTTTTTTTTTTTTTTTATAAGATGCCCGGGGCCGGTTAATCTTTCGGCTTTCTTTTCTTCCCTCTAGCAAAATCCGCTTCCTTCTCCCTCGCTCTTTCGACTCGTCTCTGCCTCACGAATTTCCTTCCGTCTGGTCCTCAAGTGCTTAATACGAACTGGCCTACAGCCTCGGGGCTGACCGGCCCACTTCTGCGCGACTCAAGCTGGACCTGCGAACGGAATTATTCACTGTGAGCCGTGAGCCGTGTCTTCGCCCGATTCGCTCGGGTGAAATGTTCTTTTACGTGTCACCCACGATGCAGGCCACGTGGGATGTATCGAAGGATCTGCATAAATCCACGATATATCTGCGCTATTCTTATAAAATACTAATACCGAAACTTGATCATATCTTTTGGGACATTTTGTGTAGCGCGTGCGTATGTTAAGTGATTCTTTCGAAACGAAAGTTTTAACGTTTGTTTAAATGCCGCATTTGAATCTTGTTAAAGCAAATTTTAATCAAAAAGTAATTGAAGTCAAATAAGAAGATTAAATTTTATTTTTTGCATGCACGAAATACAATTTATAATTTTTTTATTATTTAATGTGAAATATATTTTTAATTAATTGATATATATATATATATATATATAAATGCTTAGACTTCTTTAGAGAAATTTTCTATGGAAAATCAATATCAAGAGTGATTCAAAGAACTCGATATTAATGCTCAAAGGTATACGTTTTTCATTTTTCTAAAAACGAATGTTGTGTATCGTAAAATAGAAAAGTGAAAAGACACAAGAAAATTCAAGTAAAAGTTATCAAAAATAGAATGAAGGGAATTCAACTATTGCAGCTTTCTTATATACTTTGTACATACACACGCGTCCCGGTGGAATAAAATATTTGTCGGTAGTGACGCGACACCCTATAGAGGATGCGACAGAAATGGAAACTCTATGCATGATGTATTGGATCGCGGAACTGTGGTATAATCTCGCTGGCGCATCAGACGCGAATGCCTAGCAAATTTCAGTTACCTTTCTTGAAAATGTGTATGTTTTATGATATGATACAGTTTGCAGATGAGAAAAATTGCATGAAAAATTCTTAGTGCGGCAAAAAGAAAGAGAAAGGAATGAAAACTAAAATATTGTTTGCAATAAATATTTTAGAAATAATTAAAAATTAAAATTGATATCATTGATATAAGATTAATAATTGTGAGTGTATAAAAACTTAATAGTTTTTTTAAAAAATTAATATTGTATTTTGAAATTCACGATTTAAAATACTGTAACAGAAAAATTTTCGAAAAATTAAGCAAACATTGCTTAACTTTTTTTTATTTTAAGCAGTAGTTTATGAAATACAAGTGCTAAAGCTATCAGAAATTACGTTTAGAAAGTCACCTGTCATGCAGTTACTGATGCTACCGCATGCCATGCACGACTCACGAACATCGACTGTCTAAACATAGTTTGTGATTAGACAGCTTTAAACTCTCTTATCTAAAAAAAAAAAAAAATACTATTGTATAAAATAAAAATTTGCAAATAACTACTTTGTTTAATTTTTCTAGAATTTTCTTGTTATAATATTCTGATTTGTGAATTTTTGGACATCCTATATAAGATAGAACAATAAAATTATTATTATTCGGAAAGTTAAATATTAATTCTTTTTATATGATAAATTTTATCGCATATAAAACATTTCGTTTAAATTTTGAATATATGGTTATAATTATTGCGTAACTAATACATAAATTGTACTTTTAGTAGAGCTAAACGTGTATTTAATGAACTAATTTTTCCATTTTACATTGTACCAAAGGATGAATTTGATCATTTTTACGGTTACATATGACAATTTTTTAAAATAACCTTTTTAAATTACTTGTACATTTACATGAAAATTTATATTACGGAGATTTTCTCATAATTTTTTATAATACTATTAATTTAATTGCATTTTTGGAGCAATGATACTGTAATGAATTGTATGATTCAGATATCTAATAAAAATGTTTGGACTATTATTAAATTAATTACTCATTAATCTTATTTATGATTTTTTTAGAGCAAGTCACACAATCTGGAATTATTTCTTACCTAGGAAATATTAATTAGATGATGTCTCAATTATAATATTCCAATATAAACTTTGACAAAACAAATGATTGTAAATTCGTATGATGAGCTTGTTAATGTATTAATTACGATTTTGTTACCAAATTTTACATAATTTTAGAATATATAATTTTAAACAATGTCGGGAAAGAGAAAAAGGCAATTTATAAAATATGGAGTTATTCTGATTATTAAAATTACAATTAATTTTACAAATTATTATAAAGAACAAATTAATGATAGATTATCTTGTATCTAGAAACTCACACATTATCCAAAGTGAAAATATCAATACGTTCTATTTTATTTACCTTTTATTTTCCCCTAGAAACTCGATTGTACTAATCAGAGACTTACGAAAGTATCGTGACAGCAACAGAAATCATTTTCTCATCCTTGGTATCCGAAATATCCACACTGCGGATAAATTTTCTTCCGAGGATCAATTTTTTTCTGCGAAGGGCCACCTTAACTTTAGAACGATCTCGGATCGTACGATCCGAGATTTTCACAGCGAGCACACGTTCACAGTATCGCGGACTCGTTACGCGAAATCGAACACGTAATTCGCACTTACTCAAGACCAGTGCTCGCCGGGTTTGCGACGGCGATGCGTGTTTTTGCTGGCGAATTTCGGATGATGCGACATGTCGGTCCCGAATGCGAATAAGTCGCCGTCCGTCTTCGGGGATACGTGAAGTCCCGGTTCGGCGTTTGGTGGTGGAAGAAGAGTGGAGGTTCTCGTGAGGACCGAACGACTCTTGCGAGATCATCAAGCACGTGAGATATAAAGGGGGGACGGGGAGTGAAACAGAATGTAGGATGAGAGAAGAGGCGGTCGGAGAAAGAGTGAAAGAAGGAGCGAGACAGAAAGAGAGAAAGAGAGATCATAAAGCGAAAGAACACAAACGAATGAGTCTGTGAATGAGTGCGTGAGCGAGAAAGAAAGCGACAGGAAGAACGAAAGAGCACGTAGACAGACAGGTAGATACTTCGAGCGGAGGCTGAACAGAAGCCATCTGTTCTACACGCTGATATCTGTGAACTTGCGAATACCGGAAGAGGGAATCCTCTCGGCGCTGATGTAGTCAAAGGAAGCGGAAGAGAAGCGAGAAGCGGCTGGCTGCGGGAGACAAATGACTTCAAATACGAATCAGCATAAAGCAGCTGCGCCGGGATGATGACGCGAAAGTACTCTCTGTACCTTTTCATACGAGAGAACATCACTCCGTTCTTTTGTCCGGACATTATGAAAATTGTTATTCTTCCGTGTACGCGGAGAACGTTTTGATAACATTGTTAATCCGCTAAAGAGAGCCAGAGTAACATGCTTTAATGAGCACGCGACCGTACGGCTTCTCGTGAGGAAGGAAGAAGGACAGTCGCGAGCAGTCGTTCGGAAAAGATATGCTCCACCTGGTTGGGAGGACAGGGAGGAGCGAGAAGTAGAAAAAAAAAGAAGAAAAGAGAAGAAGGGGACTGCCGGTCTACCGCTACTGAGACGGCGACCTACTGTCCTGCATACCGCTACTCGGCGCAACCTGTGCCGCGAGATGGGAGTCAGACGCGCAGCATACACCCGGCAGAAGAGAGAAAGAGATAGAGAGAGAGAGAAAAAAAGAAAACCATAGAGCTTCCTTTTAACATGTGCTAGACAGGTAGGCGATTATTTAGCCGCGGATTTCCTTCCAATCGTTCGCAACCGATAGAGAGTTTAGCGGAGAAAGGTAATGCCGATTCGCTTCGTGCCGCACGATCCGCGAACTTTTCCCGCTAAATCACGTGTGTCGACGTGCGCGGACGGCGGTCTTGCTTTCTAAGGATGCTCTTCCGTCACGGCGTGTCGAGCGAGGCTTTGCGAGTTTCGACGTCAACTTACGCTTCCTGCAGGCATTATCCTGGACAATAAAAAAAAAAAACGGTTAACGAGCAGTTTTCACCACGTCGATTAACCTTAGCCGTAATTTAACTCGCCATTCATCTTTTCCCCGATTTTCCGCTTTTTTGTGCGGGACATGAAACCGGTTGGAAGAAGATCGAAATTAAGGATGTATAGGTTATAGCTCAAAACATTATTAAAATATAAAAATTTCATAGAATGCTCTAGTATTACGTTTGAGTATTCGTCTCTAAAATTCGACTACATTTCACTTTTATTTAATTTTCTGTTTACTCTTGATTCTTATGTAAAATCGCGTTTTGCAGTATTTATTTGCTTTGGTGGGAAAGTTATTATTACCAATTAAATCAAAATCTTTACATATACTATAATGAAACGCCGAGTAAAACTCTAATAAATATTCGTGCGAAAATTTATTTAAATCCATTTACTCATTTAAAAGTTATTTATTTAAAACTGTTAAAATATAGCAATTCTTGCTGCAAAAACCATTATAAATCAACTTAAAGGAGATATAATGCCAATACAAGCCAAGATTTTCGTGTGTATCGCAAAATATGTATTATCTTGAGGTATTACAAAGCGTAGACGTTTCAGTCCTAAGTTGGAACCAGTACAATGTTAATGTGTATATTGCACACTGTTTAGCGGATGCTCTGCTTGATTAAAATGTTGCAAATGTTAATTTATCAAAATGATTGTTACTTAATACTTAAAGTGTAAACCATGATTCAAAATATCAGTCAAGATTGTACGTGTGAACGATATGGAAGGCAATAATGTTGATAAATTAAATTTTTCATTTTTTTTCTCTGTAGCTAGTTATAGGACATTAACGACTAAAACTTTTTGTTATTGATTAGGATAAAAAAGAATAAACCTAAAGAAACCTTCAGTTTTTAATTTTGATAACTTTAAGTTTCTATTGTAAAAAATATCTTTAAGGGATATAATTGATTCTGCAAGATAACAAACAGTTACCCTTCGGAAAATGAAATGAAAATGCAGGAAGGTTAATTCACATTCTAACTTTATTTGCTATGCATGCCGCGTTAATGTTGGAATTTGCATTCTCTCGCAAAACACTATTGTTAATTTGTCCTTAATTATTTATTAACATTACATGCTCGCTCTTGGTTTGTAGAAAATTTTTCACTCGCTAAATAATGCAAATGAATGCATTAAAATACGAGCAAATGAGCGTTCTATAAACGACGGACCTTCTGAACGAAAATATAGTGAATACGCTCTCTCTCCTTCGTAATCGAACGTGTAACATTGTAATCGTAATGTACATACGAATTCACGAAACAATAAACGCCTCGGATAATTCGATAAATCGCAGGGAACGGTGTGAATTCAATAATATCATCAAACATACTGTCCCGCGTTTTCGCCCACATTGCTGGGTTTTCGGATAAAAAGGAAATGCAGCGCGCGGCATACGCCTACGTAACTTACATCGCATTTAAATACGCTATCATTTATACATTTCCCTTTTTAATGCCGCACCACTGCGGTGCGCATTGTCTATATTTGCATCGCAAATATTTTGTGGAAAAGCTGTCGTACAAAAAAAAGTTTCTATAAATCATCGCGGTTTGAAACATCAATTTGGTAAATGTATTCAGCCGCCAGACTCACTGCGAAAATAGTTCGCAATCCCATAAATTGTTGCGGTACATCAGTTTGAAAAATGTCAATTTTGGAGACTTTATTCGTCAAGCTTCCCTCTGTTCCGCCGAAACCACCAAATACAGTTCGCCGTCGCGTCGTGAGAATTAATTCGCGTTACGCAATATCGAAAATGCTTTATTCTGCCAAAACGGTTTTTTTTTTTAACACCGGCAATCGATTTCGTAAAAGGATACATCAGTTTCAGGCCATTCATTCGGCCAAATCTCGCAAATAGAACTCGTCGGAAAAGTCAATTAGGTTTCTAGGAACGGATCGCTTCGCGTAATCAATTTGTTAAAATCATGCTGGATATGTTATATGCATTGCCATTCTGCAAACGTGCATATCTGAAATTCGATGCATCTCAATTTCAACTTCTCGCGTTGCAACTTTTTTAATCTGAATTCTAATTTCGACAGCTAGTTTCGTTTTCCAGTTTTGCTCATTTGCTTATTTTTGTGCTGTAACGCGAATTTTTTAATTCTCCATCAAAGTATCACATCACATTATTACATATTTTATTAATTTTGAAAAAAAATTCATTAACGACGATTACATTACTATTTATACAGCAAAAATCAAATCACTGAATATTTTGTCTTTTAAACACGTGTCTTATGTTCCATTTTTGCGTGCATCTTTAAATAAAATTGCATTTTTTAAAAAGAATGTAAAACTTTTTACATATTACATATTTACTTCATTATTACATCATGAAAACTAATCTGTTTCTAAACATAGCATTCCTCGTCTTACCGTTAACCATTTAAATCGTATCTTTTGTGGAAAGAACTCCTCGGTTGAATAAAGATTATCGCACGGCGCTTTTGTTCCCGCGTAATTTCTCAGAGTCATTCTATGAGAATCCGGTGGATATGTAATAGGCAACGGTAATAGTCATAACGTGGGTTGTATACTGGCGCACAAATGTGCACGGATTAAATTACGTAATGGTGTGTAATATTAACCGCAGATACGTTTACATTTCTCCACACGACTATACCGTATTACGGTTTATCTTTTATCCGATTTTTCAGCGTAAATTAATTTTGCAGGCATATCACGCGGCGAAATGAAAGACGCTCGAGGTGAAATCTTTATAAGATTCTTATTACACTTACGGATGAATACGAAACTCTGATGGAAATTGTAATTTTTTGAAATTCTGCAAATATAATTTCAGATTTAGAAATTTGCTTCATGATGAATGCAAGTAATTGCGTTCAAGAAATAGCATCTATAATGATAATTTACGTTGTGTATGATAAAGTCATCGGTTTATCGACATTTTTAAAATAAAACGATACGCGTTTTTTTAATGATCATGTTTAAATTATTGACTGGCACCGCTTATAGATACGGTATTAAAGATACGTTAATAAGAAAACTTCAAATATTCCGCACAGAACTTCCACTGGTTTCCACCGCAGTATTCTTCCGACGGATATGTATCATTACGTTTTACAGGCATTAATACTAACAGCTCATTTAATTACAATTTATTTAAATAATACAAATTTGTATTTTGCATTTAAATTGTCGCTAATACGGTGAGTTACATGTGGTTTTAATTTTGAAAACAAAACGACCCGCACTAAATTTTACATTTAATTTGCGCTTCCTAGTTTTTCGAAACTAATTCCGTTTAAGGATGTTTTTTTAGCTACACTGTTGAAAATATCATAAAATTCAACGTATTTTTAAGATACGCGAGTATATTAAATTTAATGTATCTATTACTGTAAAGCATGGAATTTATTGCACTTTTAACATTACATAATATTACATTTTTTCAATGTACCTGCTTGAAATTTGCTTCCGTTATATTATATTAAGTTTGCTGCTATTTTCAACAGTGTATTGTATCAAGATAATAGATTGTCGTGTATATGATTCATTAATATTGGTATTAATTCGGCCTGACTAAACGTATGTGTGAAATTACATCTTGTTAAGCAGGAGATTATATCAAAATGTAGAAGTACAGTCTTTTTCCTTTTTTATTTTATAATTCCTCACTAAATCCGCTGAAACCGTAAAAGCATTTTTACAAAGATTATTTTACCACACGATCATTTTCTCATTTTTGCTATCAAGATCGTTGCTATCATTACAATTATTAAAGCGTAACGGGATTTGATTATTCGGAAAACGATACTCTGTATGTCTATCCCACTGCAAAGGTGTGATTAATAGATTTTTCGTGATGGACTTTTAATCTACGTTATTTCACGACGATTTGAACGAAACTTTTATTACCGCGGAAAGCTTAATGCGATTTTTCCCATCGAAATAAAAATCTCGCGCGGATGCCGAAGCGACAAGGCACTTTCGCGTGTGTGCGTGATGCATTAGACCAGGTTTCTGTTCACACGATTCTTCTCAGTCGATGATAATCGATGGGATAGATTATAATCGCAGTTAAACCGCATCGCAACAGACTGGGGATTAGTAGCGCAATGTTTTACGAGTCTTCTTCGTAGAGATATGGAGAAATAGAGAGATTTCATGACCCAACTTTCGCGCGCGGTCATTCAATATCGATGCGATACTTTTTTTTTTTTTATTTCCTAATTGATTTTTATCGTCTGTTTGTCGTACAGATATTAATTTACCAATAAGCTGTGCTCTTAATTCGCAGTTCTCGACGTATTTTAAATATTTTTTGCGCATTTTTAACATTTCGTGTTTCTGCGTCGTACTCGCAAATTGCTCGAAGGGTAATGTGTTGCTCGTAATTTAAATTGCAGAATATATCACGGAAATGGTAGTCGCGTATATTGCAGCTATAAAATTGTTAATTAAAAATTATTCCATAATGTACAAAGTCCGAAAGAGCAGAATTGCACGCGTTATTTAAACGCAACTTCATCGTGAATCATTGTCTAAAATTGAAATTAATTTTTAGCTGTTCGCCGTACGGGACACGATATAATATATTATAGCGATCGTCATAATTGTTGTATAATAAGGCTGTGGATAAACCGGCGTTTATTACAGAGAAGCGATATTACTGACAATAACCTAATTTTGCCTACTCTGAAAGTTTAATTGTTACAAGTCGCTGCACTCACGAATGTAATTAATAAGCTTCCGCGCTCGGATGCATCCCTGTCATCCCTTGGGATTTTCTGGTACAAAGGGTGAAATGGTTTGTAATAACTGCGGAATTAAATTTACGGACTCTGAAAATGGAACAGCGCCGGCTCCTTATCTTCCTATTTATCCGCGCGAACTGCGGATTTGCGTGGGATGTTATTATAGAATTTGTTGTTTTGTTAAAATAACAAATTCTGCGAAACATGCAATTTGCCAACTGCATTATTCAATGCAGTTATCTTACATTGAGATTAAAGTTACGAGTACTTTCGCGCGAGAGTTCATAAAGAACTGGGAACTTGTTTCGCGTTACTTAAGAAAATTTTATATTATTATAAAGAAAGTTTTTAAGATTACTTTAGATTTTTTTAAATAAAATTTTTCGCTTATAATACGTTCGTGCTTTTTTTGGGAAAACTTTTACAGAGTTTGTTTCGCGTTCAGAGCGGACCGCATTTTAATTTACTATTACAGTATTATTAAAGTGTTTAATAACCATGTCACATGCAGAAATCGTATTTGCGATACACGAATTCAAAGGGGTACAAGTGAAATTAAATCACTCCGTGAAAATTATTACTCGCTCTGTACGAACATAATACGACATATAACCGATACAATTGTCGCGATTGAAACAATTTTTGTCGACCTCAATCCAAGAATGTTGCCGCCGTTGCATGTGTAAGTGATTTAATGTGGACGTACCTCTGCTTGTTCCAATTAAGGCGTTTATCGGGCAAATATGTGTCACGGGTCATCGATATAAAACCAGGACGATGAGAGAAACAGTAGATCGACAAGCCTTCTTGAGAAAGATTACAATGTACGAGTACCTTGTCGATTCTCTTTTTCTAACGGCACATGTCAATTTTTATCTCGTGGGCGGCGGCCATTCGAAAATGAAACATCGGCGCTCGACTTCGAGATATACCAAGCGACGAAGATAATCTTCATGGTTGCTCGAGGGCAATTTCCTTTATCACTCCGTATTAATCTAACATTCCGACACTTTTGTCTCAAATTGTTCTTGAACGCGTTCTTGTTTCACTCAGGCTCAAAGTACTCCCCGTTGGTACTTCGTTACTGCTTGCGCCTTTGTAATAAAGCACTTATACAAATAACAATTTCGTGCTTCGCACGTAGATGAAGACGAATCGCTGACCTAGAAAGAACGTCTCATACGGCACAACGAAATAAATTACGAAATAAGTTTGCGCTTATAAGCTTTTAAAAATAATTTTTATTTTGTTCGCGGTTTTTAGTTGGAGGTAGAAGAACAAAAATAGGCAGCAGAATTTAATGTTGCAGAAGCAAATTTCAAACCGGTGCATTAAAAACATTTAACGTTGTCGAAAGTGCACGAAATTTCATGCATATACTTTTCAGTTATAGATACATAAAATTTAATGTTTAATTTAAATATACATTGAATTTCAAAGCAGTTTTAACAGTGTATAATGTGTATGAATATTTTGCCTCACGTCCACATTTACATTAGTTACAAAGTTTTGACATGCGTCTGTACATGCTTCTCGAAGCGAATCCCGAAGTAAGCGAATCCCGATTAAAGTATCCGATATAAAGTGCCTGAGCCGAATAAGTTCATTTAATTTATTCCATTTTTTTTTAAATTATTTAGAGTATATTGAAATATTAAATAAACTAAAGTGAAGCAAAATCTTTATCAATTATTCATAAAAATAAAATATTTTTATTATAAAAATAAAATATTTTATATTAAATAAAAAATTTCTCCTATATAGAATACTAATTAATAAATAACTAAAAATTTAATCTTTAGGTCTTATTATATAATTATAATCAAAAATAAAAAAATAATAAAGAAACTAAACATTATGTAAATTAGTTTCAAAATGATTATTAAACACCAGTGATTCGATCTCGCCGAGACGAGACGAGACCAGCTCAAATCTCGTCTCGGTCTCGATTTTGGTCTCGATATTTTCAGTCTCGTCTCGGTATCCGCTTGGTCTCGACAATGACGATCTCGTCTCGGTCTCGGTTTCGATAATCATAATAAGTGTTTTTCAATTCTTTCTATGCGATTAAACTTAAGTTAATCACTATTTCATTAATTTGTGTTTTGGAAATTTCTAGTCATTTTGAGTGTAATTTTAGTTTTTCAAAAATCAACATTGAAAGTCATCTGCAAGCTTCACGCATAACGAACAAATTACAAATGGTTATATAAATGGGTCTTATATGAATATGATGTTTCTAAAAAAGTATTTTATAGTCTTAAAAATCGATTTGTAATATATCTATATTTTCTATAGTTAAGAATGTAAATAATATAATATAATAAACCCTAAATTAATATATATTTAATCAATTTAGCAGCGAATTTTTGTGAAAACGACTCGCACATCCATGTTGTCGCAACATATTTGTTGCATTAAGCAGACGCGCTACTGTCGGTTCTAATTGCTCAGTCTCTCTTTATCTACTTTCTATGACACATCTTTCGAGCACGTACTCTAGGCACAGAACGCGTTTTTAAGTGCATGGTAAATTTAAATGTGGGTCTTATTTACTGCTTATTCGACTCGGATATCTTATTCGGCGTAGTTCAGCGCACTTTATACTTGGAGATACGAACGAAAGTTGCGGAGGAACAGCCTCGAGCATTTCCGACGCGTGCAATAGTAGTTAGAACTACCATATGTCGCACGTGTCAGCCGTGACGCTAACGGTTAAAGGAAGTCATTTTCGCGCTCGCGTACATTCCGCTCAGAGCGATCACGTTCATCGTCTCGTATTAATTTGACGTTACGTATGCGAAGAGAGAGATGAGGATTCCGTTATCGTCCCTTCATCGCACACACGTTAGGTTCGCGCGAAGTGATCGGCACGCAAGTTACAGCTGCTTTTCACGCAAGATTACCGCGTGTCTGCATGGCATACGTCTACACCGTAATTTACGTGGAATGTATATGCACACGAGAAGGAAGACGTTGAATATCCGATCCGACGGAATCGTTTTCGATACCCGTTACGCACCGCACAATGCTCTGCCGTGACATTATTCTGTTCGCGTCGTTCGAGTGATAAATTGCGTAATAATGTCTTGATAGAAATGAATGCTAAAGAGAATGTTAAAGAGATATGCAAATTGGATTAACTATTTCAGCGATATAGAAGCGATGTAAATCTTTAAAAAAATCTCTCCGACAGATTGTGCTCTCATGCAGATATTATATATGTCAGAAAAAATTTTCTATTGTATTTTTTATATTACAGATATAGAGACATTATTTTCAAAAAAATGCTACGATTATACTTTTACCATTTTTTTGTATAGATTTTTAAATTTTAGAGGCAACATTTTCAACATTTTAACATCAAAATTTTTTTGCATCTGTGTCTTTTTAAGATGATTTCTTAAGGAAAATCCTTTGTTTTATCGATATGTGCAATTAAATTTGGAAAATTATTTTAAATACATTTGTTTTGTTAGACTTTTTGTTATATCACAACTTTTAAATATCCATTATGCATATACGTGCGATATTATATCCATATATTTCGTATACGAAATCAATACCTTTTTATAATTAAACGTTTTACTTTTTATAATAAATTTTTATATTATATTCTGAATTAATGAATCTATTTAAAGATTTGTTAGAAAAATTTAAAATTTTGTCATCAATTTAAGAAAATAGTTTAAAGGAAATACGAGGTAATTCTTAAAATTGTATGTTCTAAAATTGAAACCTTAATGCTGAAGCAGTTATTGAATTGAGAGATTTATAAAAATACTGGCACATTCTATCAATTGCAGTACTCAAATAATTCAAGATTTGTCGTCAATTGAAGAAAATAGTTTGAAGGAAATAATTCTTAAAAGTGTACGTTCTAAAATTGAATCTCAGAAACTGAAGCGGCTATCGAATTGATAGATTTATAAAAATACAGGCACATTCTATCAACTGTAGTACTCCAAGATATATCTTTATAACCATACATTGAAATTGGATTCCTACATTGATATCTAATCGAACGCGGGACCGAAATAAAATGGTTCGAATCGAAGCAAACGGATAAAGATAAAAGATGAAGTATATTTGCGGGAAAAGTGGCCGATAAAAATTTATTTACGAATACACGCGAGCATCTCATCGGAGCATATACGCGTTGTACGTGTGATTGATAAATAGAAAAGAGAAAAGAGATAAAAACGCTCATCAAGGTATCGTACTGATACTGTACAGTGTATTCCGTGATGCAGCAACCATTTGCGAAGATGGTCCCGCTTATCTGTAGTTACAGCTCTGTCGTCTTGATATCCCAAAAGATGCATTTCTCTTCTGCTCCTTTCTCTTCTATCTTTATCTCTTTCATTCTCGTGGCTATTTTCATCGAAATATCCCGACTCAGTTGTATCTTCTGATACTTTCTGAATTGTCGTGAAATTTGATCAAGATTGCATTATTTTTCGCGCGTCGCGTTATTATCTTTCGGTTCACCTGATCGAGCAGCGAAGCGGTATGCGACTTTCTCCGCGAAATTTTTAAACATGCCTGAACACGACACAGTTTCAGCCGACTCGTTTGCTAAAAGTTAGCTGGAGTGAATCTGCCGTCTGCAGGAAATTGCTAAGATTCGCATGTGTCAGGTACACGAGTATTAGCGCGATGAAATCGGTGCTCTAAGAAACAAAAAAAATCGCCAATTGATTTGCTGCAACGATACTGCGTCTGTTAATAAGGCTATTAACTCTCCGAGTATGCTTTCAAAAAAGATTAAAACATAACGATGCACGTATTTCTAAATATGTAAAAATGTATAAACGAAAACAAGAAATAAAACATGCGTCATGCGTTAATAAATATCTATTGAAGCACATTTTTTTTATTAAGCAGCGTTAATTTTATAGTGATGTTACTAAAATTATTTTCTTGCATATCTCAATGCTTTACAAATAATTGACGTGGAATGTAATTAATTTAGTTAAATAATTAATACAATATTATTATCTTCGTAAAAATTTCTATTATTTTTCATAGTTGAGATATAAATTTTTGTTTATCAGAAAAAGCAGCAGAATATAAAATTTTTATACTAATGGAGAATGAAATTACTTCTGCTGCTTTTTTTGACGTATGAGTAAGTCATATATTTTAAATACACTTCGCCAATAACATGTTTTAGGATAGCAGATAACGATGTACATACGTTTGGCTATTATACTCTGTCCGAATGCGTGATCCGAGCTCGAAGTATATACCGCAATTAACATTGCATCTCAACAATGGTTTATACGTCATGTCAGTTTATTGATATGTTAATTTGCGAGCGTTCAATTAATATAATACGAAAGTAATCCCGTTAGATCGCTTGTAATCGCGTATAACAGCGTAACGCATCGAGCCGTATCTCGATGAAGCAAACTCGATACTCGTGGCTTGAACGAGAACGCTCGATAAACGAGACCGTGTGTATTTCGCCGGCATTAAATCCGCAGGGTAACAAGCGCAATCTCTTGCACTCGCTCTGGTTAACCCGAATTTGATTAACACGGGGGAATGCAAATTGCAGCGTACAAGTGATCAACACGGATGCTTATAATTCACTGCGAAACAAGTGGGAATCCACGCGCGGAAGGTTAGCAAAAAAGAAGTGACATAGTTATTACAGATACGTGACGCGTATCACCGATCCCCTACTTTCTCTCAATTATAGGTTCTCCGGTGAATCTGGAGCCAAGTTTTTTTTTTGTCGTAATCTGACGAGAAACGTCATTTATTTATTTTTCTTTTTTTTTTGTACGAAAAGCTGGCGTTTTATATTTATTTGAAAAAAAATTATATATTTTCTGTTGAATTTTAAAACATACCATTTTGACCGTATCTATTGTTTTTGCTTCGTCTACAAATATTATGACACGCGTATCCCGTATTTTTAATACAACGTCAACATGTATTTATTTTACCGGATTCGATTCAGCTAACATGTAAATTGTTTCTGTAGCAGACAGGCATTGCGAAACTTTTGATCGAATTTACATACATATATTTTTTTAGGAAATAGTTTATGACTGTTCTTACATGTACACCTACATTTTTCGCAAAATTTTGCAAATAACTAATTAATATATTTATGCTTGCATTATTAATAATTTGTTATTGTAAATGCACGAGACGCTTGTGTGGTGATAATTTCAGTATTTTAAAATATAAATGTTTTTAAAAACTTTATATTTAAAAATATTTAAATACTTTAATATTTAAAATGTGTTAAAGAGACTATTTTGAAGTGTATCATTACTTCGTGGTAACACTGTCAAGAATAAAAATAATTTTTAAAGATCTTATACATATACATAAATTGTATTTGTAATATATAATGTCATATATAATTATATATAATTAGATAGAATTATATGTATTATTATACAACATGAAAAAAAATATGTATATATATTTTATGATGAAACATTTCTTAATAGTAAAATTTAATATGACATTTTATTGATTTTTTGAAAGACACGTTACAGTATTTGTTACATGTAACTGTAGCGACGTAACAAGGACAAAAATACAGGAAATAAGACTAGCAGCTGTCCGAGTAAGCTCCCCAAAAAACTTGTAGATACGGTCGTAAATGCATTATGCAGTGCACTGGAAATGCTCGAAAAAGCTCACCGGTGAAAATGAAGAGCGACGCGAGCTAGACATTAATTCCGTCGTTATGCATTCGGCGCGTCCAACGGACTTTTGAATATTTACGCTCTGGCATACACATTTAACCGCGAATGGACGGCGACGTGGGTGGTGAACGCGTAAATCACGAGCGAAGGCTCGCAGAGAAGCCGAAATTGTGGAGTATGTACTTTTTGCCGAACGTCCGAGCGATCTTCGAACCGGAAATTTTCAAGAGAGGATCGGTGATAGACCGGTGATAGCGATTCCAAGTTCTGTCGGATGGTTCGGTTGCTGTTTGCGAACTATTTTGAGAGTCAGAATGGATAGCTTTCACTAGTTTTCACCTGCGGCGTTTACAAGCTGTTAGAGAACATTCCATGATTTTCAGCCTCGCGAATAAGAATTCTTAGATTTATTCAGAGAAGACGTAATAAACAATAAAGATTTTTACAAGAAATGTTAGTTCTTGGTCTGGCAATATTAGGTATATTTTTAATCAATAACAGCAACCAAGTTAACATAAATTTTTGTGTATACACCCAGAGAAGTGTCTTTGAATCAAAAAAATTTGTTCGAATGAAAAAAAAATTATGCCTTTTATTAGAATTAAAGAAATAGTTTGACTAGCAACGCAAATCTTGTTTTAAATGAAAGAAATATATTTTTAAAAACAGAGCAACAGAATTATTTCTTACATTTCTGTGAGTATTTTCATCGAATTAAAAAATTATTTGTTTAAATTAAACAAATAATTTGAACATGTGATTTATTTAGTTTAAAAAAGGTTAATAACATCATTTCTTGAAATCAAATAAAGATATTTTACTTCAACTTAAAAAAACCTACTTAAAGAAGAACTGTTTATCAATTTAATTAATATAATTTATCTGTAGGTGCATTTGACCGATTTAATATATTTTATCGAATAATTATTTGTGTTATTTAACACTGCGTAAAGGCAACTTGACATATATATTTTATAATTTTTGCAATGTACTTGTTTTTTTTTTTTTTTTCAGAGAAAATCCGTGCAATCATACTTGTGGAATTCTAAAGGCGGCTTATATATAGAAAATAGGAAATGAGAACTTTGCAAAGAATGCGCGCAGGCAGATTTTTCATCATCCATCATTACGTTCGGCACACACAGGGTGAGTTTGATTCGTTGTCACGTACAATGCTAAGATATCCTATATCGATTTCTCAATTTTCCGCGCACGCTGCGAGACAGCTGCGGAATTTGCTTTAAAGGAAGGCAAGGGTGAATATTTTTAAAAACCGCGACCGTAAGTTAAGCACGCTGTACAGAGAGAAACGCACAGATAATATTGATTTTTTAGTTATGTATAGATACTGGTTGCAGTAAATGCTGCCGGGGTCTTTGTTACCGTTAAAGACGCGGCCCCGCCTATGTACATATAAATATTTTTCAAAGCAAGCCGTAAGTTAGCGCACCAGGACGGTGTACTTTACTTTTATCCCTTTTACGTCGCTGATAATCCGAACAGACGCGACGGGCAATATATGCGTCCCCCTGCGATTGATGGCACCTATTCCCCAGTTATCCGAGTCGTTTCATCCTCGTGTATTTGAGATGTCACAACTGATATTTTTCCCTTCTACCCTCTTGGAGTTTCGATTCTTTACATAAATCGTAAAATTTATATTCCGCAACGTCTTCCCGAGTTGTGGTGAAACTTGAAAAAAGTTTTACAGTCTGTAAAGTTTTTATTCAACACAAACTTGTGCTTGAAAGATTGATGAAGCACGTATACATGATGTTTTTACTTTGCAGTGTATTAGTCAGGAAGGAAAAACAAGATATCGCGATGGGTAGAACGTGAGTCTTGCTTTTGTAAATTTATACGTGATAATGTCAAATCTCTCCAATTATCAATGGTATGTAGAACATTCTGTATGCGTACTCTGAGTCTTGAGTGCTGAGTCTTGATCAATTAAGTAAACATACAGCTACAGACGCGAATTGATTGGTTTGCTGACAGTGCGTACAATAGATGAAAGGTCCAATTGTGACATTAGGCAAGGACATTGGCAGTTCGGAAACTGTATGTATCCTACAATGTATTACGTATATTCTTCATTATATTCTATACACATGAAAAACGAACACGGATTATTTCAAAATTTAGATATTTCTGCATATATCGTGCTCTCTGTCTTTGTCCCTAGTCTTCAAAACTTTTAAGGGCCATTGAATGTTCCGTCGAGCATCCAATTCATCAACGAAATAATCATTCAAACTTATCTCCTTGAGCTATCAAAGTTAGTGATTGCGTCGTTAACGTAAATCGAAAAGTTTGAATGTCTCTGACGTTATGAAATAGAAGAATCATTTCTCAACTCTAGTTATGTAAAATATCTCGTTATGTATGCATAGTAAATTAAATTAAAAATAATATTTTTTCGGTTTATGTTGCACAACTAATCTTTTTTTAAAAGATTTATTTTAGAGATTAATGTAAAATTTTTAAGAGAGAAAGAGAGAGAGAGAGAGAGAGAGAGAGAGAGGCAGAGACAGAGAGAGAGTTTCTAGACATCCTCCAATTTACAAGTTTGTACAAATAGGAAATATGAAACGCGCGTTTGCAAAATAATATCATAGTTTTTTTTTTACTTAAATGTATAAATTTCGCAATATACTATACTGAAATATTCAACGATAACAATACGCAGCACATTCGTAGCAACGTGCTGTCGTACCGTGTGTCCATTATACGAGTCCAGTTGGCGCACTTGCTTGGTCACGTATATTTCTTGGCGATGTATGCACAGTATGCATAAATACGATTGTCGCGTTATTTCCGCAGTATTCTTGGCGCTAGATATACATGTTATATTTCCGTTGTTTGGATTTTCCCTCTCTCGCGAACGGAATTTTGAGAAATTCTAAAAAAGCTCAAATCAACTCTCAAAGATTGAGTATCTCGGTTATGAATAATATTCGGAAAAGTCGCGAATGTCCCATCATTTATTCCGAGAAATGTATCACATTGAATTAAGGAGATGAAAGGGATAAATTTCAATGATAACACAGCGGACGTATTCTTGGCAATGAGATTCTCGCCCTCCCCCTCTCCCCGAATGCATTAATCACTGGAAACGGGAGTATTACTTGTTGTCTCGGTAATGCTTCCAGAGCGTGGAAGTATGGTGAACTATCGCTCTTCTCAAAAGCAATTTATGCATATTATCTCATTTTCAACGTCTCATAATTTCAAGGATTCTTAAGCGTGATAATTTTACGCGAAATTAACGCTATCTCCGAACGTCCTGAACTGTATCTGTCACTTTCAAAATTTATAAGCGATCGAGTTCGTTTCCAGCTGTTGCGCGAGTAATTTAAAATTTAATCTTTCTTTTATTTATTAAGAAAAAAATAACATATCAATTTGATATCAGGAATTCATCTTTCGCTGTAATAGCTTGTAACTGTATATTCGGAAGCATCGCGAGTAAATTTTAAACATCCGTATATTTATCAATCGTTATATCTCTGAACAAAGATCCATTTCTGTATCAAACGTCACGTAGGCGGAGCGCGTTTCACATGACATGGACATGTTTAATCTTCTGGAGTAATGGCAGAATTATATTCCTGACGTATCGTGACGTTGAACAAAATGCGTAGTAGCACGGGCTTTGGGAATTATTTGCTACGCAGAAAATACGCGGAAACAGTGTTACTATTCGCGATTCGTGATTGACGATTCCAACCGCCGCGTTTACTTTTCATTTTCAACCCCTTACGATTTCCACACACACGCACACACATACACATTCTCTATCTCTCTCTCTCTCTTTCCCTCTCTTCTTCTCGCTCGCGTCCGAGACCTGCAGAAATAGGTTGCGAAGCGAAGTGAGGGGGCACGTTATGTGTCGTGGACGAGGCCTGTGATCGATAGGGTCTAAACCACCCCTACCAGGCAGCCCCATACTAACGTTATTCCGTCACACCATAACTTACACATACACCCCGTGTTTACCAACACTCTCGCGGCGTGTGCATAATGCGACATACATAAATATATATGGGGCAGAAAAAGAGAGGAGTGAGAGGGGGGAAGGGAGGATATCGGTGTAACCAGCGGCGAGAAAGCGCAACTCGTGTTTACCGACACGAACTCGTAAAACGATACACCTGTCGATATCTTCGGTACGTAGTGCTGTAATCGCTTCTCCCTTTTCTTCGTAAACACAGGGTGTTTTACGTTCTCCGTACCGGTTTTCGGTCGAAACATGGATTCTTGCATTAATTTTAAACGAGGGGAAAACTAAAAATTTTTCTTACATTTTTGTTGAAAGAAATCAACTCTATACATAATACGACGACAGCTTGTTCGCCATGAAAGAGTACTCGAATAAATCAGTTGGAGATTATATGCTGCTTTGTTGAATTTTCCTTCTGTTTTCTCAAACGAGGAAACATGAGTTACGCTATTGTTCCATGAAACGACTCACTTTACGATGGAGAACGCGAAAAATTGGCGAAGAAATTCAAACGGATTGTGATTGAGAGAGGATATTTCTTCACCGCGCAACTATTTCTTCATTTTACGTCTTAGATGATAAATAAGCGACACATGTGACGATCTTATTCAAATGCAGAGACGAGAGCGTATCGCGGAATTTGTCGACGTGAAATGTCGACAAATTTCTTCCTTTTGACATCCTGATCCCGCGAGGGGTTTCGGTCTTCCTTCCTTCACGTTTCCCGCGACGAGAGACCACGTTCGGGATGTTAGTCTTTCTGTCGAGAATTTCCACGCGCGACGTGTCGTTTACTCGCGTATCTCGGCACGGTTTAACATCCTCGCTGGCTTAATTGCTTCTAATCTAGCGTATAATTGCCTAACAATTCTGATAATTCCGACCAACCCCTTTTGTCAATGGCACAGCGAGTATATTCCCCCTTTTCCCCCCGAGCTGTTAAACACATGTGTATGTGTGTGTATTACGGTTGTCCCCCCCAAAGAGAATACGTAGCCCTTTGCCAAGTTTCCTTCATATACTCAATATTTGCCTACCTAGTACTAATACGATGTAGATAACCTAGTTCGAAGGTAATCACATATAAAGCGAAAGCCAACGAACTGTACGGAGGCCGCTTATAATGTCGATCATCTCATAATGATGCGTAGATCTCTCTCAAATGGACATAAATACGAGTAAATTGTGTACAGACTGGGAACGCACACGTGTAATCCTTCTTGTAATTGTTGTCGCTCGTATATACATAGTTTTCCCAAATTACCTTCCTGTAATTGCTTTAATTAATTATATCATTGTAAACTCTTCCGAAAGATAATTGTTACAAAGGAACAATTATTCTTAATAATTTTGTATATATTACTTTAGCTTAATGGAACTTTTCCAGCAAACAAAAATAAAGTCAAATAAATTGAAAATTGTAGAATTCCGAAGTATTTTTGAATTTAAACGGACTCAAGTGGATTGAAATATTATTATTCATCATTTTGAGTTCGGAGGGATTCATGTCTCCATTGTATTATTTTTGTATTCAAATGAATTAAAATACGAAGTGAGTTATTCATATTATTTTTGAATTCAAATGGATTTGAAAAATCTGAAACACAAATTTGAAAATGTCGAAATGAATTTATTTCTATCTATTTTAATTCATTTTCATAGATTTCCAGCAAACAAAAATAAATGCAAATGAATTGAAAACTGCAATTTATTTTATCTGAGTTTGCGCTTTAAAGTCCCATAGCATTTCTGGATTCAAATGTACTCAAATGGACTCAAATAGATTGAAATACGAAATACGCTTCAGCATTTTGAATTCGAATGGATTGATGTCTCCGTTATATTAGATTCGAATGAATTGAAATAACCTATTCATCTTTTTGAATTTGGACGGACCATGTCCAAATTATATTACTTTTGGATTCAAATAGATTCGAAATATCTCAAGCGCGAATTCGAAAACGTTTAAATAAATTTATTTCTCTTTATTCCAATTCATTCTCGTTTGCCGGGTTGTGAACCATAATCAGGTTTTATTTTATCCTTAGAAAAACATTTACATTTTGTTATTAATATTTATTTTCTTCTTGCGGGTTTTGCTTACTTCGTGTTTGCTTACTTCGCATCACAGTTTTTATAAAACCTCGTGTTTGCGCAATACATTTTCACATTACGTCATGGGAAACCAGGCAACCTCGGAGAAATATAAATCCTTATTCCGCGGTATCCGAGATGCGAATTCGAGCTTTTTTTTTTCGTTTCCGACGAGTTCATCCTCGGCAAGCTAAATCCATGTCTAAACTAAAAACGACATTGTCTTGCTGACGTTCCGACATGCCAAGAGAATCGTTTCGAAGTGCATATCGGAAGGAATTGCGAAATTGACTAATCGCGCGTGACGCGTCCGTCGCCGTCGATCGCGGTCAAGCAACGTTTTCATCTTCGCCGCGGGCGAATTCGCCCGCTCCATTCATACCGCGCATATTTCCTGCGCTATCTCTCCTCGGGAGCATGCGTAATTACGAGGCCACCTCGTGCATTCAAGGTTTACCTACCTACCTGCTACTGGCGGCATTATAAGCCGGTATTGGCAACCTCGTTCCGAATCAAGGCGGCGGTTCGGTCGGCGAGCACGGGCCAATCGAGAGCGTTTGCGGTTGGTGAATGACTGCGTCGAGAACGGTGCGCTTGTCAAAGCGCACACCCGATATATAAACGTCGGCGCGTTATGTATGTGCATACACGAGTGCGTACGTATGTATGCGCGGTATGCATGCGTTTGCGCGCGCGCGCGCGCGCGCATTCGATCCTGTGTGCGCGTGTGTACGCAAACACCGGCGCGCGACGACGCGTGCATGTACACGTGCACCTAGGGCGATGGTTACGAGGGATATCTCCACCGTCCGACCGCGTCCCGTCCCGCTATAGGCTACACAGGCGGGGTGTGACAGATTTCACGGGACGACGAGCTAACGAAAAACTAGTCGGCTGTGAGGTGGCGAGAGGGCAGAGACTACATCCACCTTTCTCGTATAGCCGCGTCCCACTCCTCCCTCCTCAGCCATCCTCCCTCTCTCCCCAGGACACCCCTCGCGCTGACAGCCGCGCCCGGTCGCTTTTATCCGACATTCCAACCACCGCCGGCTGCCACGAGCCAGACGCTCGAAGTATCCGGCCGGAGAAATATCGCCCGGCTCTATCACAGGCCTGCAACTGTTGCCTTGGTCGTGGTCGAGATCTTCGAGTGAGTTATTATCGGATCGCAGTGCGAGCGCGCTTTCATGGGACTCCCCTACCCTCCCCCTTTTTTTTAATGTATTAGCATTGATTTTTATGTATCAGGGACGTCAGGAGACGCGGTTCTTGTTAGTCCAACTGCAATTGTCTCCTTGACGTTCTGCCTGATCGAATGTTATCTCAAATAAATCCAATTTTTCATTATCTCGTTAACTTGTGGTAAAACCTCACCTGATGTTTTACCCAATAGGCTTCATCTACGACGCCATTGGTTAAAGCATCAGATTATGTTTAACCACAAGTCAACCAGGTAATGAAAAATCAGACCATGAAATCGCGAACGTAGAACCAAAGATAGAACGAAAATCCGAGGGAACGGAGAGAGAAACCGGCGACATTTATCATGGCACGTTCGTGCGATATCGTTCAGACAAATGCGCGTGACACTTGCGATCCGGTTATTTATACGACTCCGCGACGACTAATAAGGCGGCAAGCTGAATGTGCCAAGTATTTGACGAGAGTTTCTTAACTCATCCACCTGAAGGGATCCGACAGGGTCCTCGTTAAACCCTTTATCCTCTTTCTTAATTCCGTCTCTCGTTCAGGACCTCCCGCGCTCGCTCGCTCGCTCGCTCGCCTTAATGAGAATCCTTGTTGCGCAGTAGAAAAAGGTGAACGACACGTTCTGGACACGACGTAAGCCAGCCTCTCGCCTTCTCGCAGTAGTAAAGGCTTTTACGATCCGGACCCGGGCCGGTAATTAGAGAAACGTCTACACCTCTCGTACACGTTTTCTCTCTCTCGAAGCTCGCGCGCATTTATTTTATTTCGCCGAGTGGATTTGTTACAAGAGTCACGGCTGCTTACTCTGCGACAAGTTAAGATCGTTTAAAGTGGCTTTCAGCGGCGCGCGCAAAACGCAGACAGCTGTTCCCGGCGCTTTCCATGCGTTTAACGTTATTCAATATTCAATGCGATGACGTGCAATTTCGTATGGAGAATTCTATCGGAGAGAAAGAACGCAATGTTCTTCTTTTGCGTATGAATTGAATAGGAGAAACCGAGTTAAAATGTTCATACGCCGTTTTATATCTAATGGAGTTAACGTGCAATCTCTTGCAATTCTTTTAGCTCACTCAGCGCATAGAAATGTAAATGTACACGCGCGCGAACACGCACGCGTGTTTCCTTTTGAGAAAAACATTTTTTTACAAATAAAAGCGAGCAATTTATTAAGGGGAGCTTTATCAGAGATACGCGAGTGTGTTTCCGTTCTAAAATCGAGAGCTATGCTTATGACTCTTGCATCTCCGAGAGAGATCGGTATTTAACGCACTATGCAGTATCGTAGCATCTAACCGAAACTGCGTTTAGTAGCAGCAGGAATTTCGGTATGGTGGTTTGTCGTACAGGTGACAGCCGTTCGATCAACGTTCCGAGCTCCCAACACACGTAGAGCCCTTTGTACACGCAATAAGTCTATCGGGTGTCGTACAGGGCGTCGTAGAGGTCTCCTGCGATTCAGATTCCGTGTGTCAATATGTAACTACGTGAAATGAAGCGCCGCTTGATTTATTAATCGATACGTTATACCTATCCCAGAATCTTGCGCCGCGCCGTGGCAAACACGATACAGATGATTGAACCCCGCAAAGTTTGGGATTTATAATTGAAAGAGGTAAAGGAGAAGATTGTATTATAGCCATCCATGTAGATTTTATACAATAACTTTGTTAATAATCCATATTTTAAATTGAAAACTTAACGATCGTGTTTATCAAACTGTTCTTCAACGGATTCTAGATTCAAAGTTATGACATGTTATTATACTGAATGTTATTCATAAAAATATAGCAACACTGCATAATAGATCGAAGAGGAATAGGGAAATGGTAATACGGTTCATTATAGAAATGAACTTAAAGAATTGATCTTAATTAAAAAGATACAGTATTTTATTATAAAATTATATATCGATGGTCTACTTGCAACACGTCGTAAGTCTAAAATTTCCGAAATTGAGTTTTTGATATTGTTGTATTTAATAGACTATCTCGGACAAATTAATGATGTTATAAAGTGATCCATTGTAAATAGTAAAATAAATGTCATTAACACAATGTTTTCATATTAGTGCCATTATATAACGACAGACTGCTAAACGAATGATTTCATGAATAATTACTAGAATTTGTCATCTAATAACAGAAAATACGAGCAGCCATAATATCACACGGTCCATAATATTACCGGCTCCTTTATGTGTCACACGTGAAGAAATATGTATACGCGCGCAGGGGCATTTTCTTTTAAATTTCATCATAAACGCTAATATTTAGTAAAAGCGCTGGAAAAGGATACTTAACATTACTTTAAAACATTAATTTGGTTTACGATTATTAATTTAAAAATGCAAATGTGTCTTCTTAAAGTTTTCGCAAATCCGCGTGGTTCAAAGTCCTTTAAAATTTTTAAAAATTATTTTATAGCCTCACACATTCGTTTCTCTCTCTTTATCACTTTTATAATTTTACAAACTGTAATGCTCCTGTAACATGTTTCCGTAAAATATTTCTGTCCATTCGTAAACTCCGCAACTTTGGACGAGAGATCGATTGATGTTCATCGACACTCGCGCGCATCGGGGGAAACACCTGTGCTCTTTATTCGCCGGGAGGGAAAAGTTCGCGGACGTAATCTTCGATCCGATTCATTTTCTCTTCTCATTCATTTCGCGACGAGCCGTTATCAGTCGGGCGGCAGCTCGCGACTTTCGTCGAGCGCATTATCGCTTCTCGCAGCGTGCGCGCTCCGAAAAACTAAAAAATCGTAAGGCGAGGATCATCGTAATTCCATCGGGTGAGATTAGAGTCGCTGGCCCGAGAGGAAACTGCACGCCGCCGCGTCGCCCAGAGCGAGCCAAAGTTTGTGCGAGTAGGCGGCGGCCCGTGTTCGCATCTCGTTCGTCTTCTTATCGACCCTTCTCAAGCTCGTATCCTCGACTGCATCTGGCATCCCCTGCTTTTTCCTTCACTTCCGCTTAGCTCGCAGCATAACTTTCGTAATTTCAAGAACGGGTCCGCCTCTTCACCGCGATCTCCTTGTCACAAATACGGATCAGTCGTCTAACACGAGACGCGGGCACTTTCGAAAGTTGGCCGCGTTGATTTAAACTTCGAGAACTAGTTTCCAAGTATAATTTGCGAAAATCGCGAACATTATAAAAATTAATAAGCTATGAAACATTTACCGGGGGAACTAGGGAAGAGCGTTTCGTTCGTTGCGTTTGTGATAGCGTTGAAGTTGGTTCTTCGCGTCGCTGGGAAAGCGACGCATCGACTCTGGGATTACATGTTCGTTCGCTGGAAGCATATTTTCATAGCCGTAACATTTTTACAGTTGTCCGCTACGTATCCTCAATTTATATGGAAGGATTTTACGATATCCTCCACGGCGTTTTATACTCGAATAAATTATCGAGATATTTTACGGCTTTACGGGGATTATGTGTTAATAAAACATAAGACCGACGTCTTACGAGCAAAATATCTTTCAATTGAGTGCGACCGTAAAGCGGAAGGACGTATCGATCTACGTGACGAAAGCATTAAGGTTTAATTGGAGAGAGTGCGAGTTGAATGTAAAATTAAGGCGCGTTTCGCCGTACCGAGTCATCGTACACTCGCGCACATACTTTATTAAACTGCACGTGCTTTTTTTAATTCCACGTCTACTTTTAACAGCCGCTGGAAAGCGCATTTTCCTATGGCGAGTTTCGGTTGGCCTTTTAGAACGACCGGCGGAGACCAACGGAGACCGGACGACTGCCGCTATCTTGCGCTCATATTTTTGTGAATTTTTGAAAAAGTACTCTAACGTAATTAGTTGTAGGATTAACCAAATGGAGATTGCGTGGACTGTGCTTACTTAGCGCGGCACGGCTCGGGGAGAAAAAAAACGTAAATATTACATTTAATATCTGCTTACGTAATTACCGTATCATAAAAAGGTATTTATTTTAAATTAAAAATAAATTAACGCACACATATTATTGATAATAACGTAAAATGCGTTATTAAGGATTAGGATGTAATGCGATTATCAATACGAGGATTAGATTATTTTATATTTGATTTACAATCACATTAATTGGAATTCATGTTTGCTGTTTAATGCAAATATTTTAATATTTTGATTCCTCGCCAGCGGATGCAGTTCGACGTAGAATTCTGTCGGGGCGTCGAGACCACGAGTATTATGAACTGATCATTAAGTCGGGCTTACCGCTTCGAAAAACAGAATCAATTTTTCCTCGTCGCCGCGTAATGCAGTTTACGCGGCGCTATTAAAAAAGTTATTCCGCGTACGGCAACGCTGAATACGTGTCTGATCCCTCAATGTCCGATGAAATCATATCATCTGAATATACTGAAATTTGGTCGCTCCGTGAACGTTCTGATTAGCGCTTTGATTAATGATTCGATTACACGTTGATTGCATCGTCGACGTCGCTGTCATGCAGCAGACTACGAACGTAGACCAAAAAAAAAAGAGCATATTACACGCTGACCGCTCGTGTTTAACGTCCTTAAAGTTCTTTTGCATCGTTATTTGCGTCTTTATCGACGTACTAAAGTAGATGCGCTTTGGAACGACGTTCTTCTTTCGTTCGTTCTTCCTGTTTCGCTACACGGAACGTTCGCATGCGGACCGTAACAGATGTCTAGTTGGACGTTAAGTAAAGGAAGCTTCGGCAATTTAAAAGTTTTTCCGCTAACTAGCGATAGTGCCGCATTACTCGCGACTGAGCTCGTGCTAAAGCTATTGTCACGAAACGCGCCCTTCTAAGGAAAGTCTGAAAGTCGTCCTAACGACATGACCATACGGATCGGGCGAGCATTTTTCTTTCCGTCTTGCTACGTTTATCCGGTTACCTCGATTTTTCACAAGGGACGAGGCGCCAAAAGACATCAATCGGGAATGGATAGAAGTTGCTTCAGACCGTAAAAACTTCGAGATTTTGTACGGGCAAAATTTGTACCAAATAATTTGCGATTATTGAAATAACCGGAGTTTTTGCGAAAAGTCATTAGAGATGGGCTTTTTGTAGTAACGCACAGTATAATTGTAATAAGATTGTATTGCAAGTTGAAATTGTATAATTGTATAATTGTTTGGCGCTTCTTCGCACTTCGGCACGATGAAAGTACTAAATGGACCATAATGAGCTTTTCAGCTTGCAAATTAGTTATTAGCTGCAAACAGTAAAGAGGATTTTGAAATAAGCTTCGAAATAAAGGAGAAGCTTAACAATTTTAACGAAAGGCTATGTATGGTCTTACATGTAATTTACGTTTTGCGTGTTTCTCGTGTTAGACATTTTTGCGCTGAGAATTTCTGATTAATTAATTTTAACCGATTACCATTTTAATTAAAGCCTCGAGGTATTACTCACTCTACTACGATTATCATTTCTTATAACTTGATTATCAATATTGAATATAAAAATTATAAAATATTATATTGTTTGTACACCGAGAACGAAATGTTCGATACTAAATATTTTAGCTTTTCGACGAAATATATTCAACTAAATATTTAGTTGATTCTTGATAAAAATTTGAATGGTTGACATGAATTAATCATATCTGTTTTTGTGCAATTAAATAATTGTTGAATCAACTCAATATTTAGCTGATTGTATTGGATTAAATATTTTAGTTTTCTAACCAATTTTTTTTCTTTCAGTATAAAACGATCGAACGAATAAAATAAAAATGTATTTAGAATTTTAAAATTGTATAATTTTTTCACAGAAAAAAATAAAGCGCCTTCTAAATTTACAGATATAAATACGTACGTATTGTAAATAAGGTTACAATCAAAAGAAAAAAATTGTCTTTTGCTCAGGCTATTGATATGATTGAGTCTTAATACCTTGATATTAATACAGATTTTTTTTTTTTATTACATGTCCTTTACCTAGGGACATTTTTATTTTTTATTCTGCTCGTTTGAAAGAGACTTTGTTGCGAAAAGCTGAGAAAGAACGCGCTACGAAAAGGAACGTAATGGCGTAAATAAAATCGAAAGGTCTCCGACCAGATGACCTGAGAGCCAGCCACCCCGCTCGGTGGACTGTGTCACAACAATAGCTTACGTTAGCCGATCCACCTGCTTTACGATTATGGACAAACGCTGGTAAACGCATCGATAAAATTGTCCCACAGGACACTCTCGCGCTCGCTCGTTAACGTCTGCTTTGGTGACAGGGATAACGATGATGATGCTGATGCTGCCGCCGTTACTGCCATCGAGCTAACTCCGTGTCAGCCCCGGTACAGCATTCGCGACTCGACAAATACGATTACCCGCCCACTCTGGTGCTTAAGCCAGGCTGAATCTAGTAGTGCTTGTGAATACACAAACTTGCCCCAGATATCGGGAGTTTAACCTCTCGGCTTTCTCTCCTTCTCTTTCGTTCTCTCCTTCCTCTTCTCTGTCTCTTACTAGCTGTGCGCTGCCGGGCCTCATCCCCTTGAAAAGCCATCGTTGAAATGCTTCCGCATCGAACCTTTCGAGACTCCCTCGGCGATCTCTCGTGTCAGCGATGTGCAGCCGGTTATCATCCTCACTCTTTGCTGTAAGCTCGCTCGCACTCTTTCTCGCCGCTACTTAAATTTGGTTTGCTTGATCGTCAATTATCTGCGAAAAAGCAAATTTGCTTATGTTACAACCTTGCCCGTTCGATTATTCGCTGTTGCACGTTAATTTTCCAATGTAATCCCAGAGCGATCCGATGTCTGATCGACATGGCTAAGAAACGCGTTACGATGGACATATAAACTCGGTCGGGGAAATCTGACACGTATATTTGCCCGCGACAAATTGGATTTAAACATATAATGGAATATCTAATGTCCCTTTTACCGCAACGATACACATCACTTTATATTTTTGTACTTGTTTAATATTTTGCATGCTATATCTATTTTCAAAAATGTGATTAACAATCGATTCGGAATTACAACTTTGTAGTCTTGTGACACGTTCGGATAATTGCTTCGATACTTCACCAAACACTATTAAACATGTCTGGCCACACTCTCTTGGTTGCTTCTAAGTTCGTCTCGCGCGATCGTCAAATACGCATGACAAGTTAATTTACTCGTGTTAGTGCTCGTGAATCCATCCACGTTGCTCAATACATCGAACACCGTCGCGCTCAACTTTGATGAAATTGCGTATTATCCCGTGCGAAACTGATGTACGGCTGTTCGCGTGGCTATGCACTCGTACGTGAGAAAGCAACTCCGCGCGAACACGGAGAAAATACGAATACAGGCTTAGCGCATCGATTTTGAATCTTACTCTTTCCTTAGTTCATCCATCACGCCACTTATCGTCCCGTAATTATTCTGTCAGTCAATCATAGCACCCACTACTCCATTACGTGTTTCATGTTTTCTTTTCGCCGCATACGTCTATCATCGAAATGTTTTTGATAAAACTCTTGATCTCAAGCCACGCGAAAGTAACATATCTGGATTAGTTAACGAAACACATATCCTTTTCGTTGTGTTGCACGTAACACGTATGTGTATTTAATCCTAGATCGCTGATTAACGTTTATTTTGTATTGAAATGCAAATTAAGGATATTTTGGTTATATAGTATGAGCTAAAAGTCATCGAAATTAAAAATTTGAAGGCTTCTCTGGGTTTATCTCTTTTTTTTCCTAACCAACAATAAATAATTTTTGTCGCGAATGCCCGAATTTTAACTCTGAAATTAGCTGCAAAGAATAAAACAATGGAAAATTTGATTTATATCATGGTTTTTGCAGCGACAATTATTATATTTTACTGTGGTTTCAAATAAATAATTTTTAAACGAGTAAGTGGAGCTAAATAAATTTTTGCACGAATATTTATTAAAGTTTTATTAGTACGTGTAAAAATTTTGATTTAATTGGTAATGCTGCTTTCCTGTCAAATTTTCAAATAAATACGGTGAAACGCGATTTTACACAAGAATCAAGAGTAAACTTAAAAAAATTAAATCATTTTTAAACCAATAATTGAATTATGCTCAAATACTTACACAGATACTCAAACGTAATACTAGAATATTTTATGAAATTTTTATATTTTTGGTAATGTTTCGATGATCCTTAATACATCCTTAAAATTTTTGTTTTTATATTTACATTTCGCGTTGTAATTTTTATGTTGAAAAAAGAAAGATTTATTTAAATAATGCTTTGTGGTAATTCTTACTTTTCGTAACAATATTGTTATACCGTGCAATTACAATAATTAACTCATAATTACTGCGCTAATTAATTATTTCTCTTAGAAATGAATGCTTTGGACTCTATTACCTATCTATTTAAATATATACTACACAATGTGATTGAATGTAATAATGTATAACCTGGGTAACAATTGTCGTACGAATTCTGGTTTACAATGTAATTGAAAAGTTTACGACAGCGCTTTAACTTCCTTAAAAATTAGAGAAGATTAATTTCAAAGTCGTGAAAGTTAATTCGATTTTTCGTTCGATAAAGCTCCAATCTTCTCAAGTTTTCGCAGGAAAAAAGAAGTGGAATTACGTCGCCGTTGCTCCGCATTCTTTTTGCCACGTGTGGCGCGATCGTGCTGGAGGCTTTATCTCCCAATCAACATTAATAAGAAACCGTTGTCTGCGGTTATCTCGACATTTTCGATGATTAAAGGGTGGAATTCGCCGAGGGAAGCAACTCCGCATAGAACGAGATCGAACGTTCGGTATAACCGGGCTCTCCCGCAAGTTTCCCGCGCATAAGCAGATTATGCCAGTCGAAAGCGAGGGCTCTCGTTGACCGCTTAATGCGTAATGCGGCGCAGCGGACCGAGGACGTGCAATACGCGAGCTGGCATGTCCGACAAGCGGCGTTTTAATTTGCTATCGATTGGTAGAGCCGTGCCGCGGATCCTACGAATCGTACGCGACCTGGCAATCCCGGTGCCACGATGTATATCCATATATCCCGCATACTTGCTTTGGGCAATAGCGCCGTTAATTACATTCGACTTCCCCGCACGTTGTCGTCGGCCAGCAAAATTATTATCAGCCCGCCGGCATCTTTCCCTAAGCTAACCAACTAAACTTGACGCTCTCGCCAAGAAATCTTTTTGCGAGAGCCTGCGCGAGACATCAGCCAAGAATCGTGCGTACGTCCTTCGAAAAATCTGGAAATTTAATATAAGATTAGCAGGTCTGTGTCAGTCACAGCGGTTCTTAGTGTCGAACAATAATTTTTCATTTTTATTAATGCCTAGGAGCATCTATAAGATCCCCCCCTTCCCGCAGTTTAATTAGTTGGATATTGTGAAAATTAAAAATTTATTATTGACATAGGTCTACCAACTTTATGTTTAACTTTGTCAGTCCGATGATGTGACTTATTGTTTAATCTTGAAATTGTTACGAATCAAGTCAATACCTTGGCCACTTGCAATTAGATAATTTTTGTTTGAAGATGAGCATCGATAACCTTCGATATCTATATGTAATTACCGTCGCGACTCAAAGTTTTATTATGCTCTGTGTAACATCTTTCCTGTCGATATATCGGAAAGCAATGTTTCAACGCTTATATTTACTTATAGAATTATTGTGTGTAAACAGTAGTTATACGCGAAGAGCAACAGCTTATTGGTTGCGCGCTGGAAACTTTTTATCTCGAGAATAACGAAGACGCTCATTTCTCTAAAAATAGCATTTCGCTATTCGGTTTGCCCATTAATCTATTTGGGGTGAATATCGGATGAAGAGAGAGAACCGACCGGGCAAACGGCGTTTTAATTTCATATCGATTAGAAACCCCACGGCAGATTACAGGCGGTATCACGTGGGCCAATAGTTTCATCGACACGACAGATATAGTAGGGCTTAGCTTTATACGGAGGTAAACGGGTGACAAAGCATGTTTCTCGAACGATGAGTACCGTGTAACAGGGTAATTAAGGTCGCAGGTGCATTAAACGGAGAAACACGATGCAGCTTTTTCGAGCCTATGTTCACGGCGCGTTTATTGATGTATTGTCAAGGTAAAAGATCGGGATAACTTTGAAGACTCAATTCACGCTAGATTCGTTTAATAACCGTGTACTAGAAAAGAAATATTATAAAAAGGGATAACCCTGCTCGGCCGTGGCGCAATTAAAATGTTATCTTTTTTATATATAATTGAAATAGGAATTGTTAGATCTCGTACGTGTGAGCTTTCATCGATTCTTTCCAAAGCGAAAACTCTATTTACACAAAATGTATCACGGGAAATCCTTTTCGAATACGATCATCGCTGCACGTTCGACACGGTATATTTTTAGTGAGTGATATATGAGACATATCATTCATTACAGTCGTAATTACGTTATCAAGAAAGTTTCAATGTTCCGACGGGCGAAAATTGAGCCAATTTACGAGTCACGTTACATTGCACCACCGATATTTAATTATCTGAAGCCGCGGAAATGGACAATATGCGATTGCATCAACTCTTTCAATTACCCGTGTGCAATGAAAAAAAAAAAAAAAAAAAATAGGAAGACTGATCCGGGAGAAATAATATTGAAAATTCAGAGGAAAAAAAACGCATCTGCCGTTTATTTATATTCTGATGGAAAACATTATCGATTCATATTTAAAATTCATTAGCTCTTTCAAATTCGAACGTTGCCGTGTAACTTAATTATACGAATTATTCAGTATTATTAGCTTTCCAGTATTCTCGACTTTTGTTGAGCAAGATTTACGAATACTATGTTTATACCACGGTGATTTAGTTGATAATCTATAAATGGCTATTCTAAATCCGCAAGTAAATATTTTATTTAAGGAAATGCATTGTAAAATAACGAAGAGAATATTGATGACCTTTACGATCTTCCCAATATTCAAGCTACTAAAACAATCTGGATATGGATAGCAAAATTTTTCTTAAAAAGTTTTCTTAGCCTCCACGAGAAAATTTATCATTCGCGAAAATTGAATACTTCTACTTGTAAAACAGTGACGAACAATGCAAGAAAGGAAAGAAAGAAAGCGTAGCTTTTAATGTACTGACAAAAGATAAAACGCCATAAGAAATGGCGATATTATTTCATTATCGTGTTACTTACTTACCGTTGTCTGCGGTATTTTGCAAATTTTAACTTTTTGCTTGTCATTATTTAAAATGAATAATTCCATTAAATTTAGTCTCCCAGAAACTGTCACTCAGTGATTTGGAGAATTTGACAGACTTAATTTTGGACTGCCTCGCGAAAATCTATTCAGATAATATTTATGAAAAGCACGATAAAAGAACGTAATTGAAATTAAATATCTAATTTCAATTACTTTCTGTTATTACATAATAAATATCTAATACATCATATTTCTGTAATAATTATAATCGTAAGTACAATATTTTTACATCGCAAAGTTTATTTTTTCTTCATTTATCTTTGCCTATTTTTCGAATTAAGGACTTATTGAATGAGAAGTTAATTATTGCTCCAAGTGTTTTTCTAAAATATTCTTTATTATAGCTATATTATTCTTTGTAAAACAGTACAGTTTTACTCTTTTTTCTTGAATAAATGTTTTCTACCGTGACTTTGAATTATACACGGAAAGAACAATTTTACTGCAGCACCTCAAAATTTAGATACAAATAAAAAAATAATTTGAGATCGAGCCATTAAAATAATTATGTAGGACGCCCAAGCATGACAATGCTGCTGCAAATAGTTTCGACATTCTAGCAATCAAGTCCAAATATCCGATACAATTTTTTAAATGATTCAACAGAATTATTTTCAGTTTGGTATTTTAGATTTGTATTTCAAAATTGTTCTTTCTGTGGGTGCGAGAAGAAACAAGTTAATTTGCTATCGACAATTCTGTCTATCTATACCGCAAATCCAAGTGTGTTAAACGTGTAGTCACTCTTTACGCATTTGTAATTTTTATGCATTAGATTAAATTTATGCGTGTAATTTTTCTACTTCTTCTACAAGCTTAGACGTGTATCAATATTAAATTACACGTCTAAGTATGTAAAAAAATTACACGCACATAAATGCATGAAGAGTAACAACATAATTTTACACATAAATATACATCCAAATCATAAATCTCAAGCAGCGGTGATGTAAAATGATCGACGAGACACGCGATGCGCTTCGCTGCGCTGCGTCTCCGTTGGCGGGAATGAGCTTCGAAAGTGGACGACGTCAACTTCACTTCGATTTACCGCGCGAATCAAACGAGAGTTAAGAAGCCGAAATCGAGACGATTAATCGAGACGGCTTTCGTGCTCGCACAGGGTGTTTGATGCGCGCTATAATGCGCGCTAATATGCATATATACATGTAGAAAGAGAAGTTGACCAACCGCGTCGATTCGGTATCTTAACTCGAACTTGACTCGCGTCGTGTCGCGGCGGTAAATCGGAGTGAAGTTGCCGACGTGACGCTGACGTCATTCGCCACCAACGGAACGCCGCGGGACGTAGCGCAGCAGAGCGCTCTCAAATCGCCTTTAATCGGAAATTACGTCCGGCCTGCGCAATTGATCCTGTCCTCGTTGCGTTTCGGTAACAAGCGCGCGCGCGTGAGGTCGCGTGTAAGAACTACGAAGGAAGCAGCTGCGAAGAATGCCGAGGGAAGGAGCAGCAGAGGCTTGTTGATGTCGGCGTCGGTCGGCGCCGGGCAGCGCGACGGGAGAGAAGGGTAACCTAACATTTGTTTATTTACTTGCGCGGCACTCGCGCGTCGCGACGATCGTGTTATATCACCGCTGTCCAAGATTTGTGGTTTTGAGCTTAAAATGCGTCGATGTTCATGCCTACCACATGCTTTCCTAACCATATCGTAATCATTGTTTCGTAGCGCGCGAGGAGCAGCAGAGGCTTGGCCGGCGTTGGTCGACGACGGGCAGCTGCTGGGGCAGCGCGACTGCGGAGAGCGGTGAGTAACCTATTATTTACTTATTATTTACTCGCGCGGTACTCGCGTCGCGTAACCGTTGTCTCGTAGCGCGCGATTCGGCCTCAGGAACCAACCACGTTGCAAATTCAAGCGTGTACTTTTGTATATAAAATTATGTAGTCACTTTTTATGTATTCATGCGCGTGTAATTTTTTTTTTATATACTAGACGTGTAATTTAACATCGATACACTTCTAAGCGTTTAACAAGTACAGCAATTACACGCATAAATTTAATGTAATGCATGAAAAAAATGCAAATGCGTAAAAAGTGACTACACACTTTGGACACTTGGATTTGCAGTGTTATGTGCTTAAAAAATGACAGAATATTCAAAAGTTATATAGTGCGACATTTATTTGCCAAATTCGAATGGACAATCTGTACGTCCTTTCCGATCGATGATGACTCTGTGTCGCAGTGCTGTGCTGAGTTAACTTCATCGTTTATCTTTGCCTTGCGGGCGGGTCCCTTGAAGAACAGTCGAAACATGCCTCGTAGCGCTTACGTAGACGACGGAGGTAGGATTTCTCGACAACGTGTATCAGGGGCTCCTTTGGGATAACGTGTCCCAGTGGCTTTTACATTCAGTCACCACCTCTCTCAGGCGCTTTGGCGCGCCGCATTTCGCCGCACCTCGGCTTTTCGAAGTTTCACAGAGGAACGCGACGGATGCTTTTTACCGGCCGTTTGTGTACCTCGAAACAATAAAGAGCATTCGTTTGTGCTTTTCTTAAAATGGAAATTCGAAAAGAACGAGGGCAAAGTCACCGTTTCTATAAATCCCGGATAGTCGCATTTTCATGTATCTTCGATGTGCGTCTTGCGGAAGAAGACACGGCGAAACGTAATCAAATATTCTGCGCAGATGGTCGACGAACTGTCTATATCCGTTGTGAAACGCGATCTCGACTCACCAAGATATTTACGACTTTCGTTTCCTTTCAGCGTTACGTTCGCATTTATGTCACATTTGCAGACGCAGCATCTCAAGGGAGAACATCTTAATCTGATCTCTCTTGTCACGGGCGGGAATCGAAGCTTTCGATTACGCAGAAGGATTATGAACGTTTGCAAAATCTCCTTATTCCGAACAGCTATTCCTGTCACGTCTTACTTAAAAACAAGCACAATTTGCTAAATCTTATAACGAATAAATAACTTTCTACGCTGAAAACAAAGTCTAGTTATAACTACCAAAAATAATTTTGTTTTTCTAAATATTTTTTAAGTATTATCAAATCTGCTATAAGCTACTAAATATTCAGAAAAGTAAAATTACTTTTTGATACATTGGCTAAATATTTAATTGATACTATTTCACTATACATTTGGTAGTTATTACCAGTCGGTTTTTTTTTTTTTTCAATGTAGCTTGCGTCGATAATAAAAGTTCTACTTACAGCTTGAAAGATATTGCTCGAATACGATTTCAGATATTATTAAAAATGTATCTTTTACAGTGTGATATATTCGTTTCGTTCTGTTAAGCTTCGTGGGTTATGCACAGGGTTTCTATATAAAGTATTCGTGTACATCGGACTGTAAGTAGATAAGTCTCACGTATGGTCAGCCGCGTTCGCGCTCTCTCTTCCCTCTCTCCCTCTCGCCTCTCTCTCGCTCAATATGTTCTCAAATTCAATTCCTTTATTTACGGCAAAAATATGCATTGGTTTACTCTGCCTTAAGAAATGCCTATCTCGCTGGTTTATCACGCATATGTATGTCACCGCGTGTTTTGCGAGAGATTCGATGGAAGGTATTTTAAGCCTAGGACGCGCAGCTTCGTAATCTTTGTATCTTCACATAATGACGTACAGCGTCACAAGCGTTCGAGCAATTTCATTTTTCGCTTTTAGAATTCTCGTTGCGCGACCTGTATTCCTCATCCGTGTGCATTACGCTCTAAATAACGGTGAGATTGTACTTAAAAACTCTTGTGTTATTTAGATTTACTGCCCGGCTTTAAATCAATGTGTTGTAATGCAAGCGGGAAAATATGTCGCGGTATCGGGTCGCATTGTTAAGTGGAAACGATATACGAGCCACGGAATCGGGGAATAAAGCCGCGGCGGGCGCTGGCAGTTTCGTGCACTTTTCACACGATGATGCTATCTCCGCGTAAGTCGAAACGAACCCAGGTGGCGTGAAATTAATCTCGTAATATGCGGCTCTGGGGTTCACGAATTGCGGTTTCGGCGGTTAAAGAGCCCTCCCCAACTTCGTTCCATAATCCCGACAGTGTTTTACATAGCGCTTTTCTTGCAAGAATATGTTAGCTCATTCAATTTATAAATAGTTGACTAGAAATACGAGAAGTATTTTTTTTTTTTTACGTAATCATGAAGCGAATACAATAGTTTCTTCATTATTGAAATTCACGTAACGTTTCTAGATCTTATTGTGATATATTTCTATATATATTTTATAGAAGTGTTTAAAAAGGACCATAATTGCAATTGAAATAATTTGCATACGGCTGATCCACAAACAGCCGTTAATTTGTTGAGGAAATGAAGCATGCAATCTAGTCCACAGGTGTATCAATATCGCGGTGAAACTTCACCTTTTGTTTTGACCTTCGATCACGCATCGTTAATCAACACCTTATTACGTGCCTCTTTACCGCTGGAAATACGAGGAAACCGGTACAATGAAGATTTCTCCACAGTTTATAGTCTTGATTAATTAACTTGCAACGTGTTTCTTAATTTACCGCGCAATAAACTGCCGTGTTGATAACGATGTTCACGTATTACGAACGCGCAACAGGTTCACCTGATCTTTTTCTTTCTAAAGAAGATAAATGTCCGAACATTTTTGCCGGATCACCATTAAATGATACTGATATACACACACAGGATGTCTCTCAGCTATCGCACAAGATTTTTTAATAACGCGTTTTGAAGATTAATTAAAAGTTTAGTATAAGACAATCTATCGTGGGATCTGTTATAATATTTCCGAGTTGCAAATTATGAAAGTTGACGAATACTATCGTATAAAATTTGCGTGATTAGGTCTATAATTACATTTATACGTATTATTTTATAATTTGTAATTTATTTTTACATACACACAGACAATATAATTTTCTCTCAACTAATTTTACTTTTTGATTTCTTATTCATTAATACAATTTATCTATAGTAATTGTATTATAGCAATAAATCATTAACTATTACCTCTAATGTTTATTTAAAGAATTAAATTTTGTTTCGATCGGAAATACATTCATTTATTATCATTATTATCACATTTTTAATAATAACTTGGCGCTTTATTTATTATTTCATTATTGTAACATTACCGACACATGGATGGCTGCAGATACGAAATTTGAGCATTTATTAATTAATTTCTGTTAATGTAACCATTAACACAATACGCATTAAAATTATTATATAACATTGAAGAGACTGAAGTGGTCTTATTTAAGTCAAAAGGTTTCGTAATTGACTATTTATATTATACATAGTCAGAAATTAATTGAATAAAATAATACCTAACTCGCTCATTTATTGACCTATTACTTTTGTACACTATTTTTTTATAACTTTTTACTTTCAGGAATGAGATTAAAATTGTGGAATTTTAATAAATTAAGAAAAAATTTATATTAAATTGTCATATTTTTATGACAATTTAATTTTCTTAATTTATTAAAATTAAGAATTTAATAAAGAACGAGTACAATGATAATTAATTGTATTTTTGCGAGTGTTGTGTAAATGCTTGAGAAGATGTTGAAAAAGAGCAAAAGGAGACTCTTTTAGGGCAGGCAACAATGTAGTAACCATAAAATGAGTAATTTATTAATTATATATATTTGTTACTTAAAGTCATGCATTAATTTTCATTATTTATCTGAATTGCTTACTTGAATGCTTTATACCATGGATAGATGAGCTATAAAATAATCGAGATCAATTTGATCTGAATTATTTTATAGCTTGTCTGTCCATATTTATTGATAACCTAATTTTATATCAGTTGAAACAAGATTAAATGTGATATGTATTTGGTCATAGAACAGAAAAACTTTTAAATGTGTAAATTATCTCAGAATTAAACTCACACATATGTCACTCAAGTTAAAATATTTGATATATTGAAATAATTTCTAATATATTATTTTATATATTGTCGATATTATAACATGATTTCTACATCAATGTGATGAGTTCATGAAGATATATATATATCAGAAACATGAAAAATTCACATTTATTTTGTATGGGTGTCTCATCATTCATTTCGGATCTTGTCATTTCTCAATGATGACGTATGAAATTTCGCGACGAGTAATTGACCGATGTTTTTTCAGCTTGTAAACCTACTTTGATTATTAACTTATAATTCGATATTTTGGTCATGTCTCTACCATCGAGTACTCTCATTTCTTATATCAAACAATGTTATGTTGATTGCTCGCGACTCAATATTGACTGCAAATACACATTGAGAAAAATATTGTTAAAACAAAAATAATGTATTTCTTTAAACGTGTTTTTCTTAAATAAAAGAGATACTTAGAATTAAAAAAAAAACATTTATATGTTTTAAAGTAATGTTTTCCTAAATATATAAAGTAATTTTTTAAATTTGATTTTTTTAATTAAAAAAGATTTTTTATTATAAATGTTATAGTAGAAAAAAAAACATTTTTTAAAAAGAAGAATGGATTCTTTTAAGTATAAACGTTATGATTAAATAAAATTTCATTTGTTTCAAAAATAAGCAAGATCTAAATAAAATGTTTTACAAGTATAAATAAATTATTATGTTTATTTGCGATAAAGGAATAATATCTTTGTTTTAAATAAATACTTCTTTTATTCAAGCAATCAAATACTTTGTAATATGTGAAATTGAGCGAGCAGTATACAGTGTTTTAATCAACAAATGGATGCAGCAAAGTTTTATTTCGTAAAAACTATACAGAATAAAATAAAAGGCTCAGCGTTATAAGCTTTCTCAATCTCGTTGTATGAAATGATAATAAAGGAATGTTTTGAAGATAAACTCCAAGATACTGAACGCTGAAGTAAATATTGTAGAATATTTTTGTTACAACACGATATTTTAAATACTAGCACAAATATCTATGTTTTATGATATAAATAATTTTATTTGAATATTTTAAACATTGTGTTAATATGAAATACGGAAAAATATTCAGATTTTTACAATAATATTTTTTAAATTTAAATAATAAATTTATTTAATTTTAGACAATATTCTTTCCAGTTTCATAAGAAAATTTTTTAACAAAATGATTGTGTCTTTATGCTTAACATTTATTTTTTGCTGTAATTATTAAATTTCTTTTGTTGTTAAATATTTGTTTTAATTTAAAAAAAACATTTTTTTTAATCAACAAAATCTATTAATTTGTCTTGAGTAAATATTTAGTTAGGAGTGTACAAATAAATCATTTTTCAATCAGGTAAAATATTTTTTATTTTAATGAATAATTTTTTTGGTGTATTTAGTATCTTTACTTTCAGTTTAAATCACAAATTACAAAATTTATTTTATGACATAGACAACATTTTACTTTAATTTTGACTGTATACCTATGAAATATTTCCTTTACAGAAATGTGTATACATGTATAATACCGGCAATATTATAAAATTGCCCAATATTACATTTCTGTTAATTTTAATACATTACGATTTTATTAAATCTTTGCCACAGTTACCATGTTCAAGACATCGTATTTATTTATATTTAAAACTTAAATTACGTTCCTTTGCTCCCATTTAATTTCTTAAGAATATCAATCAACATTCATTTTTTGCAAACAATTTAGTACTAATTGTGTACTGACGCGCGGAAATATACGTGAAGAGAAAAGAAATATGCGTAATGGAATATAAATAAAACGATAGATCGAATAATCGATTATTAAACAAAGCTCATGCATATGTTTCGTATTTGTTATAAAAATGCTTAATGTTATCTTTGAATAAAAATGATACGAATACATATTTCATAAATGACTTATTGCAAAGAATACGTGAATATATAATTCATAAATGACTAGCAAGGAATTAATGACATATAATTAATAATTAATTATATGTGAATAATAATTCATTTACAGATTAAATTGCCATGACTTATTAGTGCGCGTATATTCGGTATTCCATGCTCGAAGGTATAAATTCTGCCCAATAATTTTGATGGTTTAAAGGAGACTATTTTTTAAATCTTTAAAAAATAGTTATTTGGATTTAGGGAATGTTTATAACCATAATTGTTTTGAATTTTTATACACAGTAAGAAATAATAATTGAAATAATCATTTAACTACAATTTTGTAAAGATGTCATTTTAATTTTCTCTTGTTTATTTTGATATTTGTTCATTTTGATAATAGAGAAAGAACTTTTCGAACCGTTTTCCAGCAGTATATGAAGCTGTCATTTACTTCGGTTTTACTCGAGAACTGTGTTTTGCCCAGCGAAAATGCGAAACGTCGCTTACACTTGGCAAGACTCAAAGAAAATGCGAGCATTTCATCGGCGGGACGAAAGGTACACGCGACGCGCGGAACGATTTGGAGCGTGAAAAGTGTAACACGGAAAAACACTCGCGCCGGATTCCCGAAGATTGGAAAATATCGTGGAGAGTTCGTAGGCGAAATTTCTTCTCGTCTGATTTTTCCAGTCACAAGTTCTGGTTCGATACCCTTTAACAGTATTGATTGTCGCAAAACAATATTTCATGTTTACGAGACACGTAATTACACGGAACAGACGTTCAACAATATGTTTAATATTTGTCTTACCTTAGTATATTTATTTGCATTCTTATTAAAAAGAAAAAAAAACTAAAAATTATAATAGTTCGTGATATAGACATTTGATAATATTAGCCGTTGTGAAGACGTATTAGAGAAGAAAAGATTTATCGCGCAGTCGAACGTAATATACGCGTTCTTTTTTTGGCATTTAAATTATATATAGCTGAACGTAGCTGGCATTTATGAATATAACACGTCGTATATTCTGTCTTATTTGCGATTATCAAGCCCCGACGCTGCCAGTTGAATATTTGACGACTACGGCTGGAGCGTAGTTTCGTTTGGTGTATCGATTTTTCTTGATTGCTAGGTCCCGACCGTTCGATTCGCGACATAATAAAATTTAACAGGACGGACGAGGAGCTTGGGGAGGGAATATTTCGAGGACAATATATAAACCGATATACGCGAAGCACAACGTGTACAGAACAGATTTTACCGAAAAAGGCAAAGGAAATATAACCGCGGATTTAGAATCCGGAGCAGAACGAACGGACCAATGCGACTCAACGAGTAGACTAATTTCACTCTTGATCCCGCGCATTAGTTCTGCTATCGACATTCGTCTTGAGGGTCTGCGAGCGTTAATTCTCAAGCTTGAAGACACTAGAGAAATATGTCGGTCGACAAGAGTTGCGACTTATAGGGTAACTTCGGTATATATTCCGCACCGATCGGAAACATAATTTATCAAGCGTTATTTACCATGTTTAAGAAAAATAAATTGTACCAATAAAAACTTATACTGTCTACTGCTTAAAAAAAAAATGAAATATTAATTTTTTTATCCACTAATTTAACAGCTAATGATGCCAATAAGAGAAAATACTTCCCCGCTTAAAATTGCCACATTAAATGTTTGTTAGTATCATTATTGTTAAACTGATTCTCGATTTAATATTGTGATTCTAGTATTCTCAAATTTAACTTAGAACTGATCGACAAATTTATTGGCAGAATTTAATGAACTTGAAAATATAGGGGAAATTTGCTAAATGCGTACCACTTAAGTTATTTTTTATTATCTTTTACATTTGATATTTTGAATGCAAATCAAAGTTCAAAATTATAACTTGATGTTTCAAGCATCTATTATTACATTGTTAAATTATTTAATAACAACGAATTAATTTGTTACAAGCTGTTCTGTAATATACTGCGAACGGTATGATTTAGAAAATGTGTATCCTAAAGGGTACATGTAATCTTTTAAATTGTATTGTTTTAGAAAATATTGAATTTATGAGTTAAAGTAATTAAAAATATAAGGAATCGATAGTTAATACGAAAAAGCGATTCAATAAGTAATAAATAACATTAATTGAAAAGTAAGGACACCGAAATAAAAACGGCTTGAATTTAATTTTACAATTGACGTATTTTTATTTATAGCAATTATTAAAATTATTATTATTACTTATTAATCTTACTTAGTACCATTTATATGTAATAAAATTTGTACGAGTTAGAAAACTTAACAGTTTAAAATATCGATTATAAAAATATCTGTTTAATTTTTACAATAATTGTAAATATTTATATACATAGTATAAAATATTCTTTAACAAACTTCTCTTTTATGAAAATATAACAATTCAAAATAAAATTTATAATAACGCGTGCACGCGCGTTATTATCAGCTATATAAATTGATGAAAAATTTACATCAGGTGTACCTGATTTTTTTAAATTGCTGATACTATATATAAAACAAAATAAAACTTGTTTAATTTTTGTCGATATTACTGATTTTTTATTTACTTTTTATTTTTGCCACTATTTTTGCTGTTTATATTAAATAAAAATATAAAATATTGAAGAGATACGCTTTAAAAGATCGGTACGCATTTTGCAACTTTCTTCTACTATATAAAATCGCACAAAAAATAGTAGCACTAAGATCTGCATTAAACTATGAGCGTTAAAGTTCTTAAATTTTTTATGTTTTCACATGTTGGTTTGGTTTTTTATTATTATGATTATTATTTTTGTTTGAAAAAAAAAAAAAGCTTTCAGAAACTCTTGCCATATATCAAGAGGGATAAGGTATACACTCACGAGTAGGACTATCAAGCTGAACAATGAATACAAGAGCTAAGCGCACTCTTGTATTTTGAAATACTTCATTCTTTACTGTCATTCACTTGTGTATCACGAAATAACCACTAAGCCTTTTACACTCTCTACAGAAAGACTAATCAATTTACGTAAGTTGTAATACATCACTGCGCTACTCACAACATTGACAAATTGGTTCAGCTCACGACGATTTCGTTAATATTAACAGTGTAAGAGCTTTAAAACAGTAAAAAATCACAACACGACACTAATATAACATAAAAGCACATAACAGAGTGATTGCGAGCAAATTACCTTTACCTCTTTGATTTTTTTCTAACTTCTACGGAGGAAATTCTCGTGCGTAAATACTGGAGTTATTACACTCTCGAAATTTCTAGAAACAGCGACCGCCACTTTCTCAACTTTCGTTAATTTTAATTTATTATGAAATCTGTCACTCGTTTCAACATGATTAAGGTGCGATAAGTCATTGTCTTCTCATTTAGTCTCATTTAGTTGACGTTTAATTAACTGTTTTATGATTTAATTATTTGGCGATTATTTCTCGTGTCCACGGCAACCGGCGAAAAAATATTCGCGTTGGCGTTTTATTAGCATTTGTTACAAAGAGGCAGGATTTATTGTGAATATACAGAATGACGTCCTGCCTTTTGTTGGATAATGTTCGTGCGCTAAATTAATTATGTAGATTTTTATAACTCTATTTTTAGCTGGCAGCTTTAATTGAGAAATCTTTATTCTCAACATATCCCTTCTACATATTTCTCACACTTGAAATTCAGCAAATTTGCGCATTCTCATTTGTTCAAGAGTTATTAATTGAAACAGAGAGCGTATTCAGAAATACAGAAATTTTTTTCGAATGACTAAGAGGGTTTCGTCGCTGGTTCCGGATCAATGTCTCGCGACCGTCGGCGCTTGTACGCTGAGAACATGTTCCCGATATCTATTCATAGCGTGTGGCCTGACATAGAGCTGAATTTTTCCCCTGGCAGGCAAATAAAGCACGGCCCATTTTTTCGTTGTACCTCCGAAAACGAGCTTTCGTGTCACCTTTGGAACGAGCTTTCGTGTGTCACAGAAAGGATTCTTGATCGAACGGAGAAAGATTGCGGTCTTGACATCTTTAGACCGTGTTATTGTCTGGTTTCGTAATTTGTTGAGCAAGACGAATCACTCGGATTCGCCGGTGAGAGGCACCGCATCGTGGCGAGTTGATCTTGCTGCGTAACTACGAGAGACATATATCAATTTTTTTTTTCGCTCAACGTAGAGAATGTCTATCCATCTATCGGCACGTAGACGTCGCGTATCCGGTAATCCTCGCTTTTTGCATGGGAAAGGTCGGTGTGACGTATCGGCGATTTACCTTAGAGACGTGGATTTATACCGCACACTCTAAAATGCATTTTGAGAGCGACATCACTTCGATGAGATTACTAGTTCCGATACGAATATGTTATCGAGATTTCTGAAATCTGGCGCTGATTTAAGAGTTTTTTACGTACTTACGATCATAACGCGATTAGATTTCTTATGTGTAAGATCATGTCGTTCAGAGGTTGCGCGCCCTATGTAAGAGCTTAGTGAGTGGTGTTAAAAATTCTGGTGTGTCGAGTCTATCGGACGTGCCTTCTTTTTACGGCTGCAACGTCCACGTCAGAATCGTTCGTGAAAAATGATGGATCGCTCATACACATAACGCGAGGTTGCACAATGAATTCAAAATTATGCGTGTTATCGTTTCGTGCCATTACTCTAGCTGTTTTTTTTGTCACGTGGGCTATTCTTCATGTAACGTGATAAGAATGACATAACTCATCCCTCTGTTTAAGAACTTTATATTTGCATTTTATATTATATTTTTTGCATTATATTATTAAACCACGCGATTATTATCGATGCAAAAATACTATCATTTTCAATCTATCAATTTTCAATTGTAAACGGAAATCAGCGTAAAGTTCTAGTCTTTAAAATTTCACGTCGATTACAGCGATCGAAGTGTCTGAAGAACCTGAATCTTTTATGTTCGTTTTTAGTAGTATAGATTTATTTTAATCCTCATTTAACGTACTTCTTATCTTTTTCTGATTCTTTTTTCTTATTCTTTCATTAGAAAAGTATAAAGAGGTAAGTTAAACCGAGATTGAAGTTTAATCTACATTGATAAAAATGTACATATAGAGAAAAGGATGGGGTTATGAAATATCATTTTATTTCTTAACAATAACTCATTGTCAGTAAATATTAACGTGACACAATTTTAATCAACGCCAGTTTATTAGCCATAGATTTTTATCACTCACCTTGTAAATAAAAGTTCATCGGGTATATAGGACGAACGTAATTTACTGAAGAGCGAAAAAAGGATGCGTATGTGGAATAGCAAGAAACAGTGGAATGATCTATTCCACCAACAACTAATATCAGGAAAAATACTTTTATTTATAAAAACAACAAATTAATTATCTTTCGTAAAAACACAAATATGTGCCGCAAACAAAATTTTACGAACATTTCATTTTATTAAAAAAAAATTTTTTTAAATAACTTTTTTACTTAAAAATTTTTTAAAATAAAGTTAAAAAATTTTTTAAATAATTTCTTCACTTCCAATAAATATTATACAATGCAATGAGATTGTAAAGTTGCAAGAGAGATGCACATGTCGAAGAAACATTTTACAACCACAGCCTACATGAATTTATTTGCCGCATTCATACACACATTAAATTCAATAATATTATTTGAAATTCACATTTAAAACTTTTTCAAGTTAGACTAAAGTTAAACAATTAAAATGTTTAATATATTTCTTAAAATTACTTAGAGTGTATACCTTTGTAAAAATTTCTGCTACCTGCAGCAGAACTGAAATTCAGAATTTTCTAAAAACACAGCGCACATATTAGACCAGTAACCATCCTGCAGTGTCTAAATTAATTATAACGAAGTAATTTTAACGGCTGCACTTAGAATTTAACGCGAATTATGAGATATCATGATATTCCATGACTGCCATTCTTTATCTATTAATTTTTAATTATAAACAGAAATTAGAGTAAAGTTTTATCTTTTAAAATTTTACGTCAATTACAGAGATCGAAGTGTCTGAAGAACCTGAATCTTTTACGTTCAGTTTTAGCAGTATAGATTAATTTTAATCTTAGTTTAACGTACTTCTCATTCTATTTCTGATTTTTACAGAATAAAGAGTAAGTTAAACCAAGATTAAAGTTTAATCTGCATTGATAAAGATGGACGTGTAAGTCGCCGTATTAAATACAATATATAACCATCCTTCATATTCCCGTTTTATCCCGCGAAATCTAGACTTTCAGCCAAACCCTTTTATAATATTTCGTTTAGTTGAACACGTTAACAATCGAGCATGCGAAACAACCCGCAATTATGGTTGCCTTTCGCTCGCGGCCGCATGTCTCGCAGCCGCTTTGCCCGCGTGAGCGGAGGGAGCTCTTTCTTTTCTTCCTCCAGTCCAGGAGGGAAAGAGAAGGAGAATGGCGCACGGGGTAAGTCGTACAGGAGGTGGTGGATGCTGAGAGGGTTGGCGGGGGCGGATTCGGTCGGGGGCGCGCGCCGTGGAGAACGCGTCGCTCGCTCTCGGGGGCGTGCGGGAGAGTCAGTGCGCGGCGAGGCGCGCCAGCTGCCGCACGTCATGATTCTACCCCAGGTGAGCGACGATGTACCCAGACACTACCACTACCACCCCGTCGTTAACAGGACGACCGCCGAGAATCGTGAATATACACTCAAATGATAGTCCCTGTGCATGATGAGTGTCGGCGATCTTTTTACGTTTTTAAGTTCTTCATTTCGTTTCAGCACGAAACAGCATGAGTAAAGTTCTCTTTTCTTTCACTCCCTTTCCCCCCCCCCTTGTTTCCCTGCCCCCCCCCCCCTCGCGATTCGGATACCTCTACGCTGCCTACGTGTACAATGTATCTGCGATGAAGAGTCCAATTTTAGGGGAAGCGGAGAGACGAATGGGGAAAATGCGGCTTCCGTGTGCGGGTGAACGCGATTACGCGAGTATCACGCAGTGATGTGAGCGACCGGCATGAAATTTCACGTGCTTTGTGCCGCGACGCGACGGCTATGTTCGGACTATTTCTAAAGGGCGGAAGTGAATGAAGAAAACCCGAGATTCGTCTCTCTCTCCCTTTCTCGCTCTCCTCGCCGAGCTGAGAAAAAGAAAATGGTGTCATTAAGAGGCGACGCCAAGAATCGTGCCCGAGGAAAAATAATTTTCTCATGTGCCTTTACACCAGTTGTTTCGTGGTTTTACGACGGGACCGAGAGTGCGACGGATATCACTGCGTCTCGAGTTTCGTGAGAACCGCAAATTGCAACCGCAAATTACACTGCCGTTTTTAACATCGTGAAATTTGATGCCGGGCCTGCAGGGAAAATCGATTCGTTCACCGGTGAAATAGTTCGCGGGTAAAAATAACCCGTAAGATAACGCCGACGATGGAAATTTTAATTTACGAGACATAAAGGCGTAATCGTACGAGAATCATAACCGAGGCCGATGCGGGGGATGATAAAGCTAAATTTTATCAGCCCGGTGAGTCTCGTGAAACGCAACGTGAAAAAAAAAAAATGCATTACCCTCACATAAGAATTGATGATGGACAAAATGGACAAAAAAAATTTGTCCGTCGGCGAAGTTCGTGATTAAAGGCGTCGTGAATAACGTCGATGGAACGGACTGAAAATTTTTATTTGACAGGAATGATGAATATTAAAATTTGAATTAGTTTTGATCAGTGCGGATTTCACGAACTTCTCAAATATTTTTTATGAGCGACGAGTTTCACAGTTATTAAAATCGGAACTTTTCCGAGACGCATGATACGCGGAACTTTAATGGAGGATTTCGCGAATCGGAGTTACTGCGAGGGTGGCTTTTCTATCGCCGCAACAGGTTCTCGTATATTTTGGTCGTTATCGTCACGATAATGCTAATTTCCCTATCGCGTTCTCCGGCTAGATTGATTATCAATGATTGGCCGAAGGAAGTGTAGATCGAGTTTGCAGAAAGCGGAGAAGACGTCTTTCGAGAAAGCTAAATACCTGTTCTCGTTACTTTTAATTTCTATTATCGCTTATCTGCATATTGTGATGTAGTTTGCATGTCCTTATCGTAATCACCGCAGGATGGATGGAATTGTTAAAATCTTTAACATTGATTCAGAGAGAGATACTTACTCGTGAGAAGAATATTAAAGGAAACTCAATTTCTTCAAATTCTTTGCATGCTTATATTTCTCTATTTTATAATAAAACGCATACAGTTTTAGAAGAATTTGTTTAATGATAATAATTTATACTTATTGCGCCAAATACTTAAATTAATTCGTTAATGCTTTAAGAGATTCTATATATTTAGAAAATTTAGAATGCACTGTCTCTCTTAACATAATTTTAATATAAATGTAAAGATTTTTTTACATTGCAAAGTGCAAAATTTGATTTAAGTTTTTCTATAAAGTTTTAAGCGCATAGCATTATACTCTGACATCAAAACCAAAACTTTCTAATATCAGCAGCATATTGTCAATATCAGTATTTAACACATTACACTGCAAATCCATGTGTGTAAAATCGTGAAGTCACTTTTTACACATTTGTATGCGTGTAAAAAGTACACAAAATACTCGCATACAAATGTGTAAAGAGCAACCACACGATTTTGCACACTAAAATATACACTTGGATTTGCAGTGTAATTCTTTGCAGTTCTCGTCGAACTCGACACGATATAATGCTCTGCGATAGTTTTGTATAGTTCTCTAAGCATTTGAATCTAAGCAGAGCATGAATATATTTACAAACTATATTCTTGAGATCTCCATTCTTAAATCTTCTGAATAACAAAAATTTTTCAATTCTATTTAATTCTGTGCGTATAATTGATATTGCAAATTTATATTTTTTATATCTCGATTTAAATCCTGTAAATAATGAACATTTTTATTATTTAGAAAATTTAATGGAGATCCGAAAAATATGATTCGCCATTGTGAATCATACTCACAAATTAAATTGAATTGAAGACAAAAAGCAATACGATACGGAATATTGATTCTCTCTTTTATTTGTGAGAAATAATTTGGAACGCAAAGTGTTAGCGCTCACAACGATTATTATCCTCCGTAATCGTTTTCGCGAAAGACAATGAGCCAGAACTGGGAACTATCTAACGTATAATCATAGGTATAAAAGTTTTATCTTCCATTGGAATGTGATCTCTATAAAAGATCATATCCATAAAATTGCGCGCTATAAGTAATAAGTTATGGTCGTAGAACTCGTAGACATAAGGTTCCTCTTTCCCTACGGAAAAGGAAGGAAGGAATGAGTACAAAATCGCGTAGTTCCGCAATGGTAGGAATCCAATTTTGCGGGAGAGCGGTTAAAAGAGAGACGCCGAGTTTTTCGTCACGGAGTGCGCGGGTTGCCGCCGGAGTTCCGCGGACATGGCGATTCGCGAAAATTACTTTCCACCGGAATGGAGCTTAAGAGGGCCTTTAAACAGCCGAGACCGGTACTCGCCTGGAATTTCTAATCGCGCGACAAAGAGTGAGAGAAGCAGGGCGGGGGGAGCAACTGCTTGGACACGATCGCGACTTGAAATCGCGATTAATCCGCTGAAAGTCCAAACTTTCGAAAGAGCGACGATATATCGAGTGGCGGATTAAATGTCGGTGCACGTGCCGGTTGGTGCGTGCTCTCGAGAGTGGAATTAAATGTTTTAGAGTTCTATAACTGAGAAAAACAATCACGAACATTTTTCAATTTTCAACCGACTGAAAACTTTGTTCATTATAGATCACGGCGCTTAATAATTCGTAAGCCACAATTCGGTGAAACGAATCCGGGATTTACGGTGAGTCCCGGGCAGTTTGCGATCCGTGATTTTCGAAATGATTTTTAAATTGTAAAGAGATAAGGGAGCCCATCGTCTCTCGATGGTGGAAATTATGCCGTAATGCCAGTCCATTAAAAGCAATTACAGAAATGTCTTTGAAACGCCTTCTACCCCGCAACGTTTTCTCTAAATGCCGTTAGGAGCGGGATATCTTGCGTGCGTTTAATGTCTCGCGTGCAAAGAAGTACGAAGCTCATTTCGAATGCGAAAATTATCTGCGTGATATAGATATACGCGGAGCAATGATATCGAGGAATACAAACCGTGATGAACGTCCGGTACGTGGCACATGATTGTAGTTTAGTTTAAGTTTACTAAACGGATAGAGTTCGTTAATTGTTTACATTAAATAAGGTTACACGAACGCGCGACGAATAACGGTTGAAAAGAATGTTTATTGACTTTGATGTCGCGGTAAACAAATTAGTATATTCCCCTTGTATCCAGCCAAATGCTCATTAAAACTTCCGCGCGGCACTAGAAGCAAAGTGTTTTTGTTTGTACTCGGTGGACCGCAAAACATCGTAACGTCATGTATTACGTTTGCAATGCATATCCCGCAGTGTATCTCGTTACTCAGAAAACACAGGTTTGAAAATAGAACTTGCAGCCGCTAAATGTACGTTGCAGCGAACTCGCAAAACGAGAAATTTGTAAGGAAATAATAGGAATTTGCAATGCGCAATAGAAAGTTCAAAAGTGAAGTTTTAGTATTTGCGGAAACAGCCCGTTCGACATGCACGGTACTCAAAAAACTGTTCTGCTGATGTTGATGGATTTCCAGGTATCACAACAGAAATTTATCGCTGTTTTTTTTTGTATCTGCTAAAATATTGTTTGCCACGTATAGAATTTATGGCAGCAACATTTTTGCATTTTTCTTCTAGATAATTAGGGTCTCATTGCCAATTATGAACAGGCGTCGAAGAAAATTTTTTTTTCCAAATTTCGTAAACAGTTTAGATATAAATTCTATCTAAAATTATTTATATTAATTATCCAACGTATTACGTTATTAGTTAATTATTTACCTATTTTAGTTAATTTTTTTACAGCCAAAATATTGTGACTGTACTCGCAAGACTATTTTTTTTTAAGTGCGGGAAGAAGTAAGAAATAAACTTATAATAATGTCACGGGATCGTGATCTTATAATTTATACCGTTAATATTGTCTGCAGTTTTATGCAAGTACGGTTTTATTAAAAAGTGCTAAGCGTAGCACTAATTAAAAAGTACTTAGCGGTCAGCGCGATCGTTTTACTCGTCCCAAGTGCTACGGCGAGTGTCTTAAGTGCGGCTTTCTTTTGTAGTATTAAAGCGCATTAAAAACTTTTCCAACCGCACACAGCTGCTCTACGTAGCGAGTATCATCAATGTCCTCGCGACGGAATTTCTTTTTGCAATGTAATCAAAAGTTGTAGTTTCACGTATTGTGATAGTTGCTAGAGTGCCGTGGCACTCGTCGAGGAAAGTCACCGTTTGCGACTATTCGAGTCCCTCGTCGAGGCCGAAGGGGAGTTTAACATCGCGATATGGTGCGGAAGCGAAGTTTAATCTCTGTTACGGAACGTTCCGCAGTTCGCAATCGCCGAGTTTCGGATTTTCCACCGGTGGAACTTTGCAGACGCGCCCGCGATCGGACGTTCGCAAAATTCACCTTTTGACAGGACGGAATGCGTCCGAACTCCTTGATATTCACCGGCACGACGGAGATTGTCCCGGCCGAATTTTAATCGGGCGAATTTTCCTGTCCCTCGAGGAGATGCCGCAAGTTCTCGGCAAGTTTCGCTTACGTCGTCGATCGTTTTGCAAAAAAACAGATGCAGCGAACGTGTATTCCCACGAGAGGAGACGGCAACTTTACGTCTTTCAAGCTCTCATTTTACTGTGAAAGTTTCTCGCATTGCAAACTCAATGACGAGAGATACGCTTAAAATGAAATTTCCAAGAAAAGTTTAAAGAGTCTGTCTTTGTGTCTTGGCAGAGTTTTCTTAAATCGAATGGACCGGTCGTCGAGCTGCAATAAATATTTCCGATCGATGTTTTTTACATGAAGTTAATAAAAAAATTGTGATAACTGTGTGTCATACGTTTAATTATACGCGTAAATAATTATATGACGTTAAAATTTTTATTTGTTTTAAACAGCAATACTTTATATGATTATAAATAATTTTACATAATTCAATATATTATATACATAATATTGTATTTATTTATTGAATTATTTAATATTGAATTTTTTTTTATTATAAGTGTACATAATTCAAATTTTTTTTGCTGCAATTATGTGAAAATAATCTCTCTATATTTATTTACATGCCATAGCTAATGCAGTTTATTATCGGAAAAACTGGAAATTTCGGAGATTTTATTTTTTTATTCTTGAAAATTATGAATTTTTGTGGGATTTTTTTGGTACTATATTTTTATAAATTTTTAGCATTTTACTTTTAAATTAAAATTCTATCTCTTCTTTTTTTATGCAAAATTATTTCTTTGACCATTTTTTCTGATAATGCAAAATTGATGCAAAAAGCAATAAATATGGCATGCACGTGCAGTGTCGTGTGACTCGCGAGTTTTTATAAAAAATTAATGACAATACGTCGTTTTAAATTGGCGTTGTATGTTTAATCATCGTTTGAATACCTTACTTCCGACGAGTTAGAATTGTGTTGTGAATATTTAGTTCATATTATTTCATTTTGTACTCTTTTCATATTTCAATTCAATATTCAAAACTCAACTGGCTTTTCTTTGTGATTGTGTGATTAAGAAGATACTCTATCAAAAAATATAATGCAATTAATTTACTTCAAAGCTGTATTAAAAAATTCTTTAAACTGAAAAAAGATTCCTAAGTTTTAATAAATATTTATTCACATAGTACTAATGAAATATTTATGCTACATATTTTAATTTATATTTATTTTATGAAAAAATGTCACTTAAGTTACTGATCCCTGTAATAAATACATATTTACGTTTAATAAATATGTTATTAGTACTGTATGAATAAATATTTCGTAAAATTTACTCATTTTTCTCTCAGTGTAATCTTACCTGGAATATTTTGAATAAAATTCCTTGGAATTTTAGGAATTCTCAAGAAATTATTTTACAAAATTTCTGTGAAAACCTTGTAGTGTACATAGCAGAAAATTAACCGGTACTGTTTTTTCAGTATTCTTCTCAAATTCTCAAAATTTCTTCAGATTTCTTTATTGTGAGCCAAGTTTTGGCCGATATAACTCAAGTAATACATTATACTTGTAAAGATAATGACGTACTACAATTTTGAATTTGAACTAACGAGACATCCGATCTTAGGGAGATGCCCCGAGCCGCTTTAAAATAAAATCCTCGAAATACTCTTATTTCACGAAGTGAAATGTTTTTCTTGAATTTTATGGGTTTTTCCTGATGCTCACGTGCGTCAGATCCTACCGGATCTATGGGATAAATCGGATTTGGATAGGGGAAAACTTTACTCGCGCGCGATGGCTCTTCCTTTTCTTAGGAGAGTCTCCCGGCCTTCGAGGTCCGAATGCTCGGGCGGAGACGCCCTCAGTAATAGTATCGCGAGAAAATTGCAATTTTCACGACGAAGCTGCAACACGTGAAGTTATATTAGTTTAGGTCGAATAAGTCGAAAAAGTGTGATTCATTTTATTTTGCAAACAACATCTCGCGATATTTGCTCTTCACAACGCTCGCTATTCCACGAAATTACGTTGATGAAAATCGTTTCAATGGCGAAGCGGTTGGGAGATTTTTCTTTGCGGCCGAGCGAAGTTTTCCTGACGTGTCTGTATGTTTTGTGGATTATCGGCGCGCTTTAATCTCGAAGCGCGGCCCCGCGCGGAATATCCCGTATCTCGTCCGGTAGTTTTGTTTAACCCGCCGCTAACATGTAACAATGTAATTAGCGATCGTGATCTTCGGGTATGCGCGCGCGGAAGTCTTCCATCTCTCGGAGAAATTCCGACTGCCGCCGCTCGCGGCCGATCCCTCGAGAGATTCGCATTCTGACGAGGGGGTGCGGAATGTACCCTAGCATTCGCGGCTCGTCGTTTTTTTCTTCCCGACATTTCCCGGAATTATTCTAAACGAATTTAGATCGCGGAGAGATCTTTCCGGAGGCGAAAGCCATCACCCTCTATCCCGCGCGATGGCACTCACCGCCACTTTCCATACATTACCTCTCCCGTGCATTACCGTGTCCTTAAAATAATCGATCGGGTCTATATACGACATCGATATCTGCGTTAGAGAGCGTTCCCGCCGACTTTGTCAGAAACGGGAAGTTTGTACACTTCCCTAAATTTCGTATAGCACGCAAGTTTCAATGGGGACTGTAATGGATGTACTCGAAGTGTAGGTAGGTGTGTGCCGATCGCCTCGAGAACGCTTAAGATCCATGGAGCCCTTCTCCACGGCACGGTACACCCTTATCGGGTGTATATTCTCCGACTATCGCGTTTCTCTCCGACAAGAAATGTTAATGCGTACCAAAGAGATTCGCGAGGCACGCGATATCTTCGCGAAAATAATAAATGGATATCTGCAATTCTCCTCCGGAGATCCCCTTTCATCGTTTCCCGTCATGAATAAAATTCATGCAACGTTTTGATGCGCGAATAATATCTGAAATGTGCGAAATCAGCTAATACATGCGTCATACTGCTTTCTCTGAAAAACTTTTCTCTTCCAAGTTTTGCTTCTAAATCGCGTTTGAAGATAATCAAATCATTTTTTACCATTCTTACCTACTTATATCGTATGATATCGAGAGATCTCGCCCAAATCACACTAGCGATTACCGATTGTGATTGACGATTAGCGATTGAAATTTGACTAATTGAAACAAGGAAATTTTTAGCTCTTTTTATTTTGATTGGCCAAATCTTTAATCTTCAATTTTCAATCGCTAGTGTAATTTGGGCTTAACACATTTCACAGAATGTCTTGCCTCTTGAATAATGGTCGATGTAAAATTTTTGTCAATCAGCCCCGTAAACATGTATCGTCAACGGCGAGTAATTTGCACGTTCCCGGTGCACGTGTAAACTGCCCGTCGGCTGAAACATACCTCTCTGTTTACGTTTAATCGTTCGTCTCACGGGGGCAATCGATAAAAGCTTGTGCCACAGTTTGAACTACTTACGTCGCAAATTCTCCAGTAGCCGGTAGTATTGTCGAAATAATTAGTGCCAGCTCCACGCGCTGACGTCGAATTCCGGACAAATTCCCGCCGAATGCATCGTGGCCGCCAATAGACCGTGGTCAAATGTTATGTTCCATTTGATAGCACACCCATTCGCACGGCGATTGCACGCAAGCCTACTTCCGCTTTGCACTCGACCGCGTTTGTCGGCTGCGCCTGTTGCATGTTGCAGAGGATTAATTCAAGATGTGCGTGGGTACTCACAAAATGCAATTCGAGTAGAATCGTAGATTCCGTATCGATTTTAGAATAAATTTCAATATTTTATAAGCTCGAATTGCATCAAAGAAATTTTTTTATAAAGATAGAAACCTTTCTAGATAGATGATATAATTTTGCGAATCAAAACGAGAAGAAGAAAAGCACGAGAACAGCAAGTAAAAAAGTGTGTTCACGTTCGATCGCTTTCAGGTCTTTTAACCTTTAAATTGTAATGTCGGTCTTACAGACAGTTATTGAAATTTTACTTGTCAATAACTTCCTTGACATTCACAAGAGACGCTCTGAACTCATGGTACCTTCGTATGTCATCTGTCCCCATCAAACACTACAGTGGTCCCATTGTCATTCGCTGGAACGTCTAATATGAAACGATTGGAAATTTGTATCTGTCCCACAGTTTGGGGTTTACCGTTTATATTACATTTCAGAGGCATATTGGGCATGCATGTATTTCTTCACCCACATATTACTTACACATTTTAACTCTCATTTACTGGTGTGATATTTTAAAATAAGGAACATTTTTATGGTTCATCTTGGGATTTTTTAGGATTACAAAAATTTTTTTAGTGGGATCATAATTTTGAGCCATTTCTGAAATATAGTAAAGTTTTTCAAACTTTAGAGACATCTTGTACACGAGATCTTTTTACTAATCCTTACGTTAAAACATCTTTCTCCGTTATTTACAAGTATTCAGAATAATTGCAAATATACATTCTTCATTATAAGAAAATTATAAAATTAGCGGAAACATGATAGTGATGTTTTTGAGTGTTACAATTTAAGGATTAAAAGGATTGGGGAGTAGCGTAACCCTTTGATACGATCGAACACGTTTTTCACTTCGCGGTTTTTTATAATTTTGGAACCATTACCGAAATACAGAGAAAGGACACAAACTTTACCTATATATAAGTATGTAATATGTAAAATGCCCATCGTACAACGGAATTTGAGTATTAAGTTGAGTTCGGGGGTTGTGCGATATATAGATTCCGATAATATTAAAACTTTTAACTTCTCTCGAAATTATTTTATCGACAACTTCAGCCACTGGCAAAGTTATTCTGTGTCATAAGGAAGTTTATAACGCGAATTTGCTCTTTACACAGTTGATCCCAGGATAGTGGATAATGGATAATTAATACTTTTTGTTTAGTGCAGTGTAACCTTTTATTCCTGCATAAATCGAAGGCGATAATAATAGTTATTAGAACGTTAACATAATATTTTTATATAATACTGAAAAAAAACTTGTTGAATGAAAACGTTCAAACGGTTGAATGAAAATTTTCATTTAACAAGAGTAGCAAGTTAAGTTAACACTCTGTACTCAATTAGACGTTTTAATATATCTATCTCAAGTTTTGCTTTTAAAAAAAAAAAGAATATATCGCGAGAAAGAAAGAATTCCGTGTGTATTTGCGCGTATTGCGCACATGTGAATAATCACGATAAATATCCATTAAGTAAATGCACGCCATATCTGCATTCTCACTGTCTCTGGCCGTCCTTGTATTTGCATAGTAATTGCTAATTACCAATCAAGCTTTGTGCCGGACTGCGTGAATCTCGGTTGGGGAGTATATCGAAGCTGATTCAACAGTCAGAGATAATCATCTATGCTCTTGACAACATTAGGAATCAATTGCAGAAACTAATTAAGTCAAGTTAACTGAGACGCCGCGTAATATTCTCGTAGTGCGACGAGAGGTTTATTTCATTTAATCCAACGTCCATATTAATTTATTCGGTACATTACATTTATCTATTCCGTGTTATTTTACATTATAAAAATTTCTCGTGACTGGTTATATACAATATATACATGATTGATTATATCGATTGATTATTGATTATATTAACAATATTCCCCCTCCCTTTCCCTCCCCAAATGTTGCCATTATTTAATTACTTTTCGTACAATCGTACTGATGATTGATTCTAACTTTAATAAACTCTGATTAAACTAAATTTCCGTCCATTTAGTGCGTTTACGTATTTCATATTTCTTCATTATACAGAATGTCTCATTTTAATTGCCGCAGGCAAATATCTCGGAAAATGGAAGATACGGAAAAATGTTTTATACAAATGTTACATGACGTGAAGAAGGATAAAAATAATAGGATCAACTTTCGAAAAAAGGAGGATAAAAATAATAAGATTAACTTGAAAAAAAAATCAGTTTTTGAAGATTATATGAAGATCATCGCCATTTTTTAAATAAAATGCGATTTTTTACACTTAATTCCTTTTAATTATTTTATATGTAAAATTAGATTTTATGAAAAGTAGATTTATTGAAAAATCAACATTTATGAAATATTTTGGACTTTATTCTTATATATTTCGAGATAAAAATAATGTATCTCGTAAACTATTGATTTTTCGATTGTACCTTAATAATTTTATGTAGAATAATTAGAGAAATTATATTATGTTGAAAATTTATATGATTTCATTAATAAAAAATTACGATGATTTCTATGTGATTCGATGTTAAAATGTCGATTTTTTTGAAAATTTGTTCTTCAAATTATATAACTAGGACATTCTTTTGAATGCTTTTTCTCGAGATAATCCACTGTTTCCATTAAAATAGGGCATTTAGTATATACAATTAATTAATGTCCAAAACTTCATGGAGAAAATAGTTTCCTGTCTGCGAGATAAGTCCTTTCGGCGAAATAATGCATCGTGTATATGACACTCGTTAAGAAATTTGACTGTGCGAAAACATCCCTCATGGTTATATAATTACTTGCTATCATGTCACAAGTAAAATTACGGCGCGTCATATCAAGCCGAGTAATATTAAACATCCACCCCGGTAATCCTCATAAGATCGCAATGCCTCCTCCAGGATTTTCCTTCCAAGCTGTAGGAAATGACTATGTTGCACCTACTACGTAGGAAACTGCAGCGCGCTCTAACTGCAACCTCAGTCTGCCGGCATTAGATTAGACTGACGTTGTTACGCGGTGAAACAAATGTAAAACGAAAGACCTAATCAGGCTCGGTTTCGATTAACGGAACAACGATTAGATTAGACAGAGGGAGTATTTTGCGATAACAAGCTTATCTAGATTTGCATTTTGCAAATTTCTCTTTCGTGTTTGGTGTGCTGCGTTTTCTTCTCAACGACTTAATGAGATTTAGACGATGCTTAGTCTTATTAAAGTTTATCGAAAGGCAAAGTTGCATTATGAAATTTTCTTAACTCTTAAATATTTGTTGCTTCTCACATTACATTTATTTGCTATGTTAACGTAAGCGATGAAAATTGTTAAAATAAAGCGTTGAGTTAAATCTTATTAATTTTGAATATCTTCACCAAAAGATTTATTGCTTTATACATACTATTAACACTTAACTGTTCCAATAAATTTTTTATGTTATTTTCTCCCTTTCACTTATTTCATAATAAGTCTTTTTCTCTTTTTAGTACTGAATTGATGACTTCTCTGAAAAGAACTCACAAATGGGCGTATTTCCATAATGAATGGTTTATATTAATATTAATGTTTTACCCAACTCACTTAAAAAGGACCTAAACCCAAAGTGCTGGGTGACTGTCGAAATGCAGTGAATAAAATTAATCGTTAAACACAATTTGCCAATTTGTCTACTAAAATGTGATTATTTATTATTCTGTATCACTGGCGAATACACGACTCCATTCGTTCGTTGAAATAAAATTCGCCATTATTTCCACGTTTCAATTGCTTCTGCTTAAAGTTCCAATTATCTTCTGCGACCTTGGACGACAGAGTTGTCATGAGAAATTAATGAGCTGTGTTTCGCCAAGAAATTTTGTGACACTACTGACGTCAATAAACGTAAAGCAAGGATGAATATGGATGGCATCCTTTGCGTAGTGTCTAAAGTTTCACGATCACTTTCCTACCCTAGTTTCATCATTAGCCGCAAATTGTGCCAATCGAAGTGCCACGAAAGGTTTCTAGTTAGCCTTTGTGTACCGTTGATGCTCGGGTCAACGAGCTGTTCAATATGTAAGCACTTAGGTACCCGCAACATTCACCCCGTTAAACTTACGATCGTCCGATGATACACGTATACCTTTATCAGCTTGTTTTGCCGCGAAATATCATTAATCGTTCACTCGCGTGAACGATGAAATGGACATTTTCTACTTAAGATCATTCCGCAGATATTAATTCGTACAATTCAAAGGTCGCGCTTATCAATTTAAATTAAATAATTATTCCATCGGCATACTGCAAATTCCTGACATTACACGTGGATTGATTATTATTAATTAAATGTGGCATCAATCATTGCGAACCGCTTTAATCAAAATCTGCACATCGCTGGGATTAAATGCGATTATCGAAATAATTGCTTATCGACGAGCGCGTCGTAATTATTGCCTAATTTATTAAATTTTGTTTTAATAACGTTATCGCGATATTTAAGCTTAAAACCGACGTTCTAGACTTTGATTTGTTTGAGCGATTGTTAGGTCGAGAGTTGTTTCACCCAACGGCTTCCTGAACTCCGCAATCACAATTTAACAGACCCTCGTTATCCTTTGTGTAACGTCAGACCGCCGACGCAGAAGCTTGTCAACTGCGGGATACGAGTGCGGGGAGACTGTCTTACTACCGTAACTTGGCTGTATTTCATTGTATTGTCCATTCTAGTCAAATGACAGCCTTGACATGTCGATGTATAAAACGAGTCAACCGTTTAACCTTTACATTTCACTCTTTCAAGCCCTTTCTTTATATTCGGCGTTTCTCCTCTTGCAGAATTGAAATATCACAGATTTTTGCTGGAAAACATGTAGAGTAACTCTTTCAATTACTGCCGCTTGAAGCACATCGTGGCAGTTGTTTATTTTGTGATATATTTTAAATACATATTTAATAAACATGCTTTTTTTTCCAAGTAACATCTTTATCCAAGTAACAACTTTAATATGTACAAAATATAAACAACAAGCTTGAAAATTGAACGAGTAATTAAATATAATGAGAGAAATGAAAATATATCCTATTAAACCATTACTGCCAGTTCTCCGATCACTATCACACGTATACTCGTGCATAACGGAATTCATTTATTGCTGGCAGTAATGCAGGTAAATTCTAAATGATTGTCCCTAATATTATCTCGATAAGTTAAATTACAAACATAACTTACAACATTTATATGTTCATTTTATTTAAATGTCATTTAAATATTATCCTAATTGCTTCAGTAGATATAAAAAAGTGAAAATGCTACGTTTTCTTGTACCTTCAAAACAGATCCGCAGGTATGCTTTACTTCTATTTAGAAAATGATGATCTACATTCTCAGATGCATTTCTATATTTTTTTTTAAATTATTTTTTAATATAAAACTTATCCAAAATTTTATATCGTTGCGCTTATTCTCACATGATAATTTTAGTTTAAACATTTTAAATACATAACGTTCTAATATTTTTTATTTTAATACTACAATCAAAAAAAGTATTTGTAATTGGGACACTGGCAGTAATTGGCAACAGTTATCCTAGAGAAGCGTGAAAAAAGTTTACCATATATGCATCGAAACATTTTACTGTAAGTAAAGCTTTAAAGCTAACATTTTGTTAAAAAGATTGTTGTGCAATGATTATTTTAATTAGTTCACCTGTCGCGTTAAGGTTAGCTGCAAAAAGTCTAAAATCACTCGAATTTGCATCGTCCTTTGTCTTCCGCGCTCGAAAATTATCACGGGGGAGAGAACGTCGTCGCTCGTTCCCTCTGTTGTCGTTGTTGAACGATATTAATTGAACTTCATCGTCAGTCTAATCCGGCTTCCGTTCATAAGCTTTCGCGCGCAACGCGTCGAGTATTCTGAATACCGGGAGTCTTTCGACGCGTTAGGGAACTCCAGATCCCCATTATTATTATATGCCGCGTGGCGCATGTGCTTCCGGGGCGCCTCCGTATCGCTGCATAACTTTTAGCGCGAGCGCATTTCCTGCGGCATGACTACCACATACTTTAATCCGCGATTGCAGCACGCTAGGCGTCTCGCGAATGTGCATTAGCACCGTCATTTCCAACTGACCGAGTTACCGCGAGCGCTGTCACGCTCAGAGAAGGCGCTCGTCGTCTCTCGTCGATGTCATTTAATTGTTCCGCCCCCGGCGGTTAAAATCAACAGCGACTTCAGCGTAATTAAAGCGCATTAATGATGGCCACTATTTTCGATTCACGCGACTCGCGACTAACTGCCAGTTTATTTTCCTTTACATCTGCCTCATTAATTGCACCTCGTGTATCTCCGCCTTTATTCGACGCAAAATTGCTTCTGATTGATTATTCGCCGAAACGGATTATTCGCTTCTCCTTAATTTAATCGTAGATTTGATTCACCGTGATAACTTTGGTTATCAGTGGTCGACCAGTCGTTTGATTTTCAACGACAGGAAATCAGAGTCGGAGAACGACAAGGTTGCGGCACTCGCAAGATTTAAAAGTTTTTTTGTCAGGTTTTCAGGGTAAACTTTTACGTTTGCATTCATCGATCAGTTCGAAAGCGGTACGTTCGAGAAACTAAATTTCCTCGTCGCTTATGCACGTATACGTATCTGCGACGCTCGCATACTGTTGGACGTGTAACTCGTTTGCGCGCAAGATAGACCCCGTAGTCTTTAATCGCATTTCCCCAGACACATCTGGCGCTGGAATTAGCTTTCGCCCAATTCAACGAGTATAGTCAATGGAACGCGAGGAAATAGGCGGATACATTCCTATAACAGAACGGGGTAAACCAATTAATGGAGTTAGTTCGCCCGAAGTGGATAGTTTTGTCTTCTTGTTACAACCCATTAAAAGCCCAAGTAAAACTTTATGCCTATCTGTCATTAGCGTCAAAATGCAATGGCGCGAAGACAGAAATTTGAATTTGCAGTATTTCTCTATTATCTACGCCTTCCCCTCTCCCTGTCTGTAATACATTATAATCGATATAAAATTCACTTTTTAACAAAATGTTAGCTTTAAAGCTTTATTCACTGAAATGTTTTGATGCATATTTGAAAAATGGTACATTTTTGCACGTTTTTCTAGAATAACTGTTGCCAATTACTGCCAGTGTCCCAATTATAAATACTTTTTTTCCAGTTGTAGTATTAAAATAAAAAAATATGAGAACATTGAGAAATGGTATTGAACAGAAGGTACTTCTCAGGAAAATACTTTTCTGGAAGTTAATACCTATCGCTTTCCGCAATTCGGAATTAATGCCTTAAATTATCGAGAAGCTTCGTTTCTGCTTGACAAGTTAGATACTGTCGTAAGCGAAAGGGGTCGCGCGATAGACGACGCAATTAAGATACCGCCAAAATCTTTCATTTCGCTTCCTCTCTTGATCTTTCGTAAATGGAAATTTCTTATTCATTAGGTCGCACCGTAGCAGTTTGTCACATCACGATTTGTTGCTTCCTCCCTGCTTCGCCTATCCTCGTTCTTTCATCCTTCGCTCACTCTTCTTCCGAGACCATTTTCTCTTCGAGGATCGAAGTTGCAGCGTTCTTCACACGATTACTCTTCCTCCATCTCTCTCGGCTTTTGTGCTCACTTAATGATCTGTAGGATCCGAGAGCTTTGCGAAGTGGCATGGGGGGTCAGCTTTGAATTAGAGTAATCTACCCCGCTCGTCTGTAACAAATTAAATGATCCTCCCAAGCACTTTTCACGTTATGCACGCAGAGCAGACGCGGCTGTTTTCCAGATACCTAACTTTAATCCTGCTACTTCTCAATTAAGTTTAATATTTCTGCGATGTAATGCAGCACACTGCTTGAACTATTTTGAGATTACCTAAATGCGTGATAATTTTAAAGCTCCCTATATAATACCCTAAAGAAACGTAAATCAACGGAGTTTCGAAAAGCATTCGTTATTATTACCTTAGGCAAGAATATTCCTAGACATAACTAATGTACTTCTAACTACTATTAATTCTACAATTTTGTCTGTAAATCATCGCATCGATGAGAGATAAATTGGCGCTTAGCACGCTGACCTGATGATGAATAAAATTGCACGATATCCCTTTAGCGGGTACTTCTGTCATTATCACCGACATTTCTGTTACGTATCTGAAGTGATTCGAAGTATTCACGTCCAATCTGGAGCCTGATATCGTCAAACGTAATGAAGGATCTCTTTCAGAGGGGACTAAAGGCCGCTCGAAGCAACGACCGCTATAACCCTGCTCTAAGGGTAAGCGTAACTTTATCCCGATGACCGCACCATCGCGTTTAGGGTTTCTTGATAATGCAACCTTAATTTGATTCGACCCATCGGCTGATTTATCCTTCCATACAAGCTATCTACGTACATTTCCATAGCTCTAGGTGTTCCCATCCCTATCGTTCTCGTACATGACTTACAGTTAGGGATTAATTATTATAAGAGTCGATTACTTTTGAATATGAACTTTGAGGTTTACGTATCTCCAGTAAGAGATTGGAGAGAGAGAGAGAGAGAGAGAGAGAGAGAGAGAGAGAGAGAGAGAGAGAGGAGCCCATGCAAACGACGTCAATGTAAAACTGCTACATCGTGCACGGAATTCTCATTTTCCGACTTTCACTTCCGCCAATTACGAGCCAACGATCGTTAGTCTGGGAATAATAAAATAATTGGCTGAACGCATGTGTCGTTAATCAACTCCGCGTCGCTGCTTATCTTATTCTGATTATCATTTTTCATTATGGAAATTGATTCAATGTGTTAATGTGTATTATGAACGATAAGTCATCGGAGCATAATGAATCGACCTAGTTTCGGGGAAAAAGAGTTTTGTTACCATACCGCTCGCACACATATCCGCGTGCAACGTCCCCTAATCGTCGTTTATCGCCTGCCCTTACAAGAGAGCCGGTAATTTACTTTCTTTTTTTTTTCTAGAAGCGAACTCTTACAAAATTGCGACTGCAGCGATATGGTAAATGCGCTCGTCAAAGTCTTTTAAATCTTTCCACCTTCTTAATCTATTTTCCCATGTTTATGATCGTGTCCACCTTCATTAATTTTCCGATAATTATAGGCACAGTGCGACGAATGACGATTAAGATTCAAGCGCGTCTGAATACAGCGTATCGTTTTTATCACACAATTTTTCTCTCTTGTTAAGTTAAACGAAGGATAACGTTATTTCAACAAATTTTGAATTTTTACAATTTTATTGAAAAGTAAACGTTCCACCGAGAAATTTACATTTAAGTAAAATTAAAGTTTTATACTCGATTATCGCCGATAATAACGTATAGTATTACAGTATTATAGTATTACTTTTCAAGGAGGAAGTTAATACTGCTCAAGAGCGATCTAACTTTATAGAATCGTTTGCAGTTCACTTCTATTTTATTAAAATCGACGGCACCTTAATAAATTATCGATTTCACAGGTTATTTTTTTCACAGTCTGTTAATAAAATTTAACACACTTCTAATCTGATTTCACTTTTTATATAACTATCGAAAATCAAATATCAATTGAATGTGACAATATCGTCGCTAATAATGACAGCACGATTTTAAAGTCTACTCTCTTCCTAGTAATTATCACGTGAGATTTTTTGAATATTTAATAACCTAAGATTCTTATTGACATCCAAATATCAGATTATTGATCGCAGAAATACACGATTGAAATTTTGTCTGAAATACAATTCGTAATTATTATTGAATCAATTTTTTGCGCATGATACGTTTGGAATTGTTGAGACTTTGTAGTATCATATTCAATACTGAAATTTGTCCCGTTCGCATTTTCTCTCGACAAAATGTCTTCTCTGTTTCGATTTCACGGATGTAATAAAGGCACCATCCATGTGTCTCTCCAATCGACAGAAGTCGCCGACCGAGATATTCCTTCGACTCGTCGAGATTCAATCAGCCCGTAAACGTGTCACGACGTCATTTCATTTCGAGTTTATTCCACTGGCTAGATTCGAGCGGTTCGAACCATTGATAATGCCGTTGCTTTCAATCAGGTTTGCTACTTTAACGTTGTCACCGACTTCCTCCGACCTCCGTGCACGAGATTGTATAAATTTTTCGTCCTGTTAGGGGTCATAACGGAATAAACGAAATGTAATTATGACGCGCGTGTATGAAGCTAAAAGCTTTTTTCACGCTGTATTTCGCTCTTTGATAGAGTCCGCCACTCACGATTTTTGCCGCAGTGAACCGTTTGATAGCGGTCCGAACTGTTTTTAGGTCGAAAAGAACGTGTTTACGCCGATAACACTATTGCATGTAACGTGCAAACGAAACTACGGTAAAAGCATTCGATAAACCGTTCGCGTAATCCGAATAATAGGGCGCAAATTTTTAATTGATACATCATACGTATCCGCTTTGCTGTTTTGTCGCTTTTAACAGATCCCGTTTTTCTTTTCAAGCGGATTGAAAAAGCTTCGTGTATTTTCAATTGCTCTCAATCCTAGAGAACCGCGTCAATATTTCAAAGAAGAAACTGACGCCATTCGATCGGAATAGATATATATTAGTCTCGACGTGATTTATATAAAGGATCCATGGAGTTTGATCATGACAGAATCGGGCAAGGCTACATCTCGATCAGACAATTCGGATCGTTTTCCGATCGTCTCCCATCAAAGTTGCTTCGCCGAGCTACAAATGCTTTAAAATAACTTTCCCGACCGCACGCTCGGTTCGTATGGACCGCTTTTTCGGAACGTAAAAAGACTCGCTTTGATGTAACGGAGTACAGACCGACTACGGATAACGCATCATCAGATTACTACAAAGGAGTAGAGCTTAGGGACGTTTCTCTCAGTTAATCAGTTAAGCTGCGCGCGGGTAATCGCCGCCGGCCAATGGATTTAATTAAAAAGAGTAGTTCTATGTATCCGGCTCAAAAATACCATAGATGGAGATGACTTGCAACAAGTTTTGTTACATTTTTTATTATAACTTCTAGCGGTTTAACACAATTTTATTTTGGCTTTTTATACATAAATTCTTTGTATCGATACAAATTTCTTATTGGAAAAAAAATGTATTCCACCCTGTTATTTTTTTTTAAACAAAATCATTGTCTCAATTAAGTTACCCGCATGAAGTGACTTGGGACAGATTATGTTTTACAAGTATTTCAATGTGTTTAGAAGTTTAAAACGCGCCAACCGAACCGATAAAATAACTTGAAACAATAGCATAATTTAAAAAAAAGAAAAAAAAACATTAAAAATTGTTAAAATAATTATTTATTGTTACAATTCTATAGCTGCTCTATATTGCGATATAAAAAGAGTAAAAATTTTTTTTTTATAACAGAAAACGTTTTAAATGTCAACTAAACAGTTCAATTGGTAAACGTAATTAACAAAAAATTTTCTAAAATGTAAAATAACAAAATAAAAAAAGGAACTTGATTGACTAGAATTCAGTTATATTAGATCTGTATTTTTTTCTACAAAAAAATAATAACTCCCATTTTATTATTTTTAACAGTAAATAAAAAATTTAGAGTTTTATTCTGATCTATTTTTTTTTATGATTTTGGCAACGTCTTCAAAATTCGCAATTGCGTTTAATTACACGGATATCCTTTGTATTTGGAAAGATACATTAGTGGAAATGTTCAGTAAATCTCATACAAAAGATATTTCATATTTATCACAATGTTTATGCGTGAAACAAATTTTTTTTAACGTTCCAAATAACGCCTGAAAAACAGATATTTTTATTTAAAAAAACAAGTGTAGGCTATATTTATAATTTAAAGAGTTTAAAATGTGCTTCATTTTATTTACGAAACATGCTGTTTTACGATACACGCATCACAGTTAATTAAAAAAAATTTATTATCTGAGTTATATTGAGTCACAGTCGCCGTATTAAAAAACTGAATTTTTCTCGTCGCCCTTTTGAATTATTTACCATCTAAAGCGCAATTAGCAACTATCGTAATAATTATATCTGTCTACAAAAAAGATGAGTGTAATTTTTTATTTTCTTTGATGACCCGTAGATATAATAAATCACAGTCGAATTCAACAAAAATACACTCTGTTCCAAGTCATCGCCATTTATTTCCGTCGTAAAACCAAAGTCGAATTTCGTGTCGCCGCTTGTCCGTCCATTGCGAGTTTCCTTTCGCATTTTATGGCCCCATTGGCCGAAATTACGCGCGATTAAGCGTACCGCCAGAATGAATAACAGTTTAATTAAATTAAAAATTAATATTTTCGCTCGGCAGCAACGACACTGTAATTAATTTCACAAATGAGACGCGCAACGTGTTTGCATACTTCGAGCGCATTCACTTTGTTACGTCATTAACTGCCCGTGATTGACGAATCTATTTTCGTTAATTACGAGCTGCGTATTCACGCGCTATACTAGGAATTGCTCGCGATTGTTAGGATTTTCGGAATCTCGCACTGATTTCGTCGGAAAACGAAAATTGAATCAATTTTCGAGGAAATTCGATGTGATTGCCCTTCGTATATTAAATCACGAGGCTCCTTCGATAGGAGCGGATTAAATGAAGCCAGGTGACTGACATCTGTAACGAAATCGTGATTAATCTTGTGTATGTTCATATGATTAATCGACGTTAGCGACAGTTCTCGATAAACCGAATAAACTTTTGCACATGTGTATTTGGCGGCTGCATTAAGGTATTAATGGTCGCGCGAACCGGTATTATTGTAAACACGATCGATGATACTATCGCGTAACCAGCGCATATACCAGGTTTTATCTTTTATCATGCTTAATTTACCGTGTCGAGAGTGAGCGCGTACGTTTCGCCTCCCAATTTCATTTGCGGTTTGAGAGATCAATTGCTTTGATAGCTTTGAAAAATCTTTCCGAACGTAACGTACCGCAAGAGTCATGCATATCTCGCTTTTCCGTGAAACAGCTTTAATTTAATCGTGAAATCTGCATGCAGACATGTATGATATGAAGTACATACGTGTGTGCATTAGTTTAGTTATTAATATGACTTTATATATATGTTGCGTGTCAAGTTGGATGATCGTCGGTATATTTAGACAATTAATTTATCATGTTTTTGTTTACTTCCACGCGTAGATCCCTTTAGCCGTGACAGCGGAATCGATCGTTTATACATATTCGATGTACATGGCACATTGAGAGTGCAGCGAAATAAAATATAAATTTTATTTCGATGTGGCGCATTTTGCGTAAAACTGTCGGGCATTACGATGAATATGGGATCGATTATCACTCGATACGCGCGTTTAACGCGTTTAGCAAGTTTCAGCTTCGATGCCGCGCGCGATGTAATTAATCTACATAAATTCAATATGTCTGGGAACCACCGTCAATCCGTCGAAAGTTTAAACGATTATTGGAGGCGCGCAAAGCCGCCTTGAGCCAGAAAGTGATTCAATTGCGCGTATTGAAAAAGAGAACGGATATTTACCGCACGTCAACTCGATTATTTAATCATTATTTTTAAGGATCGAGAAGATGAGCATACACGTTTATATACCCTTAGGTCCCTTGTCACTCGATACTGCGGAAAATAAAGTGACGATCGATGCGAGACGTTCTACAAGATTATACGGTTTACATAAAAGGGATGAAACAAACATTTCCTAATGAGGTTTACAAGTCCCGGGTATGGGCGTATATAATATTGAACTTGCAACTGATACCTCTTAGCTTCCCATTTCTAAGGCTTTCGTGGCTCGGTTGATGTTTGACGAGAGGAAATCGGGGCTCCTGCGTACGTTGCTCCAATTAGCACTGTTCAAATAAAACACGGGAGTTATATCGCGCTGCAAAATGATCCCTCCACGTCGGAAAGATAACGTTCTCTTAGAGAAGTCTTAATTAGCGCGGTGTATTTTACGGCTAACTGGTGCGGAGTTTGCACATGGTAGCTGAGATTTGCGAAGCGATGCTCTCGTTACACGCGAATATTTCTGAAATTTGCCCCCGAGGCTCGTACCCATCGCCCGTATCTCTTATCCGCGACTTCGGCGCTGTCCAATTATAAAATAACGAAATTAGCGCGTCACACGTGTCTCCATGGGGCTAATTATGATCGACGACTTCTCATCCGACCCATCCGTCACAAGTCGGCGTATCGCCGATGTAATTAACAAAAATTGAAGAAACGCCTATCTCCCGGCGATACGTTCATCCGTCGCTGCGAATCTAGCGTATCCCTAATTAAGACTGGAAGTTGGTCGAACGGTGGCCGTTCCGGCGAAACAAAGTTTATTAATTAAGCTCGTTTAAAAGGCGAACTGTACAGCGCGGGTTTCAATCATTCACTCTTACTCCATCGTAATTTGACGCCCAGTCAAATTACGTATTAGCCCTCGAGGCCTGTAATACGGATACATTGTGTACGATTAATTAATTTCAACTTTTTAATTGCGCTCGCATGTGTGGCATTGCGTTTCAATTGAGTGTGAACGGTTTATTTTCCATGGGAATAAGAGGTATTATGTCAGAGTGTTTACTATCGAGGAAAACCTGGAATTTTCGGGGAATTTCTTTTTCACCCTTGAAAAACGGATTTTCATGAGATTTCGTTGATATTCGGGAAAATTAAAAAAAATTTTTTTTTATTTTAGAATTTTTATTTTTTTATCTTTTTTTAAAAAAATAAGTTTCTTTGATTATTTTTTCTTTATAATGCAAAATGTCGACAGCCGATTAGCAGTAAACATGGCATACGTTCACACATATTTTCGTGAGTTTTATTTAAAAAATTCAAAAATTGTATTATTGTCTAACAATATTATTGTTAATTTATTGATAAAGTAGATAGTACTAATAACTGTTTTGAAGACGTTTAAAGTTTATAATTAAGGAATATTAAAAAGCGCATATATAAAACGAAAATATTTTCAAGCTGTATTAAAAAATTCTTCAATCTCTTTTGGAATTTTGAATGAAATTCTTGCAAAATCTGGGAATTTTCTTTGGGAATTCTATACAATTTGAATAAATACTGTTATGTGTAACGATAATTTATCATAAAAAAAGTTAATGTGGTTACAGGAACTCTGATGATGCTGTGACAATTAGCAGATTTTAATTAACCTTAATTGGCAACTTTGTCTGCAGTGCTGTATCTGTTACGGTGGAGCTTTTCGAAATTTTCAGCTGCAGCTCGAGCGTTATCGAGAATTTTCATTTTGATAATTGTTCAAATTATTCAAGTTGTCTCGTCTCTAATCGTTGACTTTTGATACAGTGACGTCTATGCTAATAAAGATGCTAATGAATGCTCTTCACCGTAGGATATCTCGAGGAAAGCGATGTGCAGCTCGTATCTGCGAGTTTGTCTTTAGTTTAGCTTTTCGCGAAAATCATAAACAAGGAAAGCCATTTCTGGAGCTGATCCAATTTGGCGCGACTCGAAGAGGATTTACAGGGGTATTTCTCGCCGAATGAGGAAGAAACAGGGATATAATGGGACGCGCCACGCTCTAAATTCGTTAATTTCCTGCTCACCTTCATCAGAGTAAAGTCATCCCGGTCGCTTCTTCCTCTTGTATCGCACTATTCAATGAAATCTCGATCTCGGGGATCTCTTCTCCAATTGAAATTTTTCTCACTGACGTTTTTACGGTTTCGCGGTTCTCGCATCTCCATTCATTCGCTCATCCGACACAATTGCTTTCTGTCTTCTTTTCTCTTTCTTTTTCTCTTTCTCTCTCTCTACTTCGCTAAAGCCGTTCGTGTGCTTAAATAGGGATTATCCCGACCACTTTAAACGTAAGTCAATATAGTCGATGAGATTCTGTAGAAATGGCTGCCAACCTGTTTGCGTAACGATACAATCGTTCTGGCGATAAAAGGATTAATCTTTGTTTCTGCTGTATTTTACGTTAAAATCTCATTATGACAGTGTGGAAAAAAGGGAGATAAAAGATGCAATTTATCACAAAGCTGCGGTTATTATCGAGAACAGAATAGTTAAGCGGGTCTATCAATCTGTAAAATGAGATATATAATTATCTTATAAATTGGAAAATGATACTGTACCTTTTAGCATATTCTTGGCTTGTAGAATATTCAAGCTCAAGATGGTTGAGTAACTGCGGAAGAAATTTCGAATTCGTGCGATACCCCTTTCCCTTGGCGCAGAGGGAACACAAACGTTAACGTCCACTATAAAAAGCTTTTGCATTCTGCATCAGGTACAACGGTAGGATAGTGTCCGTGACAATGACAAAGGAACGCATTAATTTTCCAGCGGTAGATGCATTACCTACCTCTAAAGAATTGCATGGCCGCAATTTTATGGTTTGTTCAATGGCACAGTGCGTTGTTAGCGGACTTTTTCATCTTTCCTTTCCATTTTCCATGACACAGACAATGTTTAGAAAATATTGCAAAACATACCTTTTGCACTCAGATACATCCACATACTATGGTTTTCAATAATACATTTTATTTCTTTTCAGTCTCTTTTTGTTTCAGTCAATAAATTGTACTTGCGCTTCTATAGAAAAATATGGAACTCTCTCGTTCAGTTAGACACGTCTTACTTGTGAATCTGGTATTTGTTCTATCGAATGTAATTTGAATATGTCCAATTTTGCATTATACGTTTTAATCTAAAGTATATATTTTGTAGAATTAGATTTGTTAAAGTCCTCAAGTTTAAATGCAGAAAATTTTGCTATTTAATTTCATCTTTGTGCGCGTGGACTACGTGATTGATGTTAAAAATAGTGAGAACAAAATGTTGAAGGATAAGAAAATTATGACTGTATAATTATATAAAATAAGGCAGCTTACAAAAGTCTCCTTAAAATTCTCGAGTGAACTATTTCGTAAAATTTGTAGGCGAGATTGGCATAAATACGCATACACAGCATTTAGCAGATTTACCGGGTAATCCCTAACGTTTCATTCAACTGCGAGTTTGCGAAAATTCATGTGCCTATTAGCGAAGTTTTCATTAAATCCAGGTGAAAATATAGCCTCGTAGTTTGATGAAAATTCTTGTAAAAATAAGAGGATCAAATATTTGTTGTTAATATTGTACTAGTAGTCCATAATACGCGAAACAGAAATGGTATATAGTGTTCTCATGATAAAATATATCTATTGGACTGTATGTTATTAAATATCTTCGTGTAAAAATAGTATTTACAAATAGTATATTTTTTTTTTGCACTACGTTCACACGAAGATATTTATTCAATAACGGGCAGTCAAGCGGAATTGATATTTCGTCATGAGAAAACTATATGTCATCTTTTTTTTCTGTAAAATGAGGACGACGTAACAATACAGCAGGATATCTAATGTGAACTGTAGCTATAAAAGCATTTACATAACTGCGCGCTGCACACACATATTACGAAAATTAAAGAGAGCGTTCGTAAACCCTAACGTAAGATGAGAGATAAAAAACCCGTGCTCCAGGTCAACAATCTCCTCGTGTGGAGATCACGGTGCACTTTATGCGAGAAAGAAAGCGCTCCGATTTAGAGTGAGCAAGACCGAGGCTTTTCAATTTGCAAGCGTGCATGCGCGAGGTTCGCCAATCCAGTGCTCTGCATCGTAATCATGCTGCAAGCATGATTGTAAATGCTTGTTTTGTTTATCAGATTGGAGTAGAAGAAGAGAGTTAATTTTTTAAGTGCTGCATTACTTTTTTCTTTATATAAAAATATATTGATTACAGTTTCATTTAAAGCAAAATTGTTTCATCGACAAATCATTTCCTGACAATGTCACACTTATATGTTTTCTCAGTTTTCTTCTCTCTCACTATCTATCTATCCTTCTAGGGGATAGTTGCCAAATACGTTTAAGCTATTTTTTATTAAATTTTGCGTTTGCTACTGTTTTGGATGCAAATTAAAGTCCAAAATTGTAACTTGATGTTTTAATCATATATTGTTACATGTGAAATTATTTAGTAATAACAAATTAATTTATTATAAGCTTTTCTGTAACATGCAAAAGGTTTTTAGAAAACCGGTCGCGTAAAGCGCACCTGTGGTCCCTATCGTATCGTCTTCGAAATATCGAGTTTATTAATTAAAATCATAAAAAACGAAAGAAATCATTAACTAATATTTATTTTATCAGTAATTTATTAAAAAAGCGATCAAATATTTAATAATTATTAACAATAATTGAAAGATAAAAACACTGAAATAAAACTGGCTTGAATTTATTTTTGTAATTGATATATTTTTATTCGTAGCAACTACTAATTTTACTATTATCACTATCATATATACTCGTACTTGTCAATCTTATATTAGTATCATTTCTCCATGTGGTGGTACAAATTAGAAAATTTGATAGAGTTTATAAAAAAAAGTCGATTTAATTTTTATAATAATTGTAAATAAATAAATAAATATATATATATATATATATTCAATGAATCTAAAGTATTCTTCAACATATCTTCTTTTATAAAAATATAACAATTTAAAATAAGATTGCATAATTATATTATTATCAGTTATATAAGTTGATGAGAAATTTACATCAGATGTATTTGGTTTTCTAAAATGCTGATAGTATGCACAAAACAAAGTAAAACTTCCTAGTTTTGGATCGTCTTTAGTGTAACATTAATAATCTATTCCACCTACAATGGTTGATAATAGGGCGGGTACAAATTGGCAAGTTTAGGTCCAAAATTGACGCGGTACAATTGATTGCATCAATTTTGGACGTGCCGATTTGTACCCGCCCTAACTATTATCAACCATCGTAGGTAGAATAGATTATTAATTTATTACTGATCGAAAACTAAGATCGAAACGTAATAATAATTGTACGATATATATTAATATTTGTTCGCTAATTACATTAATTCACACACAACAGCTTGTGTTGGCTCTATCGGCATTAATTCTTAATTTAATTTATTTCTTCAGAGCCTTTCCTAATACAAATTTTACAAGAAAACTTGTTAAATTTTTGTCTACATTATTTATTTCTTATTTACTTTTTATTTTTGTCACTGAACATTGCTTATATGAAGTAAAAACGTGAAACATTGAATAGATACGCTTTAGAAGACCGGTATACGCATTCAGCAACTTTCCTCTATCTATCTATTAAATATTTCATAAAATGTTAAACAAGCGTTTCAAGCTCATCACGACTCTACCATTGATCGTTGTATAGTGTACATTGAAAAATCTAATCCGTTAAAGTTACCTCGAATAAATCCGTTTGGGGTAACATCTGGTTCGACCAGAGGTAATCTTATCCTGAATTCTGATCAGAGAGGTATTATTGGATAGAGCAATAAAATTCCTTATGGCTTCCGGCTTTACGTAGCCAATACGTATAATCTTCAAGGGGATATTAAGAAAGATCGCGTCGAATTCGGCAAGTTTCGTTTGCCTTGATGGCAAAATTGCTCGTTCGCCGCGACAGCCCTCTATGTTATGTATCATGTATGCCCGAGTTAACGGGCGCTTATGAATTCCATTCCGTGGCCGAACGAGTTCGCCGGTCGTAACAGCAAGATGGGACTCATGGACGATTCCCGCATCAGAATCGCCACGGCGATTTCGTTCTCTATTATTTGTAGCCCAAACTGCAAATTGTTGCCCACATAGTGACCAACACATACACACACACACACACGCACATACACGCTTTGTCTTTACCTTTGCCTTTGTCAAGGTGTTTGTTTTCGTCGACCATTTCTGCTTCTCGATCGTTAATCTGCTTTGCGTTTCGAAACAAAGTGATCCTCGCAAATTGCGAGAACTCCGTGGATGTGTCACTGGCATGCTCGACAAAAACCGGACAACTGCGCACTCGTGCTTGCGAACGAACGTAATGTGGTTTTGCGAGATGAGCACCTACGTTTCGCCATCAGCGCATTCATGAAGCGTCGTTCTCAAACTTTGAAATTGCTTTTCCACTTTTACTCGGAATCGCGCGCATTACTGATGCGCCTTATCATATTTTGATGTTCTCTATAAAGAAAAAGTTATAATATCGCAGTATGATCATTATAATCGACCTTAATTAATTCATCGATATTGTTCCGTAGAAATTGCATCGAATTAAATGATTCGTCGCTAATCGAGACAAAAAATTGTTTGTTAGAAACGCCTTCGGGCGTTTTAGCTCTAATCTTCATTCTTTACGGCAGAATCATCTTTTAGCGTCCGCACAGGGCGGAAAGTAATTCACAGACCGAGGAATTGCCGTCGTGATAAGGGGTACGGTTCATCTTGCGAAGTGCACTAATTAAGTAAGGGACGCTGGAAGGATCAAACCTCCCGAGACCGCGGCTGGTAATAATGCCGTTAGGATATGATCTCTTTTATGAGAATCCCCTTGGAAAGTTAACGGGCGTTCGTTCGCACAGGCGAAAATATTATCTTAATGAAGAAATTTTGGGTAACCGCGGACTGTCCATAAATCGTCCTTTTCGAGAATTTTGAAATGCTGAAGAGGCACGCCGTTAAATCACGTCGCGGCGTTCGCTGGCGCGATTGCAAAACTTCGCGCTTTAATTGTAATCCCGTAACATTTGCGATAATGACCACCAATATCTGTTTGACAGCCCGCGCGTTAATGCAACCCTTTGTGCTATCATTGCTACATTTCTGTAATAACGACTTGAATTACATTTAAACGGTGGTAATATAATATAATGCTTTGTGAGTTTTATCACAGTGATAAACGCAGTGTCGTATTAAATCGTTAGTTACGCGATACGTGTGCAGTTAGTTGATCATTCATTACGTGAAATAACGATTACAGTTTGACGAATCAAAACGCGCTTTAACGTTTTAAAGATCGCTTTGCAACGCTACCGAGAGTTCTATCTCATTTTAGTTTTTTTTTTTTTTTGTATGAATTCTTGATAATTCGCAATGACGCACGTGTAATAATATTTATAGGTAATTTCTGCTCTTTGGGATTGACATAAGTTCGATGGGTATAGATAAAGAACACACATTCTCGAAGGAAATAAAAACGGAGAATGATCTTTGATACATAATACATAAGGCTTACTTTCCATTCTGTCTGCTTTTGGTAGAGCCGTGTGAATCTTGTTTTTGTTTCTTTTATATTTTTATGATAGCCGCATAAATTGACGCGATATCAAAAATGTGCATTCGCTTGTAAAGGTACACGTAGGAGATTTATAAAACAGGATGCCGCAATATACGATATCGACTTTCAGTCACATTTGCGCTCTATAAAAGCTCCATCATGACGCGAAGAACAATAAAGGCGGACATATCAGATTGAGTGCAGAAATCGTTATCTAAGCTGGGTTTCAAGTCGACCGGTTTGACCGGTTATCTGCAGTACGTGGTAATAATGGAAAAGTCCGAGGATAAAAAACAGGTTAAAATAGTCGGATATATATATATATATATATATATATATATATATATATATATCAGACAAGACGTCTCGCTTTTACTGGCATAAAAATTTATTTTTATTACAATGTTAACAATTTGAAGCTTGTATATTAGACTTTTCTTTTTATTTATATTTGTTGTCTGCAGTAATAATTTTCAAAAATACATATAAATTAAAAAATATCTAAAATTTTACATTACATCAATATGAATATTCTAGTAACGTTTTGAAAATATCAAGATAAAAAACTAAAAATCATAAAGAGTAGAAACTCGAGATCGATATTTTCTGTTAACATGTGAAATTCTGTGCCAATTAATATAAACCTTGCTGACGTATCTGGCATTACTTCGAATAAAACGTCATGTTGCGATTGTACCTTTAATCCAGCAAGTATCGTTGCAGAAACGAATGCAATTGGTGACACATTTCAACTAGGATCGAATCGATATCAACATATATATTTTTATATAAAACCGTTTGCTTGTTTATATAAAAACGTAACACGACTCGTTTGTGGCTTTTCCATTTAAGCGTTAATTACGCCTACAGCATTGCAGCATTACTTTTTGCTTTGTTTATAAATCAATTATATTAATTTTGTCATTTGAGTACACGACTATTCACTCTGAAGAATTTTAAGAATTTTATTTCCTATTTACATTAGTTAGCAAAAAGTATAAAAGATACCCCGAGCTTTTATTTTTTATTACTTTCAGTCCGTTATCTTGATATTTTTAAAACGTTACTACGATATTAAAATTAGTATGTTATAATGTAAAAATTTTATATATCTTTTAAATTATATTTCTGAAAATTATAAGAATTTTATTTCCCTTTGAGCGAGCTTCCGAAAAATATAGTTGTTGAATATAAATTTTTTTTCTGTATTACGTAACTTTTAAATATTTAATCTTATTTGTTAAATAGTTTATTAATCGAAAAATTTATATCAACTATTGCTAATTTAATTTCACACTCTCCCTTTTGCACGTTTAATATTGAAAGTGATATTTAAGTTATTTTCAGTTTCCAAAATATCTCCAATCTTTTATACAAACTAGACTTTTATTTCACTTTCCTTCTTCGTCGAGAAGCTCAGAACAGATTTTTGCAACATACATAATTCAAACGTGCATACATCTGCAAGATACAACATGCATATATAAGTGACGCGAGATATATGTACGTAAAACATTGATCAAAAATAGATGTAATTTCCATTGTTTCTCTGTAATTGCGATCTCGCAATGAAAGTACGCAGCAAAATAGTTTTGTGACGTATGTTGAAAAAAATATATATTCGCGAGTGAAATTGCGAGAGAGTTGCCGTTGCACATTATTTTGCACATATGTTCCACTTTGTTTTGTTTGTTATTTAATTTACTAGTCAATTTTCAATTCATGCAGTCTAGGCATTTAAAACGTTAAACGTAAATTTTATCATAAATTAAATTAAAAAATTCCAGATTAAGGCGATGTCATGTGCGATTTTTTTGTAAATTCCGGTTGTCCCTTTGTCCGAGGTAGAAATCGCCGAATTTCTCGCGGATTGAATTAACACGAAATTAGAAAAGGCGCTTTACAACGAGCGCCAAACAACAATTCGTTAACGAAGGAGTGACAAGTCGCGCAAACTGCATTTTCGCTGCACAGAATCCGATCGGACGGAACGAATGGAATTCAATTTTACAGTACAATAGCGTTTACTTCGGGAGCGCCCAAAGCGCGCGACAATGAAATAGTCATAAGACGTACTTTGGCGAAAAGTAATCCCATTTATCCCTGACCCTTTTGCCCCCGAACGCAAATCTCGCCGAACGCGAACGACCGTCTCACCGCGTCACAATAAATTTAATTTCACCGAACTCCCGAGATGTAATTTACGCGACTACGCTTATTTATTCATCTTCGGGAGTCCACGCCACTCTCGCGATCTACTCCAGAGCTTATTTGTATGCTGCATAAGGCTCAACGAACTCACGGACGACTTTCCTTATCAAATTTCAAGCTAGACGCTCTAAAAAAATCTGTAATTTACGGATAAGTAAATATATTCAGTACGGAAGGATTCTGAATTTCTTAAGATAATCCTTCTCGATATACAAAAGTTGTGGGCCAAGCAAGATTTTTAATGCTAATATTATAAACGATCTTGAATGTTAACAGACCTAAATCAGCTCGCATTTAGTGTAATGTATCTGAAAATAATATTTAATTAAATAACAATAAATATAAACATAAACGGTCAGTCAATTAAAAATTAAATTTATTCGCAAACATTATGTGTCGACGTAGAATATTTAAAAATTGTCCATCTCTTTACAATTTCTAATCCGTGTATATGTTTCTTGAATTTTCAATGTTGATATAACAAAGCTTATGCATAAGTTTAATTTTTAATCAATTTATCGTTTACAGTTATTTAATATTATTTTTATATACATTTTACATTGAGGAAATGGCTTGATGTAGGTCGTAACGTTTGTTATCATTATATTCAAGATTCTTTATAATAGCATTAAAAATCTTGCTTGGCTCGTAATTCATAACTTACGTATTGCTTTTCATATATTTGAGCTTTGATCATTCTTCATTATTACTTTCTTGATATATCTTCGTTAAAAGAAATCAGCTAATTTGTAAAGAAACTTGAGACCGTTTTTAAATCGCTTCGCAATTGTTACGAGAGCGCAAGGTATTTGTATGCATTTGAAATTATTTGCACCTTCGTACCTCGCATCTTTTGATTTGATCATGCGTGACGTGAAACTCGCTATTTCCGCGGTTCAACTCTACGGGATGCGATGAAACATCTCTCGACAAGGAGCGGGCTAAAGCCAATTCCGTCCGATTTCACGGCTGCTCCGTCACATCCGCTTAGTCTCGCCGAGGCGATACAAAACGGTCCTATTTGGCTCAAACGTCTGCCTTCCCTTTAAATTGAGTTTGAGGAAACTAAGCGATGTTTATGAAATTCACGACGTGCGGCGAATTTAGATGTTCTCTGTTTAGGATCTTTTTCACGTTTTTGTGTGCTATAAAGAATCCTGTTGCTCGTATAAAGTGGCTTTTCCTGTTTTCTCTCTTGAATAAGACTGAAGAAAACTATTAAAATTTAACTCGAATTTTACATAAAAATTTTAGACAAAAGAAAATTTACTATTAATTTTTTTGAGCAGATTGAAGAGAGAAATTACTTTATCATATATATATATATTAAATAAAATAAACATTTTTATATTTATTTAGACTCACATAAAAAAGAAATTTATTTACGTTTGTATCTGGTCGCACATGTGCAGTCTTTGATTTTATCACATGTGCGACCAAATTTAGATAAATTTCTTTTTTATGTGAGGGTCTACATAAATATAAAAATGTTAATTTTACAACATGGATTTTGGAAAATGAAGAACAACCTATATTTTGTTTGTGAACCTTTCACATAAAAAAAATCGCGTATCTACTGTAAAATAAAGTCATTGCTTAGCTATTATTACACTGAGAGAAATATTTGATAAGATAAAACAAAAGTTTAGTTAAATAGTAATCAAATAAATTTTATAGTTATAATTACTAAATGCGTATCTGTTTTGACCAACGATATAGCTTTAATCAAACAATTGCTTTTATATAACTATAACTAAATGGTTCGTTGAATGCAACAGTTTTTGGTGCCAGTAACTACAAAATTCATTTGATCACTGTTTAGCTTTGATTATTTCTCTCAGTTCATGTTGCAGCCGTTATTTAAATACTCCATTATTAATGCAACGGGGGCACTTGACGATTTTTTCGCAAAGGAAGAGAAGTACGCTATACGATTTCGCAATTCGGTCTCGAAATTTTATCTCCGCATCATTCAGGAAAACTGACACGCGCGCGTAAAACGTCGGCGTGTAATACAGGCCGACGGATAATTTGAAACCCGATAATCGATGCGCGCGCTTCCAGCAGACCTGCACAAGATATCGCTGGCACATCCACGCCAAGAAAATATTTATACGGAAGTGAACGTCAAGCCGCGCTCGCGCGCGCTGTTATAACTGCATCGCATTTTCACGTTCGCACGGTCGACATTCCAAATACGCGGCTTCGCCATCCGAACAATTCACTCCCTTCGTCCTATTCTTAACCGCGATGACGCACGTCTTCCCGGTCGCGCGACCGGGTCCGTATTTTATTGTCAACCCTTCACCGCCATCATGAGACCCGCGAGCGAAAATGCAATTGCGCGAAATGCGCGTCACTCAGCCGAATTGCTCTCGTTCGCTCATAGCACGCAGCGGAACGTGTGCAACCCCTCACTTATCTGTCATCGCGAGACTCCTCTCCCTTGTGCCGTGCCTTCTACATACACTCGTGAAAACATATTTTGTCGAAGCAATTATATCCAGAATCCGGAATCCGTCTTTGCCGCTCGTTTTACTTACACCCGGAGGTGGAAATAGTCGAGTTTAAATTGCATAACTTGTGACTCAGTTTCATAAACGATGTAATCCGAAGAGCTGGGAACCAGCATAACTTCGGTGAGCGCCAAATTTGATGCGATATATACACGAGAATGATCTCTGTTCAAATTGAACATCTTATTATCTGCGCTTACCGTAACCATGATGAGGGTTTTACGTTTTCCCTGCGTTTATGTAATATGAAAAATTGAATTGCCCTAAATTATTCAACTTTTAATTATAATAATTATGCCCGATAACAATATCGTTTTAACTGAAACGTTTCAGCGGAACGTGCATAATTAATTCGTTTCGCAATATATTTATTACATAGTTACAGACGTAAATATATTTTGTTGAATCAAGTTTTATACACACAGGTATATATTTGTAAATTAAATTTTTATATTGTATTATTACTGATTAAAGAGAAGCATTAAACGGTGATCAATAATGAATATGGTACACATGTTTCCGATGCATCGGTCTTTGCAATTTAGTATTACTAATTATAGGCGATGCTGATGCGTAACAAAACACATCATTATCAAACGATTATCAAGCTTATGATAACCGTACGATCGTGATCGATTTTATGAATGTTGTTGGACGCGATTATCGAATTATTTCGCGATGACTGTTGAAGTATACGGTTGTTGCGTTCCCCTCAAAAGATCGATTTAACAATATCTCTCGAAACGTATTAGATAAATATAAATAGATATTTTTTTTTTAAGAAATAACAACTGCATTACCATTGAGATAATTGAGAATCAATGTCAGAGAGTTTAATTTGAGACTTAACGTTGTATTATGTCTTTTCCTACCCGAGTGGTTAGTCGTGTTGAGTTAAACTCACATCAAACGATAGAGATACAATTTGTGATCGAATCGCAAAATCAATAAATTCCGTTTGACATGGAGAGTGAAGTGCGCTTATCCTTCCGTCAGAAGGAATTCTTGAATACCTCCATGCCATACCAAAATTTGGTTCCCTTTCGCTCGCGCGCCTGCCGTCTAATTCAAAAATTCAAATGTGCTCTGCAATAATTTACAATTCCGTAAATTCGCGATTTGGATCTTGTCGTATGCAAAATTAATATCATTTCGTGGAAAAATTCGTTGCTGCTTTGGTGCAGCTAAAATTTAAAGTTACCACCACGCACAGGTTTTTGCTGCAACAACTGCAACTGATCTTTACTCTTTCAATGTACGCGGTCGAGGCAATAAGATTGGATTAGCTCCATTATTTGCCAAGCGCCTGTGAGTTCGTCGTGGACACGATTTATTATTTGCAATAAACGTCGAACAGTAGTTTGTTGTAGCTCCACCTTGGGATACTTGCAATTTTCTACCTTTGCACTCCGTTGTGCGACCCGGTCGCGTTCCTCTTTTTTTCAAAATGTCCGTATGAATGTTTGATCGGGGCAAATGTTGAAAGCAGTGCACATTTTAACGGAAAAATGTTTTTCGAGGCAACCTCCTTCTTGCTCAAGTATCCAAACATTTCACTCGCGCAATTTTGTGATCGCCGAAGAAGAAATATCAGAGTTAATTACGACGGCGAATTGTTGTAAAACAAAGGGATTGTCAGCACAATGCTCTTTAATGACTCGCACTTTAACGTGGATTATGACGAATAGCGGGAGGGCATGCTGTGAAATAATTTATTCCACCTATCACGTTCGACATGTAAGTTTACGAGCTGCATAATGCACAACGATATACAAATTGCTTACCTGTCGAGATTCCGCCCACCTTTGGTGTAAAAATAACGTCGATGTTACCTCGCGAAAATATCTCTAATGCAAGACACACATAGCTACGCTTGGCGCCGTTTTACTATTTTGTGAAGTTATTTTAGTCTATGACCTCTTCCTTCAAGATTTTTATTGCGACGTCGCGAAGGAAGATCTCCGAGAAAACTTCGCCTTGTGCAACTTAACTGCAAGTACATTAGTACTTTATATACTTCTTTCATCTTTCAGCTTTCTACCCCCGGCATTGTTCTACGTAACATACAACAGAAGGCGTCATTTGTACATTGTATTATTACGTTGTAATTATTTCTGTGCTTATGATATATAACATTCCGCTTTTTGCCCGAAAAACGTTCTATTTATACATTTCGTTGTGCATATTCTTTTGTGAATATTATTACGAGAAAAATTTTTATAAACGTAAAATAATAATAATTATCATGACACTTAACAATATAATAACGTGAAATACTAATGAACTTTTTATACATTCTGCAAAAAGCCGTGTCCTAAATGTATAGTATATGCAAAAGAGTGTTTCAAAAATTCTCTTATTTTACGTGAGTACATTAATTTGCGGATACAATTCGTAGGAAAACTTTAGCGATGAGAAGGTAAATTTACATTTACTGAATACGCTCGCGTCGACAGATTCGATGGCGGAATGTTTTCCTTGCTTTTGCGACAGTACCCCTTCTATTTTATCGCCTCTATTATGAAGTTTCGTCTTTTTCCCGCAATGATGATAGAAGTTCGGCGCGCTGAGAAAGGAAAGTGAAGGATAATTTTGCGGAGTAGCGGGTCTCTTCACGGGATGTGCCGTCCGTCACTTTCTTGCACCTCTCATCTTGCAATTTCGTTCGGAAAACTGTCGAAGAAAGACGTGAATTTCCGTCCAAAAATGCCGCTGTTCTTCGCTCATCTATCTTTCACAATGAAGATAAATGTGTATCTACTCTAATGCGTTTCTGTGAGATTTGTATTGTTAAATCGCGAATAACAAGAAAATTTTTTTTAACAGAGTTTATCATTATCTATATAAAATTTTTTTGATAAAAAAATAACTTTAGCTTATCTTTACCTAATTAATTATAATATCTATTATCTTTATCTTAGATAAAAGAAGTGTTATCTTTTTAAAATTGTCTAAAATAATGTGAACACTTAATGAGAATGAAGAATAGTTTTTATAGCATCAACCTCCACACACAAGTCATTTATCATTTATGTTAATAAGAGTTTTTCAAAGTGAACAAGATTGCATTCCGAAATTTTTTATCAGTATAGACTATAGAAAAATCTATAGTGTACGTAAATTATAGATTTTTAATACTGACAGTGTGTATCGGAATGCAGTTAAAATTGCACAAATCAATAGTAGTGCATTATAAATATTGCCTCAAAATTATAAATTCGGAAACTTTTACGAGGTTCTCAGTCATCATATAATGTGAGTTATATACTTTTGCTATGTTTTAACTTTGATTTTTATTTGCGTATCGATTTCAAAAAGAAATTTTTCTTGCCAGTTAAATTATTTGAAAAACTTTTGTTGTTAGGAAATAAAAACATGTCGTTTTCATATCCCAATTGCTCAATAGCAATATTACTTTGAAATTTTTCTAAATAAAACCGTATATAATTTTATCTTTTACGTATACAAATTAAAATTAAATTATTTTTATTTTATATAACAAAAGATGCAATTTACATGTAATTTATCCTATCTTTATCCAGATAATTTTAAGTTGTCTAAATGCAACACTATTCGTTAATCACGACAATCATATTGTATCGAGAAATTCCTGAAAATTGGGAAATAAATATTTTAAAAGCATAAGAAAAGGTCGGAAAACCGCAAGGAAACACATATTCGTAGCACGCGAAAATAAATCTTCATTTATTAACAACAAACGAGTTTTACAAGTACCATCGGACAGTGCCGAGCGTGCTGAATATTTATGCGTGAAAGAAAAATTGAAATATCCGTGATCTTTCGCGTTTGCTTGGAAACTATGGAAATCTTGTTCCAAGTCTCAGCCACAATCCTCGCGACTTTGTTTCCTCGGCGCGGCGTGAAATTTTCCTTCGGATACAGAGGTGCGTCGCGGAACAGCATCTGAATTTCATGAATTCGCAGAAGTTTTCTAATTTCTTCACGTCGCCGCGTGCTGGAGCCGAGCTCATCGCGTGTCGTAATCCGGCATCCTCGGGCGCGATTCCGTCGTCGATCCGTCTTACAACGGCGATACATCTTATCGCGTTACGACGCGTCAATAATGGATTAATTAAGATTACCGCGTTACGCTCATTAATTACCAAGCTCGCCCTCGTTCGCGAGAACGCGCTTCGGCACGGACGAACTCGGCTCGTGTGCAATCTCGCGCGAGCTGTACAATTCCGCGCAATACAATTTCTATTACGCACGACTGGCGTAACGGAAAAAAAAAGGGAACGACGGTCTACCCGGGTGCCGCGTGACTCGGGACTTCACGCTCGCGAATAGACAGAAGAAATGATTGCACGTGTAGCGCATGCCGCTAATGGCTGGCGATTGAAACTTCCGTTGAAAATTGCACAGCTTGCAGACGTTCCTTTGCGAGAAAGAAAAGTAACGACGCGCAACGGTGCGGTTTAATTAAAAATAAAAAAAAGAGAGAGAGATGGCTATTTCACCGCAGTTGCACGGTATCTATGGCGTTGGTGTTTCATCCACCGCTTCAATGAAAAAAGAATTAGGGAGGTGAATCGTGGTTTGTTTATAAAATGCGTAATTATCTTGCAAATTTTTGTATTTCTTATGAAATAATATTAAATTTATTTTATAAAAGTTTTTGTTGTTTCCTACGGACCTTGGTCTCGATATATCTACCAAAATTGAATCTCTAAATATCTTTTATGAGAGATTAATAAATTTTTGAATGCTTTAAATATTTTTGTGTCAAATGCATAAGCGTGAAAGATTCAGAAAATTTATACGAACGACATATAAAAACGACCGCAAGGGACAACGATTGCTCCGATCCATCTACATCGATATAAACCATTTACGATAAAACTGCCACTCTCTGTCAATCCAAGTGCCCGCATGTTTTCACTCGGATGTACTTCGATTTGCTCGATTTTTGCCGTTTTAGTTTCATTCGTTTAGTATTGACGTTTTTAGCCTCTCGTTAGTGTCTGTTGGTTTTCCATTACGCACCATCCATCGCGTCCATCGAAATTCAAAGACACTCTCGTCTGGATCTCGCCAGTATAACGTGCGACAAATTTAAATTTATGGGAAGCAGCATTTGCAGAAAGCAAGCTGTTAAAGATGTTTATGTTACGTCTCAAAGCCTTATTATATAAAAATTTAATATAGAAATTTCACATAAATTACATTTATTACGTTTAAATAACTGTGTAAAATTTGAGTACATATTACTATTATTGTTCTTATTCTTATTGTTATTATTATTATTATTATTATTATTGAGTACGTATTATTAATTCTTTTATTCACACACACAAAAGTTATTTCTTATTTTTTGTTTACTTTTGATTTTTATGTAAAATTGCGTTTTGTACTTATTTGCAAATTTGATAAGAAAATAACGTTACGAATTAAATAAAATTTTTTACATATACTAATAAAATTAATAAATATTAGCATAAAAATTTATCTAGTTCCACTTGTTTAAAAGTTATTTATCAAAAATTGCAGAATATGATAATTTTTATTGTATAAGTTACTATAGGCCAAAATTTTACTTATTTAATTTATTTCTTCTTTACACGTGGTTTTAGAAATAAAACTCACACATTCATGACCAAAATTTTTGTCTTTAAACAAAAAAGAATAAGGGGCTTACGGTTTTTTAACTTGGATAACTTTTATAATAACGTACAGTCAAAATATGCTTAACATATTGCTAATGAGAAAACAGCATCTATTTACATTAATTTACAGATATATGTATTAATTAGACGGGAAGAACAATTTTGCTGAAGTACAGATCTGAAAATAATTATGTTGAACCAATTAAAAAATTCTATCGGATATTTAACTTGGTTGCTAGAATGTCAAAACTGTCTGCAGTAACATCGTCATGCTTGGACGTCCTACATAATTGTTTTATTAGTTCAACATAAAATTATTTCTTGATCTCTATCTGACTAAATTTTTAAATTGCAATGTTGCAGTAAAATTTCCGTATACATTTGTACTCAATATGATTAAGGTATAATTAGGTTTACGTAGGAACAAGGTGCTTTAACTTTCTTAAATAAATACACAACATGCGATTCACACGTTGAACGTGCCGGAAGATTGGAGTCGGTCTCTCGATTCTCCTGAATTCGATAAGGAACACTATCCGCGTCGCAAACGTTTTATTGACATTTGAAATTCCATTATTAGGGAAGCAAGCCTCCCGCCTACCTACCGACTCGATTGGAAATGGAACTGGGTCCGTGAGCACCCTCCAAGCGGCACTCGCGAGCCACCATCGCTATATCAACATCCCCCGCCGACGCGGTGAGGGGCCAAAGCAAACATGAATAAAGATAAGTGCCGGTGATTGGCCAACTGTGAAGCGTGGTCATAGTACTGGACGAAACGCGCGATATTGGCGTAATCTTCAATAACCAACTTCGTAGAATCGACGAGGTCCGATATTCAATTCGCAATGCTGATTGCTGTTTATGCGATGTACGTTAATCGAATTAAAATTAATCTCAGCTTTGTACTAAAATTTATTTTACCTCTAATTTTAAATTAGTTCTCATTGACACTGTGTAATTAATATTAAAACATTGCAATCTCTCGGCGATATAAGTAAAATATGTATAACGAACCCTCGTGCGTTCGAGAGAAATGAAAGTAGGTTAGTAGAGAAACATTTGAGAATGATAACATAATTTCATAGATTTTACACATAAATAAGTGCCAGAAAATAAGTTTTTACATTTCACCAAATATATTCGAGTAAAAAATTTTTTTAAATAATTTTTTTAATTTAAACGTTTTTAAAAATAAAACTTAAGATCTTTTAAAATCTTTCTGTTTATAATTAACATTATACAACGTTTGCAATGAGACTGTAAAGTCGCAAGAGAGATACACATGGCGGACGACCATATTCCACAACCACGTGTAACATGACTTTTACTGAATTTATACACACATTAAATTCAATAATATTTGAAATTTATATTTAAAGCCATCAAGGGGCTTTAAACTTAGTTCTTTAAAGTTAAAGAACTAATATGTAACATACTTTACTACAAAATTACGTATAGAGTGTACATCTGTAAAAACATTTGTTACCTGCAAAACTGAAGTTCAGCTTTTATAAAAACACAACGGACACTAATGATCAGTAATCATCCTAAAATGTCTAAGGTAAATGTCCCAGTGACCAGACATGCACGCAAAAACTTATTATATTAATCCCAAACACCTTCTTTATTAAGTCTTTATTAATCTGAAATATTTAAATATTACAATTAAGCTTTAATATTATAAAAGGAATTTAAAATTAATATCAGCTTTTGTGCGATTGTCCGGATGCAGGTACATGTTCGGTCACGGGGACGTTTACCTCAGACAGACTGTAACGAAGTAATTTTAACGGTTGCTCTTAGAATTCCACACGAATCACACGAGATATCATGATACTCCACCATCCCAGATGTATTCCACGACCGCCGTCCTTTCTCTAATACGTATAAAAATTTTGTCGATCAACAAGTGATAGACTTAAGCAACGGAGAGACGTGATAACGATATAAGCGTATAAATCCATCAGTCGTAACTAACGAGCGACGTTGTAATAGCACCACCGACATGATGTACGACGTAAAAGTGCCGCGGTGAAGAGAAGGCTCGAGTATCGCGCGAATTTAAAAGGGCGTCTTTTATTGCGCCGCGTATGAACAATAAAAGTATAACCACGTGTAAGGGTTAAAGAATAAGGGGGAGTCCATTCGGGCACCCCGGTGTCCTTTTTAATTTAACTTTTCATTATTCGCCGCGGGGAGCACCTTGCATTGTTCGTGTATTTTATCGTTCGCGACGAACTCGTGAAAAGTTGACGGGCAAACGTGATTATTCAGCCACTACCTTTCCTAGGCCGCGCGCGTGCAGGACCACCGCGGACGACGGCTCCTCGGGACGAGGAGCTGTGTGAGCGAGCGCGCGTGTGAAAAATTAATCCGAGTAACGGAAGAAAAAGAACAATTGCACCGCCGCCGCGGGGTAAAAAGACTTGGCTCCCGGAACCCGCGCGCAAAGTAGTTAAGGCCGAGGCGACTTAATTTAAATTACATGTCCGGGATTTAATTATAACGCAGCATCGCGGCTTAGGTAGAGATGCTCATCCGACTTCCTTCTCTCCTATTATATCCTACGTGTTATTTACCTAGAGCTAAATAGAGAAAAAGAAGTGAGGGGAGAAAAAAATAACTGATTAATTAGCACTCTCTCTCTCTCTCTCTCTCTCTCTCTCTCTCTCTCTTTCTGTGCAGATTGCGCAGTGAATCGCGCGGATTCGTGTCGTTTCTGTGTTTTGCGAAAACAAAAATCAGCTGTCGCGCGTTAAAAGTACTATTCGTTCGTTTGGCCCGCTGAAAATTGCTTTTGCTTTTGATTTTCGAATGATCCACCGGAATGATTAATGCGCAAAGGCGATTATTCATTCGGTCCTCCGGGTCCTCTCACAAAGCTCGTGCAATTCTCCAAATAAATGGAATTGGAACGGAAAAGCTGTGAGTTACGTAAAAGCTTCTTTACATAGTTAAAACGACATTTCGCGTTTGACATTTCTCTTAACAATAGATCGAACAGCGATCTGTTGCGAGACGCTGGATTGCCTCTCTGTGTGTGTGTGCGTGTGCGCGTGACGAAAATCTCTCGTTCTTTTATTTCTTTACTTTTAATCTATTTTGTGAGATATTTTTTAAAAATATAATTTTTAATAATAGCTACATATATAGAATAATCTGCTTTACAAGCTTAAGAGCTTTTCTCACCAGTCTCCAGCTCTTCCGTTCATTTAGTTCATTTTTTTCACGTTCCTTCCAACTTCTAAAACTCCAACGCTGCACTCGCATAAATGGAATTGTACGAAACACTAATTGTAGGACACGAATTCGATCGTTTTATGTACATCCCTTTGCTCTCTTTAAATATCGGCGGCTGGTACCGGTGGCAATTTCACGGTCGTGCTAGAAGCGGCGCAAAATCTCGCCGGATTTTCCCGGAGTGACAATGCCAACGCATTAAATTGTCCGGGGGATTTCCGGATTTATGCGCGCGTGACTGTTATCGCGACGTTATTCGCGACGGCGCTCGGGAAACGGGCGATTAATCGTGTCCGTGACAATTTATGCAAATTCATCGCGACGCCCATTTTCTCGTAACCAGGCTTTGTAGAGAGATCTTGACAATCCCGCGCAAGAACGAGCCTGACGACTTGTGACAGTGTCGAGAGGCTATTCTCCACAGCGTAACGGAGGAGAGTGTCGACGTTTAAAACTGTATTCCTAGCCGATCATCGCTCGACGAATAATCGCGGCCGCAGTCGGTGCTCTGTGATTCTCAGCTATCTGCAGCATTCATTTATAAAAATAGTTTTCTTCTTCTTCTGTTCTTATATTTTTAAAAAATTTAGATTATTGATATCCTCACATAATTTTCACCGTGAATTGATACTAATATAAAACTGCTGGTTTGACGATTTATTTGTAAATTGGTGAATGACAGATTCGATCGCTCGCCGTGCGAATAATATGCATTTATCATATAGTCTCTTGCATTATTATTATTATATATCTCGAGATCTCTTCTTTAATGCATTGTGCACATAATTAATCATTCAGATTCATTTATAACGTCAACGTCACTCCGAACATGAACATAATAGTTTGCCTTCGACCTTTTAACTCTTCATCGCTTAGTGAATTGCTGTCATTCTAATAAAACGTCAGATCTAATAAAACGTAGGAAAAATTTCCTGTACCGCGTGGCTAATTTAATTATGAGGAATGTCTAACTCAATTAAAGGGAAAATAAAGAATTTTTCTGTTTTTCATGTTGAACGTGTTCCCTAGAGAGAAAAAAAGCAAGGGTGGAGAGAGATAAATATCGTTTTTGTTAAATTAAATAACAAACGGGGAAATGATCGATGAGTGCTCGAGCAATTTTCTAAATAATATTAATAAACAAACGTTTTCTTCTTCTCGATTTGTCACACCGCGTGAAACTCACGGTTCGTTTATAACTTAATATTTTGTAATTAAAGTTACATCTCTTTATGTTACACGAGAAAAAAGATAGAGCGTACACTTTGTTTTGATGGCGTGCATTGTGCTTTATTTCTACGAACGTGTTTCGCGTAATTTTCCACGTGTCATCTCGCATTTTGAAATTACTTTGTCACAATAGGATGTATATCGCTTTATTGGTTGATATTAATGTTACCACCATGTGACCCCGTTAATGGATACTTTGATATAAAATTTATATTACACGCATGTGGTACCGGTACACATGTTTTTACCACATATGCCATCGAAAATGTTGCGACCTCGAGACCCAGTTTTTTATCGTCTCCATTTGAACGTGCAAATTCACGTACATACAATGAGAGCGTCATTAATTTTTTGCCTGAAATATTTTCGTCGGATTTCTGATGAAAGAGAAAGTTACCTCGCAGCGATTTGTCATTAAAGGGCTCTCCCATTCTCGCAAATTAAATGCAGATTTCGGGACACCAGCTGTGAGTTAAGCACGAGTTCAATGGAGGATTCGTATCCTATAATTGCATTCGTGTCCGAAATCGTATCCTGTCAATGACACACAGCGTAACGTAACGTGATAAACCGTAATATGCTTGAATCGATTTTAACCTCTGTACAATTTTAACTTTTATAAAGTAGAGAAAGTTTGTTACTTATTAATAGATACTCACAGCACTGAAAAAAAAACTTTTATAGCTGTTGACTTGGTTGCAATTCTGAGCCCGCGAGTAAGAGACAAAAGCTTTAAAAGAGTGAAACATTTTCGCAATTGTTCTATTGGCGTTCTCACTCAACAGCTGCATAATAATATATACAATTAATATATAGTACGTTGTACGTATAAGCTATTGTATTGTTGTAAAACTAAATAAATAAATAAAACTAGCAACGTGTACTGTACACGTCTGTTGCATTCAACAAGTCTACAATGTACTTCCATGAATTGTGCGATTTCATTCTGTCTTTATAATGGGATTGCTTTTATTATACAAATGATAACATTTCTAACTAATTCAATTAAATGTTGGTTTGTCTACTGTTATTTAATATATTTATATTTGATTATAAACATATACTCTCACACACATTCATTTTGAATGTAATTAATCTGACCTGTTTCCGTAAGCGTAACTGTAAAGTTGGTTTACAAAATGAAACTTTTATGATTACGAAGTCCTAGTGGATCCGCGCCTTTAAATGTATACCATATACTTATTATGAAGAACAATTATAATTAAAATTTCATAGTTACTACAAAGAACGGAAAGAACAATTTTACTGCAGTAAAAATTTGGCTAGATATAGATCAGAAAAGAATTTTATGTTAAACTATCAAAATAATTTTGTAAGCGTTCAGGCATGATGATACTGCCGTAAAAAATATTGATTTTTGATAATAGATTAGCTATTAGCTTATAGATGTATCGGTTCCTGCAAAAATTTGGAAATGTGTTAATGTTAACATCCAAGAGTTGTGCACTTCAAATAAACTATTTAATAATATATTTATATAATTTATTTACTCTATTTATTATTAAAAATTAAATTATTTTTTACGACATTAAGAAAACTCTTAATTTTTTGGTGTAAGTAGTTTAAGTATTGAAGATGATTTATAGAAAATTTTATTGTGATTGTTTAATTATTTTGTAAATAAATAAATTTTGTTTATTTTACAGAACCAATCTCTACATCGCAATGAAACTTTACATAAATTGTCTTGAATATTTAAAGTATTTAAACAAAAATACAAATTTTTAAAATTATTTTTTATTTCACTTTTAATTATACTTTTATTAGAGCACACGTCTACTTCTTATTGAAATAACTTTTTATGCAGATAGAAAATCGCCGCCAAATTTTTTCAAATGCAATATAAAACAATCTGTAATTTTTTCAATTTTCTTAATGTTTTGAGAAATGTCCTGTACATCTTTAAACGTTCAATATCCATTTTTAAATTTTAATTACAATTATTTTCAGATCTGTTTTAGATTTCAGCAAAATTGTCCTTTCCATACACGTGTAATGATCATCTTGCTGATCTTTCTTTGCTCTCTTGTTTACAACCCATGTAACACGTTACAACTGTCAGCAAACGTATCCTCGAACGATTCATATTCGCGAATTGTCATGTGATCTTAATTGCCCTACATTCCTTCGGAATCGACGATTCACGGAAGATGGACGCGCATATTTCGGCGTGTCATCGTTCACGCGAATTGCGCTTGTTCTACATTCGTCTGCGTCGCTGACGCACGCAATATTTCAGTCGATCCGTCGGATGTGCGCCGCGACGAATTTCCGGTAATCACGATGAATTCGCGCGCGCATCGAAATGCTGTCCTGCTATTCTTCGGTCTTTCGCGCCGCGTATAGTCGCGGTAACACACCGGCGAAAATTTCAACCTACCAACGACGATCGTGAATACCAGCTGATAAAGCACGCAGCTGCTCGCTCATGCACACGCGATAATGTCAGCTTTCGTTCACCCACGAAACGATAGTTCGCGAAAGTTACTCCGATTTACGAACAATCAATCATTGCGCGTGTCAGTCCAAAGCGACGAGCCATTTTTATAAAACTATTTTCAAGTGCTCGCGCGAAACGTTAGAAACTTTTAGATCACACTAAACAGCATCATTTTTCTTTGCTCAGGAGATGATAAGCGGTAACGTTGCGATACTCGCGGAATCACGTCGTAGATCCGATTTATTTAGTATGCCGTTATTTTCGCGGCAACTTCGTGCCCCGTTACTCGCGTTTCTGAAATTTCGAATTAATTGCTTTGCGGCGATAGAATTTCGTAAGCCGCAATAGTCCATAATTAAAGTTTAATTATTGTAATAATATTTAACCGATAATACAGAGGACTAATTATTCATTCCGTAATAGGCGTTCAGCGAGTGACCAATAGCTTCTGATGATTAATGGGTAAACATCGCGTGCTACAAATTTTATTAGCGATCATCTCTGTTAATTATTGCACATGTTTACCGCTTATATCAATAATCACGTAATTATATATTAATCATTTCTGTGATTTCCGATATCATATTTGGTTGCTGTATTTTTAACACAATTTAAAAATGCATGAAAATAACGTAAAGTAAATATTCATCGCTATCGAAATACATAGTAATTAACTTATATTGAAAGATAAATATACGTTAAATTCTGTGATGGCAATTTATCGCGGGCGCAACGCATTTTTTGCATTACGTAGTATAAACATAGCGTGTAACGAGTAGCGCCAATCGCGGACAATAAAATCCGATGATCCGACTATCTTTTTTAAGAAAATATTGTTGTTTGCGGAAGAAAATGGGATCATTAGACAATCGCGCTTCAATCTCTTGTACACGACCACTGATCGCGATTTTTTTAAGTCTGGGACAGGAAAAAAATAGCGCGCGCCTACATTTCCTTACGTGCGACTCCATGTGACTTTGTATCTCGCGAAACAGTACCTTTATGATGCCACGCGATTCCCAAAGGAACACAAGCAATAAGCAGCTCCGTAGTAGCAACGTAAGTCCGCAATGAACTACACTGCCACGGGAAATGCAATATTTCCGCATGATATCCCTTTCCACCTCGGACGATTTGATTTCAATAATGCCCCTCTTCTCTACACAATGCGCATCGACAAAATAATTGTATTATTATATTTCGCAGATTTCGTTTAGCATAATTAAAACACGACGGTAAGAGGCGAAGATTTTTGATATTTTATTCATTTCGTAATATTATTTAAACATTAGCATTATTATTTATGTTATTTACGTTATTTAAATTATTTGGAATATACCTCGTATTTCTGTCTTTACAATTTAATCGCGGAAAATTATTGAATGCGTAATAATCATACGTGTACTGTTTGTTCAAATATTGCAGTTAAATCTTGACTAACGCGCTTGTATTTGTAGTATATTTGTATCTTATTTCAATGAATATATATATATATATATATATATATATATATATAGTTTTTTTCCGATCATTTCGTCAAATATTGACTGTCTGTATTATTTGAAATATCTCGCATGAGAAACAGTATCTCTCGTAAGTTGTCGAGATGACAGTAGGGGAATTTTTTAATTAATAATTTAACTGATATTCATATTTGTATAAGATTCACTGAGTTTCGCGTTTCTGCAAATTATGACGTTCACATCATAATTTTGATTAGCGGATATAAATTAGCGGAAATGAGTGAGATGCTTATTTGCGCGGAACCAGCCTGTACCATTAAATATCACGTCCGCGTGATTTTCGCGAGTGCACCTAGCTTAAAATGAACTCGGATGTTACGAAAATTGTCGCTGTATTTAAAATGATTAATATTTCTTCGTTCTTTCACCCTTGCTTTTAACGACGTTGTACATTAATTAAAAGTTTAATTAGGAAAATCCATTAAAAGTATGACTTTTGTATGTATGTGCAACGCTTCAGTGCAAGTATTTTCAATTCCGGTAAGTTATTAAGAAAGTACCTTTACTCTTTCCGGGCGCAAACATGCATTTCTCAAACGCGTAAACTGTTTGCTTATGAAATATGTATTCGTCGAAAATGACAGTAATTTGGAAGTTGAGCATATTTTGGTTGTCATAGTTATGAATAATTTTGTACAGCGTGTATAAATTATTTGTGTTTGTATTTGATTGTTGCAAAGATTATTTCAATGCATCGCTACGACGTAAGAGGTTTAAAATAGAAATGCGCGAACCATTCGAATAGATACGAATCGAATCAAATCGAATCGAATCGGGTGAGAATTGATTCGATTCGGATTTCAATCTTTATCGTTCGAATTCGAATTATTTGAAAATTTTGAATTTAAGAATGTTTTGGCTATATAATACGAACTAAAAGTTATCGAAATTTAAAAACTAAAAGCTTCTCTAGATTCTTTTTTTTTTAATCAACAACAAAAAATTTGGTCGCGAATGCCCGAATTTTGGCCCTGAAACTAGCTGCAAAAAAGAAAACAATGAAAAATTTGATTTATAATAGTTTTTGCAATAAAAGTTACTATATTTTTCCACAATTTTAAATAAATAACTTTTAAACAAATAAGTGAATCTAAATTAATTTTTGCACAAATATTTATTAGAATTTTATTATTATGAAAAAATTTTGATTTAATTGATAATTTCCCCATCAAATTTGCAAATAAGTGCTGCAAAACGCAATTTTACATAAAAATGATTAAACATAAAATTAAATAACTTTTGAATCAGTAAATAAATTGTGCTCAATTTTACGCAATTATTTGAACGCAATATTAAAATATGCTATAAAATTTTCATATTTTTGATAATGTTTTTTAGAATATGACCCATACATTCTTAAAAGATTTAAATACGATTCACACATATTAACACTTTTATAAAATAATTTTATATAATCAATATTATTTTTTATGATAAAAATTTTTTATTACTATCTATGTATTATTATTTAATCTATTAATAATTATATTGCTAATTAAAAGCTTGTATGTATCAACGATTTCATTCGATTTAATTCGGTTCAATTCAGATTCGAATTCGAATAAAGGAATGAAACTTGTTTTAATTTGATTCGCTATGAAAAATATCGGTTCGCACATTTCTAACTAAATACTATGTAAGCACGTGGTTAAATCTTATGAACCTCTCTATATCACGAACTAGATTAATGTATTATGACGTAATACACAATATTGTATCGCTATACGTTTATCACGCATCTTAAAGGGTTGTAAAAGCCACTTAGTTCCACTTTGACGCCGCTCTACCAGCGAAACGCATTAATTATTACTATTACCGATAATTATCCTACGCAAAGCTTCTTGCTTGCAATAATTACCTGCGTTTACACAAACACGTAGTGTTGGATTTTGCAATACTGCAATCTTCTCTGCTGAGCTAACAAAATAATTCATAGGTTGTGCAATTTCGTAGAGAGAAATGTATTCTCCTTTTGCCGATGCTGATCAATGAACAATTGGCGATTTTTAATGATGCAATATGTCAATTAGACTGCGAGAAATAAATTTCCTGTTTATCCAATTGTCAACAAAGATTAGCCAGATCCGAATTATTTAAATTGCATTGAGCTAACGTACTGAATAATGCATTAAATGGCGTTGTTGAATGATACAATTAGTCGCGCATATTTTAAATCGCGAATGCATCTCAAAATGCATTCGAAAGAGTTCTCGAAGGACTTTGCAGAATTAATCTACAATCATGATCAATGAAAATTGATCATTATTGTAGATTAATTTTGCAATGCAAAACTCTTCGAGGACTCTTTCGAATGCATTTTGAGATCAAGAAAGTTATTTTGCATTTCTTTAAACGAAGAGCGGCACGTTGGAGGATCGACTAAATTTAACAGAAAATATTGAGGAGGACGCCACCGATCGCTCCATAGGCGTGTAAAGCGCATGGACCAAGGTCGCGCACAATTCATTGCAATAATTCTTCGACCGTCAACATCCGCATGATTGAGATTAAAAAGCGAGCTTTCCTTCGCGTTCATGGAATATCTACCTCTACTTCAATTTCCGACGGAAGAAATTCGTAGAAAATCCTATTGCATCTGCGACCGTGGACCATATGCTTCCCCTCTTCTCCCGCTCTCCTCCTCTCTCCGTCCGTCGCTTTCCATCGACTTACCGAATCCTATTTTCCTTTGCCCTCTGGTCGTCTTTCTCCTTTTCTGCATTTTAGTTTTCTATCAGTAACGTTATCGATTCCCTTCTCTTCCGACGCGGTCGATTTGAGTAGAGAGAAACGAGCCTCTGGCTAAAATGCGAGTTAAAATTGATATTGCTAACCATCGTGATCTTTCCAGCGCTTCCGATATTTGATGGATATTGGTTCCAGCGAAGAACACCCCGCGGTCTCATTGAATATTATTCAGCGATATTCGCTCTTGCGATTAAATCTTGAATGCGAAAACGCAGTGCATACCACGGAATAATCTGGGAGTAAATAATAAAAAAATTAGAGACACAACTACACACACACACACACACACACACACATATTTGTTTTGTTAATTGTTAACACGAGTTTATCCAGAAAATGCTTCAATATCAATTTATAAAGATTAAATAATAATAATACAGTATTATAATAATATTGATAATCTATTGTTAAATTTGCAGTGTTGAATTCGACCCAACTCTTACTTAAAATGTCGTCAATTTAAACTAAAACGATGAAGTTGAAAAAGTTAACTATAAAAATGTTAAATTTGCCTCTTTAATTTATTAATGAAGCCAGAACTCTCAATATTTTGTGAGTTTCCACGAAATGATACGCCAACACACACACTTCATTACCAAATTAAAATATCATTTGTCACTCACCGACACACGATGCGCAGCAGCGGAGTTTTCAACGTCGATCTGTAAAACATGAATAAATATAATTCACATTATAGTAGCGTCCGCAGTAATTAATATTGCTGCTTGAATTGCACAAGCTACAGGCATTACAATTGTAATAAACTTTTTATTTTATTCACCAGTTAACAGTTTCAAATTCTCATACTGACAGACAATATGTAATATTAAAGCTAGAGCCCAGAATATAATTATTTCAGGTCAGATGTGCGAAAGCAAACATTATTCTAACTGTAAAAAATGAGATATCGAACGAGCGAGGGCAGGAAGATGGGGGCACGAATCTGAAACTGTTAACTAGTGATAAAATAAAAAACTTATTGCAATTGTACGCTTGTAGCTTACTCAATTCATAATCATGGACTTTAAGAGTCTTAACGAGATTCGCTTTTGCAGAAATCTTAATAAAATAACATGTAATGTTAATTAGGATGATTGTACGCTTACAATATTGTTTATTAGAGTAAAATCAAGTTGTATGATGCTTTCTACAACAGTTATCACAGTTTTTATTACATAACAAGTCCTGTATAAAAACAAATATTAATTTTATAAAATCTTGTAAAAGTTTATAACGCTTTACACATAAATTTCCATATAAAATATTTACTCTAATAAACAACATTGTAAGCGTGCAATTATTCTAACTAATATTACATGTCATTTTCTTAAGATTTCAGGAAAAGTGAATCTCGCTAAGACCCTTAAGGTTCATGATTATGAATTGAGTAAGCTACAAGCGTTACAATTGCAATAAGTTCTGTATTTTATCACTAGTTAACAGTTTCAGATTCGTACTTTCATTTTCCTGCTCTCGCTTGTTCAATATTTCATTTTTTACAGTTAGAATAACGTTTGCTTTTGCACGTCTGACCTGAAATAATTATATTTTGGGCTCTAGCTTTAATATTACATATTGTCTGTCAGTATGAGAATTTGAAACTGTTAACTGGTGGATAAAATAAAAAGTTTATTACAATTGTAATGCCTGTGCAATTCAAGCAGCAATATTAATTACTGCGGACGCTACTATAATGTGAATTATATTTATTTGTGTTTTACAGATCGACGTTGAAAACTCCGCTGCTGCGCATCGTGTGTCGGTGAGTGACAAGTGATATTTTAATTTAGTAATGAATCGTGTGTGTAAAGTTGGCGTACCATTTCGTGGAAACTCACGAAATATTGAGAGTTCTGGGTTCGGGTTTCTATTATTTACTAAGTCCATACGTTATAAGTACGAACACCACGTCCTTTGAAACTAAACAGTTTAATCACGGAAATGAACTGACTAAATAAGATTGTTTTTTAACACATTTTGTGTTAAAATAATAAATTTCGACACGCATAGAAATTAAAAATAACAAAATACTATTTAACTCAAGGAATTTGTTTAAATTTGATTCTTTAATATTTAATAACAATAATAAGTCTGTGCAACTTATTGTGGTTTAGCATTTAACAGAAATTAATGTATTCTTTCCCTTTTTATTTATTTATTTTGTCGAATAAGCGGTGTAATAATCGGCACTGGAATTGCTTTCGGAGGCTCGAAAATTCCGAGAAGCTGTCACGAGGAATCCTCGTAAAACCAGGGCAATTTTTTTCCTTCTCTTGCTATAATCATTATACTGCTCATAAACTACTGCCCGGCAATTTGCGAGACTATTCGTCATACGTGACATCGATTGCAGGCGGGCAACGTGGTGTTTTGTCCGTGAACAAAGTTTCCTCGGAGTGCATACCGCCACGGAATCGCGTTCCGTTCCGCATAATAACGTAAACTGAAATGGAATCATCATAATCCGAAGACAAATGGCAGCGCGATGATTTTGCCAATATGAGCTCCATTGTGTCGTTCCATTTTGTCAGCTATTCCCGACTCGCTTCCGCGGCATTCTGTTATAATCCTATAAACATTCCCGTGCCGAAATATGTATTCACACTGTAAGTCGCATATGGCGTTGCCAATGCGGAAGTAATATCTCCAATTCGACGTTTCTCACCCTCGAATTTCCGTGTGAATTTTTGAAACATTTTTTTCCACCTTTCCGCTTCTCGTCTCTCTTTTTCTCCCAGACGACGGTCGAGAAAATGTTCTGTCGTACATCGCGTCGAGGAGAAGCGTGTGTGACATACGAAGATCGTTTAGTCGATGTGCAAAGAGCTCTTAGCTAAATTTACTTAGAAAATTCCCGCCGAAACTTCTTGAGTTTCGTAGCGCGGGAGAATGTGTTGAGACGCGCGATATTTCATCTCGCGTCATTTCCCACGAGAGAGGATAAGGGCTAAGCCTCGAAGCTTTGACCGAGGATGGTTCTATTGTAAGTAAACCAGTCTCGAAATGACGTCTTGGCATAAACAGAATTACATTATTAACATGGCAAAATCTTGTTCTATGCGCTTTTAATTTACTTGGAATATGCATCCACGATCAGTATGACAATTCATAATGTTAAGAGTTTATTAAATTCTCTCGACTTGTGAATTTGTAACTCATACTAATACACATCGAATTTGCTAGATATCTTGAAATAGATGAAATTCATTTTCATGTCTTTTTCACGTTTTTATTTTCACTATAGCAAGAAGAATATACATCTTCTTATATTTCTTTCTTTTACAAGATTATGAATCTTTATTTGAAAATTATGAAGAATATATATAACAAATTATGAATTATAATATATATATATTTTATCAGCACGCAAAAAATAATCTGAAATAATTCATAATTTGTTGTATATAATCTTCATAATTTTCAAATAAAGATTCATAATCTTGGAAATGTTTATATATATATATACATATATATATATCTTTTTGAATATTCATTTTTATTCTCCATATTTTCTTTCTCTCTTTCTTATTTAAATATATTTAAATAAAAAGTATTCTTATTTTGTTCAAATATATTATTTATATTATGTAAGAGAAATAAATGAGAAAAATGTTAGTTTAAGCGAGAATTGTTCACTGCATTGTTCACAACTTTCGCAACTTGTTACTAAAGATGAACGTTTCTTGCAGCTCAAAATAATTAAATCTGACACCCGGTTTTGTATCGTTTTTTATATTACCACGAAAGGAGCTTACTAATTAATTTTCTTTCGACAATATTTGGCGGTTTTGATGCAAGTTTTTGCCGTAATTACGAATTTAAGATGGAATGCCGCGCTCAAAATTTTGAGCGCCGTGAGCGTAAGAAAAGATTACAATACAAATAACGTGTAATAACGCACATATCTGTTATGATCTCTCATTGCGTTGCTGCAACAGGCTTTTATAAATTCAATTTTTACGCATTTGGTTTAAATAGATGTATGTAATACACAATTATACGCGATAGATTAACGAACCGTTCAATTTATAAAATAGCCGACTGTAATTAGTTAATGAGGGAGAAACGTTTTGTTATGTTTGTAAATATTAATTTGTTATGATGCGCATGATCAACGAGAAAGCAGAAATGGATTGTGTACGCGTAGGACGCAAATATTCGTAGTGCGATTGTGCAGCGCGTATATTAATTCATTAACCTCCAATTTCCATTCGTGACACGTTTACGATCACCGCTATATGTTATATTTGTACTAATGCTTAATAGATTCCGCGATAACAATGCTGAATTTAAGCAATTCGGAATTTAATTATCTGCTCCCTCACATACGTTTTAACGTTATAATCAACTCCAATATTTATCGCAATTTGAACATCGAGACTTTACCTTTCTAATTAACACGTTTATCTCAAATAATGTAAATGAAATGATCGTTGGAGTAAATTCAATTTTTGTTCATTAAAAATAAGCAGCTATTTTCTTTTGTTATTAATACGTGAAGATAAATTTAAATTTTTATCACAATTCGAATAACGAGTCTTTACATTTCTAATTAACACGTTTATCTCAAATAACGTAAATGAAATGGTGATTATTAGTGATTAAATCTGATGTTTTCATTAAAAATAAGTAGCTATTTTTTTTGTTATCAGTATGCGAAAAGATAAACGTAATTTCTTTTTTATTTATTCTCTTTAATTGTGATCTCGGCATAAAGATAATTAGCGGAATATACAAACCGGATTATCAACGATTGAGAAACGATGCAATTCGCCGTTTTGAAATTGTTATTAAGCCTAATAGTGGCTATATTCGAACTGCATAGCGTGGAAACATGAGCTATTCACTTGCCACAGAAATTAATATCGGCACGACGAACCGCTAACGCGCATTAATCACGCCTTGGGGTTTCCCAGTCAGTTAATCTATGTTTATAGGGAAATCTACGCATATCTTCGTTCAACCAGTTGCTCCCGCTATAGTCTAAATTGCGATGCACGAAAGTGGAATACATCGATGTTCGCATTGAAAATCAGAAAGGGAATATCTTGTTCGCAGGGCGGGCATAAATGGTCGGCGAACGGAGCTCGCTACGTGTAGCACGGCGTAGAAATGCTCCGATATTATCTTATCTATAATGAATGTAATGAATAAGATACAAAGTGGATACGGAAAATGTGGTATATTTTTCACAAGATTACCACGTGTCGCTTTATCGTGTGCAGATAGTGCGACAATTTCAGATGAAGTTAACTTGCGTCGCGAGGGAATAGTTTCGTTTCTTTTGCAAATAAAATTTTATTATGCATACATATTCAAATTTTTCGTAAGGAAATTAAAATTAGTTTTTTTTTTTGTAACTGTGATCTATTAAGATCTATAACTTCCAAAAATATGTAATTTTAGTGTCACTATAATTTTCTAAGAATATTCGTATGTATTTCTTCTATACGTGAAACAGGAACAATGCGCCAGAGTATAGTAAACTTTTTGTAAATGCTTTTAAAGCTTTTAAATTTAAATGCTGCAAATTCTTGTAAATTTAAAACGGTACTTTACAATTTTTCCTTCACTTGCTTAATCTTTCAAGCACTGATTCTCTGCAGTTTTCTGCAGAGAATTCTTCTTCGCGGCAAAGCTCGCAATTTTCGCAAAAATTCACAATCCTGTGTTTTAGTGTGACAAGTGTAAAAATGCGTCTACATTTCGACGGTTACGAAACACTGACCGAGATTCATAAAATTCCATCAGTCATACTTACGTGCAACTAGAGAAAAACTCTTCTGTTGCATCGAGTTTTTGCATTCTCCACTGCGATGATGCATCTTTGTGACGTTTGTACTCGAAATCCTGTATTACATCCTTTAGCGGGACAAATGCTTTTACTGTATTGTTAGAAAATCAAAGAGACTTGAAATAAGAAGAATCTGCGTCCCCTATCTTCAGAATGATTTTATACATGATATAAACGTCACGTCATGCAACAAAATATCGTTCTATGGATTGCAAATATCACAGTTCGCTGGAGATATGAATTTTATACATAACAGACGCGTAACAAATATATTTCTCCACTCGATAGGAGCGCAGCTCGCATCCGCTGTATATATATTCCTCTGGTTTATTTTCTTCATAGTTTGATAAATAAATTTGTGGATAGACACGCGAAACCTTGATGCTCACTTTGATAATTGTGTGTGCATTGCAAATCGGACTAGCCATTATCGATGCACCGCGCTATATCATATCGTTATACCTCTGACCCGTCGGATGCACCCGTTTGTTGCGTAAACAAGTACTAATCACGAGACTACCTCACGTCCCTGACAGGCAAACAGCCCCCGGTTTTCATTCCGAAATTTCGGCTGTCGACCGGCCAGTGAAACCTGACCGACGGACGCAGTCTGAAACCGGACGCACTCGCGAACAACGAGACCGCTTATTGTTGGTACAGCGCGGTACACGTGCAATTGCGTGCGCGGCGCACCTTGTGATTGAACTATCAGAAAGGTTGTTCGTGAAATTTGCATGGCAATCGCGCCGTTATGAAGTCGGGTCCCGCGCGGTTAACATCGCTGCTCTCTTTTTATAACCCTGGCTGCGAGAACGATTGTTCCAAGTGGAGTAATCTACATATACGTCGCCCTACAAAACTTTAACACTTTGCGGATCGTGTTTCCTGCGTTTTTCACGCTCGTCCTTTTAGATATATTTGCGAGAAGTGTGTCGTTGTTAAAAAAAAAATAAATAATTAATGTTGCTTATTTACCTAAAAAAAAGCATGCAAATAGAGTTCTACGGCGCTATTGCCATCGGGATGAAATCGGCCTGCATTTTTATTCAGGTTGACAGATTATCGATATATTGATTGTCAGAATGGCAAAGTACGCGAATGGAAAGTATTGGAAACTCTCTCATCCTCTCTCTCTCTTTCTCCCCGAGACAAAGACGAGAGTTTGGAAAATATATACGTTACGCTCGTTGGCAACGTTCAAAGTGATGACGTTCTAAAAATATCATTATGCTTAAATTAAGTTTGAGCTTAGGACGTTGCGGAAAGCTGAATCTGTCATGTGGAAGGATGACAGATTGATCATACGTTGATACTGCTTTAATACAAAAAAGAAATAATTTAAAGCGAAGCAATAGAATTGTTGAGAAAAATTATGATTTAAATAGCGTTTAAAGCGTATAAATTAGAGGAGAAGGTGGTATTATGCCCTTCCCCCTCTTTTACATCTTGTACGCTAATTTTGTTAATAATCAACATTTTAAATTAAAAGCTCAACATTTGTCGAAATGTTGTTCAATTAATTTTAGAATCAAAGTTATAAAGAATTTATTACTTAAAATGTTATTTATGAAAATATGACAATACTGCATAATGGGTTGAAAAGATAAAGAGATGATAATATAACCTCTTTATTAAAATAGAAATAAAAAATTTGTTTTTTTTTTTATAAAACTATATATTTAGTCAAAATAAAAAAAAAGTATTGTTGAATAAATGTAAATATACTATGTATGTATACATAACTTTTTAAGTATATAAATTGTAGTACTAAAAATCTATAATAAACTGTAATATAAGCTGTAGATTAAAAGCATGTAGCATTAAAATCAATTTCTAACAAACAACTTCGATTTGATACAAAAACTTCAAAAAGGAGCTACGTTAAGTTTGTTGAACATAAATACGCTGAAGAGGCTGTATTAGCAAAACTTTGTATAACTCGAAATATGTACAGCCGAATATAAAATGTTAAATAACAAAAGAAACACTCAATAAAAAAAAACTGTACACATATTCGCATGATAATACGCCTAACTTTAGAAAGAATAAAAAAGTGTGCGTAATTTAACGCTGAAAATATACCTTGAAAATATACCTTGAAAAATTTTTGAAATGCTCAAAAGTAAAAATGCTTTATAACAAATGTCGACTGTTATATATCTTTTTTTATGTATTGGAGTATTAGCGCTGCCGCATTACAGTGAGCTGCTAATCGAATGATTCAATAAATAATCTGTAGAATTTCTCATCTAACAACAGAGATATTACGAGCGGTTATAATACTTACAAAAGTCGTAATACTATCTTCTCTATATAATTAATCCAAAAGAGATTATAGGAAAAAGGAAACGAAGTATTATTGAAGTAAATACTTTTTATTAATCAAACAGTCATTGTTTTCTTCAATATCTTTTTATCTAAAAACTGTTAATTTTTTCAATTGTCTTTTACAAAGAATTTATTTCCCTTTTTTTTAGTAAAACTTTATTTAGAATAAAGCTCAAAAAAAAGAAGAGAGAAACGCGGTCAGTTTCTCGCACCGAAAGATAAAATCCGACACTTTATCGTACATGTTTGCAAAGCTCGAAGATTTCATGGAAACGAGATGCCATTGTCTCGCATAGAAACAGTTCGTCATAAAGCACGTCGGCGAATTTTGTCTCTCAAAGCGCGACGGAGAAAATCCAGGTCTCAGTCTCGCTCCCATTTGAAATTTTGCGCAATTTAAGCCTCCGCGAAACGTATCACTATCGTCTCTGGGGATCTATGTCTGTGTGTGTGTGTGTGTGTGTGTGTGTGTGTGTGTGTGTGTGTGTGTGTGTGTGTGTGTGTGTGTGTGTGTGTGTGTGTTTGCATATGTGTGTGCGAGCGTGTATGCATCCAGTATGCATGCATAATGCATGTAGCTTTATCTAGCCGCGCGCGTAGGCCGTGTCCCGTGGCCTAGGCGTCGATCAATGGCTGGCATTGGTCGATATACTAATCTACCGTGTAGTTTGCCACACATACGTACACACACATACACACATATCACGCAGGTCCCGAGCACGCTTCTTCGTGCCTGGAGCGCGCGGACGGACTCTCAGCTCTCACGATGCACCGCGCGCTGCACCGCGGCCGCCGAGCCGCGCGTCGACGCACGTGGGAAATGGTGCTCTTCCGCGACGCGACAACAATCGAGGAGCACGCGTCCCGCGGCGCAGAGAGGCGATGAATGCGATCTGAACAAACGCGCGAGATGGCGAGCACGGCCGCTCGCGGAAAAACGACCGTGCTTTTCCGCTTTGCCGCCGCTGTGACCCGTCGCGTCGTCTCTCTCTCTCTCTCTCTTTCTCGTATTCCTGCCTGCACTTTTTGCGCCTCTTGGCGTTCTCGGAAACGCGAAACACGTTTCGAGCGATATTGGTCCGATATGGGTGCGCGTAATGCGAGCAGGTAACGGTTCGCATAAAACGAGAAATATCCCCGCTTACGAAAAAAAGCACGGGACTCGGCTAACTCGGTTTTTTACGCTGTTTTTATATTGCCGTATACCGACGAAAAACTAACGAACGACAACGCGCGGGTCGTCCGTCGAATTTCTCGCGACGACGCCGCGCCGAGTGCATCGTAAACGTTCGCGTTGCTGCAATCGTGTTTACAAGCGCCGAAAAATATTGCCCGGCTATAGCGCGCGAACGTTTCACCGGACGGCACTTGATCGGCCCACTGTTTTTATTATTGAATCACCTTGCGTCAAACGCGAGGTGAAACAAAAATTGAGACACGTTCGGGCGCAAAGCAAATGTCAACGGGAGAGAATTGAACTTGGACCTTAGCTCGTGCCAGCAATTAGCTCGCTAACGTCATTTAATTAACTCATGTATAATCGAGCGCGCGCGTCCTCCCACCGCCCCCTTCCTCTATTACGTTGCGCACGATTCGAATTCGTGGCCGAATCAAACGCAAGGGCGAAGGGTATGTAGGGCGGAATGGCTAGGTGACCAGAGCGGTCGCGTCTCCGAAGTCCGTCGGAAGTGCATCGCAGCGTCGCATTCGCGGCCGAGAGATGCACGACGCGCCTGATAAAGGTGAGATTCCGTATACGGCCGGGATGCTGTGGGGATCGGGGGATCCACCGTTGCACGCACGCTGCGTTCGCCAGCGACGACGAAGTTGGGGCCTGCCGGCTCCGTTTCACGGATCCACGCCCACGCGCACGGTGCCACGGCGTTTAATACGGCGTGTCACTTACAAATGTATACGCCCGGCCGACCGGCGCGCTTTATCAGCGACTGTATAACGTAACGCCCACGCGATCGGTGCGCGTAATTGATAGATAGAGGAGAGACGCGAATAATGGGCGGACGAGCTTTTCGGGAACAGCCGGCCTTTTGAGTCGGCGGCTCGCGGTTCGTTGAGCCTCGCTCCGATTTTTTGCAGACTCCCGGCGCAAAGCCCCTCGTGACAAAATGTTTTCGATATCGAAATATTTCGTTCCGTTCGCTCGTGATCGCGCGACAAAGAGAGGTGTTTATCTGTACCTGAAAGCAATTTGAAAACACGTTCTGCGCTAGTAATACAACGGAGGATAGCCGCGTATGCAGATATTTGCTTTTTTCATAAAAAAAAAAAGAGAAAATATTTGTGCAACGAAAAATTACACCAGATATAGCTGCGCTTTGAGCATCAGATCGACTGTCGTGAGCGCGAAAGCGTCGCGTCCCGATACGACGAAGACTTGCAATTTACCGCGGTTATTCGCGGAGAGTTGCCACCAAATATTGCCGCGTACCATTTAAACTGTTTTTTATTATATTTCGCACTGAAAAAAATATGTGGTAAAAGAGAAGATGATATTGTGAGCCGTGTAGAAAGAGAAAGAGTAAGAAACCATTAATAATATTTATTTTATTAATGATTTATCGAAAAAGCGATCAACATTTAATAATTAGTAAATGACAATAATGAAAGATAAGAATACCGAAATAAAAATAATTTGAATTTATTCTGGTAATTTTGACATTTTTATATCAATTATTAATTTTACTATATTATCACTTGTTAATCTTGTATTAATATCATTCATATTGTAGTAAAATTTGTGTGGTGATGCATATTAGAAAACTTGATAGAATTTATAAAAATATCTATTTAATTTGTTATAATAATTGTAAATATGTATACACAATGAATGTAAAATATTCTGCGATAAGTTTTCTTTTATGAAAATATAACAATTTAAAATAAAATTGCATAATTATGTTATTTCTGTTTCTGTTTTTTAAATACTTAAAAATATTTCAGTTTTAAACGATGTTTATATTTAAAACATTAAAATATTTGAAGCCTGTGAATGATTTCATTATACGTTTTAGTGCTTTAAATCTAAACATTGTTTAAAACAAAATTATTTTGTGATAGAAATAAAACATTTTAGTATCTTAAAATTAAGCACTTCTTTTTGAGCGTATCGGGTGTATTGGTTTATGAAAGATTTACATCAGATATACTTGATTTTTAAAAATGCTGATGGCATGCACCAAACAAAGTAAAACTTGTTAAATTTTTATTCTATGTTACTTATTTCTTATTTACATTTTATTTTGTCACTAAATGTTGCTTGTATAAAGTAAAAATATTAAATATTGAATAGGTACGCTTTGGAAGATACATTTAGTAACTTTCTCCTGTACCAGTACAATTGACGTGCGCAATTTTTGAAAAGAAGGATCGAAACCTCTTCGAGGCAAGCTTTTAAGCAACTGTCACTCCAACTCGATTCTTTAATGCGTCTCCAATCCATTTGCGACAAAACGCAAATTTCCTCTTTGCCGAAGGAGCCGAGCCGAGTTTGCAACTCGAAGCCAAAGTTTCGGGACAACTAAGTTTCTAGTTTCCATCTTCTCGTGACAGTAGTCATCGCGCTCTCGCGAATACACCGCGCGTCCCTCTTGCTCTCACCGTCCTGTGTCTCCCCGAATTTTCAGGACGTTTCGCGTGAGCGGAGCTCTATATAGCGCGCGTCGTATGATTTATTACTTAGGTGTACTTAACATCCAAACGTGCGGTGCTGCCGGCGGGACCGAAATTATCACTCGACATCCCCTTTTTATGGGAAATGTCTCGGGGCAATGATACCCAGGGGTCGAATATCTCGCGGTGTTAGAAATTCACCCTTAGTCCTGATTCACTTTTTATAAGAGTGCGAATTCACCCGGGTGGTACCTTTTACTTGGGGGCATCTTGTCGGGGAAGGATGAATATATATTCGCTAAATCGTAGATAAACATCTGCATAATCGAAACCAAAGCTGGGGAAATTGTGGAAGATGTTCAAGATAACATAACTTTGTGGAAAATAATTACATCTATAAACTGATAGCGCGGTTCCTCTCGGCAATGATACTATTGTTGTTAGTATCGTAATTTATTCGATAAGCGTTTCACGATCAGATATTGGCTCCAAATAAAACAACATTATGAAATTAAGATAATAAAATAATGTTTCGATAAACAAAATTTTTACTTTTCTTTTGAAAAATGTTTTGATATTTCGTAACAGGACTGAATTCACCGCAGCTTCTTGAAATGTTAATGGGCTTAAAAGATTAAATCTGAATATCCTGTACATTAATTCGTAAATCATAGATGAGCATTTGCGTAATCGAACTCAAATGAAATGGAATGGAAGGAAGGGCTTCCGTCAATATTCCTTTCAACGTAAAAAGGGCACTTCACATAAATTACACAGTCAATATTGCGAATCAAATTATAAGTGGCATCTCTATATAGTGCACGTCTACTAATTTATATTAAACACTTTAGTAAAATTGCGTAACTTGTTTGAAATATTCGCATTTCTAATTTTTATTTCTTTTTTATATAATATTATTACTTTATAATATTATATATTTCTTACTATATGTTATTAAATCGTGTGTCCTAATTTATATGAAACACTTCCGTAAAATTGCGCAATTTGTTTAAAATACTTGCATTTCTCATTTTTATTTTTTATTTTATTTTTATATAATATTATTATTTTTTAATATTATATATTTTGTTTGTATTATATTTTATTAAATTGTGTGTGATAATTTATATTAAACACTTCAATAAAATTCCACAATTTGAAATAAATAAAGTAATTATTTCAGGACTTTCAAAATTTAAAACATTTAGTAATTGAAAATAGGCTACTGAGAGTCAACGCGGGTAAAAGTGCGTAATCACAAGTATTAATATTATACCATTTATTTATTCATTTTCATTGTTTGAAATACTTGCATTTCTAATTTTTATTTCTTATATTTTTCTGATATAATACTATTATCTGTAAAGCAATAGTATTATCATAAAGTAATAGTATTATAATACTATTACTCTATATTATACTATTATTATTTATTCTTATTATTGATTCTTTTTAATATTATATATTTCATTTCTTACTGTACCATATTAAATCGTGTCATCTAAGCGATTTCGCGCGATTTTATTTATTAAAGCGAACGTGTAATTTTGAAATTTAAAAGTGTCCTCAATACAACCCTCTTTAAAGAAAAATACCACTTTCATTTCGCGATATTATTTTTTTTCCGCGCTCGTAATGCCAAGGTTACAATCAAACACGGTTTAATATCTCAATAGTTTCTGTCCTTTGGCGGATCTTTATAGACAAACCTCGAAATCGCGTATCTCGAGTCACGGGGGAGTTCATACCGAGGGATTTATTACTCAGGGAAGGAAGCATTTTACGAGCGTCTCGTTTTATTGGAACTTGAAGCTCTAAGGCGCTTCCTTATTCTCTCTCTCCTTGCCTCTCTTTCTCTCATTCTCTCTCTCTCTCCCTCTCTCTCTGCTTCTCCACAGCTCTCGTTCGGTGAAAATTTCAGTAAGACTATTAAATTCCACGCTCATACAAAGTATGAGGATTTTAAAAGCGGACGCGGTTGCGGCACAAAGCCCGAACGGAAAGACGTCGTTCTGAATGTTCGAGTTACATTTCCACTCCGTGAACGAACATTGAATTATGCAAGTTACTTTGCCGAAGTTGAGTCTCATTAACATTCGAGAACGCTATATACCCGATTTAACGCCGCGGGCGATAAACTCGCGTATCCGGATGCGCGAGAGATTCCGCGGAGACGCCGCGCGACTAGATAATTGATAATGAGGGCTTCGTTATCGAGTCGGTGAACTCTTATTTTTAGCATGGCAGATCCGTTGAATCAATAGGAGAATTTAGGTGGGTATCATGAGCAAACGAGTTGCTCCATATCGCCGTCCGCACGGGATGCAGTCTCGCAGTGGTCGATATCGCCACACGGATAAAACGGTTTAGCTGAAGTATCTAAAAATTTAGCTAGATGCGGATCTCAAAGTAATTTTGTTAGGTTGACAAAATAATTATGTTGGATCACTCAAACTGTTGGTGGAATGTCAAAACTTTTTGCGGCACACTGCTCATCGTGCTCGAACATCAGTCATAATTGTTTTACGGGTCGCACAAAATTATTTTCAGATCTGTATCCATCTAAATTTTTCGATACTTCAGCGCAACATCGTTCTTTCCGTGTACGCCGAACAGTTTTAAGATGCACCATTACCGTCGATCAAACTTTTAGTCGAAACTTGCGACCTCTGTCGCGTTTTATATCGGCAGGTCATGCACTTTAGAATCGCGCCCGTGCAATATTTACTTACATGTTGCCAGACCTTATCAAAGTGATTTAGTACTTTTTGTTGCGTAGAAACTTACAAGTTACTTACGTAATGATATTTTCTTGATGATATTAACGAGTTTTACCGACTCGGATGCGCGTTTACAGAGTTTCTTTTCAACTGTCGTTATACGAATAAAATAAAGAGAGAAAGAGAGTGAATTTTTTTCCGTTTTTATTAGTTCTTTAATGGTAATTGCTGAAATTTTTGTTTGAAAAACTTTAGATTTTTTTTTTTTTAAAGAGCGAAGGAATAGCATTTTTTATGAAATATGAAGAAGTTCGAAAAATGATGTGGAAAAGTGGAGGTCTCTCTCAAACGTCTGATATTTCCTTTGCATAGCAAAGGGAATATCTTCCCACATCTTTTACATTTGCCGCTAATGCTTCCTTCTTAAATTTTATTCCGCAATTGGTAGGTGTTCTCGCAAAGTAGGTCGCGATATTCGCGATATCGTATTGCTGCGTTATTCTTCATCTAGCGCCAATCTACTTACGCCATAAAGTCTATCGCTGTACTCTGCACGCTCCCCTAGAATTACTCCGTGCTGGCTAAGTTATTAAGGATGCTCGTAAATGGAGTTTTTCATCCACGTGTCATTCGCGTGGTCGTGATATAGGTACCCCCTTCATCGTTGTCCGCGTTCAATTTGCCCGTCAATACGATCGTAATGTTTTCAAGGGGGTTCGCGGCAGCTTTTTATTGAATGTGTATATAATTTTTATTGAGTACGCCTGAGGAACGTCCGCACAAATTTTTTACGCCCCGCATAAATTTTTCAGCGCGCAATCAATTTAAAAAAATATATTAGGCTTCTCCTTCGCGCACGTATTAATGTGGAACATTTTGGAATAAATTCCGATCGGAATTATTGAATTATTTCCTAGAATTTTGTTGTGTTTTCTAAGAAACGCGGAATGATTCCCATCGGAATTTATTTTGAACAGTAATACGTGCCCAGGAACGAACAAATTGATCATTTTGCTTTATTCGTATGAAGATGATGCGCTACAGAAATTTGAGATGCAACAAGCAAGAATGACAGAATTCGTTACATTCCCCATGGAGGAAAAAGATTGCAGAGCTACGAATGCGATGCGTGTGCATTTTCGAATAACGAGCTCAACATGCTGAACACTTTGTATTCGCGATTGTAAAAAGATCCATCATTTTTCGCGCGTTAAAGATTACATTGAGAAAAAAAATTTGTTGAACTAAATATATTATAAAACTAAATATATATTTAGTCCGATACGTACAACTAAACATTGAGTTGGTTTAATTGGTTTAAAAATTTGTATAATTGACAACTATATCTTTTTTTATGCAATTAAACAATTTGCATCAACTCAAAGTTTAATTGATTGTATCGAACTAAATATTTTGTTTTCTCAATAAATGTTTTTTTTCTCTCCGTGTATGTTAAACGATTGAGAGTCTGAGCTAGCAAACACTTGCTCGAGTTAGATTATTTATTTCACGCAGCGACAGCAATTGTAAAGCAAATTAATAATTTATGTATCAAATGCCAAAGAGTTATTCTGTGAATTACATGAAGCGGCGAAGTAATTAATTGCGCGGCGCTTAAATGAACTGATAATGAATAAATTCCGAACAATATGTGTACATAAAATAGCCAATCGATAATCTGAAAATTTTCCTCTTCATCACGTCGACGCTGAAGTAACGGGCATCTATTTGTTTGAATTACTATCCCGTGGTCTAGGATGCTTGCGAGCCATACGTCAGTGTGACGTCAAAGCGGAAAGACATGATTTGTCTGTGTAAACTCCTTTGTAACTGTATGCGGCGTTCCATCTTCCTGCTCCTATTTGTTCAGCATGGCACGATACGTATCCAAAACTGACTAGCTACGCGTGCTCCATGCTAGTATATTAATCATCCCCGTAAACTCGCCGCGATATGGATGCGCGTGCCTTCGGCAATGATAGACATTGAATATCACGGGGTAAGGAACATTCACAATGCCAACGTTAGCACGCGGCTTACCGAAATGCATTTAACGTTTATCAATGTTTAATGGAAATAACAATTCTCTAATCTCTTGGATCTTACAATGAAGATCGAGATATCAAAGAAATACACTGACAATGAAGTTCGGGAATAGCTACTAAATGTCGAGTGAAATAATGCCAATTCAATATTTGGTTATTATATTCAAAATTAAAATTTCAGGTTTCTAATTATTTTATCTATATTACTAAATTTCGTTATATTTAATATTTAGAAAAGTTAAATTATTCTTGTTTATTTTGATCAAATATTTATACAGAGAAAAGAAGTTCTTAGAGAATATCCTGTTTTGAGAGTATTATTTTTAAAATTTAAAATATCAAAAAGAGATTACAGAGCGTCAGAGATATATAATTTACATATATGAAGAAATTTTATAGTTTTATCGAGAAAAAATATATTCTCAATATTATTCAATGATAATTTTTATGAATTAAAAGGAGAAAGTATCGGATAGAAAATAACATCTTCAACTAAGAATGAGAATTTTTTAATGTATTGTTATTATTAAAATAATTATATTGTGTTCTTTAGAATACTAAAAAAAATATTACAATAAAGATATATTTTATTGAAATTTGAAATTATTGAATTATTTAAAGAAGATTAAATTATTTATAACCACATAAATTACAATATATATATATATATACAATATATATATATATATACAAATTTTATATTATGTAAGATTATTATTATTATTTTATATTGAAGCAAGAATATAATTTCTTATCATATATGAAACAATGATTGTTGGAGAGAATATATTAGCTTTAATTTAATACCAATATTTGATATAGTTTTCTCTGTGTAATTGGCATTATTTCACTCAACATTTTGTAGCTATTATCGAATTCTTTTTTCAGTGTATATTGTTTTACGAATTACATTTGGATAAATCATTTCATTGTTGAAGCGTTTTGATTATTGCAATTGTATTTATTCGAAGAACATGCTATATTTTTTTACACGGAAAGAATTTCGTTGAAGTATCTAAAAATTTAAAAACAGATCTGAAAATAATTTTGTTGGGCTATCAAAATAGGTATGTAAGACGCTTAAACGTGATGAACAGTGCTGTAAAAAGTTTTGACCTTCTAGCTACCAACTTGAATCTAACAAACTTATTTTCAAATAGATATCTAACTAAATTTTTAGGTAAACTTCAGCAAACCCGTTTTTTTCGAGTAATTATTTTTTATTTAAGGTTCCTGTTTACTCACTGCTATTATCTCAGACAGTGATATTACAAACGAAGAAATATACACTAAAAATTCTTGTAAAATTTATTAAAATAGAAATACGTTTCAACAAAATGAAATATATTTCAACAAAAAAAAGATAACATTTACAATTGATAAAATCGACTTGTTCGCAGAAAAAATGGTTTGTTACATTATTTAAAAATAACTGGTACAGATCTGGAAATAATTTTGTTGGCCATCATGAGAATTATGTAGGACGCTCAAACTGTCTGTTGGAATGCTGAAACTTTTTTTAGTATTACTCATTACATTTGAATATCCTTTTTAATTATTTCGATGATCCAACAAAATTGTTTTTAAATCTGTATCAGCTCAACTTTTAAATATTTTAGTAGCTCAACCGGAGATACATATTTAGCAAAAGATATTGAAAATCTTTTTTTATCTTGTTAAATAATAAATAACCGTATATCTGAATGGATTATACATAACTAAAATCGAAATAAGCTGTGTTTATAGCTACAACAATTGTCAAATTAATAATACATAGAAATAAATGTAATTTAATCCTTCTCCGAAAGAAAAAGAGAGCTTTTAGTGTATTTTATAAGCCCGTTCTATCAATTGCAAATGTCATGTTTTATTGAAAAATATTTTGAATAAATTTTCCAAGAATTTTTATTATGCATTTTCTCTGACGTCACAAAAACTGAGATAGTAATGGTGAGTGAACAATATCGCAACGTTACGTTTGTCAGTTTAGAATATGAGTTTACCGCGACATTCCTCGCTCGTCGAATATTCATTAAGATGAATTAAAGTATCTAATTAGACGCGAATGAATGCAATGTTTTGTGAATTGTTGGCGGAAGCGTAATGTTTGCAATATCATTTGTTGTACGTGTGGTTTGCGGAGCATTCTCATTGATACAAGCGAAAATGCTTCTAATTAAACTGGTACGAAAGAAACGCGCGGGGATTCGCGCGCGCTATCGGCGCTGCGCGGCGCGGCGCGATGGCGAGAATCCGCGCGAGTAATTGAGTTTAACAATTAACTGGCAGTACGTAACGCACGTCCCGCTCACACTTACTTCGCATACTTACTCCCGGCGGGCGGAATATTAATGAGCACCGCTCTCCCTGCCTCGTGGAGCGCGTCGTGGAGCAGTTATAATTATGCTTCTGCCGAGATTAGCCGCTCTCCCGTATCGTCGAAGGCCAGAGTTTACCACTTTAACTCCGTTCGGCGAACTGAATTAACGAGCCTCAACGCCGCATTTACTGCTTGCCGAAAGCTCACTCTGCCTCATCTCCCCCTCCCCCTCCCCCCCTCCCTCCTGCAATACGCGTTACGATAAGCAGCGAAAAGCGATCGCGCGGTCGTTTGATTTATTTTCATCTTTAACTTTCGCGAAAACTTTATCGGCCAGTGCGCGACAGACATCACACGCGTGCCGAGTTCAAGCCGGACGGATTAATCAGCGAATCTGAATTGCTAATCTCGCAAAAATCTCGCGCTGCGGTGCCACGATCAGCTCTTGACACGCGAAATCGGTGAAAATGTAAACCCGAGCGTGTACTAACGCCTGCTCGGTCCGCGCGGCTGGAAAAATTTTAATCTGATGTAAATGCGTACAGCAAACAACGGCCGGTATTTCACTAATTTCTCCAGTATCCGTGACGGTGATGGAGAAATAAACAGCGTGGGATACGCGCCGTAAAAAAAAAAAAATAAAAAAAAAAGAATCGGGACAAGTCGTTTACATGTATTTTACACGTAGGTTAGATAGGGCCATAAATCTCTCGGACATTATTGCGCTGCGTGCATTGCGAGTGAAAAAGAACTTCACAATTTATACTTGCGATTCGCAATTAACGGCGCTAATTTATTTGAGAGAAAATTGGAGCGCCAATTTATTTGGGGAGAATGCAGCTTTCTGCATGCGTTTCGCGTCACGTCGATCCCTCTCCCACCGTCCGACTCGTAAAGTTAATGCAAACGCGACTGTTGTTACTATCCTTCCGTACAGGTTTTCAATTGCATTTATGAATTCTCTCGCAAAAAATCCCTTTATCGTATCCGAACGGTATCATATGCGCGTGTTATGTACTGCGTTTGCACACTCGCGCGCATCCACACACAGCTGCAAATTAATCAATAATACCACGCACACGTACGGTCGCGCGACCGAAATGCACGGACGAAAATTCTATGAAAATCCTATTCGTGTTACAACAAAGACGGCAAGAACTGTAATATCCCGCGTGGTAAAATACGGAAAACGCGAAATTTGTTAACTTCGGTTTTTCCTCCCTCCGTCAACGTTTACGGATGCGCGGATTTCATCATCCCGCTCGCGAACGAGAAACTGTCACGACGACTCTTATCTCGCATCGGATGTCGAGCGAAGTTCGCGGCCTCGTAAAGACGGAAGTTTTGAGTGTAAAGTTTACATTACGATTATGCAAACATAACGGATGAGCGCAACCTACGGCCTCATGGCGGGAGAGGGTAAATCTGTCGCCCGTCTTGCGCAAGCACTGCGAAACAACTTTGCGTTATGATGAGACGTCTCGATTAGAGATAGGCGGGAGAGGGGTGGGGGTTTGCTTTCGCGGTCGTAAAAGAGTCCCGCAGAGTGATAATCCGCACGGCCATTTGATCTCAATTTTGAGCTCAACATAACAGAGACATTCACATAATTTACTCGTTAAATATAATACATCCGCATACACGCGCTTTTATAATAATGTAACGTTTAAGGAAAAAAGGGGAGAAGCAAGATTTAAACTAATTTAAAATAAGAATAATGAGAAACGTGAAAATAAAGATAGAGCAGGCAAGTTGAGGGGATGCTGGCGTCGTCAAACATGATATTCTTTTGAATTGGGTTTCCCAACTTGATTCTAATGTGATTCAACATTATTTATTTATTTATTCTACACCTGGTTGTGTTTATTTCGTGCACACATAATCTACGTAACGTCCTTACGAAGTAAACGTTTCGCTTAACTGACGGTTTTGTTCGTCACATTAAAAAAAAAGTCGACAAGAAAATCTGTATTTTTTTCACTTTTTTCTATTTTTAGCAAAAAAATGGATCAGAACCATATTAGCGTGTGTATTTTAATTCTGTAAAAAGAATTGTATTTCTGTAAAATCAATACGAAGTACAACTTGTGTAAGATATAGGCTCCACTGACATCTTGATGTTTTCCTTTATTCCCCGTATATCAACACTTCCACTTAGGTTCTTACGTCTCTGAGAATCTTACAGAATTTATTAAAAGCCTTGGTCTAGTGATGAGAGTACCAGCTTGGAAATAGGGCTCCAGAGTTTTAACGCGTCTAAGCTCCTTTGTTTTTCCGTCAATCATCAATTACAACCAATTATTCCGATTTCTTGAAAAATTTCTTTGTATAATCTATAAGCATAGCGAATGAAACGCGAGTAGCATCTTTCTCTATGTTTTTATATTAATCATCCATCAAATATAATTCAGCTATGGCAAACCCAAATTTCCGAACTATAAATAATTTATTTCATATTTTTGATTAATTGTATATTCCTCTAGTTGGTGGACCATTGGTGAATTTTAGTCGAAATGCAATTGATATAAAAACAGGGAAAGAGCCTACGTGCATTTTTATTCGCCATGTCTATAGATTATGCAAAGAAATTTTGTAACAAGTCGGAATGATAAGTTGCAATAGGTGATAGACGGAACAATAAAAGAGCGGATTTGAACTCGGGATCCCTTGTTCCAATAACTGGTACTCTAACCACTAGACCAAGGTTTCCAAGTATCGTGATGTTTTTCTTTCGTATATCAACACTTCTACTTAGGCCTTTATGTCTTTGAGAAACTTACACTTGTTTAACGAAATGGTATTTTTGTTGGTAATACAGACGACTTTAGCATTGCCTTAAGATTTATTTTTTTATTTGCGTTCTTTAATTAAAAAGAAAGCTATGAAAAATTTACTAGTGAGAATACAAAATACTATTGTTATTTATTATATATAAACGCATTCAGAGAAAAAAGTTGTAATAACTAATGAATAATTTATTGAACCATGTACATTGTACATATAAAATATGTATAGTTATCGTTTTTATAGCATCACTATAAATTTTTTTTAGTGCAAGTTAAAAATAATAAAATAAAAAGTAAAATTATTTTTACAACCGCTATAAATTTTTCTTTGAGCAAATTAAATTGGAGTTTATTAAAATTTTGATTTATAAATTCAAACGTTCATTGAGACTAGCGGCGAATAATTAAGAATATAAAATTTAGATATAATAATTCTTTTTAAATAAAAAGAAATCAACAGAGCAGCCAGAAATTGTAACTTTTTTCGACTTGAATAAACATTTTATTTGACAAAGAAAGAATTCCACTTTAGTTTTATTTCAACATATAACGTTGCCGTAATGCTACATGATCGATTTGTCTTTTCAATTTACTTTTGTTACGCTTCATGCTACCATCACAGGTTGATCGGTACACAAAATAGTAACACACATAGTGGTCGATAAAGTCAATGTTACAGCGTAACGTACAAATGGATTTGATTGACGCAACGGAAACGTAATTTTTTTTCACACGCCGATTCTGTGTGTTACGTGTCATCGGCGACGTGCATTCAAAACAAAAACCAATGACCGTGCTAATTCTTTTTTTTTTTTTTTCTCATCGAACCAGCGAGCCAGCGTGCATTGCCTCTTCGATCCTCGCGATCGCGATTTGAGCAGCAGTCGGGTTTTCGCGGAAGCCGTCCGAGCGGAAGAAATAAATTCCGGAACTCTGCTTACACCCCCGCTTCTCCCGCGGGAGAAACACCATGAAATAGGGGGTGATTTATGTTTCCGCTCTCTCGCCGACTATAAAAAAAAAAAGGGACAGACCGCGCGTCGAAGCACGGACGCTAAGGGTGAATTGCCCGCCCGCCGCGAAACAAAACGCCGCCGCCGCCACCGCCACCGCACATGGCACGAGGATGCAGGTGAACCCGCTGGCTGGTGTATGACCTCAGGTGCACCGACTGCAAGGAGACGTTGGCATATCGATCAATGCCCTGTGCAGCCGACCTCCATCCGCTCCGAGTGCGCTGTTAATTTATTTAAAGTATTTTTGTCTCTTCGCGCCCGTGAAACGCACTCGTGCTCATATTTTTCCGGTTTTATAAGATACGCAGGTACGGTGTTCATTAAGCGCGATCGCGAAAACAATTTCGCGATTATGCAATCGCAGTGAATGGGAGTAATAATTTTAAAACGTTTGCTAAAACATTGCGAGTAATCATAAGGTTTCTGTTACCTCGTCGCGCATTATTACGATATCAGATGGTAAAGGAGAATTCATGTGCATTCTCTTTTTATATTTCACATTAAAATTAATTAATCCTTTGTTAAATAATCTTTCGCACGCTAGGCGCGCTTTACATACCGATGAAATACATCGAAACCTTCTCGATCTCGTGGATTAATAAACGGGTGTGTAAGCCTTGACGCGCTAATTGTTCCGCTGGAAATGTAGGTTGAACGTAGGTTGAATTATATACGTGCGCGTTTACGGACGCAGGATAATAATAAAAAAGAAAGGGAAGTGCTTTGGTATATTTCGCCAACTGCACGTATTCAAGGCGAGTGTTATTGTGCGGAAAAAGTTAATTTATCTCAATGTATGTATAGCGCGAGAGAAAACTCACATGATTTCTCGCTGCTGGCGGTGAAATTTAGTATGGTTGCAGCGAACCAAACAAGAGCCTTAAATATGCAAATGTTAGCTAAGTTTTTACGACGCGTGCAAGCTACATAAAACGTTCACGAGTGGGCACCGTTGAATGGTCATTCTACGACTTCGAAAGCCTAGTAATATTATTATTCACGGTACCCGCCACTCGAAGCCACGCAACAAACATAGTTTTGTTCGCAGTAAAAATTCTCAAACTTGCAGAATGTCGGGGAAAGTCGCGCTCTTGTATAATACATATTGTACATAACGCACGAGAATTTCTAAGAAGAAGAAGAAAAATGCTCGGGTTATCGTTCGTATGAAATTGATGCGTAAAAAAAAAATTTAGGAACGCGAAAAGCGTGTTGACGGAGAAGTAATTAACTTTATAATAAATTGTTATTCTCGGACGGTGTCGTACGCGAGATCCTTGCCGTAAGCTAAATAGTTTCTCCTGACGATTTTCATCCACCTGCGAAGCCGCCACCGCGCCGGTGACACTTTCCGACTTGCAAAGCCGTGAAAGACTCTTCCAACACTTTGTAATACTCGCCTTCTTTTTCTTTCATCACCGTGAACGTCGACGTCGACCGGAGCCGGCCGACCGACCGCATTATGTAATTAGATTCCCATGGATAAGAGGTCAACCTGTTAGGAAAGCCGACCTCGGCTGCCAATCGTGTGGTCCGTGGTCGTTCGCCCCCTGTGATGTCACGGTGCACCGTGCACCGTGCACCGTGACAAACGAGCCTGTGAATGGCCTAATTAGCGCGAATATGCGCCCTTCCGTTCCGGGATCCTTCGAATTCCCCGTATGAATTCCTATCACTGCCGACGATGCATCGTTGACGAAAGATTATAAGCGTGTCCCGCTTTAAAGTATTGGGTTGGAACAAAATTGGTGTTCGTAGCGTTGTTTATAGATGAAATTCAAAGTCATTGTTTAGATATTTATGCACAGATTTATTTAATCACACAGTGCTTATTTTTATTCAGAGAAAAGCTACGTTTAGCAATCGATGAAATCGTTTCTTTAACTTGCTTTTTATTTTTTAATTGAAGTGAAAATAAAAAATTTATTTGATTTCAAGAAATGACGTTATTAACCATTTTTTAAGTGAATAAATTATTTGTTCAAACTATTTGTTTGATTTAAACAAATCATTTTTTTATCTAAAAAGTTCTGACAGAAATGTAGCAAATAATTTAGTTGTGCTGGTTTTGAAAATAGATTTCTTTCATTTTTAAGAAAAGATTTGCGTTGCATAACTAAACTGTTTCTTTAATTTTAAAAAAGGAATAACTAAAAAAAATTCTTCAAATTAAAGAAACTTTTCTTTAATTGTATAGCAATGCTCACATTTCTTTGATTCAAACAAATATTATTTTACTCGAAGAAACTTTTCTCTGGATGTATTGAATAATGACATAAATAAACATTCGTATTTTTTAATTATGTGCAAGAAAAGAACGGATCTTTAGAGTTCTTATTATTGATAGAATTACGTTATTGAGCCTTTAGAATTGAAAAGAGAAATGAAAAAGAATAACGAGAAATAATACATCAAGAATGTCGCAAGTAAAAAAAGAATTATATTAAAAATTTATTTTTATCGCAGATGACATTTTATTGACGCTGAATAAAGAACTAATCATTCTTTTATTTCACTATAATCAAATATTACGCTAAAATTGTGTTAAAAAAATAAAATTTCTATGTTTTAAAGATTTAATGTTTTAATGGTTCAAAACGTTCAAAATCATTTTTGAAAAATTTTATTTTTTTGAATTATGTCATTATTCTAGCAAATTCGTATATATGTTCGTATATATGCTGATACGAACATTTGTTCCAATTCAATACATCACCACGCTTCTTTTATGTTATCTTCTTTTATTTTTGATTGTATTTTAGATATATTAATTTGGTTAACATTCACTGCATATGTTATTTTTTGTCATTTTCTTTACGCACGTTAAATCACTTAAATATATTCTAACATTTCTAAAAAGTATTTATGCAGTTGTTTATTTAAAAAAATTGTATATAAATGTTATAACTAAGCACAGTGCTTAAAAAAAAGTCACAAGACAAAATTGTTGAATCGTGTGTACGAAGTATTAATTCTAAATAATTCTTCGCTTTCGTCTGTATTAAGGATTGAAAAGTGAATGACAGTATCTAAATGAGTTATACGATCCAAGCTGACGCGACTTGCGCGCGTGCGACAGAATTTCCATAAATTTATTCACATCAGATGCTTTCATATTAGATGAATTTAAATACATTTATTCATATGAGGTGCTCTCATATTAAGCGAATTTAAATATATTTATTCATGTGAGGTAAACTTACACATATTTGTTCGAATTGGGTGCTCTCTTGCGCGATACAATCTTGAAATAAGAGCACGGAACGCGTCCACTTTTCTGAACACATAAATCTTTACCGGCATAGATCTGACAGCTGCTTTTGTGGTAACGACAGTTCGAAAACACAAGTTGGGACGATAGCACGTATATAACTTTTGCTCGAAATCACATCATCTTTCGCCCCGAGCGACAGCGATCGCCAAAACATAAAAGTTTCCTTCGCCTCCCTACGACATTAAAAGTCCGTCAGATCGTGAAAAGCAAATAAGGAAGGGAACGTTTCGGTTAATTTCCCCGCGGGGGAAAATTCTTGCAAAAATAATGCGTGTATCGGTAGAATTTGAACGCCGCGTTCGCGCGGTAGCTGTCGTTCATCATGAAAGAGCGTATCTGTTCGGAAAATGGAATTTTGCATGTAGCCGTCGGAGGTACGTAGGAAGATCGAAATCTCTTGTGGGAACATTTGCACTCTGTGCAGTTACAGTTAACGCATCTACGTATACATCGCCGTATACGGTGCACGGGAGATAGAATAACGTATTTTGATCTCGCCGGTGGTAATGCAATATCCTTCGCATTAATGAAGCAGGGATAGAACGATTAGCGACGTATTACGCCATACGCTCGAGTTAGATGCTATTATTTGGATTAAAATATATTATTACTGTATTTATTATTATCATCATTTATATCGAAACTTATTTGTTAAATATTTTATACGCATACGTGTATGCTTGTTTTTTTTTTTAATTAGATTGTATTTATTTATTACGTCTGAGTGCCTGAGTTATTGATCAAATAATTTACATCGATTGCATTTAATTATTTTTACGTTTACAAGTGGAAACTGGCGAATATAATCGAATTTTCCAAAAATCATATCGTCAAATTAATTATGCTTTGATATTTTATACACATTTACAGATTGTATCGTGACAACGGATCTTTATAATGTACATTTCATGATAAGTTTAGCTATTTTTATTGGCAGTAGAAAAACTGACAGCGTGCACATATGCTAGGAGAATACATTTTAATCTAATATAATTAATTTAATATATTTTTATCAAACAAAATGTCACGTCATTATATCGTCTAATCCTTATCCTCTTTGTTATAATCTAATAAAAAATTTCTTGCGCTGCGTAAATTCACATGATTTAATAAGGGTAATTATTTTTCTGAAAAACATGACGACGACGCTAACTAGATCAACGGGTATTAAGCTTGAATGACAGGTATTAGCTTTCATTAGCGAAAAGTTGAATAGAGCTGATGCATCAATGAATAACCCGTTGCTAGCGAAATTTATTCCGCGTCTGCTTGTTTTATGTAAAATAGTCTTATTTTTTTTGAGAAGATACATTAGTCCACTTTTACTTTGTAGTTAAATATCAAACAGATGTGTATACGCTGAGAGAAAAAAGTGGTTGCAATTACCATAAAGTAACTATAATTTGTAGTCATTTTTAATGTTTTAACTTTATATTTATATTTGTTTTAATTATGCAAATTATAATTAATATACACAATCGAAATTTCTAACAATCGATCATAGATCTTAGTGCTAATATTTATTTGTGTAATTTTATATAATTTTTCTTTCAGAAATAAATTGTCGATCTTGAAACACAGTTCTAAGTTGAATAAGAATTAGTGATATCACGTTATCGAAAGTTAATTTAATAATAAATGATGCTAACAAGCATCTAATGTGGCAATGTTGAAAACTGCTTTCTCTCTAAAAATTGTAATTAATAGTTATTATTATTACGTTAAACAAATGTTAAAAAATGTATTTATTATAATTATGATGGTATTTATTATATAGAAACGTTTATTTTATTTTTATTGTCCATATTTTGATGATCTTATCTATTTTACTATATTAATATTTATTATAATTTATAACAAAATTTTGTCATAATTAGTAAAACACAAAATAATTTTTTTTAACATTGTAGCAGTAATAACTATAAAAATAAAACTTTTTATCATAATTACAATCACAAATATTTTTCTCAGTGTATAAAAAGATACTTTTTTCAAAATAAAAGAAATTAATTTGGTTAATGATATTTTTAAATTAATAGTAAACGTTTGTGATTTGCGACGAAAATTACGAAATTACGGAAGAGTCTTGCAACGATTGAGGTTGATAAAAACGATAATAGATCGCGAGAAGACCGAGAGACCTAAATTGAGCGCGCCGAGAATTCCTGCCGGGGATATCGTGGGTGATGTAACGTCATCGGCGAATCATCGCGTCCCTCGTTCGAGAAGAGAGGAAGGGCTTGGCTTTGGGAAATAAAGTCCCGCAAGATAAATGCGCGGAAAAGGGGTGCCGCGGCGGATCCAATTTCTCAGGAGGCCGAGACGTCGTTTCGGTGACTGGCGCTCGATAAAAAATAGCCAGCGGAAATAAATCGAGGAGCGACGGTCGGTCGAGAGTTGGATACAAAATCAGTGTGAAAGTTTAGATGGTTATATGATGGGCGCGGCGGGACCCTCGGCCTTATTTTTTTAACGATATATATATACTTTTTTTTTATATCTTCGGATGAGCATCTTGTCACGACACGTCTCGCCAGAGATGACTATTTGCCGCAAACTTTTAATACGCAACGTTGAAAATATAGATGCCATTGAGGCGCGCGAAATTTCTCGGAAGCAGAGACAGAGATACATATGAATTAACAATGTAATTGTTAGAAGTATTTCGCTCGTGCCTCAGTTATTCAGAACCATACGAAAATTCACTGACTAGCCAGCAAGCTAGCTTCAGCATTTCCCTGCATTTTCACGGTGAACTTGTCCAGGAGAGCGTAAATATTCGCGATGCTTGAGATATACAACGTTATTTCCCAAATGTAGAGAGATCTCCACTTGCTTGGGTCGGAAATACACCGTCAACTGCACGTCATTCTGTCGCACTTCGAAGCATTCAGAGAGCCAGCGCGATATAAATCTACCGGATATGATGAAAAAGACATGCGAAATTTTGGAAATGCCGTTTCGGAGCTGCCATTCAGCCAATTTCGACGATAGTTACATTTACGATTGAGTGTATCGCTGATACTCGGCGATAAATCATGAAAAAATAACAAAAAAATTGGCCACATTCCGTAAAATTTTGTACTGATTGTAGGAATCGTATCTGAGCTCATTAAAACTTGTTGACATTTGTTGTACTTTTCCATTATGTTGTATCTCATTACTAACATTCTCATTTTACATTTATTTTCGTGCTGTTTTCGAACATACCGACGATTTCAGTGAAACAGAATTCCAAGAAGTGCTCATAAAATTTATTTGTAATATTCTACAATTTCAGTTGCAATAGAAGATAGTTGAAAATTTCCAAAATTTCTGAAAATTTGTTTTTGCATTATTTTAAATTCTTTAGACATATATTGAAAGGAAGGTTGCAAGAAAATAGAGAAGAAGGAGATATTATAATGTGAATATTATAACTGTGAATATTACAGCTACCCCTATTATTTCTGTTATTACGTTACGAATTCTAGCAATTGCTTTGGAATTATTCATTTAATTAGTCCGCTGTTTTTTTAGAGACGCTAATATGCAAATTCACTAATACCTGACAATTATTGTAATTGTTGCATTTTTATTTTTGAGCATTTCAAAACTTTTTCAAGATACATTTTAGCACTTAAATACAAATACTTTTTTTATTATCACACGAATGTATGTGAACTCGAGTGGTTTTTCTTTTTATTTAACTTTTCATTCGGTTGTACGTATTTCGAGGTATACAAAGTTTAAGAATAACATGGAATTTTGTTAATATGGCTTTTTAAATAAAATTTTTCACATCGAAATATTTCTTCGTTAAATCGATGTCACTCTAGAAGGCTGTGTTTAGAAACATTAAAGATATCATTTTATGGCTTATGGCTTTAATGTTAAACAAGGATAAAATGATATTTCTAATGTTTCTGAACTCCGAAAAGTTCTAAATCAGGAAAATTTTAAACGATGGAAAATTAAAAATGCATAATTTTGTAACAAAATACTGTGTTTTTTTTAAACTAAACCAATTTTTCAAATTTATTTTCGGGCTAGCCATATTACCACCATTTTTTTTCTTTCACCGATTATGCAGTGCGTCATTTTTACTTTCTAAGTAAAAAATATTTCCTTACTAGTCTAGAACATGTTAAATAATATTTTGATGAATATAATTATTCAAGTTTTAATATAAAATATTGATTATTAACAAAGTTTTCCAATAAAATGAAAATAGGTGCCACATTACCCCTTTCTCCTCTGCTTTGAAGAAAAAAAGTATATTTGAATATAAAAATACATAAATGTACAATCTTCAGTATTACGTGCGTCGAAGCGTGTGCTTTCCAATAAGTCTTTTACGGTGATTTTTCAATTTGCACGTGATGTGATAAGTTCTGAAGTACATAGCGGCAAACGCAAAGTCGTAAGAAATAGGATAGCACGATCGTACAATGCGCGTGTTTCATACCAAATTCATCGCGGAGCCTAATTCTCGGCGTTTCTCAGAACGGCATGAATGGAATTTTGATAGAATCTCGATGCAGTTACACTAGATATAGCGAGCAAAGATTCCGTGTACGCTGCGCGATTCTATCTAGAATAGCGGGTAAAGAGGATTACATGTCATTGCAAAGTATTCACAACCCAGTTTTCCTTTCCGTCGAGAGACTTTGCCGCATGACACTGAATCTCACATGCGAGATTCAGACGGCGAATATCTCGAAAAATATTAGCCGAGGCGCATTACACGCCGCACACGCGAAAAATATAAAGCAAAATAATTGATAAAAATACTCTATAAAGAAACTATGCTTTTTTAATTACAAGCGTACACTTGCCGCGAGCCTTTGCACACTGATAAGATGAAGTTTAAATATTTGCTAGAGAGATATTCGACCGATAATGTAACAACACAAATTAAATAAGAATGCCCTCAACGGTCGTAGCTAGAACTTATTCGTGTGATTTTATATATTGAGCTTGAAGAAGTATATAAAATCACATGAATAAATATAAGATCTAGTTACGACCGTTGAGGGCATTCTTATTTAATTTAAATATTTGTTCGCGAACAATGTTCGACAGACGCTAAAATGACACGTTTTACGAGAGAAACGATAAATCTTAACGGCGAATTTTTTTCAGACCGCTCTTATCTCGTCGTACAGTATCGAGTGACGAATGACGTTCTTCTTGACTGGAATTCGAGCCTAATGCACGAAGACCGGATCGCTCGATCAATCTTTGAGAGAAAGCATCGGAATAATTGCTCGAAGCTACACGAGTCGCGTCGTAAGGACAGGAAACTATTTGCTCAGTATAAACTTTGGGAATTGATTTTAATTAAAGCGCCCGCTGCAGCTGCTTTGATTAAATTAATATTTGAATTTTATTATCGGCTAAATTAATATTTATACGTCATCGTGATATTCACGTGTGAAGGAAACGACGTGTAATTATATTATTAAACAATTTATAATAATGTAGACACTTCTGTAACGTTTATCACGAGTCTTTCTTTTATACATTAAATTGCTAACAAACGACATTTTTATAATACAATTTTTAAAAGAGAAATAATTTTACTTAATTTTGATTTGTTGATTAAGAATAATAGGAAGGAACTATGTTTATAAATCGTTATAAATACATTTTCCAAATACATGTTTCTTTAAAATAAACATATTCATTGGATTTACCGCTTCAAGAGCGAATTTGTGAGGTCGCAGCTGCCACCTTCATCACCAATGCCGAGCACGAAGTTTAGACGAAGATTAACTTCTTTCAGCCTTCGAAGACAGATGTTCATTTAGATAATTTACTGCAATATACCTAGGAACTCCATAGAACATACCCTGGCACACCCAAAATCCCCCTTGACAGACTTCGCGGTATTATGAGTCCGTGCTCTAACTTTGTCACCATTAGCATGGTAACGGTTTTGGTGGCCTCTTCATATCCCCCTTTCCCTGTTCTCTTTCCACCTTCTCGTTATCCAATCGACGTCGATGCTAAACCGATGACACGGACGCAATACGTGCTCAGACCGAGAAGAGGAAAAAAAAGAGCTCTTTTCTTCATGGCTCTTTTCATTGCGAGACAACTCCGTTCCCGCCGTCTGACCAGACGTCGACATTTTCCACTTACCCCACGAAATCTGCTACCTCGCTTAATGGCGCGCTACAATTAAGTTTTTAGATTCACCGGGCACGGCAGTCTTTTTCGCCTCCCATCCTCTCGTCTCTCCTCACGCTAATGGCGCGATCATTTTGAACTTGTCCGCGTAATGAATTACATCGTTCCGCATTTAAACGGAGCGTCGTAAAAAAAGAGACATTACACCCTTGCCCGCGAAAGCAGAGTGTCGATCGCACAAAGTACGATGAATGACAGGTCTATATTTAAAACACGTTTGTAAACATATTTTACTGCCATTGTCATGATTTATAAAAAATATAAATGTTAATATTAATATTGAATATTGATATATGTCTCTAGATTAAAACACTTTTTTTTCAATTAACAAAAAGTTTATTTAAATTAAAAAAACGTGTAGCGTTACTATTTGTTATGCACCACTGTTCTCGGTTGGCGAATTGACAAATCGTGTTCCGCCCACGCATTATTTTTTGAAATATTGAAAGAGGAGCTGATTAAAATGAGATGGCGAAACTTACAAACGCCCACGTCTCTTTTCCACTCGCGAATCGCTTTCCCGACGAAGTTATTGATTGATATGAACTTTCAATAACAACCGGTCCAGTTGTGCCGCGCCGTCGAAAATAAAACGAAAAGGGACTTTCAAAGGATTACACGTTTGATGGGCAAGGCACCGAGAGCCCCAAATAGCATCATTCAACCGACATCTCGTCTTTATACCTTTTTCTCCTCGGCAGTTCCGTTTAGCTGCTGCTGCTGCTGCTGTTGCTCACAATCATCTATAAAGTAAATGTACGTTGCCAGAGAGATCGCAATCGATATCTTATTTATTATAGATTTTACAATTAATCGTCGGCTCTCGAAGCGAATGTGAGGCGCGCGGGGATTTACGGAAAATCCCAAGACGATTTACCGATGGATTTTCGATACGAAGCGCTCCCGACCAAGAGAGAGAAAGAGAGAGAGAGAGAGAGAGAGAGAGAGAGGACGCGTCACATAAAATTCTTGTTCCTAACAATCTTTGTTATTTACGGCTTACGTAACAAGCGCCCTCCGTTATTTCCTACGCAACAATTTCTTTCGACGTCCAATTTATTCGTAGGATTATGCTGAGTGTTACGTTCTGTTATTCGAACTAGTTCAGGTACAGACAACAAGCTCGCTGCATTACTCTCTAAATATATATGGATCAGTAAAATTTTACTGGTTCGCAGTGCTACACTGTGTGTATGTCATGATCATTAGATTATTTTTTTAGGGATTCCGCTTAAGAGACGTACTTTTACTGATAATGGAATAATCCTTAAAAGAAAGTGTTATCTATAACTTGTGGGTTAACACTCAATTTGAATGTCATTTCTGCCAACGCTTAATTGGATGTATTTTTTTTTATAAGGGGAGTGTATTTAAAAAATGATTTTGCAACCACAATTTTTCAACTGGAAATAATTAACTGAAGTAGATGAATGATTAGTAAATATTGTGTTGTCGCCTATGTTTGTTGCTTAACGCGTTTAAATAACAGACGAAAATATTGGAACTGTTTGTGAAATTTAGAAAGATTTTTTCTGAGGTGTCTATTTATGGGCTAACTGTGCTTGTCATAAAATTTGACTGTTTAATTAACAATGGATCTGAATTTTCCAGAAGGATTGCTAAAACGTTGCTGCTCTAAATTTTAAGAGAAACAATATTTTAGTAGATACAAAAAAATAACGATAAATTTTTATGGTGGTAGAAATCTATTATATTATATCTATATCAGCAAAGCAATTTTTTAAGAGGCAATAAATTTTGAAATACGGTCGTCGTTGGTAAAGCATTAAAATCGAGCTACACCCAGAGAAAAGATTTTTTAAATAAAAGAAATTTGAATAAAAGTTTATACGTTTCTAGATGGTTAAAGAAAAGTTTCTTCGATTTGAAGAAATTTTTTGATTGGTGTTTTTTCTATTAGAATTAAAGAAATAGTTGGCTGTGTAATGCAAATTTTTTATAATGAAAGAAACATATTTTTAAAAATCGGAACAATTAAATTATTTCTTACATTTCTGATGGTACTTTCTTCGAATTAAATTAAACGAATAATTTATTTATTTTTAAAAAAGCTAATTACATGAAATCAAATAATATTTTGCTTTCTTTAAAAGTATTTCCACTTCAATTTAACTCAACATAAAAAAATCAAGTTAGAGAATTTCTTCAATTTAAACGTAACTTTTCTCATTGGGTGTGCTCACTGTCTTTTAGTGAATAATACATTGATTTCGATTGAAAAAGTACTTCAAACCGTTGAAGTAACTTGCAATTCTTCCACGTCCATTGTCTTTCGTCACTGCGCTTTCCTGAAAACGACGAGAGTGTACGCGAACGCGTGTATATGGCGGGTTCAATTCCTACCGTGCCACTGGCAACCACAGAGAATGATTGAAATCGTCGGCAGATAATTACGTTTCATCCGCACATTCCAACGATAAATATTCGATTCTATTATAATTATGCGCAGCGATACACGACTGCCGTGAAGCAATGTAATATAATATTTGCCCTTTCACGAGTTTATTTTGGGAGAGCGACTTTATTGAATCCCCCAAAGATTAATCGATTTTCTCCGGGACATGCTGTTACTGCGTCATAGGATATTTTTCGTGGAATTCAATAGTGTGCAAAGAAATACGATTTCGATTATGCTAACTTCCTCCAGGAATCGCGGCGATCCTCTTAAAACGAGAGCGAGCGGTCGTTACCATGCAAACTTCCATTCGGGGAGCACGATAGCGCATGGTATAGAAAATATCTATATACATATAGAGGTAGGTGGGACATGATACACGATGGCTGCCGATATATATTAAGATTCATAATTCCGGCGCGCGCGTGCAAGGACGAGAGTTTGGCTTAGCCGCGGCTTCGCACGCTAGATATTGAAAATCAATTCGCGTATCGGCATAATACATGGGTGAGCGCGTGTAACGAGATGCTTGAATTATGCGGCCGTATATGTATATATATATGTTCGCACCCACGCCACCGCGATACAAATGATCGCCGCGCGTATTCGTGACGAGCATAACGGAAATTTCTCAATTTCGCGTTTAAAACCGCGAAAATCTCCCGTGGTCCTCATCCATCGGACTCCCACCCGCGCGATAAGCAGGTGGACATAAAATCGGATTTCGATTATTGCGTCCGTCGCGCCGCAGGTGATGATAAATCGTGCGCGGCGTCAAAGGAACCGCGGTTTAAAATAATACTCGATAACGCGTCGCGCGAACGAACTGATTTGTTCTCACAAACCAAATGCGCGGAAAAGTGCGGCGTAATATTGTATGAATTTTTCAACGTGAAAGGTAATCGTTATTACGTAAAGGATAACGAGCTTCGCCCTTCGGAGAGAAATTGGAGAATGTTTATTGCCGCTCCTCCGTCAGATTTTAACGTCAGACTTGAGAAGCGTTGATTGAATTTTTCCCTCCCCTTCGAACGTAAAATGATCCGGCCTATTAACTTTGTGAAATCAGCGATGATGAGAGATATCAGCGAGCGGCTGGTCGGTGTGATGCGTAAATGTGTCGAGAAAAAACTCCTGGAAATCGATTCCGGATCAGCAGCGAGGCCGACAAGTGCCATCGTCGATAGAGACGAGGATTACTGATAATCCAGCGAGTTCTGAAATTAATACGCATGAAATAACATAAGCAGCGTGCAAGAATATCCCCAGAATATCCGCAGTCTTAGTTCCAATAATAGATCTTGTGAATTCCGGAATCGATCCTCTTCCGCAGAAGAGAGTATTAAAGTTACGCCCAGAAAAAAGTTTTTTCGAGTCAAAAAATATTTATTTGAATCAAAGAAATTTGTGCACTGCTGTAAGGTTAAAGAAAAGTTTCTTTGATTTGGAGAAATTTTTGTAGTTGTTCTTTTTATTAGAACTAAAGAAATAGGTTTGGTTGTGCAAGGCAAATCTTTTTTTTTTTTCTTTTTCTAAATGAAAGGAATGTATTTTTAAAATTAAAACTAAATTATTTCTTACATTTCCGTCGGTGCTTTCTTTAAATTAAAAAATTATTTGTTTAAATCAAGCAAATAATTTATTTTAAAATAACGTGATGTTTTTAAATCAAATCAACTTTTATTTTCCTCAAAAATATTTTCACTTCAACTTAAAAGAAACCAAGTTACAGAAACGATTTTATCAATTTAAACATAACTTTTCTCTGAACGTATCAAAAATGTTTAATCGATATCGTGTTAATGTTACGAAGAAAATTTTATTCGGATTTAGAGGATCAATGACATTCGATAATTTCGTCGCGATCTGAAGCTCATTGTCAATTAAAATTAGCATAATCGATCCCGTAAGAGATTGAAAATAGAAATTGTAAGATCCGTGGTTTCCGTGGAAGCGGAATATGAAGCCGTCAGAGGATTTACGTGGTTATAAAATAAGTCGTCAGAAATTAAATGGCGTTTACATTACAGTGCGCGATTTCGCCTCTCGAGAACGCGTTTATTTCGGTCTCTCGTTCATCGCGCTGAAGAAATCCTCTGTTTGATGCTCAACGGCACTTCAGTAGCTTCATTTTTCTTTACATCGTCATACCAAGTACCGCTTCAGTCAGCGTAGACGAAATTGCAAAGTGAAAAACTGACGTTGCGAGATATAACTCTTTCCGACGTGCTTAACACGATACGCCCACACTCGGGGAAAAAATGTGTGGGTATACCAACGATGCGACTGTGACGAATGAATTATGTACTGCTGAAGGAACCGCTTTCAAAAAGCGTGAAGTCAGCAATTTCTTTCTTTCGCGAGTAAACAAATGTGAAACACATCGAATTATTCATTAAACTACATTTTTAAAGAAATTAAGTAATCCTTCTAAATCCTTTTGAAAGTTTTATGGATGCATAAACATTTTTTAATCGCGAAATAAAAATGTGTACAAAAAATTTTATTACATCAACATATTTTAAGAGCAGCGTTTGTTACATTTTAAAAAGCAATTACACCGACAATGTGAGACTAAATTACTTGATTTTAAATATGTTATTAGTGCTGTTCAAGTAACTATTTTATAGTTACTATAGTCAAACTAGTAATGTTTATTTTAAACAAATAATATTTACTTGTGTAATGTAAATAAGTTCTTTGAATAATAGTAATAAATATTTGAATCGAGTAATCTTTCAACAATGTTCGAAAGTGATTACAGTAATTCGTGATTATTATTTATATTTGTAATTTAATTAATTTTATTAAGAAAATTACAATTTTAAGATAAATTACATTGCTTTCGGAATAAATAATCCGTGTAATATATTTACGTTGGCTCTTTCATCGATTCTGTCAATAGAATTTTGCGTATGAAATCAATTTTACATTATAACGAAATTCCACGAAAGAGTATTTTCATACAAAAAACCGCACCTTTGTCCAATTTTATCCGTAATGTTATTGCGTATTTGTAATATTTGTAAATAATATGCGCACCGAAATCAATTAGCGACAGAAAACCATCGTTTACCCTGAAGTCATTATATGATTTTCTGGAAATGATCTCTTTTCTCTCCTCTCCTCTCTCTCTCTCTCTCTCTCTCTCTCTCTCTTTCTCTCTCCCTCTTTTTTTCTTTCACGAATTGCAATGAACTAAAGGCAAAGCAGACTCGTACAAAAGTACTTGTCGAAACGGGAAACGAACTCGCGCTGGCACTCGTTTGTACCTATTTGTGCACAGGTTGAAAAACGCAACCATAAAGAAAGCAAAAAGATCGGTAAATGGGAAAAAGTACTATTAAACCGCAGACAAACGAGCAAATCCTCGAGACAGTGAGACTTTATACAAAACTCGCTTTCTGATAAATTCTGTGAAAGTAATTATCATAGAAACTACGTCTGCTGAGAGCCTTAATTAAGACTAAACCGAAAAAAATTATATTTCCAAAGTTAGAGGACTATATACATACTTTGCAAACTCTCTTAACACATATACAGGATATTCCACTTTAATCAACGCAATTAAATTCTCCGGAACCACAGGGTAACTTCAGTATATACGCTCCACCGATCAAAAACTGAATTTATCAAGTATTATTTATTATATTTCAATAAAATGAATTGTACTAATAAAAACTTTACACTGTCTACTACTATTAAAAAAAAAAAATTAGAAATACGAAATATTCATTTTATTATATTTGGGAAAAAGACTTTGAAAAATCTTTTGTATTTTTACTATCAAAAATGGAGGGGTTTATGGTTACTCATGAGTGGAACAGTCAAATTGGACAAAGAATACAAGAGCTAAGCACGTGTATTTTTGTGTACTCGAGCCTTTACTAACTCTCTATAATCAATAAACCTTTTACACTTCCTACAGAGAAAGTAATCATTTTACGTAGATTGTACATCGCTGCGCCACTCATAACATTTGATTCAATTCATAATGGTTTTGTTAATATTAAAAGTGAAGATCTAAAATTATAACACAATATGACGTAAGCGCATATATATAATAGAGTGACTGCAAGCAAGTTATCTCCATTTCTATTTTTTCTAATTTTTGCGACGTAAATTTCAGGCATAAATACCGAAATTACCTTATAAGATATCAAAAGCCTGTTTTGACGAGATTAGATAACATCGATACTCTGATAAAAAGAAAATGTGGATGGAGGCATCAAGGTTAAATAGAAATGAACTTTATTTTTGTAAAAGGTAATTTTCTACATTTCACAGCTTCGCTCATTACCAGCTCAATGCGCTATGACTCAAGATCGTCGAAGGTTAAATGGCCAAATGTAAGCTTAAAATAATCACCTTCGTGCAAGTTCGAACTGCCGTCCCTGACTACTACTACTACAAAGGCAATAGTCGGGACACCCTCGATAGTATTCGACGAGGTGTCTTGACAAATCGTTTCATGCTTTCAATTCATCAAGATCGTTTGATCCTTCACGAAATCCTTAACCGCAAAGAAAAAAATCTAACGGCATTAGATCTGGAGATCAAACTGATCAGGTAATAGGGCCATTTTTTCCAACCCAGCATTCTGAGCTGAAACATTTGCTTCCAGTGAAGCATTTGATTCAAAATATTCTGAACTCTCCGGCCATAATGTGCAGGCGCCCCAGCCACAGTTTTTACCGAGTTATAAGATCGACATCTTCTAAAAGTTCTTCCAACCGTTTTTGCTCCAGAAACTCGTTACAAACTGTGCCTAAGGATGCCATTGAAAAAAATGAGAATCGATTAGACGTATTCATTTACAATACCGCTTTCACTCGCGAAAATGCTAAGACGACGACAAAGAAGATAGAAAAGAAAATACAGGACGGACAAAAATAAAACCATCTGATAAACTTAATTACAATCAGATAAATTTAATTACGCGAGATATGTTTGTAATTTGATTCTAAAGATAATCATCTCTTTTATTGGACCATAATTGTTGGCTTTAACACACGCTGACTTATTTATTATTATATTATGTTTATCGTTAAATCTTTTGGAAATATATTTATTAAATTGAAATCAATTAGTTTATAATTAAGTTTGTACTGCTACTAAAAAAAACTGTGTACATTTGAAATCTGTTTCACTGTAATATTAATTGTATAATTGACAAATTAAATTTACTTAAGTGTTTAATTTATTGCTTATTCTTGAGTCTCGTATATTCGTATGGTTTTGTAAAAATAGCGAGCAGGTCACGATACATATTTTGTAATGTATTAAATCTATATTAATAAAATTATAGACAATTGATTTTTAGCAGGCAATTTTATAATAAATAAATTTGTGCCATAGGTCAAATGATTTAATCGTAGGGATTATGTACATATTAATTCATTAAAAAAAAAAATATTATTTAACACGTGCAGAATATTTTCTGCCAATTCTAGTTTGCACACTGAGAGAAAATTTTCTGGAATAAAAAAAAAATATAATTTCTTAAAACTATATATTTTGTAAGCATCTACTTGTTCTGTTTAAATATTAACTTTTACTAACTAGAGACGTATTATCCGAAGTATATATAATTTTGTATTTTTATATTTTTCACATTTCAATAATGATTTCACAAAGAAGCTAATAATATTATTAAATTTATTTAAATTGTTTTCTTAGATGAAAAAAATCTGATTATCTTGAATATAAAAATAGCGTAACAGTAAATATTTTCTAGAACCGTAAGAAAAAGTTACTTGATTAAAAATTATTTCTTCATTTTATTTATATAAACATTTCAACTAAGAAACTTTTAACTTGACTGCAAGTGAGTAAGCTATTAGGACCCACTATTAAGAGTAAACAATTTTTTTTTAGTTAAATAAAATTTTTTTGTTTTGAAATATTTTTTTTTTTCTTAGTGCATGTATACGCCGTTTCCTAAGCAGCGCAGCAAGAAGCTTTAACGGGTTTTAAAAATTAAAAATTCATATAGAATAAATAAAGCTCGAAATAAAACTTGACGGCTGCACTTAGCGCTAAATTAGGAGCCTAAATATTGCATTACGACAGGAGTGCTTAAAACCGCTCAAAAAACTCACCGACCGAGACGTGCGGCGGGGGTTAATCCGATCTCGTGAAAAATGTACAGCTCCGTAGCCCAGGAAAACAATTTCGCGGTGCAATATGCATTATGTAAAGGGTGCTGTAAAGTTACCCTATATAAATTATGCTTTAAATCCCTTTACAGTTGCCAACCCTTACTGGCGTTGTGGCAGAACGATGTAGATAAATGCCGCGGCATCATGAAGGCTTGCGAGAGAGAGAGAGAGAGGGAGGGAGAAAGGTTGCAGAAAAAAACAATTTTGTTCTGTCATTAAAACGAAGCTTTTTTTCCATCGCGTTTCTCTCTGCTCTCTTCCCTCCTCTTCCTCTTCTCTCCCGACAATTAACCGCGACTCTTAAGAGCGTCCCGTTTTGGGGAATGCAGTGCACCTTTCCGCGTTTATTGGCGGAATATTCGCTGAAAAGTATGTAATTACAGCGGGCAGCAGCTCGTGTCGCAGATTACGAGACATCGTGCCCGGACGGTAGAGCTGGTCAATGTTATCGCCAGACCTGGCAATATGTTGCTCTTCGCGATAGGCTCGACAAAGCGTCAGATCCAGACAAATCCTTTTGGATTCCGGTCGCGTTACGTTATTGTAACGGCACGACGAGGCGCTCCGGAAATTGCTGTAACGATGATCCCCGACGGTATCGCTTTCGCACCCCACGATAATTCAAGCCGATTGATGTTGAAACCGTATCCGAAAGCTTATCTACCGATTATTAATCTTTATACTGTAACGTTCAAAAAAATCACACTGTTAGTAAACAGCAGTCTGACAGACTGCTATCACGTTTTCGATAATTTTATAATAAAAAATATATTTTTTTGATTATTCTGAATATTTGTAAATAGGGGAGGCGGAGAAAGATGTTTTAACGAGAATTAGCAAAAAAATCTTATTTACGAGATTTAAGTTTATAGGACTTTACCCGCTACATTTCAGAAACGGTTTAAAATTATGAAAACCATAAAATACGCGTTTGATCATTTCGAGGAGCAATTTTTTTTAAGGAGATTGTGGAGATTGCCTTAGAGGGATCTTAACTAAAATTTCAAGTGGAACCCTTCATATTGTAATATATCATTTGAAAGAGCGTAAAACAGAAAATTTTTGGTATAAAGCGGAGGTTAATACGTTGACCCGCTCGAGAGTTATTTAGAATCAAAGTTGAAATAAGGCCAATTCTCAAAAAATTTCTCTCTCTTATTCAAAAGATTTTAAAAATCTTAAATAATCGTAAAAGACTTGAATCATAAAAATTTTCCTAACGTTACAATATAACACCTGGAAATAAGAGTTAAAATGTGTAAATAAAACGCAATTGAAGAAAACACATGAAGATACTCAATATTGCGATAAAAGTATATAAACCTCGCTACAATTTTTCAATCGTCATATTTCTTACACGACATAGGAAAAACATTGCAAAATATTGCTGCGATTTTTCAGTAACATTGCAGCGATGGTAAAATGTCAGCTTCAGAACATTGCTGCAACATTACGTATCAAAATTTCTGAAACGGACAATTTATCGTTGCTGCAAGCTGTAATATTACTGAAACGTTGTAGCAATATTTTGCAATGTTTTTTGCTATTTTATCCTATACGCAATATTACACATTTCCAGAGAATAACAACGGGATCACTACAGTATTTGGTAGAGAAGTAGAGACAGATGGCATGCGAAGGTATTGTGAGTTTAGAAGGCTTTTTGTAAATGTCAAGAAAGTTATTGACGAGTAAAGTTTTAATAGCGGTCCGTAACACCGACATTACGGTTTAAACATTAAATCAGACTCCGTTTAATTTGAATAAATTATCAAATTTACGTTTTTCTTTTTATGAGGTTGTGTACGGATCGCCCCAGGTAGAAAGGATTTTTCTTTGCGAGCGAGTGAGTTGAAAAAAAAAACAAGTTTAAATTCACCGTGTAATTCCTAGTGGTAGTCGCGACCACGATATTCCGGTACACGCCGCGCTCCCGCGACAGTTTATCCCGAGCGCGATGTGCGACAATGAAATAAACTGCCGCTTGGTGACAAATGCCGAGGAGGAGAGACGTTTTAACCACACACTTCTCGTTCGATACCATCGACGGTATACGCGACCCGTGTGTGCCGGCTATTGCGAGTTTCCGCGGTAAGCGGGGAAAGGGTGCCGATCAGTCCCGAGGGACGAAACAGGAGACACATCGTAAATCACCAACACCCGATAACACGCTCGTCGCAGTATTTTACGCATTTCTTCGGGTTTGAACAATTTACGGACGGACTCTTTGCTCTTTATTTGCCGCCCAATTTCGGCTCTTGAACTAAAACCGGTGTTGCCACAATAAAAGGTATCGATCGCGCGGCGCTTTCTTAGATTCCAGAAGAAATGAGCGACTCTCTTTTCCGAGGCACCAAACCGCAAGATTAATAGTTCTTTTATATCCGTGCTTTCCGTTTTTGCGTTTATAATTAATAAATATATAATTAAATTAATTTTATAATATTTGTACACTGAGAGAAAATTTTTTTTACAGAACCGTACATTTTGATGCAAGTATTGGTTTGTTCTGTTTAAGTAAAAATATGTACTTTTAAATAAATAGACATATTACCTTAAATATATAATTTTTACATTTTTTTACTTTTGAATAATGATTTTACAAAAAATCATAATTTTTTCTATTAAATGGTTTTCTTTGTATTAAAGATAATAAGATTAAAAAATCCGATTGAAAAAATAACAATAAATATTTTCTAGAACTGCAAAAAAATTACTTGATTAAATTATTTCTTTATTTTATTTACATAAATATTTCAATTAAGAAATTATTAATTTGACTGTAAGGGCCCACCAAGTAAATAATTTGTTTATATTGAGTATAATTTTTTTGTTTCAAAAAATATGTTTTCTTTTAGTGTACATATAAAAGAGACACATATCCACATATGTACTAAATACTGAATGGACTAGATTTCACAAACTATCTTAAATCTACGGTGTTTTCGTTTCATTTTAAAATTGATAAGAAATCTCTTTTATTTTTTATTTCCGCTTTCTATTCAATACATTTTTCATCATGTTTTTCTTTATTCCGCTTCGTGCTTAAGAATTTATTTGTGTATTTATGAATAAATTGAGATATTCCGTAACATTAATTATAAAATTAAATACCTAGAATTTTAAATAACGAAACTATAACTATTTAAAAATGATTCTTATTCTGTTATAGCTGGATCTTTGTGTTAATATTTTTGTGATTTTATTTACCTTCTCAAGATCGTGAAACTGCGCGCTGAATGAATTTTCGGTTTTGAAATACAGTTATAAAATTTTAAAAATAATTACAGAAAGTGCTCTTGCTCTTAGTTAACTTTTACATGGAAAGCTAGCCATCCGCGTGTCATTATATATTTCCTGCGATATTTTTTTTAAATAATATTTGTTGTGACGTCGGCATCACTACTGCGACAGTTAAATAAGTAAAAGTGGCTATGCCTTCTTATATTATTAAAGAACGGCTTTAAAAGGCTGGCTGAAATTCTTTCAAGTGAATTTTGAACGAACCTTTCAAAGTTTCGCGAAGCTTTTCGCGGCAGCGGCGGCAGACAGGTATTGCCATCGTAGTAGGAGCAAGTAGGGCAAAAATTCCGATTCAGCGCGCAGGAGTGAAAATCGTGAATTCAAACCCGGTGGTCTCACAGAAACGCGCGGCACGCGCAGCGATTCGCGCGTTTCTGTTACTTTTGAAGGATTAATCGCCGCCGCGCGGCGCGCGTCGGGGAACTCTCGACTTTCGTCTCTCATGACTCTCGCGTAATTTGTTTTCCCAACGTGAAATTAATGACTTCGCGGGCTCCCGTGCGCTAAAGACGCACTCGACGGCCAAGGAACTCGTCTCGACGGCGCCGGCGCACTTAAGGCTGCCTCGCCCGAAACGAGATTATGCATTTCTGATTTTATATTATTCAGCGTGTATACCCCGTCGCGCTCGTCGCATTCGGCGGCGACGGCGGCGGCAATCTCTGCGCGATTGAATTACAAGCGGAATAAGGAAGTTCTACCTTCAACGAAGGTTTATTCAACCGTCATGTTGTTGAGGATTCGTGCCGTTTGTCCGGATTTGTGGATTTAACGAGCTGAAAACAGGTTTAAGACGTCCTCGTCTCTCTTTACTTAAAATTAGATTTTAAAACGTCCGACCATCGCGCAGGAGAGATAAAAAGTGATAGAAAATCTACTGAATGGCCTAGATTTAGCGCGAGCTATCTTAAATCTACGGTATTTTTATTTTATTTTAAAATTGATAAGAAATGGCTCTCTTTTTCTTTTTGTTTCTGCGATTCTTTTTATTTACAATATATTTTTCGTCGTGTTTTTTTTCTATGTACTTAAGAATTTATTTGTTTATTTAAAAATAAATTGAAATATTTTTTAATTAAATTTTAGGAGTCGGTCGTATTTAAAGTAACATAAAATATTTAAAATAAAATAAAATTAAATAGTTATTTAGTATCTATTATTTTAAATAACTTCTTATTTCTCATTTTCTATTTTAAGTAAAAAAAAAGAAAAAATTATTTAATTCTAAATAAGTAGGGGTGAGGAAGACGATCTTAACGATCGACGTTTGTCGATTTATTTCTGTGATAATGTAAAAATAACAATTTATTTTTTGTCAGATTCACTAAAGCTTTGTTTAGCCTCAGAAAGATCAGAAACTGTTGAATAAACTAGACTCTTTTAAAATTTAAATTTTTTTAGGGCATGTCAATTTCATTATTTTCTTCTTTTATGCTGGTAAGATAACTTTTGATAGGATAAGATGAACAATCAAATAAAAAATATATATTCTTATTAGTAAAAAATTATATTTTATAATAGAATAAGTTTATTATAATATAATAAACTCATTCTAATATTATAATATCATTAAAGAAAAATATAAATGAAAAGAATTGTATGATTTGCAAAAATTAAATTAAATCGCATACAATCAAGTCACATCATAGAAGTATACTTACTATTATCCTTTCCTTTTTAAAAGAGACAAAACTAAAAATTACATTTAAAACATCGTCATTATAATCGGAAAAGTCGCAACTTTTTCCATTACGTCGCACAAAAACCGCATGCTCCGGATATCTTCTTTCTTGCTGAATTTTTTTATTTAGATCTTTTGTCCGTCTAAAAAGGTCACGTAGCTCGAAGAGAATTTCGTCGTATTTCTTCATAGGAATTTATGTATCCAGGAAAAAATTGATCTTTTATTTTGGATCGTGCTGGGAGAAGAGTGTACATTATACGCGTCTCTGAAGACGGAAAAGAGGAAAACGCGGTAGGAAAACCTCCTGACCATGTCAGAGAAGAACAGTAACACCGAAATTGATATTGATGAATATACCCTAGTTCTTTTTTAGGACAAAAGTTTCCCATAATCGGACATTTAATGTCAAATTACATCAAGCGTAGGACGCTTTGACGTAATGAAGAAGCTTTCACGCGGTTTCTCTTCTTCCGCAGAAATCCAACAATAGACATTTCCGGACTCAATCTCGAAATAATCTTCATGTATAATACAAGACAGATACAAACGATGACCGGAAATCGGCCCGTTTATAATTCTTCCTCCCGTGTCGGAAATTTATAGGAGTCGACGTTAAAGCGTATTGTTTTGTTAAAATATTCAGAGGTTCGCGTTAAGCGTTTGGATGTGTATATATTCGTAAGCGATAGAATATATTTATAAGTTAAGATTTGCGTATTGCGGGTAAATTGTATTTTATATTATATTTCATATCGATGAATATTTATTCTTGATGTCAGTTATACTAATTTAGTTATACGAATTTATACAAGATGTCTGTCTCTATCTTCTATAATTTCGAAACAGTTGAAAATGAAAGAAAACCGTGAATTGAACTACTTACCAAAAGAAGTAGTCACGAATTTGGCGGATGTTAAGGAGAGGTATATTCCGTAAAAGGCACCAAGATGTTGGAGAAAAAGAATGACTACTTGTTTCACGTTCGTTATCTTTTGTACTCCAGACATAATTGTTGCCATCATTGCGTAAAATCTGTTAACAGCCACATAACAAATTCCCATTATTTCTTGTTAAAAATTTTAATAAGTAAGAATTTATAATTGTTTGTTTAATTAATTTTGAAATACTATTTGGTTAAAACTGTAATGACATGGCGAATCATCTTATTGTTAGTGATATATTTGCAAAATTAAATTTGGAAAGAAATTGTTCAATAATTATAAAAAATTTGTTTAGCTGCGTTATATGTAAAACATTTAGAAATAAAATTAATCCAAATAAATGTTTACAGAAATGCACAATTATTCCTGAATTATAATGTAGAAATATTGCTGTATGAAGTATTACACATTCAGCATGATAATATATTAAATAAAGAATCAAACAAATTTTGAAATAATTGTTAAATATTTATATCTTGAATTTAGAGTTATTTAAGTTTTGGCAAATATTATTTAAAGATTTTATTTTGACAAAACTGCTTTGTATTAACGTATTATCCTAGCGCAATTATTAAAAATTTTCATCAATTTGTACAATATTCCCACAATATGGTTATTGGGATGTGTGTGTACGTGTATGTGTTTAATGATAATTAAAAATTAAAAAAAGATTATATATAACTTACCTGTATATATTTATTGTAACACCGTATCTAACACAATCGAATATGCGTGCGCGCTTCTGTTCAAGCCTCTAAAACAAATCTGCCGCGTTGGGCCTTTTATACTAGTAATTCTAAAAAGAGAAAGGTAAAAAGATCAATAGGTTTGTTGAATTCGGGCTTGTTTGAATTGCACTTGCCAAATACATTATTGTATTCGTAAGCGATAGGATATAATTATAAATTAAATAAAATTTGCGTATTGCGGTTAAATTTTATTTTATATTGTATTGCATAGCGATGAATATTCATTTTTTATGTCACTTACTCTAATTTAGTTGTACGAATTTATACTGGATATCTATCTCTATCTTCTATAATTTCAAAACAGTTCGAAATTATAGAAAACCGGGACATACGTGCTTGATCATTTTAAGGAATTCTACATATATTGTCAACATTTACATTGTTAACAATATACGAATCTTGCAGTTCTTTCGACTAAAACGTTAAAGGTCAGCTTATATATCTTCTCGTTGAAGCATTAAGTCATGTGTTGGATTATTCTAAATTTAGCTGCCGATCACTGGCGCTATATTTCAACAGTGTCCTTGGGAACATCGATCTTTGATCAGTCAAAATCGTAAGTGATTTCGACGATGATTACGCAGGCCTCCGTTTTTAGACTTCTTTTTTGTTGTTTGAATGAACTTTATCATTTCCGGTGTGTTTTTGCGCGCAGAACGAATCCAGCAAGCAAGTTGCTTCATCACGTTAGGTTTTTGGGAAAAGGTTGAGATTAAAAAGTTTCAAAAACGACGTTTTCCAACATATTCGTGATTTTTTTGCTAGCAAAGTAAATTTTTTTTCTATTTTTGTTTATGCTATCTTAAAGCGTCAATTTTTATCTTTGAAATAGATTTTTTTTAACGCCGTACCGTTTTCCTTTATCGAGTTAATCTCTGTACAGTCACACCACAACCAACATTTCACTGGTTGATGTGGTTTCCATTTTGGATATGATTTGATGTTAGGAGTGCGGTAGTAAATTAATAAATTACGGAATCGAGTGAGTTTTCAATCGGTTCAGTTTAATGTTCGGTTTAATTCTTGAGATGCTCGAGTTACAAGACACGACGCGTTGTGACTAAAGGATACTTGGCGAGAGAGAGCGTTTCTTCTCTCGCCCGCTTTATATAAGCTTCGAATGACCGTTTGGTCCGCAAATTTGAAGCTGTTTATTATTTTCTCGTGTTTGTAAACACCTTTCGTTTCTCCTCTATTCTATATGTCTTTCTACCGTGTTTCTTGCTATCTCAGCAGGTTTATCTTAACTGACGAATATTATTTGCTATTTGTTACCCTGAATAATATTGTTTTCAAATTTTCGGGCATGTGGCGAACGGTCGCCACACCATTGTTTGAATAAAAGTTACCATTTTCCATGTATTTTTTCACGTTGAATACAAATCCGGCATGTAGTATGCTCCATCACGTCAGGTTTTTGAGAAAAGTGATATTAAAGGTGTCAAAAACGTTGTTTTTTGACATATTTGTGATTGTTTTGTAAGCAAAGTAAAATTTTTTTTACTTTTGCTCACACCATCTTAAAGTGTCAATTTTTACCTTTAAAATATATTTTTTTTTAACGCCATACGTTTTTCCTTTACTAACACCCAGATGCCTAGCTGTAACAAAATATTTTTTTAAGTATGGATTTCTTTTAATGTTAAACGTTTGAAAATTATTATTTTAAGTTTAAAACATGTCTGAGTTTATAATTACTTATAAAGAAAAATAAAAACACGTCAAAAGAGCCATCACTTGCGCATATAAATTAGAAATAGGCACATAAAATAAACATAAATTTGAAAAAAGTTATATATTGATTTATTATGTTTAGAAGAGGTAATCTTTTAGCAGATTTAATTTACTTTTATGACGTTAATTTACTTTTGAAGTCTTAATAAAAATTAGAGGAAATCCAATTATAAGAAACTGATTGTATGTATGATAAAATAAAACGCATTTGAGATGTATTTTATAAATATTTCAAAAATATTCATATAATTTCGATGTTTCTAATATTGTCACTCTTTTCGACGTCGTGAATTGTTGAAATAATCGTTACGTATCATTCATATACGCCTATTCGTGCGCTTCGCGAGCGTGATGACTGCAGGGAGGACTGGCAAATGCGATGTGCTGATAGAGCAATCATTTGTTATCAGCGGCATCGATATTCCGTATGGACGATGCAATAAAATATTTTCTCATGCATATGCATGCGATGCGATATATCCGGCAAATCGATGATGCATCGGAGGATTTTCTGCCGCGTCGCCCGCGATAAAGTACCTACCATCCAAAGCACACAGGAGAATCTCGAGTGTTCTCACGAAGTCACGTAACGTTTGAAGTAATGGAAAAGGCAGCGATCAAATGAAATTGTACATGTGTATACATACGTATATTTGTTTGTTCTCCGTCTGTTTATGTATATAATTATAAAAAAAAGTAAACTGTATATATAAGAATTGTGTGAATAAGATTGTGTGTTTATTTAATAACATATTTTTTATTTATTTATTCTATTTCTTATTAAAAGAAATTATTTTTTACAACGTTAAAAACTCAATTTTTTCTGTAAGTACTGAAAGTATTCAAAATGATTTATACAAAATTTTATTATGATTGTTCAGCTATTTTATAAATAAATAAATTTCTTTATTTTACAGAACACATATATCATCTTGAATATTTAAAGTTTTTAAATAAAAAAATTCAGTTTTTTTTTCATTATTTTTCATTTTATCATTAATTATATTTTTATTAGAGCACATGTATACTTCTTATTGAAATTTCTTTTTATTCAAATAGAAAATCACCACCAAATTTTTTTCTACTATTTTTAAATGCAATGTAAAACGATCCGTAATTTTTTCACAATTTTTGTAATGTTTTGAGAAATGTCCTACATCTTTAACGAAACCATCGTGAGTTGAATTAATTTGTTGGTGTTGCAAGTAGCACAACAACGTATTACGACTTACGTAAAATGATTATTGTCTCTGTGCAAAAAGTATGAAAAGCTTAGTGACTATTTCTTGTGGTACCCATTGCAAGTGTAGAGGGATAGTAAAGAATAGAGAATACCAGAATACAAGTGCTTAGTTCTTATATTCTTTGCTTGATTGTTCCATTCGTGAATGGCCATACATTCTACCCCTTCTGATATACAGAAATGCAGTTTCTAAAACTTCTTTTTTCAAACACAAGAAAATAAATAATTATTTTGTTTTTTAATTTTTTTTATAGCAGTAGACAGTATAACATTTTTATTGGGACAGCTTATTTATTTTAAATATTATAATGCTTGATAAATGAAATTCTCGATAGGCGAGGCATATATACATTGGAATTACCCTATGTAAAATTTAAATTCATTCATTTTATTGTTTTTACAGATTAATTTTATCGGACGAAAGTTCCGAAAGTTTAAAGCTGCGCAAGGACTTTATAATCACCCTTTATATGTATTAATCAAACAATGAATATGGAATGTATTTAAATCCTGAATCTCACAAAAGAAAGCACTGAAAGATTCTATATTCGTTATCTTGGCTTACGATGTTTACGAAGCGAGAAAATTGAAAAGAGAACAAACGAATAATGACATAGCGTATTAGATATTAGGTACTAGCACACGTGATTTTTTTGTAATAAAATGTTTCAATTATTCGAATATGTAAATGTGTAATACGAAAGACATAGAGATGCGTAAAGAATTTTAATGAAACAAATGCGAAAGACTGCACTTGTTTCATGACAGTAGAATTTAACGAATACTCTTCGCGTCCATAAATCTCCAGTGCGATTAATAAAGAATCCATTCGAATCATTCGAACTGACATGCGTTTTAAGTAGGCTTGCCTAATGAGAAGAAAGCGAATTGGTGAAAATTGAGGTAGCGAGCGTTTCGCCGCACAATATTGTCTACTGATTTATATTCGAGGAGCACATGTGAGGAAGAGAGATGAGATGGAGACGTGCGCGTGCATGAAACATTCGTAGCATAATTTGCGCGATGAATCGATAGTCTATAACAGCACTGTTTGAAGGTGCAAAAAAGGTAATTTCGCATAAAACTAACGAGAGCGCTCGGGAATGTTTCCTTTTCGTCTCTTTTTTTTCCCCTCCTCTCTTCCGCGCGCTCGATACGTTTCCCTTTTCCTGTTTTCGCCGTTCATTAAATGGTCGTTACAGTCATTTTCCCTTTCCCATTGTCTTCGTCGCGCGCGCGTGGACCGCACGCTAAACTTTTCTCACTCTCGGGCTTTAAACTGCAGCCGGTGCGACCGGCGCGGCGCAATCGCGCTATCTTCGCTCACGCGCCTGCAGCGTGGATTTATTCGCGAACTGCTGCACGCAGTTCGAAACTGTGCTAAGCTCGTATATCACGGGGTGCTAATATCTGAAATGTGTGCAACCCAGCGCCGCGCAAGTTACGAGCGATGCACTTTAACTACTAAATTAAATACGGAAATTAATGACTTTATATGTCACATTTTTTTTAACGTCGATGAGAGAGCTTGGTTCTAGGACGTCCAACAGTTTGCTATTTAGGAGAATAATTTTATGGATTAAACGAAACGGGATTTTTTTGTAATTAATGGAAAAATTACTCTTTTATCTTCTTTCTCTTGTCCCAAGCAATTAACAGCTAGAAATGATTTCACAGCCAACGAGAAATAAGCATACCTCGCGGTAAAAAGTATCAAAGCGCTAATCGCTGGATATATGTGCATTTAAATTCTCTAGTTTTTTTCCCCTCCATTTTGATTAATTCGGCAAACCGCAGTCACGTATCTGCAAATAGGAATTAATTAATAGCCGCGTCCGCGAAATATTTCGAGGAGGAGAGTATCGCAGGTATCCCCGCGTGTCTGCTCCACGGCAAAATTGCCAGCCGTCAGACGCAGATACAAATCATCGTTTCTCCGGGACAAATCGATCGATGATCTAAACCGGTCCTCCCAAACGAGACTCGCGGGAGAAAGGAAGGTCGGGATATACATGTATATCAAGGCGAACTTTCGCAAACGAGCGGCGGATCTAATTCGCACGACACGACGGCGAAAAACGACACGAGATCCGACAAAATGTTGAACGGAAGAAAGTTATCGGCGCGTTTCTACAAATGTGCATCCATTGTTCTTTGTCCCGCGCGACGAATCTATAAAGCGTTTTTTTTTTTTTCACGTTAATGGTTTACGCGAGATCGTAAAGAGAACAATTGCAATTGTAATTGCCCGCGAAAACTGTTAGTTGCAATAAGTGCAATAAAGGGTCGTATCGCTCGGGATCAATTACTGCTAAATCCAATGGCTGTATATCTTCTGAAGCGCTTATTTGTAACGCTAATGCGTTTTGTCTCTTACGAGTCCATTCACGCTCTGCCGTACATTACGTCGAGGAGGTACGTACGTAGAAACGTGGAAGAAGCGCCTGCCATTACAACTCTCAATGTGTCGGGATATATATCTCACTAAGCTGACCGTACTATATCACGTGTACGTGTCCTGTTTGCATTGACACGAAAGAAGAAATTAGACACACGTGTGTATATGTATATAAAATAGAAAGTGTAATTATGTACATGCATACAAATATTTACATAATTCAATATTATAAATTACATTATATTGCATTATAACGTATACTTCCATAATACAATTATATGTATTTTTATAATTGTATTTATATAAAGGAAAGTCTCTAATAATGGCATGGATCTCTTGAAACGACACCCTTGTATTTCTCGAAAACTAAACATTGCATTGTATGATAAAAACGTGATCTGCTTAGATAATTAAAGAAACAAAAACGTATAGTTTATACGTTTATGAATTTTTTCTATATGAAATCTGCTAAAAACTTTTTTTTTTAAAGGGAGAATAAAATTTACACAATTTTTTTTTGTAAATTGCACAGTTTAAGAAACAGTGAGTGTATTATTGATAATATTGGATATTATTTCACGTGTTTGTAGTTTCTTGAAACTGTTCTGTTTATATTTTTCTCTTTCATATTTTTCTCATAGTATGGTTTGGAAATAAAATCGCTGTGCAGTATGGACCGATACACTTCTCCGAGAATAAATAATAACTACGAAATCAATGTTGACAAATTTTTTATGAATTTTTTCACATTTTCTTTTAAAAACTTTAAGGTAGGAAAAATAGCATCAGACACAACAGATCCACTTTATAAGGTGCCAAAAACACGGTGTAAAGTGGATCGGGAGGATTCAATTTTAGTCTTTTAATTTTAGAAACTTTCTTGTTTAGTACATAAAAATATATTTTCTTACTTAGTTTATCAATTTATTTTATACGAAAATATTAATTATAACAAAATACGAAACAATAAAAATTACTATACTATCTGATAAAAGACACTTTTAACACACACAGAAAAGATTTCTGTGAAAAGATGACTAATTACTCTTCTACTTATCATAAAATAAGATTGATATAGACAATCATAATTATTATTGAGAAGGTAATATTATACTGTATATATATTTTTAAATAGAAAAGTTCTTAAATTCTAAAATAAGATGACCTCTCTTGGTGCTATCTCATAAATTTTCTCAGACAGATTTAGATTAGACAATGGAAATTTATGGTGAATTTTGCAATATTCTTGATGATTAATAATAGATTGATCTGAGAAAAATTTGAAAAATGTTCTTTCTGATAAAATATCACGAAAGCCCACAAGGGAGCTGCTCACTTCGTAAGCACCAAAAATATCTTGTTTTATAGTAAAATGATCTATTAAAGCTATAATAATTTACGCGCAAAGGCTACCGACAATGAGTCTTCGTGGGTGCGTTGATTATAATGCATCGCATGCGAATTTTTCTTACGAGAGAGCGCTCGATCGCACGGCCTTCTCTTGAACTGTAGCGATTAATCATCGTGCATTATAACATCGAACAAATTTTTATTTTAAAAGTAAGAATATTTAAGCTGAAATTTATATGCGTTGTTCATGTCTCAAAATAATAAGTTAATCTTTTTAATTTAATGTGGGGAAGAATAGGAATTATAGATTGAGATCTATAATTTTCATTTTAATATTGCTTTATTTTTACACGATCTTATTGCACCAGGTTGTAATAAAATTAAAAACATCAAAAATATTTTTAGCCTTGTTATTACAAATTTTTTCTGAGAGGATTGTATGCCAATTGATAACTTTCCTAAATAATTATATATAATACATATAATGTACATTATGAAAATCTTTACGAAAATGATTTACATTTTCTTGTATACTGAATAGACTGTTCAAAGATAAGAGAGAAGAACTGAAAATAAGATAAGCTTTAATATTATTTGAATTAATATTTCTCTTAAAATATATTAAATTTTTTAAATAATGCAACCGTAAATGCATTTATATAATACAACAGATGTGATACAATAGATATGAAACGCAAGCAAAGGTTTGTGCCCTCATAAAACTATTCAAATTCATATAAAATTCGTTTTTAAAAGTATAAATGTTTGTAGTGTATTTCAAGTGCTCGTATTGAGCGGACCATTCTGCATTATCTCTTACAAAAGCTTTTTACTCTTTTTATCGTTAATACGCTTGATTGTACTTCAAAGCATTTTTATGTTGCAAAACATTTTAGTTTTTTAACTAGCCACTGTTGACCGAGTGTTGACCCGATTAACAGAGATACGTATACAAAAACAGTATATCGAGTAAATAAAAATTTTTTATTTTAATTTTACAGTGTACCAATGCGCACTTTGCACGCTACCAATTCATTCAGTCCTTTATGCGAGGGCAATATAAACAATTTATCCTCGACACCTGTATTCGTCGCCCATGGATAAAATGGAAATAAAACCCTGTTACTTGCAATCGATTGAGCGTACTAACTTGATATCGAGAGATAGCAAATCTTAATGCGAGTCAGATCTGAGACAAAGGGGAGAGAAGTCGCGAATTGGAGCAATTAACCGGGAATCGAGCACGATCAGGCGGAAAATTGGAGCGAAAGAGAGCGAAGCGCCGAGCGATTTCAACTCGTCCAAGTGGAAATTCTGTCCCGGCTAAACTGGAATTTTGAGACACGTAAAAGCGCTTGCTGCCGCTTACCGCAGCTGCGCTCGCTTTAAATTCATAAGCACCGGCGCATAATTTGCATCGACGTAATTATTCGCGAGCGAAATTTCGAACGAAAAGTGTCTCCCTCCCCCTCCCCCGAGTCGTAATGTAAGAAAGGGCGCGCGTACGACTTAATATATAACATATATAATATAAAAGCCGCGTGAGTATAGAATATAAAGTAGCTGCGCCCCGTACGCTGCATTGCATATCTAATGAATCGATAAACATCGTTCCACTTTCCGAAAGTTTCCGCCGTGAGATTCCAATGCGACGTGCTACACGGAGATTATTGCGCCCACGAGAAATGAAACGCGGAGCAATTGATCCGCCGAGAGGACGAGAGCCCGCCCGTTGCGCTCGTCCGTAATGCGAAACAGGCAATGGCGATTTATTTATTGTCGTCTCGTATATCATGCATTTAGTCATGAAATCTAAATATCGATCGCCGTCGCGGCGCTCGCGCCGCGCGGTCCCAATTAATAGTCATCGGATTAGGTCGAATGGTCATCATCGGGATATGTAATACCTTGAACTGCATCAACGAAACATGAGCGAGTAATCTCGCGGCCGTCGGATAAATCCCGCGCGCCACAAAGCATTAACTTTAAAGGCGTAATTACAAGCGAGATACACCGGGCTATATATCCGCTCCGGCGCGGATAATTGTAGCTCCCTACCTGTCTACGGCCATAAAAAAACAGAGGTAAAGTGACTTTATTGCGGAGAGAGCCAAGATAGCTGGAGCCCGTGATGGGAAATAGCATCCGCGACGAAGAATACTGAAAGCCATAGCCATCGTGCCGTGGAAAACGGCAAGTTAACACACAGCCGGGGCGTTCTATCGTAGGTTCATAAAAACGCGAGCATGAAGACATTCAAGTATGTGTATGTGTCTTCACCGAGAAAATCTAAAAAAAGAGGAAGATCCAAAGCTCTGAAAGACGTCGAAGACGTCTGATCCTTGCAACGTCAACATCTTCGTAGTATCTCTGCATCGAGGAAAAAGAACTTGGTATTTGTGAATGTTGTTTAACAATTATGATTAGCAGCTCCATTTTTACAGCTGTTATTGCTATAACGTTGGCATTGACGAAATAAGATTGCAATTTAAATATAGTCGGCAGCATAAAAAAAAGATGATTATTTATAAATCATTTTCTTTATGATGAGTTACAAGATTTTAAAGTTTGAAATAACTGCGCGTGACAGATGTCACAGCGAACGGCCGGAGCCTTACAGAATCAGTAATATTCAAGTGCTAGCTTTCTCAAACTCAATTTGTATTAAAATTAAATATTTAAGAAATAATTTAATGTGTTTATTTCTATTTTTATAAAAAAAAATTTTAATTAATAAAGTTAAAAAAATATTAGGATTTCGTTTATATTAAAGAAATATGTTTAATAAATAATGTTAAATTCTCAAAATTGTCAATAATAACTATCAAGAGCTAATGAGTGTTCGCGCGATAAGGAAGAGTTGCCAAATGCGCACCACTCAAGTGATTTTTTATCATATTTCGCATTTGGTGCAAATCAAAGTTCGAAATTATAGCTCAATGTTTCAGTCATCTATTGTTACACATTAAACTTTTTAGTAATGACAAATTAATTTGTTATGCTTTTTTGTAACATGCTGCGAAAGGTGTGATTTAGAAAACCGATCGCTTAAAGCGTACCTACGGTCTCTTAAATCGTATCATCTTTGATAAGATCAAATTTATGAATTAACGTAATTAAAAATATAAGAAACCATTGACTAATATTTATTTTATTTAATAACTTATCGAAAAAGTATCAAATATTTAATCATTCATAAATAACAAATGAAAAGGTAAGAATTAGAACTGGCTTAAATTTATTTTTGTAATTGACAAATTTTTATTTGCAGCAATTACTAGTTTTACTATTATCGCTTATCAATCTTACATTAATATTATTTCTTTACAGTAAAATTTGTAGTGGTACGAATTAGGAAACTTGATAGAGTTGATAAAAATATTGATTTAATTTTTATAATAATCGTAAATATATGTGTATATAATGGATGTAAAATATTCTACAACAAGCCTTCTTTTATGAAAATATAACAATTTAAAATAAAATTACATAATTATGTTACTATTAGCTATACAAGACCAAAAATTTACATCAAATATATCTGATTTTTTAAAATGCCGGTAGCATGCACGAAACAAAATAAAAATTATTAAATTTTTGTTTACATTACTTCTTTCTTATTAACTTTTTATTTTTGTCACTGAACATTAGTGATATGAAGTAAAAATGTTAAGTAGAAGTGAAAAAGTACGCTTTAGAAGACTAGTATGCATTCAGCAACTTTCCTCAGTGCGCACGTTTCTTCTAGTTCAAGATTACCAGCTTTATTTTAAATCCAACATGATCTTGGATCTTTCGGCACCGTTTTGCGCCATCCTTGTCATACCAAGTACAAAAAAACGTGGATCTTTTAAGTCTCCATAACGAAGAGGAAAGTTAGAATATCTCTGTAATATCCGTCCAATTGCATTGATCCGTGGTTTGACAGTTAAATGACAATTCTGTTAGTGTTCTACATATATAAAATATTATGGTAATTAATGAATTGCTCAAGGACATGTAGAGATAACTCACGTTCGCCAAAGAGTATTCATTATAACAATATGAATAAATATGTAAAAATTCTGCTGATGTCAATTTATATAAAATTTGGTAGTGTCGATTAATATGAAAATGGAAAATCCGCAACATGAGTTAAAGTAAACTATTTCGTACGGTAGTTGACAAACAAATGATTCGCTGGTAATGTACGAAATATGTTTGTTTTCGATCAGTCATAAAATAAATGAGGTGCACGAGCAAAAAAATATATTGAAGAAGAAAAAGATATCGAAAGAAGAAAAAAGATCTTGTAACTCCAACCCTCTGATCCTGAATGTTACATATTACTTTTACGACATCAAATCCTATATCTTAATATATCGAACTTTCCAAAATCCGCGAGATACAATACCCGGATCTCCCCTTGTCAGTTACATTCACAAGTACCAAATGCTTTTCTCTCGGTGTGCGCTTTTTTCCACGCAAATCGTTTTTATTTATTCAAGTATTGTCCCCGTGTCGTAGATGTGTCACACTTGTCATCGCAGCTGTCACGTAGTCGCGCATATGATAATTTAGCCAAGCTCTAATTCCGCTCTTCGCCTGCCTCGCGTAAATCATCGTGGCTACGACATGCCCCGTATTCACGCAGTCTCTCTTTGTCTTTTCGCAGAATAACCTGACAGACGGGGAAGAAGACGCTCTGCCTGAAGACGCTTTCTCGCTGCTGTCGGTGCTCCTAGTTGGTTCGCTAAACTTTCCATTTGATCGATCGCGAGTCGCCCCTCGAAGACAGCCTCCCGAGAGTGCCTACTCTCGGAAGCTCCGATCCGACCCCGTCCAATCATACCGTGGTAGTCTCTGCCTTTCTCTCCCTCTCCCTAGGCTCTCCTGACACCCTTCCGCTACCCTTACCTCACCGCGTTGTTTTCCCTCGACATCTCAAACGCTCTCTTGCCGCTTAATATAACCGACTCTATAGAATCGAATAAATTATGATTGGACGCGAGTCCCGAGGGCGAGTGTGTCGTAATTTCTGCCTCACCGAGGCACTGCTCGCGATGAACGGTGTCCCTCGCGCGTAATACCTCTGCACCACGATATTTGATACTGCTGTAACATTTTGCTATAGAAATAAAAGAATGTCGACTGTGTAAAGATCTTTTTATTTAAAAGATTTAGCAGACGAAGAGTCAAAAATCTAAACTTTGTTTCTAAGAACGACCCTTTTTTTTGCAAGATTTTTTGCGGTCGGGATACGGAAGATGCGTCGTAATTAATTTGCTACATATTTAAGATCAGAAGTACTGCTTTCCCGTTGATAACTTAATTCTCCTATTCAATTAAGACGTATATAAAATCGGAGATAAGATAAAATTCTGCCTAAAGGGTTGCAATCTATGCAGAAGATTAATTCTGAGGGTTAATCCTGAAATTTTGAGAGATAGCAAGATTTTCCTGACCGATGTTTCAGCGTGAATTACTTTACTATATGGGGTGCTTACGTTATCGATAAAATAAAGGTTCGCGAAGCGAATTATATACTCTGCTGAATCTAGCCTTTTAAAGGGGATATGCACGTGAACCAGAACGGATTTGCCGGCTCTTCGTTCATTTTGTTCACCCAGCCTCACCTGTACTTCATCCTTTCAGCGCTCGCATTCATGATAGATTAATTACAGAAATACAGAATGTAATGCCAGGTATTAAAAGTCGCAGGAGATTACGGCCACCCTCGAATTTTTCCCCAACGAGTAATCGACGCTAATATATATATATATATATATATATATATATATATATATATATATATATATATATATTGCCAGAAACAATTTCATTAGGACCGAAGGTCGGGGCTTCCGAGATTCTTCCTTTATAAATAATATCGATTACATCGCGCGGTGAAAGTCTCAATATATGTGTCTCGAAAATTCTTTGGAAAGATGTATCTATTATACAGCATCCGATAATAGTGAGGATATCAAAGCTTCGCGCTGCGTATCGGGCGTGACGTGGCTTTTCTCGATTCATCCTCCCAATTGAATTCGATGAATATCGACGACATAATATTTCATCGGCCGACCGACGACACGACACCGGATTTCTTAGAGGCCCACACGCTTCGAGGGGTGACATGTTGTACGGTTGAACAGTAGCGTGTCCTGGCGATTCTCCGCTAGACGGATCTCCGCGATATCCGCAGGACTCCTCCTCGTGATCCTGATATTCTTCTCCGTCGCCGGCAACGTCCTGGTCTGCGTGGCGATCTACACCGATCGTGGACTACGGAGGATCGGCAACCTCTTCCTGGCCTCCCTGGCCGTCGCCGACCTCTTCGTCGGTGGGCTGGTGATGACCTTTGCCGGGATCAACGATCTACTCGGCTACTGGATCTTCGGAATGTGGTTCTGCGACATCTGGATCGCCTTCGATGTTATGTGCAGCACTGCCTCTATCCTGAATCTATGCGCCATATCACTCGACCGTTATATACACATCAAGGATCCTCTCAGGTGAGGCACCGGTAGTGATCGATAGCTTTGTATACAGAAGGATCGTCGTACGATTTGTAAATTTATAATTACAATTAAGGTACCTGAGCCGAGTATAAAGCGTGGCACTAAAAAATTTTTGAATCTCACTTAAAAACGCGTTTTAGTACATATACTCAAAGATCAGTGTCATAAAAAGTAAAAAGAAGAATTAGAACCGGTAACAACTCTGTTTAACACAGTAAAAACTTGTAACAAAGTGTATGAGTAGTTTTTGTAAAACTAAAAGTAATTAGACTATAGTTAAAAAATTTATTAAAGATACATTATATTAATATTTATTATAATATATTATAGTATTCAACTTTCTAACTATAGAAAATAAATATAGACATATCGATTTTTTGAAATAAATATATTTTTTTTAGAAACAACGTATTCATTAAACAAGGCCTAGTTATATGATATTGTTATTTTTTCGTTATGTGTATTTTTTTAGAAACAACGTACTTATTAAACAAGGCCTAGTTATGTAATATTGTTATTTGTTTGTTATGTGTATTTTTTTAGAAACAACGTATTCATTAAATAAGGCATAGTTACATGATATTGTTATTTGTTATGTGTGAGACTTGCACCAAAGGCTTAATGATTTTCAATGTTGCTAACTTTTAAAAAGTTCAAATTGCGTCGAAATGACTAAAAATTTCCAAAGATTAAAAGATTAATTAAACAAAATTAAAGATAATTGTGATATTTAGTAGTACAGTAAATCCTAAATGATTTTGTTTTTATGATTAATAATTATCTTAAAACTGATTTGAAAATTAGTGTTTAGTTTTTTTATTATTTTTAATTTGTTTTTAATTTTTTTATTATATTCATAATTATAAATAAAGCAGAGTTAAAACAAATTTTATTTATTTAGAAATATTCTATACGTAAGATTTCATTTTTATAAATGATTGAGAAATAAAGATTTTATTCTTATTTAATTTATTTCAATATCTTCATAAATAAAATTAAAAAAAATTAAGTAAAGTCTTTTTTGGCTCAGGTATCCTATTTTTCAGTCGTGACTATAAAGACAGTTTTACAAGATAAAATTATTTTACATGATATATTTTTGAAATTGTGAAAAGTTTAAAAAATAGTTAAACAAAAATTGTTAAAAAATAATATCAAAATCGAAACAAACTTATTTCTAAAAAAATTATGTATATATAAATTTTTAATTAAAAGAGTTATAAAGATTTACATTAAATTTAATAAAAAAATTGTCAAACGTTATTGTTTTAGGTACGGCCGTTGGGTAACCAGAAGAGTTGCCATTGGCGGCATCGTCGTCGTATGGCTTCTAGCAGGACTCATATCCTTCGTACCAATCAGTCTAGATCTTCACAAAAATGATGATGAACCCGATCAATCCATGTCCGACGACGAGGAGGTAAGATGACCGCAAAATTTAATCGCATCGGTTTATTAATATCAGTAATTCAATATATCGAATCTATATTTGAATGTGATCACGTAAAATGTGATGAAACGATTTTCCACCGTCTCCCAGTTCTCTCGAGCAAACTTTTAATTATCGCTTTTAATTATCGAGTGATCCCTTTCTATTAGAAATTTATAAAGTATGAATTCTGTCCACTTCAATACTATAGAGTAATATTAAAACATCCGTAATTACAAGTATTGCTCGATAAAAAATTATAAGTGTGCTCTGCGATGTATCAGCCATGTGAAATTACATTTGTATCGAGATTTATTTAAAAAAAAGAAACCGTAAATGTGTGACGGGTATCGCTTTTGAGTACCAGAGGGATTAAAAATAAATGACATTTCTCATTTTACCCCGTCACGCGCCATTCACGTCTGAAGCAGTTTGCGCAATACTCGCGTTTCTCTGTTAATTACTCGTCTTTTACCCTTACAGCACCCTACGTGTGCCCTAGACATTACACCCACCTATGCGGTGGTGTCCTCTTGCATATCTTTCTACGTGCCCTGCATCGTGATGCTGGGTATTTATTGCAGGTAAGCTAACTACTCGGATGCAAATTAATTTAAGTTTTTACTTCCACACTCTCGCTGTAATCTTCATGAGAGACGCAGCTCGTATGTCGTTGTAAAACACGATTAGCTCGAGATCCCGAGAATGAAGATAAAAACGTTGCAGCGCTCGAAAAAACATCTTCGTTTAAAACTCGAAAAAGATAAATCGCGTGACTACGTGAATTTGTTTAGCGAATGTAACATGTCGGATGCTGATAAAATTTTCACCAGGCGTTCAAACATTGTCTCTCCATCATTTACAATTAGTTTCGTTCCTTCAATACATAAAGATGCACTCGTTTCAATTTCGCTGCCGCGACAGCAAAGTGCTCTCTGATAGTGATTGATAATTCAAAAGAGTTTTATCCCAGGTGTTAAGCAATGCTTCCTCTTCTAGGCTCTATTGCTACGCGCAGAAACACGTGAAGAGTATCCGAGCGGTGACGAAGCTGCCGGATACCTCTATGGCCAAGAGTTTTCGCTCGAAGAGCAGTCGCTCCAAGCCGCCGAAGCCGCAGACGAAGACGAAGCCAACCAGCCCTTACCATGTGTCTGACCACAAGGCCGCGATCACAGTCGGTGTAATCATGGGTGTATTCCTGATATGCTGGGTGCCCTTCTTCTGCGTCAACATCGTCGCAGCCTACTGCAAGACCTGCATATCTCACCGAGCGTTTCAGGTGAGACTGCGTCCAAGGACGTGCGTTTTGTCCCTATGTTGAAAAAAATTTGATATTTTCGAATTCGCGCTTCAGATTTTTCGAATCCATTTGAATTCAAAAACAATATAACATGGGTATGAATTCAACTCATTTACTATTCACTATTTTACTATTTCAATTCATTTAAATCCAAAAATAATGTTATGAGGACATGCATCCATCCGAATTTAAAATGATGAATATTTCATTTTATATTTCACTTCAGTTGAGTTCAAAAATACTCCGGGACTCTAATGCGCGAACTCGGATAAATTAAAATGGATTGCAATATTTAATTCATTTGAATTTATTTTCGTTTACTGAATGTTCAGCAACATTAAAAATATTATTTTGTCCTAGTTGCTTAATGATAAAATGATATCTCTAATGTTTCTGAACACAGGAAAATTCCAAATCAGGAAAATTAAAAATATATAATTTTATAACAAAATAGTATATTTTTTAAACTAAACCAATTTTTCAAATTTATTTTTGGGCTAGTCGCTATTACCACCACTTTTCCTCTTCCATCGATTATGCAGTGCGTCACATTTTTATAAATCACGTCCTAAGTAATAAATATTTCATTACTTTGAGTCTAGAATCAATTAAACAACACTTTGATGAATATAAGTGTTCAATTTAAAATATTGATTATTAACAAAGTTATTCAATAAAATAAAAATGGATGCCATATTATCACCTTCTCTTCTACTCTCTAAATCCCACAGAGTAAAATGTCACTAAAAGTTTGAAAATTTAACCGTACAATCTTTCGAGTGATTTGCTACTTTAATAAGAGTCAAAATTCACTCTTAGAAAACTTGTACAATTTTCGAATAATTTTTTTTACTCTATGAAATTACAGATAGAAGATTCTCTTCTCTCGAAGATGTGAGAGAATTTTCTTGTCCCACAATTCTTACATAGAATTTTTCCGATATGCAAAGGTATGCCAAAGTTATTTGTTCTTTCCGGATAGGTTCTCACGTGGCTCGGCTACAGTAACTCGGCCTTCAACCCGATAATCTACAGCATCTTCAACACTGAATTCCGAGAGGCGTTCAAGAGGATCCTCACGAAGGGGGCACGCGCGCGAGGCAACCAGCCGTCGACTAGCGAGTGCGGCGAATTCCGTTCAGTGGTGGTGCAGAAGCGGAACGGCTCCATGATCGAGTGTAACATCAGTCCGAGGTCGAGTGCGGATAGCTGCCAGGTCGGCGTCATGGCTCAACGACACCGCGACACCATCGTCAGTGCCATATAAACGAGCGCCCGACAAGCTTCCTCTCTCGACTCTTTCAGTCATCTTAAACGATCTTCTTTTCTGGATCTCAATTTCGCTGCTTGCCTGCGAAGTCGTCGCGGCTGCGTCGCCTTTATCACTTCGCCGATCTCGTCGAAGGGTTTGCGATGCAAGAATCTGGAGACACCAAAACATCGTTCAGGGGGAGGGCAACGACATTAAAACAGCACGAATTAAAATATGCTTCGTGCAAGAGGAATTCGATCTTCATGTTAATCCTTTGCGATCTTCCGCATCGCAGAAGACATATCGATTACGAAACATTTTTCAATTTCAGCATTTACAGTCTTCGTTTGCTGTTTTAAAATTCGTTTTGAATCTGCAGTGAAAAGTCATGACAGTCATGGATGACAGATTACACGACTTCTAATGGAACGATCACTTATTGCTATTGTTTCGCACGAACTTGCGTCAAGTGTACATAAAATCAGCATACGGCGCATCGCTTGTATACCAACAAGCGGAATTTACTCCGGCGTGGTAAAGTTTAGTATTTGCATCCGCAAAGGAGTGAACCGCCAAACCGCCCGCCTGCTCAAAGAGAGACTGCAGCTGCAGTTGCGACGTTGTGCTCTCGCTATACAGCCACTCGCGTAAGATAAGCATAACTGAGGACGTTGATAATACTAACAGCCATATTATTGAATCTCTCCTCATCTAATATCAATCAATGTTCTAGTTAGCTGTCGTTGATTTGGGCCGAGGACTCTCTCGCACCAATGGAAAAAAAAAATGCGTTGCTCGTATTTCTTCGACGTCGGGTTCTAGAGAAGCAATATCAATAAATGTGGGAGCAATGCAAATTGAGACGTTTGCCGGATATTAAAATGAGCACTTGGGCACGTCGTCACGATCAGATTACGATTAACCGATGATAATTACGAGTGACGCGCAAATTTCTTCGAAGTGCGATATTTTTATTGTACACGCATCCTGCGTGTTTGCACGATCGAGTATCTTTCTCTTCTTCTTTTTTTTATATAGCGAAGGGGTGAAGGCTGTGGTGTTCGACTATGTAAGCGCGGTATTTCGCGAAGACATCAATCATTGTAATTAAGACAATCACCGAAATCCACTTCGAAACATATCCCGAAGACATAATCCACCGAAATCGTAGTGCTGTCTTCATTCATTTCTTCAGTCGTTCTTAAATTTTTATTTATTTATTTATTTTTTTTTTTTTAAGCAAACGACAGGCATAGAGTGGGATTTGTCGATTAATAGAAGAATCCAAGTGTAGCGCTTAGGATACTAATCTTGTCAAGCAATCTCTTTAATGGAACAATGTCGATAGCAATGTCGATCTACGATGTTAAAAGCTGGATGTTACTCAAAAATACTGATATGTTTCTAAATAGTAACGTCTGTCGAAACGTCATGGGAGATATTATTAAAAAAAAAAAGGAAAAACTTTAATAGCAATAGGCAGAGAGCGGCGCGCGCGACGCGCTGCGCCATGTGAACTATAGAATTCATTTTCCATCTTGTAAATAGCCATTTAATTATTTTTCTATTTGACGGGCGCGAAGAGAGACACACGGCGAGACACTCTCGCAGAAATGCGAAATCTCTCGTTTAATGGGCGCGCTCATCGGATGTAAGTAATAAAATCGTCGTCGAGCACCCGTCGAATCTCAATTAAATTCTGCATCACATATCCGAGTGGAAGGAAGTAGTCGCAAGCCAGTTTGGCGCTTGCGAAGATCCGTCGAGCTTCCTTGAGCTACATCTATATCTACGATACAAAGCGCATTGCGATCCGGCGCGAGAGAGGAATGTTACAATACGATAGTGCGTTGTAGACTACAGGTAAACGGTTGAAGGAACAACGTGGAACTCTCTAGCCGGCAGGACCTGTGCGCAATGTTGATGTATACTACTAATATATTCGAATGACCGTTCTCTGTAAATATATTAGACTAAGACTTCGACAAGACTATCTGACTTGTGACTTTTTATCAATTTTTCCTCTTTCATTCGATTCCTTACGTCCCAATCCGAGTATGATAAACAGAGAGCATAAAAGAATATTTTTTTCCATCTAGCTTGGTTTCAATGTTCTAACCACTCTCAAATTTTTTTTAAGCTTATATTCTCGTTTGTTACTTTTAGTATTCTTTTATTTATATTTATAATACAAGATACGAAATTTGTCTTTTGCAGTCCAAACTATTTTTCACAAATGAGCGAAGATTAAGTATTTCGCTTTCAAGTTCATTAATTAACTGATCTAATAAAGAATTTTTATTACTTGAAAAAAATTAATGAAAATTCCAAAAGTATATAGTTTGCCAACTACAATCGTGCATTCAAATGTTTGAAAATCATGTGATAGGCTCATGTTGAATCCATCTCAACATAGGATCGTAAATCTGCTTGGAACTTTATATTAATAATTGGTATTTAAATTTTGTGAGTACTTTTCTAAGAATAAAATAATTTCTTGTCATAACTCTGAATAGTGACAGTCGTATTTAGTGTGATTTAAATTTTTACTATAAAATTTTGCTTAATTGTTTTGAAGCTTTGACATATAGAAAACTAGTACAGAGGCACTCTTCCCTCGATTCCATAAATAATAAACAATTAATAAATGTATAAATATTTATTGACTCCTTATTTTCTTAAACAATATCAGATTATTGTGTTCGATACGCCTCTCTTTCGTGCTACTGTTGAAAACTTCAGGAACAGTGTCCGTCCACATGCGATTCTCCTTCGGAATATTCAGAAAATCGAGCAAACTACTGCTTAATCTCGGTATAATTGGATATAGTATTAAAGCTCCTATTCTACTACTTTCCAGAGCCAGTGATATCACAGCTTTAAGTTCCTCGATCGAATTCGCATCGTCGACTTGTTTCCTCAGCTGCCAAGGCTCATGATACGCCACCATTTTATTCGCGCAATGAAGCATACTTATGACTGCGTCCACAACGTGATGCAAATTGTACTCCTCGTAACTCTTGCGTGCTTTTTCACCTACCGACTTTAAAGCCTCTCTAGTCTCATCAGCCACCTGAGATTGCAACACGTTCCAATATTTCGCCGGATCGGGAAACTCTTTGGACGGATTGACCGCTTTACCCGCACAACGACTGACTAAATTGCCCAGTGTATCAGCCAATTCGGAGTTCAGTATGTTAACAATTTTCTTGGAGCTATAATCTGCGAATAGATTTTTGAAAGACGATGCAAATAATATGTAAAAAGTAAATGCATACAATTAGCCTTACTTGCGTCGTTCTGTGGCACCGCCTCTCTCAGAATAAAATATCGTAATCCCTCTTCCGAATAATCATTTGCAGCTTTGAATGGCGAAATTACGTTTCCTATTGATTTTGACATCTTTTTATGATCAACAGTCCAATGAGCGTGACACAGCAACGTCTTTGGAGGCTCGAGACCTGCCGCTATTAAGAATGCTGGCCAATAGATACCGTGAAATTTCAAAATATCTTTTCCAATTACCTACATCAATAATTTTCCATATTAAGTAATATTCGCTATATTAGGTAATATTATAGGTAATATTCATTATTAGCTAAGAATTATGATCCTTACTTGAATATTAGGTGGCCAAAATTCTTTGTACGATTCATTTGGATATCCTAAGACTGTTAAATAATTTATTAAAGCATCCATCCATACGTATATCGAGTGAGACTCGTCGCACGGAGAAGGCATAGCCCAAGGAACTTTATTTCTGAGTCTAGTAATACTCAAGTCTTGTAAACATACACCTTCCTCCACCCACTGGGATAATGTTTTATGATACAGTGCTGGTTTAACTGTGTTTTCTATAAAAGATTCGAAATTTACAATTTGCAATCACAAAGAAAGGGAATCAATTAAGTTAAAATTCAAGATCTTTTTATACCATCTTTGAGCCAGTACTTGAGATCGTCTTGAAATGCACTAAGTCGGAACTTATAATTTTCTTCCTCCGTCCATTCTACCGTATTTCCCGATTCCGCGGAGACCTTGATTATTTTGCCGGTCGAATCTTTCTGTTCTATCAAATCTGCATCAGAAAGGAACGCTTCGTCCGATACGCAATACCATCCAGAGTACTTTCCAAGATAGATGTGCCCCTTTTCTTCTAACCGTTTCTGAAAATGTTTAATTTCGTTACATGAGTTACACAGGATATCGCAAACGAGGTCGACGTCAGGAATAAATTTGTTCTAAGAACCCAAAAGTGATACACTGCATCACAATGCCGCTTTTCAGTGGTTCTAATGAAACGCGAATAATCCACTTCGAACCTATCGCACATTTCCTTGAACTGCTGCGAAATTTGTGTACAGTACTCGAGATTCGGTAGACCAGCTGCGGCTGCGGCGGTTTTAATTTTGTTACCATGCTCGTCGGTACCAGTAGTAAAAAATATTTTGTGGCCCAACATGTTGTTATATCGAGCAACAGCATCAGCCAGAACTGCGCTGTATAAATGTCCTATGTGAGGACCTAATAAAAAAATATATTTAACTTTCCTATTATAATAACTTAAACTAAAAAAAAGTAGATAATTTTTTATTCAAAAACAGTTACGTACCAGCGTTTACATAAAAAATCGGTGTGGTAATGTACTTATTTTGAGATAAATCTTTTACATACTGCCTCTTTATTATTTGACTCCAAGACGAGCGTATATTTTTTAATAGGAATGGAAATGTTGCCGATTTCGAGGGCTGATAATTTACAATTACGCGTTTAACTGAAATTTAAATTAATGATTATTATTCTATTATAAATATCTATCATAAATAATTAGAAGTATTTAAATAAAAAAGTAAAGCACAAAGTGTCATATTTTTCATAATAGAAGAGCTGCTTTATGTTGCACGTTACAATATAAACATAAATTTAATAATATTTAACAAGATTTAATATTATTAGTTATAGAAAAATAAATTATTCTTTTTCTTTCTGATGGAAAAAAAAGAAAGAAAGATAAACCATGCAAGAAGTTCAGCTAAAGAAAACAGGCCTACTAAGTCAAAATAAAACCATTTTTCATGAATTTGTGGAAAAAATGATATATGAAATCTTCTTAAAAGTATTTATTTTTTACTAGTTCTATACAAATAGTTACAATACATTAAACAATTTCTTATTTCTCCTTCTCAACATTGCTTGACTCCAACGATATCGTTTCTAACTGTGCTATGAGATCCATATGTTTAAATTCGTTAGGTTTGTTGGTGAACGTTTTAAGTAACTGCAATCTGTGTTCATTATCATTGCAATAATATAACTGTAATTCATTAGCTAGGCATTGCGCTTCGTACGCTTGCAATAATTTCGTATCAAATTCTCCACGCATGAGTATAATGCCCTTATCGTCTCTCAATTCGGTATAGTGTACCATGGTTAAACACTCGGGCGCGTTCTCTTTATGCGTCTGGTACCACAGCAGCGGGGTCATATGTACTTCCGAGCCGTAAAATTGACACATAATAAATTCATAACCCTGTTCTCTAGGCAATGGCAAGAGGAAGGTGGAATACTGCTTGCCACGTGAAAACATCTTATCGTACTGCTCGGGCGTCATAGTGCCGCAGATACAGTCCTTTTGCTTGTGATACTCTTTCCATATCTCTATAATCTCCTCCTTCGACCTATCTTTTATCATGTCAACCTTCATTATGCTATCCAATCGTGCTTCTTTTGCCTGCGTACCAGGTTGCAAAGCTGGCTTCGCCTCAGTCTGATGGAAACTCGCAGCTTTCTCACGTTTCTCTTTAAAAATAATGATTTCAACATTCTCCTTTATCCCACCAATGATTCTCTTTACTTAAAAACTAGTAGCCTTATCATCGATAAACCATAAGAGCCATATCTAAACATTTTCTGCAATTAATATCTAGAAATGTGTTTATTAAACCAAGGAAATGAAAGTCGATGCAACAAATTTACAATTGTCAGAAGAAAGTAAAACAAATAGGTCTATTTCTTTTAACTAAACTCCTTAAACAGTTATCAAGTTCCAAAACATAAATTAATATGCTCTTTTATCTAAATAATAGAATCATGAAGATGGGCCAAGGATGAGCTGTTATAAGATGAAAAGAATATACTTAATTAAATATGCTTAAAACAATTATAGAACAATTGTTTCGACTTAGTCTCATCATCAGTCTAATAGATCAAATTATAATTATATAAATCTAAGATTACACAATTAAGTATTTCCAATTAAATATATGCTTTTCTTCTTATAACAACTCGTCTTTAACCTATCTTCAGTTATCTTTCATCTTTTCTTGTTCAACATAAAAAGAAAGAGAAAAGGTGAACCGTGCAAGAAGTTCAGCCTACAAATAACTGTTGTAAATGATCAAGAGACAATGTTGTTAGAAATAAATGCAGCCTCGCGAGGATCGTGTATACCTTGCTTCTCGCGAATTTTCTTCTCCTGTTGCTCGATGCGTTGCAGAAATTCCTCCGGGCTGGTCCGCTGCAGCTTCGCGATCTTTTCAGCGTACTTGTCGTAATAGGGATTCGTATGCAACTCCTCGAAGACCTTCTCGAGTCTCGCCCGACCGGTCATGATGCACCTTTCGTCACTCGTTCTCGCGGTCACCCGGTTGCTCCTCAGACTCCTGGTCGCCAATCCTACACGCGTTGCGTTTCGCAGCAGAGCGCTAGCCATGAATAGCCACTCGTCGAAAGATACCTCTTTTTCTTCTTAATTGGCCTTTGGATTTTCGATTCTGAAAGACACCTTCAACAGTCTTTAGATTCATATGCTGAATCGCAGTGCTACGATTTTAGGAGAAAGGCACCTCGAGCGCGCGTGAAGGCAAACGCCGGGAGTAACACGCCGTCGTCTGCCGTCGTCGTCAGTGTCGTTACCAGAAGCACGCATGCGGAGCAGCCGACAGTCCAGATGTCGCCGCCGACGTTTTAAATCTCCCCGTCGCCAAACAGCCGTTCGGTTTTCCCTTGCGTCGCCGTCAGGGGCGCTGATTTTATCGCCGTCATGATCGAACGAACGTTTGTGTGTGACCGACGGGGGGATGATGACGACAACAACTTTTGAACGCGTTCAAACAATAGCTCGTAAAGATGCGGACAAGTAGCACGAGGTTCCGGTACGTCAGCGCCGTGCGAACCGGGCAACGGCACCCTTGACCTACATACTCCGCTCCAGGATTCGCGGGTCGCCGAACTGTAACGGATCTATCGGAGATGCGTGAATCCTGTCCGGAGTTCTGTCAAGTCCGAAACTTCGCGGTCGCATCTACGTAAATTCGTTCGATCCGGAAAGTTTTCACGAGCGAGGGTATTTCAAATTTTCAAAATAATCGAACAGTATTGAGAGTACCGCGCACTATCGAGAGAAAAAAAAAAAAACCGTTTAATATCCATATTGCGCTTTACTGTTTAGAACATCGTCTTCGCGCTACAATTGAACGTATCATAAATTGGAAGAGATAAAAATTTGTCCAAGGGACCGCTCTCGCACCCCCCCCCCCCCGCTATCCAAGGCGCCCGCGTCGCACGCCGCCTTGCTACGAGCCTGGGCGCCGAGGTACCGCGGTGTACAAGCGAGCGACTTCACGCGGATCGGGAGTCGTGTACGTGTGAGACACGAACGCTCGACGCAATCGCGCGCAACGAGCAAAAAGCCACGCCGATTATCGCGGATTTCACGGGCGGGTCGTCGACGGCGCGTACGTACGGGCGACGCGCGGCGTCGCGTAGGTAAAGTGACTCCGTTGAGCGGCAGTGCGGGCAGCCCCTCCCCCGCGCCCCCCGTGCCGCCCCGTCGTCGCGCACGGTGTGTGACGCATCGCTTCCGGGAACCGTCAGTCGCTGCTGCTGCTGCTGCTTGCCTGCCTGCTCTTCGTGCCCATAGTAAGAGGGAAAATGTCGGCGCGCTGTCGACGGGGCTAGCCGTGTGCCGCCAGCGAACAGCCTGCTCGTGACGCGCCACGACGACCGCATCGCGGCCCCGGTGACCTTGCCGGCCGAAATTCGGCCCCGCGAAGCCCGTGAACGATTAGAGCGTAACCCTCGCGATTCGGCTCGACCTTCGCGCGCGCGAGAGAACGAGAGGGAAAGAGAAAAGGAGCCAAACGGTGGAAGGGAGACGGCGAGAGGCAACCGAGATATTGCAGAACGGTGGAGCGAGCGAGAGGCTGCGGGCGAGAGAGAGAGACGGCGAGCAGGTGCAAAACTACACCGCCGTGTAGAGGTCCCCGCGTAAGGGAAGAGCCAGACGGAGTGGAGGTGAGAGAGAAGGCATACGGAGGAGAGCAGTGACATGGCGTCGTTAGCGATGTCAATAGCGAAAAGTGAGTTCATCGTGGGTGGCAAGTACAGGTTGATGAGGAAGATCGGCTCGGGCTCCTTCGGCGACATTTACCTCGGCATTAACATCTCCAATGGCGAGGTAAGCCATCTCTCTCGGCCGACCTGCACGACCTACTGCTGGACTGCTGTCTGCCAGCCAGCTAGTCAGTCAGTCAGTCAGTCAGTCAGTCAGTTCGTTTCCCTCTGTTCGCGTTTCCCGTTTCTCGTCTCATCCCGTCCTGTCCCGTCTCGCGTTTTCTTCTCGTCCTCGTCGAATCACCTCGTGCGACGAAACCAAAGCTCAGACGGTGGAGGAGAAACCGAACGAGACGGGACGGGACGGGACAGCCGTTCGCGAAACGGCGCCGCGACATGTCGACCGCGATACCTGACGTCGACGACAGAAGGAGGTTTCTTCTGGCCGTCGAGATTCACCGTGGTCGACCCGTGGAGCCGTTCGCGTCGCGAGCTCGTCTCCCGACGGAAAAGCTCATCGCGTGGACACGTCGCGAGTGACGTATGTACGCACGCACGTATGTATGTACGCCTGGACGCGGTCGAGATAAATATAAGCTTGTAACAGCAATTATCGGGATCCCAACTGCGCGCATATTTAGCATATCATTCGCGAAAGCGATACAAGTTTCTTATCTCTCCCGCTGGGACTCTCGCAAAATTGAACGATTCGAGTCCGGTCGACTAATTCTGACTTTCTGGCAGTTTTATTTGCGGATAAAGAAAATCGTGTTAACGAGAACGCTCCAAATGATCGGACTATTGTTCCGTTTGTTTTGCAAATTTCCTTTTTGACAATACCATTGTTAGCATGCACTGTACATTTTATCTCTATCAATGATTGCGTGTGATCTGTATGTGACAATATATTCGTCGGTTTAATAAAAAAAACAATATAAGATGATAACATTATCCTGATACAACGATGAATAAGTAATAACGAATAGGAAATAGAATTTAACTAAAATTTAGATAAATATGAAGGTGTAAGTTATGTAAATAAGAGAATTTACATAAATTTATTACATTTTCATGTAAGCTATGTATATTAACTCTCACAATTGTTAAAAAGGATTTAGCTCATTTTTTATTTTTCTAAAATTTTTAATTATTTGTAATACTGTCTATTGTTATTCTTACAACACAAGTAATGCTTAAGAAACATGGTAAAGTCAGAGAATAGTAAAAAGAGAGCAATAATATTCTATTTATAGAGATGCTTTTAAGCATCAAAATTATTAAATGGATTAACAATTTAATTTTTGTGCTATCAAGTTTCTGGGTTCTTTTTAAAAGCTGTGTTTTAAATCTGGCAAGTATGCGCCGCGTAGTTTGTAGAATTTTATAATTGTTTGTAAATTCACTTAGAAAGTTATTATCAAACACTAAGATCTATTTTTTGTATAACCATTCCCGTTATTTAAATGTGTTGATTAGTTTGTTTATTTATATCTGGTTTACAACCTTTCTGCTATATGTAATTTCAAAATGCAGTTAATAATATCAGTAATATATAATGCAGTTAACAATATCAGTAATATATAATGTGTTTTTATTTTAGGAAGTTGCAGTTAAGTTGGAGAATATGCGAGCCCGGCACCCGCAGCTTTTATATGAATCAAAGCTGTATAAAATATTACATGGTGGTATAGGGATACCGCATATACGTTGGTAATTATTGCATTGCATTCTTTTTTTATATTTTATGTATTTTATTTACCTGTATCTATCATGTAATGATATGAAACAACATTTAATAAATCATTACACAATAGGATTCATATAAATCAAAATGTTAATTAAAATTTGGTGTGAGTCAGACAGTCAGTCGACAAAAATTTTCTTTTTTCCAGGTATGGTCAAGAACGTGAGTACAACGTTCTTGTCATGGATCTTCTTGGACCATCTCTGGAAGACCTTTTCACCTTTTGTTCAAGAAGGTTTACAATCAAGACAGTCTTAATGTTGGCAGATCAGATGATTGGTAGGATTGAATATGTTCATTGCAAACATTTCATTCACAGAGACATAAAGCCAGATAATTTTCTAATGGGAATTGGGCGACATTGTAATAAGGTAACACATTTTGATTTAATCATCTTTCGATAATATATCGAAATATTACGCGCAATGCGCTAAATTACATAATGAACGTTTCAGCTATTCCTCATCGATTTTGGATTGGCTAAAAAGTATAGAGATAGTCGCACAAGATTGCACATAATATACCGCGAAGATAAAAACTTAACGGGTACTGCAAGGTATGCCTCTATCAACGCGCATCTTGGAATTGAACAGAGCCGTCGTGACGATATGGAATCTCTCGGCTACGTTCTAATGTACTTTAATCGAGGATCGTTACCTTGGCAAGGACTCAAAGCTGCGACGAAGAAGCAGAAATATGAGAAAATTAGTGAGAAAAAAATGTCCACGCCAGTAGAAGTCTTATGCAAGGTATGCCAAAGAAACTTTCTCCTGACTTATATCATCATAGGTACATCCATGACAGGAAGATTATCATTTTTTAGGGATTTCCTGCCGAATTTGCTATGTATTTAAATTATACACGAGGTCTACGCTTTGAAGAAAGCCCGGACTACATGTATTTACGCCAACTTTTCCGCATACTTTTCCGTACATTAAACCATCAATATGATTATACATTTGATTGGACGATGTTGAAGCAAAAGGCAGCGAGTAGTAATATTAGCGGCGGAGTGTCAACAGCTGGACCAGGTCTCTCTCAAGGTGCTCAAGGTGCTCAGGGGCAAGGGCAAGGCCAAGGACAAGCACCTACTCAGGCCAACGCTCAATCAGGTGCACTCAAAATTTTTGGAATTAATCTTTCGCAGCATGTCTACGTATAATTTGTAGACTCCTCTAACAATTTATATACATTTTGCGCCGTCATTTCATATTTAATCATAACAATCATCGCGTGGGGGTTATTTAAATTGAAACTTCTACAAACTAATATTCTACGTCACTATCGACATTTTTATATTTTTTGATTATGTTGTTTACATGAATTATGATTTTTTAACAGCCAATTTCAATCTTAAAAGATGGTTGGAGTCCTCCAAAGTCAACATTTCGATTGGCACAAATCATTCTTCCAAGAAGCAATAACTCTGGGGCTTCTTAAATGCTTTTTCCTTCTTCCCCGATGAGAAAATCGGCACGGCAAAAAAAATTTTTTTGGAGAAAAAAAGATTTTCTTTACTATTTGCTAATAATAATCACTGAAAACACTAATGGAAATATAAGTATGCTTTTACGCTAATTAACATTCACTTAAACGATTAATTCTATTCCATACTGAATATATAAATCTCTATGTCTTTTTCTCTCTTATTGTACATTAAAATTCTTAAAAGTCGTTTATGAAGACTCACATATTTCTCTCATATACATATTTATACAGATTTTCACATTATTTCTCTCATATATTGTTTATGTTCCTATATTTTTATTATTATTTAATAACTCTTACATCTTAATAATTAATATAGATTCTTATAAATACTGAATGTTTTTTGAGAATATTGTTGAATGATTTGAAACACAATATATCTAAATTATACATATATATTAAATGTTTTTTTTTTTTTAGTTTTATACATTAAATTTAAAGGTTTAATGCGTTTATTATCTTTTCGCCCATCATTACTTTAATTGGTGAACTTACATTTCAACGTCTTAATATAAATTTTAAATCAAATGTAATATTCCTTACGTATAATGCAAAATTGCATAATAACAAGTAACACATTTGCACATTTTACTGTCATTATGTAGAAACAAGCGAAATAACATCGATATGAAAGCTACATTTGCACTATTATCACCTTATCTATAGCAGAATTAAGGAAAAGTGTGATAATTATTTTCTATAATTTCAAAATCGATTTTATTTGTTCCAGGAGCGCGCTAAGACTATAACTCCTCATTGTAGCAACAATCTCGATCGCGATCACTAAAGTGTTTCAAACGAGGTACCGAATTTCTTACAGAAATTATCCTTCAAAGAGTCATATCAGTCAACACTCTAATTTCGTGCAAAGAGAGAACGTGACGTATGTAATTACGAATGTAACTACGAATGTGGCATTTGTGCAAATGCGACAGAGGGAACATGGTATCACACATTTACTGAATCACACGAGATATTGTAACATTGAGGCAACTTAGAGTTTCGGCTGATTGAACTTTTTGGATTTTGAAATCCGAGTGAGAGACCAGCCAGCCAGCCAACCAGAAAATGGCTTGTTCTTATGTTATTACGTATTTAATTTACCATTGGTAATCATTGAAAAATAAAGATTTTGTTGCCCTGAAGAAGAGATTGTAAGGGAATACACGTATTATCGGGCTTATACAATAGGGGTGATTCAATTTGCGAAGCGACTTTGTGCAACTTTCATGGAGAGAAAGAGAGGAAGGACGTTCAGACTTTTTATTCTCAGATACTCGCGTTATTCTGCGGAGCGCGCGCGCACATGTGGTGTAAAATTTTATATCTATTCTACAAACAGAAAAAAAGAGATATGGAAAATATATGAATGTTTCGTGAGAGTATGAGCACTACCGTGGTAAAATTGATATTCTGCTTCCTAAAAATTTTGTTTTGTCTTCAGTATATAGCGTGATCATACTAGTGTATATGGAGTGTTGAGAAAGTGTTAATATTTTTCTTAACAATGACGTCAATAGTATCAAAGGCACCATTTCATACTTTTGGTACGTTTGACCAGAATAATTTTTTTTTATATAAACGTACGGATTACGTCTCTCTCCGATATAATATTGACAAGTTAAAGTAATATTAAAGATACCTTAATGTTAAGGCAACAATCTAACTTTTAAGTATGTACCGTACTGTATCGAGTAACGAGTACTCCATCGAGAAACGAACAAACGACTAACGATTCTATTGTAGAAATATCCCTCGATTTACTCTCTTTCTGTCTGTGAATATGTTTATTATGAATCGCAGAAGTAAAGAAGTTGCTGAAGAAGAAGGAAAGAAATTTTGAGCAGTGGGAAGTAGTTACAAGCTTACTTTCATCTAGATAATGTAAAATAAAGTTATCTTGTACGGAAAGTATTCCTGTAACTGTGAGGCTCTAGCTGGATAATTCTTCCGTATATAGTTTTTAATAGCCGAGACTGTGCAGTAGCTATTTCACGTGCTGTTGCTTCAAGATTAAGTTTGATATTTTGTATACACATTAAGGGACTTCATACTTCATCGTGACCAACGTTTTCGTACATGCATACACATACATACCGAGAGAAGTCACCTCGAGACAAGTCAGAAATAGTTATTGATATCGGCAAATGCTAAAGAACTATCGTTTTTATTCATACCATATAAGATTTTAGTTGTATTATTTGTTTTATAGCTGCTAAACTCTTCACGTCCATGTTTCTGCGAGCATTAGTTTTCCAAAAGTGTTACATACGATCATTACCTTAATACGAATAATATTAGTGTGCGTTACACACGTCCTCGTCGTGGAAGGTACTACCAGTCGTCCGGTCAGCTTTAAGTACGATTACAATGAATTTAACTGAAATCTTAAAGCTTATTGTATCCGAAGAAGCGCGGATTACGCTGCCTGACGGACACACTTTTGAGAATATGAAAAAGATATAATCAATAACCATCCTCGATTGAATGTATGGTTAATTATTATTATTATTATTATTATAATGAAGGGAGTAAATGAAAGTGTGTAAAAGTGCGTATCAACATGTGAGAATGAATGAGCGAGTAAGTTAATAAAAAGTAACTAACGATATATGCACTTAAGTACTATCCGCTACGTGTATATGTGTATATACATACACGTACTTGAGATCATCGCATATATGTATGTGTATGCATATGCACGTATACATGTCTGTATGTATAATAAAATTGTGACAGTAATTAAGGCATACCTTATTTCATAAATATTTGAGGAAACTACATCAACGGTTTACTGCTCCTTTTATCTCTACAAATAAAAAACTGGAATATTGTACTATAAATTTCTGTTTTATTAAATGTTAATCTTGATGATAATTTACAAAATTGGCTGTTGTGTACAATATATAGTAACAGCCTGGTAAAAAAGTTTTTCATATAAAAAAATATATAATTATATACATAATGTGTGTGTCCACATAGGTTATCCTTTTCTTATATATATATATATATATATATATATATATATATATGTATGTATATATATGTATGTATGTATGTATGTATGTAGAGAGCGAGAGAGAGGAAAAAGGATTTTAAAAAATTGGTGTTTACAAAAAGTAATTCTACAATGTTTTATATACAGGATGTCCCAAAATTTGCGATTTAAAATTTTTAAATTTAAAAAAGTTATTTTAGTTATTTTTTAATTATAAATTTTTTGTTTCATTTGCTCAAATTTTACTTTTTATAAAATAATATTAAAATTATTTTATTTTTTCTTATTTTCTTTTATATTCGTTATATTCAAGCAAAGATACAAGAAAATGAAAACATGTGGATATATATATATATATAAATTTCTATATGAAAAGTTTTTTACCGGGAGTGAAAGTGTTATATGATGTCTGGTCAAGATAGGTATACCAGCTCTATAAGACCACATCACTTTCTATTATTGTGATACCATCACCGTTTAGGGTATACATACAAAACACTTATGTAAATATTTTTAGACCATATATATTTGACAATTCTTAAAGGCATATATATATATATAATATACAGTAAAGCCGTAGAGGCACATGATTTTTCTTCCGCATTGTTAATACTAAATAACATTGTGTTTACAAATTTAATGAACACTGAAAAAAGCCTCCCAGCTGCGATGCGCCGGTCATCGCGCTGTAGTCCATCGGAAATAAATAAACATTGCAAAAGTGCAAATTACGAATTACTAGATCAGCCCTGTACCTTTTTCACATCAATACAAGGATACGACATAAATTCCCTGTACAAAAGTTTTGTTTAATGTCGTGTTCGTAACAATATGTATAATTAGCTAGCTTCTCTTTTTATAAAGCACAACGGGGTACGGCAACGCAGTACAAAATATTGCTACCGTAAAAAAAATTAAAAAAAATAAATAAATCTCTCTTACACGACATATCTTGAGGATTCTGTGTGATCACATACTTTGTCACATGAAATAAATAATAAAACACGGGTTCTTAATAATATAGTAGAGTGTGAATTTTCCTAAGTTCTTGAGGTCCTACATTAACAGAAAAAGACTGTTCAGGACCGTTGTGAGGAATCTTTATTTCGGCGGCGAGTAATTTGCGTTTCTGCATCGCTGCCGCCATCTCGCGATTTGGGTACACGGCAAAATTCGCTTCCGCTCTCCCACCTGGTGTACGTTTAATAGCTTCGCGACGTACTTGAGCCTAAAAAAATATATATACAATTATATTTTGCATTTAGTGATCGACATTGCATTAACTATTACACTGAGAGAAAAAATTATTAAATTTAAATAAATATGTTATTAGTAGATACTATTCAAATAACTTTTATATCAAACTAGTAATATTTTTATTACTAGTTTGATATAAAAGTTTATTATATCAAACTAGTAATATTTTTATTCAAATACTTAAGTAATATTTATTATAAACAAATACTTTTCACTTGTTTGAATAAGTCATTTGAATAGTACTAATGACATATTTATTAAAATTTAATAATTTTTTTTTTCAGTGTATTATTTGTACTTACCACTAACTCATCAACTCGTTCCTTCAATTGCATAATATTTTTCTGTCGTTCTACTAAATAATGATAAGACATTTCGGGTACTTTGCGCCTCAAATCTGGTACTGTCGGATATACCAGAGTCTTTTCGACATCCTGAAATAAACGTACACAAACAAATGTATTCAATTGCAGGAAAATATTATTTGGATGTAATAATAATCGGGGATAATGATTAATGATTACCTTGACGAGATCGCTGGTCTTTTTTCGCAATTCTTGAATTTTCGTATCCAGAGACTTAAGATTCGTCGGCGATGGTAATGGTTCCAAGCTATCTAACTTTTGACGCAAGACAGCGCACATTATCTTCTTCTTTTGTTGATGCTCGTTACTCAAAGCTTGCTTGAGAGCGTTTATCTCCTGTACATAATATTTGTTATCCAATGTACTTGTTATCGAAGTGCTTCCTGTCATGCTGTCCGTGCCAGACACTGATATTGTTTTCTTGCCTATTGACTTCAGCTTTTCTTTCAATTGACCCTTTTCTGATTCTAAGCTGTCGATATCGGTTTGAAGATGGTCCATTGTTTCTTCGAATTCTTTTTCCTATCATCAAGGAAAATAATTTGTGAGCAAATGTACAAATAAGATTATAATATAAAAGAGTGGAAAAAAAGTACTTTGCGTTTTAACTGATTCTGCGCCTCTTCTAATTTTCTCTTCAACTTCTCGACATTCATCTCGTGTTCATGCTGCTGCGTCGCATAACGCTTCTCTGCCAACTCCTTTCGCAGCGTCATCTCGGACAGTTCTTCTTGCTTTTCTCGTAAAGCTAATCTTGCCTCACGTATGTCACTGTCTCTTGCTTCGAGTTTTCTAATATGAAAATGTCATCAAATTATCGCAAAGATTTTTTTAATGGTAATTAAATAATGACGATGAAAATGTACTCACCTGCTGAGTATTTTCGTTTCTTCCGACTCTTTCCTTACAGCATTTGCTCTAGCCACAATTGGTGTTATTTGATTGCTCTCTTTAGAGTGCTGCTGATTTTGTGTCTGTCCGCTTATGGCTAATTCGTTTTCGCACTCGGCCATCTTCTGCGCCAGATTTGCCGCCAGCTGTTGTATTACCGTTAAGCTGGCCTTGATAGTAGCAACAGGACCTAGATCTTCTGTATCGTACACCCTTTCGCTGGACGTTGCGGCCATTTCCTTCAACTTATCAGCCGCTAATCCCGCGTCTAAATCTGAAAAATATATTTTGTAAATTTATTACAAAAATAAATTTTCCCATTTAAAAAAGCTCACCTAAAAAGATACCTACCGCCATTTTGGGTAATAGCCTGTAAGGCACTCTTCAATAGATACTGAAGTGTCTTTATAATCTTCACGCCGTGCTGGTAGCACGTCAAAAATTGTTCGTTGCAATCTTTATCTAATCCTAAATTGGCGCCTACGATAAACGCTGGACCAGCGTGATCGCGCGGTACTCGCCTTCTAGCAGATTTCAAATGTTGTTGGATCACTTCACACGTTGTCTCGACATGTTGACAAAGCATACCTTTAATAATGAGAATGCGTTATAGTGACATTTATACAAGTCAAATTTAATTAATCAAATAGCAAAGTTGAATAAGTTGATTTTTTTAACTAAATAAAGTTAAAGGCTTATAAAATTAATTTTATTACGTTACATGAACAAAAACCTAATTTAGTTAAAAATTATATTATAATAAAGTTTAATTAAAAGTTAATTTTCAAAAGCCTTATTTAATTTTTTAAAAGTTAGATTACTCTAAAATTTAGAGTTTAAATAACAAGACAATTGCAATATGGATCACCAAATAAATTTAATATTTTATTTGTAGATTAAGTTTATATGAAACAATAGAATATTTTCAGAAATATGGGACTTTTTTGTTTTACTTGGGTAAATTTTTATAATTTAGGAAAAAAGTTGTTTTAAAAATAACTAATTAAAGTTAAAAGTTATTAACTTTTTAATTCGATTATTTAACTTTTCATTCGTTATTACTCTCAATCTTACCAAATATTACATACCTATATCACCAGCTTCTCCTTGTATCAATGCTTTGATCGCCGCAGCATCGGTAGCTATGGCGTCGCACGTATTGCCTAAAGTTCTCGTACCATTCACGATTAGACGCGCCTGATTAATAGTTGTACTCTCGCCGAAGAGTACGGAGAACATTGTAGCGAAGTACCCGCAGCACTTTTCGATCGCGTCCATCGGCAAATTCTCGTCCAACTGATCTCTCTTAGCCAGCTCTATCAATGAGTCCAAGGATTTCTCCTGCGCCGCCATTTCCGGATAAGCTGCTCCCGCTTTAAGTAACATCTCCGAGTTACAAGAGTTTAAAGCCGACTCGAAGCAGCCCAGGGTGGTTTGTAAAGCGTACATGTGCGAGCACAAACGAGATCTGAACGAATACTGCGCTACCGAGTGGCCTCTCACTACAGAAGTCCTGTAATTAAAAAATTAAATATTGCACAAGAAATTTAAACCAAGTTTGCACGACAAAATAGAATTATTATTACTTGTCTATTTTTTCGATCGATCTGTACTTCTCTCGAACTTGTGAGATCAATATTTCTGTCTTTTGTGTCATTCTTGGTATTAATAAGAGCATTAATATCGCATCGTGATCTCCACCGCGAATCAAAAATGCGGGAGGCATAAAAGATAATAAATAAGACACGTGATTTCGTGCCTCCTCGGCATCTAAGCGACGCAGTTCGAGATCAACTGCCTTAGTTTGCGCTCGGGTTTCAGCAAACGTCTTCTGGAAGTCTAATATCTCTGCAAGTTGTTGGTCCGCACCTAAACCATATATAAAAATTCATAAATAAAATAACTTATGTTAATAAAATTTCATATGTACCAGCATTTGCTATCTTACCTCGAACGTTAGTCTTGGTAGATTCCGTTGACTGAACTCGTTGCTGCAACTGCAAACATTGGTCCTGTAACTGATGTGTGAGTTCGCGGAATTTTGTGATGGTCAATTCACGATCTGCCAACGTCTCCAAGGCGGCATCTCGGTGCCGCTGGGCATCGCGCGCTGCTCCAAGTGCGAGATCTAATTCCTCGCGAAGTTCCAGCTCTAATTCTTTGGACGATTCAGCCAATTGATCCGACATGTCCTAAACAGATTCGCAGTATATTATATAAGTTTGTTGAAAATTATATATCTTTTATAATACAAAATACAGGTACTACGTACTTGCAGAGCCTCCAAATCTGCAACAGCTTCTTCCAATTCAGCCACTTTTTCTTCCAACGCCATTTTTTTCTCGCCTAGCATTTCGACCATTTCTTCAGCTCCTAACGCCGCATCGACCTACAAAAGAAACGTCAAAGTGTTTTAATGCGAATATAAAATGTTATTACAAATCGTACAAGCAAAATATACCTGTTCCTGTAGATCCGCTATCTGATGTTCCATTTCTTCGACCCGCGCCGACAACTTCTCTTTCGTGCGACCCAATTCCAAGATCTCAGATTTCTTCTGATCCATATCCTTTTGCAGTTTTTGGAATTCATGTTTCTCGTGTGCCGACAAATCGCGCATTTTCACAAGCGTTTCGCGCAACCTGTTATTTTGCTGTTCCAATTGCTTCACTTCGTAACTCGAAACTCCCGTAGTCGAGCCACCCCCGGCTGCCTTATTTGCGAAAATAATACCAATTAAACGTATAAAAAAAAGATACAAAAACCTTATAAAAATTAGATGAAATATTATACCCGCTCAGACATTTCTGTGCGTAATATCTCTAGATCCAATGTTTGTTCTTCCAATTTTTCTTTGAGTTGCTCTAGCTCGATCTGAAGAGTTTCAGCCTTTTCTTCTGCCATTTCTTTATCCAATGTAGCCATTTCTACTGTTTCTGCAAGATCAGACATTTCCTCTTGGTATTGTTCCCTCGCTGCGTGAGCTTCTCTAGTTTCTTGGCGAGCTCGTTGAAGTTCTCTTTGAAGGCTTGCCTTTGATAGCACAAAGAGCAAAAGTAGAAATTAAGAGATTTATTCTCGAAAATTATAAACTCGTTAAATAAAGATTTCGTAATTTTCGAAATTTAATTGATTCTTTTAGCATGTATGGTGTTACGTATACTCACTTGATTCTCCATGACTTTGGCTTTAAATTCAAGAAGCTGTTCAACTTGAAGTTTCGTCTTTTCGAAGTCTTTCATCCTCTCCTTGTCCTGCATTCGTTTTACACGCAACGTTTCTACTTTCTCGGTAAGATCACGCACCTATAATATTTATATACGTATATCATAATCCTATACAACACAAGGTATGTAATTTTATACTATAAGGAAACAATAATAAAAAGATTCTCGAAGTGGAAAACTTGTAAAAAAATTTACCTGAGACTTTAAATTATCGTTCTCTTGCACGAGTTGCAAGTGCGACAGTTTTTCTTCCACCAGATTCGCGGCCGCCGCCGAACCCGCCATCACCTGACCGGGTACGAATTGCGGTTTCAACGTTTCTACAAAACCTGTCTGGATTACAGAAAGGGGAAAAAATAAAATATATTTGCGTTCTGCGCCACGTTGGGTGTTCTTTTTATTATCGCATGAAAAAATTATCGCCAAAGAGCTTCTTCAAAGGCCTCTGGACCTGTGTACCTGTGCCAGCTTGAAACGCATATACACACATGGTATATATAACTAAACGGTATATGGATGGCGCAAACAAAGATAACGTAATTATTCTCAAAATGCGGCAATGAAAAAAACACCCCACATTTCCTATATATGAGAATCGCATGTGATGTTACGATAATGCCGTTTGTTTCTGTATTTACATTCGGACAAAAATTAGTCTGTTTCGTGGTGATTAATGAGAGATTAGTTGCAGTAGCGAAACACCAACAAGCTACACCGAATATTCTATTAGTACTAACGAATATGTAGAGGAAGATCCAGTTGATGAGTTTGAATCGTGTTATGTGATACATTTATACAGGGTATGGCTGAGGTTAAAGCACCAAAACTGTCTCATCTATTATGTCCTAACAACTCGCACACTCGTGTATTCATTCGCATCCCCATTCCACGAAGATTAACTCTTAATAGATATAACTCTGAGAAAGTTATTGATCAGGCAAGGCTACACCTCAAAGACGTACAAAACCCGTCCGAGCTAGATATTAGTATTAAGTATTATTAAGCTTGTAATACAAACATGATGGGAATTCAATTCCTAACTGTGGAAGGTAGAATTGAGAGGCGATGCAGAACATCCCTTTCCATTGTGTAAATTATCGAAGTGTCATAGAACTCAGTTAATGAAGCTGATGTTAAACATAATATATAATGATATGCGAAGAGTAAAATGAAATTAAGTCAATAATCCACTAAGGTTGAGCGAATCTGTTAAAGGTGCGTAATGACGTTGTATCGTTACGAAAGTTGTGTGTTACGATGCTTTATGTGATCGGCAAACAGCTAGTATGAGAAAGAACAAGATATTAGAGAGGTGATGTATTAAAAAAATTGAGATATTACAATTAATGAGTATTAATTACATTATTCTGATCATCTTGGGCCTTTGGCTTTTTGCCGGGAGGCGAGCTCGTGCTAGGGGACTTCTGAAACACGTACGTGCATATTCCCATATGAATCATTCTGCGCCAATGGAATCCTTTGACTTGCTTTCACAAATACAGTCCTTACTCTTTTTTTCTTTTAATTTCTACCATTAATTCTACCTCACTTTTGTCAAGCACACTTTCCGGTCAGAAACGTATACGTGCACAATTACATTTGATTGACCGAGTCATAGAGTAGGATTCTTTGCACATGAACATAAGAAACAAACAAATAATCGAAAAATTGATAGCTTTCAAAATATCAGGTCACCGGTTTGTTAGTCAAAAATAATGGAAATGTATCATAAGAACATAGAATAGATAATCTGTTCACATAGGAATTAGAAACCACTCATTATATTATATGTATATGTCATGCCTTAAATCTTCTGAATAATGTTCATTATGGATAAAGTTTTTACTCTCTTATTATGATAAAAATGACAAGAGATACAGAAAATAACTTATATATTGATATAAAAATAATTTATATTACGAACAGTTTTAGACTTTTTATCACAGCTTACAGTCTTACCTCAACGAATGAGGCACGCTTCGAAACTGTAGTTGGCGCCGGAATTAATGATTCGCCGCCGTCTCTACGTTCGTGCGACGTTCCAGTTAGGCTTTCTGTACTTGGGGCACTCAATAACGTTCTACTTCCAGATAAGGATAATCGAGAACTGTAAAAAAATAACATAAAATACTTAATGATATTTAACAACATAATATGTTTTACATTTTTGCTGTGCTAAGCTGATCACCAATCAACCGTGATGGAAATTCCAACTTATTTATAATAAATGAGAAAATGGAAAATAAACATTTATGCATAAAGTAATGAGAAATCATAAAATATTACAATGATATTTGTATATGCCTGTAGAAAAGTTTTAGCACATTATGGAAAACATTAAAAATAAAAATATAATTTTATACAAAAATGCAACAAATTCATAAACAAAATTCAATAGCTTTTAATACATAGCAATATGTATCTTTTGTGTCACGTCACAATAATAAGTGCAACAGAAATAATCGCTAATTATTTAACTGAAAGTAAGAACGCATATGTAAAAGCTCCGTAACAGGCAACTTGTTTGTGCTTTTAGAGGCTGCAAATCTTTTGACGATGAGAAAATGCAGTTGGCGTTTTGACACAGAGCCAGTAGTACATAGATAATTGTGATTTTTTTTTTTTATATCTATATAAGCAGTAGCGATACAAGATACAACATTGCCGACATAAATTCTGTTCGCCAAGATTCAGCTTGCAATAATCTTACCTAGAAAGTTTGTCAGTTTGCTGGCGAGTAACATTTGCAGGAGATGTTTTTCTCCGTACACTTTTATGAGCAGCATATACATTTTAAGAATTTTAAAAATTAATTACATACTCGCCAATAATTTGCCTATTTATTTAAAAAGTGTCAGAGGGTTTTAGAAAAGGTAGTACTACAATAATAATTCGTTCTTCTTTTTGATGTTATTACAAGATAGGAAACTTACGCTGTAGGCTCGTTCCTCCGACGCATACTAATGCTAGCATGTAAATTGTGAAAATAAGTAATTTCAAATGTTCTTTCTTTCAAATTTATAAATCGCAGTCAGCTAATATAACAATGAACATACTATTTTTAATGCAAACAAATTATATTCTGCTTATTTATCGCGTAATTTTACTATTTTTTATTTGATGCATTATTTAAAATATATATGTCAAACTATCGTGATACTTTAATATTACTTAAACGTTTATATTTAATTTGTAAGGCCAGCATATAATCCATACTCTAATATACAACCTGTTATTAGTATACTAATAATTATTTAAAACATTTAAATATATTTAAATTATATATAAATTATATATGTTTAAATATATTTAAAGTTTATTGCATTTATTATAAGAAAGTGTACATTTTTCACAAGAATACCTTCTTTTAAATTTAGCCAACATTTTTCAGTGCGATCCAGTCATTTATATCTAACAACTCACCTATTTAATCGACTCCTGGCTCTAGCCGCGCTATCATCAGGTGTTGTGGCATTGCTGCCCACAGAGGAAGGACTGACTGGCTCTGTCCTATTGCCAGCATCATCCAACAGAATAAGTTGCGTTTGGCGTGCAAACATGCCATGATTCTCTGCACACTGTGGCAATAGAAATAGAAATAGACAATGTAAAATCTATCTTCTTCTACACAAATTAAACTCTGAACAATAAAGGTAAATTTATCATTACAAACATTATCTAATTACAAATAATGAAGATTATTTATAATATATATAACACTAAACTGACACAACATTTTCTTTTATTTTATGTGGTATTGTATTGTTTGATATGCTCTGGTAAATTAAATTTAGTAATCAAACAATATCATCTTACAAATATTATATCTACATTATATGTTTAACATATTTTTCTCTGTCACTCTTATCCAATAGAATCAAAATTGACTCTTTGGAAGAAAAGTATTTGTCATAGATTGTACAATGGGTCTTTGATCAAATTCCGATTACTTTAATTGAAGATTAATTTATAAAATAATATCATTTTATATTAATATAAAATATAGAATTATTAATCTTTTGTTATATGTTCGACACATGGAAAAGATTAAATTAACTTTCTGGAGCTGACAGTAGGTCTATTAGAGCTACCATCAATCATAAATCTTAAATTGTTATTAAAATAAACTTAGTATTCATTCTTTCTTATACAAGTTATGTCATTTAGATTTTCTTGAAATTAATTAAAACCTTTTAGTCAACACAAATTAAAGGTGTATTTGGGAAGACATTATTATTAGCGCTATTTGTATCATTCTATCCTTGTTTACATCTAATGCATGATAAAAACAGAAAACAAAAATAGTTAGCTAATAACGGCAAGTGTCACACATCCAACATCAGTAACTGTTAGCGAGTTCAATCACTTCTATTACCTCAGATTAATGCAGCTACTATGTACAAAGTTAGCGACGTTAAACGTGAAAGCAGATAAATATTTTACAATACCTAACAATGATACTGTCACATTATTTAACAAAATATATATGTATTATTGGATTGTCAAGAAAAATTGATCATATTATACCACTGTATTTACATATTATACATAGCAGCCTTTAATGTGCGCTAGTCCAATGTAGCGAGAGTGATCAAATTCACTGTATGTAGTTTTCGACGTCAGATGGTTAAAGGCAATAAGTTGCATTTGAAATTTGGGTATCAGTTCATTTAATCGCTAACTGAGGTAATCAGAGTTTGATCGAGGTCACTCTCAGGTAAGTTTCTCCGTTGATTCACCTTGAAGTACACCTGGCCCTTGACGCTGCCGTTGTTCTTTCCTTTTGGCTCGTCGAGTATCACACCGATCCATTTGCCTGACGCGAACGCCGGGTGGCCAACGTAGGCGATCACGCCTTGACACTCCTTCACGGGAACCTCGACGCGTTGCCCGATTTTGAATGACATGTCTGTATTCGTCAACCACGACTCGCCCCAGACGGACGCATCAGCCGTGCATCAAGTTACGTGCGCGATTTCTCTTGATTCCCTTCGGCTTCGCGCTCTGTCACTCGCCGCTCCGAACGCGGATTAATATCTGATTTATGACAGAATGAAACGAGCACCACGAGTCTCCGGATGCACTCCAGTAAATCCCGTCTGTTTCGCGCAGTGTCGTCGATATCCAGTCCATTGACAGTTGCTGCGCGATTGTCAGCAATTGCTGCACTTCTGCGCGTTGAGTGCAGCTAGTGTAGAAGTTACAGCAATCTCAGCCAATCAGACGAACTCACTAAGCCTATTTCAACGCGTGATTGGCTGATTTTTTCCTCTTTCTTTCTCTTTATGAGAAATAGGGAATATTTTTTCATGGCGTTAGGACGATCTCACAATTGCCCAGAATAAATTTATTTATTTATCTAAGGAAACTGCTCTCCGATTAATTCCTCGTTACGCAACAATTATTCGGCGATTGAAGTTTAAAAAGCGTTTGTGTTTGCATCTCCGCCGGGCGCGCAGTTCCATCGCGGGGGGATTGAAATCTCGCGGTTATAGGGAGTGCGTGAACACTCGGCTCGCGAGATTTTGGTGATATATACACCTCTGACACGGAAGATTTGTTTTCATTACATGCATTCGGTTAAATAAGAAGTTAACTTGTCATTATTCGCGCGTTTATTTGCTCTACTATCAAGGTGAGGCTGATTCCTACGCGTAGTGCGTTGTGCGGACGACAATGGCCAACCACTACGAGGTCCCGAACTGGTACGTTTCAGAATCTCATTAGCGGTCACTCGAGTTCACCTATTATTTACGCAATTGCTTGTCCCGAACTCGGCTTGTCACCGCACTTGGCAAGGCTGGTACGCACGTTCTTATTATTTTTAATATCTTTTTCCAGGGCTGGTAAGCCACCGGTGGGACTGCACTTGGACGTGCTGAAGAACGACAAGTTGATACAGGTAAAAGCGACGTCAGCTGTGATTCGATGACATGTCATTCGTTCAGAGCTTCTTCATTACTTGCGCGAGGCGCACGAATATATTTCACATGTATGCTACATGTATTTTACAGAAACTCATGGTAGATGAGAAGAAGTGCTACCTGTTTGGCCGCAATCAACAGCTGAACGACTTCTGCATTGATCATGCATCCTGTTCTCGTGTGCATTCGGCTCTTGTTTATCACAAGCATCTGAATCGGGCGTTTCTAGTTGATCTGGGAAGCAGTAAGTATAGTAATTTACACTGATGTTAAGAAACAATTTTCTTTTAAGAAACATTTTTAACTCTTTGGTGACAAATCTGGATAACTCCTGTGTAATCAATTTTTATTCATGGAAGCTCGAAAAATCAAAAAGTCCCATCATACCTTATCTCCTCATAAAAAAGTTTATGGTGGAAAATACCTCCTGTGGGGTAATGCAATTGAGGCCGTTGATTTTCCTGTGAACAGCATTGAGTTGATTTCTATATCAAGTCCTAGTAATGATTATAGACAACACACTTTTCTGTGAAAAATGAAAATTTTGTAAAAATTGTAAGTACTCTATTTTTATTTTAAATTAATATCTGAATGTTTTTATTTAAAAACTTATTTTTCTAAAAGAAATTATTTAAAAAAATAGATTTGATGAACAGAATTGAAATATTAAATCACATTATGTAACAAGACAATAGCTTCTTAGGGAAAACATTATTTTTGTACCAAAATATATAAAGAAATGATTTTTTTTTTTGTTGATATTTGATTTTTCCTGCTTGTTTTTTTATTGCAAATCATTTTTGTATACTTAAATGATTATACTTTTTGAAGAATTTAAAGTTTTTATATTTTTTTTCTAAAACTTTATACCTAAACTAGAAAATATTAGAATTTTTTATATGTATTATAAAAAGTTATAAATTTTTAAGTTAAATAAAACTTTTACCCAATATACGATTAATCTTTAGTAATTTATACATTTTATTTTTTCCTAAAATGAAGTAAAGATATTTGTTCCAGAAACTTGAAGATATGTGAATTTTTAGAGATTTTTGAACCACTTTAAGTAGATGAAGTGTAGTCACGTGAGTTATCCAGGTTTGTTCAGATATGGCTTGTATACACAGAACGCAGCAATACTGGCCGCATGGAGAAAGTTGAAGGTGCAGTAGCCAATTTTTTTCCATAAAAGTGTAAAAAATGATTGACTATCGCTCCAACTTCCACAGTGCAGCAAGCGCTACAACTTTCTGTATATAGAAGCCAATATAGTACTATTTTTCACCTGATAAGAGTTAATAAATTGAATATCAAAATTCTTCAATTTTTTTAAATAGATTGCAAAACCAATATTTAAAAAAAAGATTATGTTTTAATACTTATTTATTATAGTATTTATAATAGTTTTGATTTATAAAATATGTAAAATATATTTATTTAATACAAAAGCTTTGTTTAAATTTCTTTATAAAATGTATTATACATATTTTATGTAAATAAGAAGTTTGATAACTTTTCAGCACATGGGACCTTTATTGGAAATTTACGATTGGAAGCTCACAAACCAACTCAATTACCAATCGACAGTACATTTCACTTTGGGGCATCTACTAGATATTATATAATAAGGGAAAGACCTCAAACTGGTGCCCGGCCTATTATTGAAGAACTGGAGAAATTATCTGAAGATATGGACGCCGGTGGTTTACTGGGATTACCAGAAACAGAAACGGAATTGGATGTATGTATCAAAAATTTGATATGTTGAAACATCTTTATTTTAAACTAAATGTGATCTAATTGATTGTAATTTTCAGAATCTAACAGAGTTTAATACAGCTCATAATCGACGAATTTCTATGCTTGGCATAACGGATGATGAAATGCATAAACCGACGCGTAAGCGAAAGAAAAAAGGAATCACCTTCAACGACGATGAGGAAGTAATTAATCCAGAGGATGTTGATCCATCAGTCGGGAGGTTTCGTAATCTTGTACAAACGACCGTTGTTCCTAGTAAGGTACATATACACAATCTTCTAAAGAAAAGTGAGGCATAGAAAAACGCAATCATGTGATTACAAAATTACTTTACGTGCAATACGCTTGCGTCGGTGATCTTTTCTGCATATATCTGTAGATATATAGGATCTACAATTTTATCTACAGTTAGACCTATAGTTTTGAACAGCCTATTAGAAAAGATTTTCTTAGGCAAAGTTATTCTTGGTAATTTGCATTTGTTCTCCGAGAGATAGCAATCACTTTTAAATTGATTAAAAATCAATTTAGAGCTGTACTGGTCTGGGTGATTTGAACCCGGATCTTTGGTATGGAGAGCAAACTTGTAACTCCTGCTACATTGCCACAAAATTACTTATCTTATTAAGTTACAAAATTATTTAACTTAGTATTTATAAAAAAATGGCTGCATTCAGAAAAAAGAGTAGTTTTGTTATTATATTTTTGACGATTGGCTTATTGAAGAGTGCTGAAAACCAAAGACAAAAACCAATTTTATTAAAAAATTTTACAGTTACAAAGTTTTTCTGCTGGACGCAATCAGTGTGCTTTTTTATTGCAGAGAATGCGTATGGAGGGTGGCCTCATATCGTTATCGGAAGATCATAATCTTTTAAAGCATATGCAACCAACGTCTACCGCATCGCAGCTTTATCACGATCTACCTCCCGAACAGTTTACGCCGTCGTCAATGTCGTCAATCAATCCATTTTCTACGGCTCTCACGTCGCTGACGTCACGGCTTGGCATCGCGCTACCTAATCCTGCGCCTGAGGTAGAAATGACGCCGAATCAAATACAGACAGAAGTACAGCACGTGCAGGAGCACGTACCGGGTACGACAGAACCACGTGCGATGGAGCCGAAGAAGAAGAAATATGCCAAAGAGGCATGGCCCGGGAAAAAACCAATACCAACACTTCTTGTATAATAGGAAGAATTGCCGTTTATGTATACATATTCCGTATTATTATTTTCCGATAGAGCTTACCTTCATCCAAAAATTGTTTATACATTACAGATTTATGTGCGATTTTTCATCAGCTCTATCATGTGTTATTATATCGGCAATAACTGTCAAATCTTAGTCAAGTTGAACTACATAGAATTATAATGAAAAGACTAAATCCGTACTAGTTAAAATGTTATTTAAGTAATAATAATTCGGATATATAACTTGGACTGATTGTTATGGTCCAATTTGAAGTAAACACGTCTAAAGAGAGTTATGCTCTACTTGAAGAATGTAACTGAACTATTATAATTTATTAACACAGCAAATGCATTCAGTAACTAAAACAAACATTGATCAGTGAAAGCATCCTAAAGTTATGCAATTTCAAAAGAACTTATTCATATTGGATACATATGTTTATCATGTTAAGTTTTATACTCTTGCTACATTTAGTTTTTTTTCGCAGTGATACACATATATCGATAGAAATAAAATTATTGTTTATTAAATAGATTTTGGTATCAGTATAAAATTTTATTTAGTTGTAACATTAGCGTGATTTTTATAGTTATTCAATTAATAACAACATTATCGTACTTGTTACATAATACATTGCATTTTTTTTTAACCTTGGCATAATATTTTCTTTATGTACCATTGCTGTCGCTTCAAGTGCAATGAACACGATGTAAATAGCTATAAAAGATATTTAGTTGATATACTTTTTATAAATCACTACCAAAAAAGAAGTCAATAAAAAGAAATTGTATATATTACATAAGTGTTAGTTTAAATTAGTAAATTTTTTAATAAAAAGTTATGATTATTCACGACTAATATATATACGTATGTATATTACATTATATATATATATATATATATATATATATATATATATATATATATATATATATATATATGTTTGTGTGTGTGTATATACAGGATATACATGTTCCATACTTTGCATGACATCCGTTAATGACAGACTCCTGAAATTATTTTGAGTCAAAAATAAGTATCAAAATGCGAAGGCTACAGTAGTTTTTAAATTCTCAGGTATGGCACATTGTTCAATAGTGAAAGTGTTCCTAAATATGATACTCATTTTTTATATTGATTTTACATATCTTTATGATACGATTTTCATCTCGAAATGATCTCAAAGAGTTTGCCATTAACGGGTCACGCGAAGTCTGAAACATCCTGTATATTAGTCGTTTCTTTATGCCAAATGAAATATTAATTGTGAAGTGATACGACGCTCATATATTTTTATACCTGTTTTTACAAGAAATTTTTACAAAAAATACTTTTCTATAAAATATATCTTTTACACGAAATTTAACATAAACGCTGTTATATTTTCCGCTTTGTTGCTGGGTAGCGAAAAAAATATGTCGGTCTACTTGAAAAGGTTCTTCAAAAGACGCGAGTATTATATTCTAGCAGTGTGGACTGTAATTCAAGGGTGATCCTCGTAATCCCTTTCAAGTTATGCTTTTTCTCGCGCGCTTTAATGCATTCAACTTCCTTTATACTTTCTTTTACTTACCAGTGGATAAATACCCGTTTGTTGTGCATTAGATCAAATTTGCAATTGAGCTTGACTTGGCCAAACTTTTACTTTATCAGTAATGTTGGCATATAGACAACTCGTTGAATCTACAAGTATATATCCAGTTGATATATTGATATCTGTGTACAGTATAGCTTATTACTCAATAAGAATATTACATAAATGGATAACACTGTTCTACATCATTTTGCAATACAAGTAAATCGTAATTTCCGATATATTTTTGCCTACTGAATACGAATCTGTTATAAATTTGACTATCATATTACAATTTTGAGAAAAATGACAAAGTGCCAAAAACAATTTTAAAGTATTTTATTTTTTATTTCTTTGACATCATTTTTCTCAAAATTATAATTGATAAATTTGGATAACAAATTTCTATTCAGCAGCTAAAAATATATTGTAAATGACTATTGCTGATTTATTACACTAGTGCTGCAAAAAGATCAAATTTTGTCGAATAGTGTAATTATAACATAAATGACTGTTATGGAGAGATGGAAAGTAACGAGTTATAGTAAGTAACACCGTTACTTGTTACTTCTTTTAAGAATACTTTTATATAATTATATAATAATGTTACAATTTTCTTTAATAGTAATGATAAGGCCAGGATTGGAATAGTTACTTTTAATAATCAACTTGTTATCATTATGCGTTAGTCATTGAAAAAAAAACGAATTTGTAACTTTGCTCATTACACAACGAGTCAAAATAACGCGTTATTTTTTCCAATGAGTAATGCATAATGACAACGAGTAGTTATTAAAAATGATTGTTCTCCAACTCTAGCGTTATTATTACAATTATGAAAAAGCGTAATGTTATTACAGAATTGTTATTATAAAAAAATGAAAGTAACGATAAAGTAACGACTTTCCATCACTGCTGTTATGTTAGATGTAATATATGTATACGATAATATGAGTCTAATACAATATTAATGTTATATAATAAATTTTTATGTAAATGATTATTATGATAGAAGATTAAATTTGAAATACGATATGAATAAATATAATAAATTATAAGTATAATTTATATAATAATTACGTAATCAGTAATGTTTGAAAGTTCTGTAACATTAATAAAATTCTAATTATAATTTCAATTAAGATATCAAATTTAAGGCACATTTTGACAATTTAGTTATTAGATTTCAAGGTAAAATTTGTATTTATAATTTTGTATGTAACATTATGAAATGTCATGGATGCGTGTGTAAATTTTAATATAATTTTTACATAATATTACATTGTATATTTTTTCATTTTTTAATTATTGCATATTAAATTTAGGCACATAAAAGTTATAAATAAAATTTTATCCTAAATCTTAGCACGAATTATAAATTGTTTAAACTAGATTGGATCTAAATTTCTTATAAATTTTTAATTTGAATGAAAAATGTAAATTCAGATTTTTAAGAGATATATGTACGATTTTGTGTGGATGACACTTTTGCGAAATCGTCTCCCGGCACTGTCTCCTGTGGACGATTAATAAATTTAATTACAATTTTAAAATCTATGGAACACCAGACAAAGCGGATATAACTCTTCATAACGGCGATCTCATTGACATCCTTGGACACGATATCCCACAGATACTGAAAGCAGTAGGCCATCATGCAATAGACCTTTTGCATGGATATCACTAAGTCTAAAGGAAAGTATATACAAATATGTAATTAAAAAGTAGGCGTGTTCTAACAATTTTGATCGAAACATATTTTTAAAATATATTCTTCAAAAATAAATAAATCAAATTTTAATTAAAAAAATGTAATTATAATATGTGTATATACACATACAATTGCTATTACTCCAAGTGCGCATAATGAAAATATTATAGATAAACGGAATTTCATTAACATACTCTATAAATATCGGTATAAAAAAAATAATAAAAAAACATTTATAAATTATTATTTTAAACTAGTAATAAATACTTTTATATAATTTATATTTGTCTGTTATAGATAATTATATATTCGTTTCTCTATACTAAATGAAACATTAATTATGAAGTGATGCAACACTCATATATTTTTATATTTGTTTTATAAAGAATGTTTACAAAATACTTTTCTATAAAATACGGTGACAATTTTATACGAGAATAAATATATATATTACTACACAAAATTTAGCACTGACGTTTTTGGTATAATTTTCACTTTGTAGTAGGGTAGCGAAAAAATAATATGCCGGCCTAAAAGATTTTCCAAAAACATGTGTTAAAACTCCAACGATGTATCCGGTGTAGACGGCGATTCAAGAGCAACTTCCTCATAATCCCTTTCGAGTGCCGCAAGGTCCTCACGCGCTTCTGCGAATTCGAGCTCTTCCATACCTTCTCCCACATACCAATGAATAAACGCTCGCTTTTTGTACATTAGATCGAATTTGTGATTGAGCTTGGCCCAAGCTTCTTCTATAGCAGTCGTGTTAGACAGCATAGAGACAGCTCGTTGAACCTGCAAGTATATATTCAGTTGATGTATTAATATTTATATATAACATGATTATATTTTTTACGCAGTAAATTTATAAGTGATTATTATGTTTAAAAATTGTAAATTAAATTAGAATTTGATTTATATAATTTTAATGTAAATCAAATATTATTATCAGATTTAAAATCTTTTATCAAAAATTAATTATCCTTCTCAGATTTCAAGATAAAACATTGTACTTATAATTTTATATGTAGCATCATAAAATGTTATATATTATACGCGTGCGTATTTTAATATGTAATTTGTGTAGGATAATTCCGGTATTTAAGTCAAGCGAGGACTTACGTCGCAGTAGCTAAAAGAAACGTTGCTCTTTAGAGCAACTTGTATATTGCATTACTACTGAGCAATTTGAGCTGCGTTCTGATATACTGTTAATTCAAAATCTGTAATTCACATTATGTATACTAGATTTTCAATAGATTTTTCAGTTTCTAAGAGTATCTGACGATAAATGGTAATTTGGAAGTTGAAACAATATTTCTTATTCTCGTTATTGTTCACATTAGCTTAGTAAATTTGAAAAAGGTAACATTTTTTTTACTTAAGATAAAGACAAAGATAATATACGTTATAATGATATAGATAAAGATGAAGCTATGATTTTATCTGGATAATTAATTTTATATAAATGACAGCAAACACTGCTTATAAAATTCCAGTCTTATAACTGTCGCTGGTACCTTTGCAAGATCGCCTCCTGGAACGGCTGTGGGTGGTTGATAATTAATTCCAACTTTGAAACCTGTGGGACACCAGTCGACAAAGCGGATGTAGCTCTTGCCCTTCATAGCGGCGATCGCGGCATTAACGTCTTTGGGTACGACGTCCCCGCGATACAGGAGGCAACAAGCCATGTATTTACCCTCGCGCGGATCACACTTGACCATTTGATTTGTCGCCTCGAAGCACTCAGAAGTGATCTCGGCGACCGATATACCCTCGTGGTAGGCCTTTTCGGAAGACACCACCGGAGCATAGGTTGCCAAGGGGAAATGTATGCGGGGATAGGGCACCAGATTCGTCTGGAACTCGGTCAGGTCGACGTTCAGGGCGCCGTCGAATCTTAAGGACGCCGTGATCGACGACACTACCTGGCTGATCAGCCGGTTCAGATTTGCGTACAAAGGCCGCTCGATGCCGAGCTTACGCCGACAAATATCATAGATCGCTTCGTTGTCTACCATGAACGCGCAATCGGAATGACTGATTGTCGTGTGTGTTGTTAATACAGCATTGTAAGGCTCCACTACGGCCGTAGATACCTGAAAATAAACGTGTATTTTTTTTACAAAAGTGTTTTTACCATTTACGCTAAACAACTAGAACAAAATGACACGGAAATTGTTTCAAGAGGGTCTCTCAGACTTCATACTGTGTTTAAGAGTTAAAATCGATATCATTTTATGTTTATTTTTATTTATCTTGGTTATTATTAAATATCCAAAAATTTAAGAAAAAAAGAAAAAAATTTTAGTTTGTTTTATCTCTTACAAGATGAGAGCAAGAATTCATTAAAATTATTCCACAAGAGTATGCAAATTGATTAAAACTGTTCTGCACTCACTTGCGGCGCAGGATATATGACAAATTCCAATTTACTCTTCTTGCCATAATCGTCGGACAGTTTTTCCATGAGCAAAGACGTGAAACCAGATCCTGTGCCACCCCCAAAGGAGTGAAAGACGAAGAAACCTTGTAGACCGGTGCACTGATCGGTCAACCTGCGCACTCGGTCCATCACGGACTCGATGATCTCACTCCCGATGGAATAATGACCTCGAGCATAATTATTGGCTGCATCTTCTTTACCAGTAATTAATTGCTCTGGATGATACAGATGTTTGTACGTTCCCATCCGAATTTCATCTACGGGAATAACAATTTTCAAGCTGTAGGTGTATATTTTATACCAATATTATACAAATTGTTTATATTATTATTAATCTAAATAATTTTATTTGTTTATGATTAGTTATTTCACTATGACTAACCGACGACAGTTGGCTCGAGATCGATCATTATAGCGCGCGGTACCATCTTGCCGGAGCCTGTCTCATTGAAGAAGGTGTTGAAGCAATCGTTGGAACCGGAAGCTTTGTCGGATGGCATGGTTCCATCCGGTTGAATACCGTGTTCCAGACAATACAACTCCCAACAGGAGTTGCCCATCTGGACACCCGCTTGGCCCACGTGCATGGATATACACTCACGCTGTAAATTACGTATTTTATCTTAACTATAAAATCTTGATGCACATCATAGAATCTTTGATTTCTTTTGAGAAGTTAAAAATTGCATAGAGAAAAGGTAATTTTACTTTTTCATACCATTTTGATGTTTATAATTAACTTATTTATCTTGTCGTTACACAATAAAAATTTGGATAATCTTTAAATCGAAATTTTAATTAAATCTTTAATTTAAACACGATAAATTTAGAGGCCGGCCATGAGCTACCCTAGAAAAAACACTAGCAATTTATATCTTTGTTGCTTTGGTAACCGATTATAAGTGATCTTCACAGGGATCAAAATATAATTTTTTTATCGTGAAATAATACAAGTCTCTTCATGCTTTACTTTTAATTGATGAAAAGAGAATTTTAATTAAATTTTTTATGTGATATTATTTAAATGATAAAATATTGCAAATTATTTAAATTTAATTGCTTTATTTAATTATTAAATTTATATGCAATATAGTAAAAATGTATATCATATATCATAATTATAATATAGAAATATTGCAGTAGAAATATTACACATTCAACATAGTAACATTTTAAATAATTAAACGGTTTTTGAACTTAAATTTGTTTAATTATTGATAAATATTATTTAAAAATTTTATTTCGATAAAATTCCTGCGTTACGATGTATCATCTTAGCGTTAATATGATACGCTGCATGGAGCTGTGAGCTCAAGAACAGCCTCAGTAAAAGTCAAAAATACATCAAAACAGTTTTAAAAAATTATTTTATTAATAATCAATAATAATAAAAAATTATTTTATTTTCATTATTTTTGTAGATATTAAATTTATTTATTATACTTCCCAAAAAAATTTTCAGAAATCAGTAGTTTTTCAGCATCGAAATGTATTCCCTTAAGAATACATATGTGTGAAACTATAAAATGTTAATGTAAATAATACAATAATACATAATAATTATAACTTCACAGTATTTAACCTTTATTTTGTATTTTGGAGCTTGAAAAATTAGATTTAAATTTAACATTGTTAAATTTTGGCACTTTGGTTTAAATAGATTTGAATGTGAATAATATAATTGAAGAATGATTAAATAATTGAAGTAAATAAAATCGGTTTTATAGATCGCATGTATACCATATATAATATGCATACATATATTATACGCATATTGCATGCACATATTATTAGCGTATTGCTTGAACAATATGTATGCATATTGTTTATTTATTGTCTGACATGTTTATGATAAGAGTGTTCGTGAGCAAAGTTTGCAATTTGTTACTTATATGATGACGCACTGGGACAAGGTTGTGCTTGCGTTGTAGGAATCCCTTTTGCGGATCATTTGCTGAACATTTGCCAGCGAAACGTTTTCTGGGCTATTACTTATTAAACAGCATTTAATATTATAAAACAAAGTAAAATTTAAATTTGCAAGTCATAAAACGTAAATATCAAAACTGTAATATTTAATTGAGTATCAAGTGCTGATTTAAGATATCGAAGTATTACAGGATTACAGACTCTTCTAACGTAACGAACGGTAAGTACCGAATCATATTTTCTAAGCATTATATAAAATTAATTGTTAAATTGAATTTAAAAAATAATGCAATTTAAATGAGTTGTAGAAAATATTAGGTGTACAAGTATGACTTTACGGATTTTCAATAAATGGCGGATTTTCAAGTACATGTCATTTGTCTGCAGTGTAAACAACTATTATTTTTATTTAATAACTATTATTTTAGCTTATAAGCTTTTACAAGCAAACGATGACTTTCAGCTGCACTTTTCTTTAGAAAAAAGTAATGAAGTAAGACTTTCCGCAAATGGCGTTTTTCTGCCAAACAAAATTCGACATTTTCAATGCGATAAAAATAATAGTTGTTTACACTACAGACAAATGGCATGCACTACGTTTTAAATATGCGTTCTGTACTTTTCAAGTACAAGTATTGTTAACTTCAACATAATATCAGTAGTACGACTATCTCTATTTATTGAAAACTTGTAAAGTCATATTAATAAATATTACATAAATTACTGTTACTGCTAAATTTAATTTGTAAAGCTATTAATAAACTATTAATAGCTATTAATAAATGTATTAAGCGATAAAACTTTTTTCATTGTTTTGCCAACAACTACTTTCCATTGACAAGTGAATATGTTTTGTCAACATAAAATATATTCTCTGCTATTGACTTCATCGCAATTGAAAGTTATCTTTGAGAAATATTTTAACTCATTGTCAGTATTGTAGATACAGTAACGGTGAACACAGTGCAGTTTTTTTGGTATTAATGTTATATTAATGTTAAATTTGGTATAATATTAACACTTTATCTAAACTAATTAAATGTACTTTTTTATTTAGTAACTTAAATTATTTGAAGTGTTCGCAGATTACGAGAAATGGATTTCATTTCTTTGGCACTATACACTCTTTGCATTATTGTGATTTCTCGAGTTCTGTCGATAGTGTATTACCAATATGATATACGAAAAAAACTTAAAAACATTCCCCAAGTCGATAGATTTCCTTTTGGTTCAATATTTGAGCAAATAAATTGCTCGGACAATGGTAAAGAACTTAATACTTAAAATTTTCTTATTCTTTTATATAAGTGTCATTCGTGTATTCATACACTACTTAAAATAAAAAGTGTACTATTTAAATTTACATAATAATTAAAATAATATAAAAATAAATAAATAAATTCAATTTAATTACCAGAACGCACGCAAATAATGTTAAAGTATGTAGAAAAGACGTGTAAGCAAGGAATATTCATACAATGGATTGCGGGCAAAGCTTTTATAAACGTGTATAAACCAGAATATTTAGAGGTAAATATTATCTATTTGTTAATATAAAACATATTTTATTTTTTTGCGATAATTAGAGGATAATTGCTCATAGCAACATTAATTTCCTAAAGCAGCACTTTTTTATTTCTTGAAAAGTAAATATTGCTTTTGATTAACACTGACAGAAATTTGATCTACTGAAATAATTAACAAATTAAAAACCTATAATTCATCATGTATTCATGATTTAATTATATAAAATATTATATAAAAGAGGTTATTAAACAAAGTCTTTAAATTAAAAAATGATATTTTTATAATTATTTATTACAAACTGCATAAGTTTAAATTAGAGTGAATTTAATCATTGATATTAGATTATTTTAAGTGCTTGTAACGTCTTAAACTGTTTTATTTATAACTTTTTTTCTTATTTTTCCATAATATACTTTTAAACATAAAATCAACAAAAACGTTTTATATCGAGGCTAAGTTCCGTAAACTGCGTATGCGTGCATAATACACGTAACGTGTACTATAAATAAATGCACGCATATGCAATTTACAAAACTTAGCCCAAAGTGAAAGATTTTTAAACATACTTATATACATTAATTTAAAAATATTTTACAAAATAAATGATTTATGTAAAAAGAAAAGAAAAGGAAAGTGTAGCGTTACTGCCTATTTTGGTTTTGACTTATTTTGTCAGACGCTGATTTTTGCTTTTCTTACAAAAAAACACAATTGTTGCATAATTCAAAATGATACAAAAATACTGTATCGTAGGATGTAAGAGCTTTTTAATTTATATTTATATTTTTAAAGTATTTATTTGTGTTAATGTCTAATTTTCACTTTTTGTGTAAGAAATACGATCAAAAAACAAAGTAATATGACGACTTTAATATATTATGTAAGCACTGACTGTTGTAATTATCACGATTAAGTTGCATTTTTTTATAGCAGTGGTATAAATCACTCTCAAACATTTATAAAGAATTTTCAAACATTCATAAAGGACCCCGCAAAATTCTTCTAGAAAATGGCTTTCGACGGAATTTTTTGAAACTGTGCTATATAATAGTTCTTGATGTGTAGATCAAAAGTGTCAATAGGCACAAGGTCTGAAAAATTATAGTTTTTGAGTTACAGTCGTTCAAAGTTGGCGATTTTGCAGTATAAGGCTGCAGTAGTGATCACATAAAATGGTATATAAAGCTTTGTACATACATAATATATAGAATAGACATACAATCCAATAAGTGAACATTAATATAAGGTTCATTAACATAACGAAATGTAAAAAGATGTAATATACATGTAACATATGAATATATTATATAAACATATGTATATATTATATATTATACATATAATTGTAAAAAGTTTATAAATATGTACGTATGTAAGTAGGAAAATATATACAAGCATAATTATGTATAACTATAATTTTTCAGACCTTGTGCCCATTGACACTTTTGATCTACACATCAAGAACTATTATATAGCACAGTTTCAGAAAATTCCGTCGAAAGCCATTTTCCATAAGGATTTTGCAGGGTCCTTTATTCTTAAATATAATTTCCCCAATCTAATGAGAGATCTTTTTTATCGATTCTGATACTATCAGTATACTGATATTATGTATCAGTATTGATAAAAAGATTTCTTATTGGATTGAGAAAATACATACTCGTATATGTATAACAAAATTTGATTATTGCGTATATAATACGTTATATATACGTTATATATGCGTACATTATAAATACGTACAGCTATTCAGTATATTATATGTACTTGTTTTGTTAATAAAAAAAAGATAGAAAATACTAAAAATTTTGCTGTGTGAATTTGTTTAGTTTAAAGGATTTGATTTTTTTCTGAAATCGATAATTTATCTTTAGCAAGTCCGATTTAATTTTACGGAATACTGTTACTGCTAAATAAAAATTGTTATTATAATAAAATGTGGTTACCAGTAAAGTTCAGTAAAACTTTTCGATAATTGGTACTACTAATCATAATAAATTTTTTTGATATTAATAACTGACAAAATTTATTGCAGCATCATAAAATGCATAATATCATTAAAAAATATGGAACATTTTTTTCTAAATATTATTAACTTATATCTCTTCAAACATTTACAGCTTATTTTATCCAGCACCATAAATATCACAAAAGGGTTTCATTATTATCTTCTGAAACCCTGGTTGGGCAACGGACTTTTATTATCTACAGGTGAATATATAATAAAATCATATTATTTATCTATTATATATTTACATATATTTTTCATAAATTTAGAATTTTATTCAAAATATATTACAGCTTATTTACTATGTTTTAATAGGTATAGTCACTCATGAGATATTAGACAAGCTGTAAAAAATTGTTTTATTTACTGTTTAATATAAAGTATTTGTACTCTAACGTAACAATATATTTTCAAGAGTGTTTAAATTTTCACTCTTTTAGAATGAGATTCCAGTCCTGAGAATTTAGAGAAAAGTACATCTCTTTTTGTTTTTAGACCTTTCACTCTTTTCTTTATTGTTTTTAACTAACTTTATAGTTCTTTTCACTTTTGTGACCTTTTTACAACATAAATATATCATACTTTAATACTGCTTTAGGTAAACAATGGTTCCACGATAGAAAACTGATCGGACCAACATTCCATTTTAGTATATTAAATCAATTTGCTGTGATCGTGTCTGAGAAAGCAGAAATCTTGAACAAGTGTCTCGAAAGAAAAATAGAGAAAGATCCAGGGAAGGCTATTGATATTTTTCCTTTTATCCTTAATGCTGTGCTCGATATTATCTGCGGTAATATATTATTTTTTAAATTTACAATATATATAATATATAATTATAATATTTTTCGTAAAAGAATATCGATTAATACGTAATATATGCTGCAATTAATGTTATTAATTATTTTATAGAAAATAAGAAAGATATAAGCATAGTACATATTTAAATTTAATACTATTAATTTTGCTAAATTTAAAAATCATTTTGCTATAATAGCAAAGATTTTTATTGTATTATCAAAGTAGTACCAAAATATAATATCAGAAATATTATAGTAGACTATTGTGATTTGTACAAAATTGCGTTCTCACGCATGAGCAATTTTTTATTTAGTCAGATTTTTCTATTTTAATAGGAAAACAAATCTTGTAATATTTTTGTATTTATAAGTAAATATTAAGTTCATATATGTAATATGAATAAATATTAAGTTTTAGCATATTTAGCATTAAACAATGTGTTAAAGTTAAATTTTAATTATAATTTTGCAGAAACGGCAATGGGTGTGGATATACGTGCTCAAGAAGTCGAAACCAAGTATTCATTAACAATACATAAGTTAGTTTAAAATTTTTATACTGCTATTGTTAATAAAATAACTAATATTTAATCACTTAGTAATGTTGAGAATTAATTTTAAATTTTAATTATATACATATTACGTATACAATTTAGTAAGTTAAACGCTAATCATATTTTGCTACTATACATTCAGAGTATCCGAGTTAATAATGAAACGTGTATTTCAACCGTGGTTTTGGGTTGACTGGTTATACTATTTAACGCCTGCAGGAAAGCAATATAAATTAGCTCTTGATACAATGCACAGATTTACGCAAGAGGTAAAAAAAAGCTATCACTTTTTATACATTATTAAAAATTTTACACAATTCCAATAAAAATGATAAATTCTAGGTGATAAGAAAGAGAATGGTTGAACGGCAATTACAAAACGGCAATAAAACGGAACTTGAAAATGAGGACAATGAATCTGATATAGGTATAATTGTAAATTATAAATATAAAACATACATTTTACGTATATCTCCTTTCTTTTTTTTTTATTTAATAAAACTTGATACATTAGGTGAACGGAGGAGAAAAGCGTTTCTAGATTTATTATTAGATCAGAATGCGAAAGACGACTCCCCTCTAACCGATGAGGAGTTGAGGGCGCAAGTTGACACGTTTATGTTTGAGGTGAGATATTCAGAACTATAATTAAAATTCTTCAATTTCCTCAATATAAAATTTTTTTTTATTAGAATATTATTTGATAATATATTTACACTAATACCTATAAAATAATATGTAAATGATAATAGGGACACGACACAACTGCGGTTGCAATAAATTGGGCACTCTTTCTTTTGGGCAATAATCTCGAGCATCAAGAAAAAGTTCACGACGAACTCGAAGAGGTTTTCGGAGATTCAGAGACACCAGCCAGTGTAAAGGAACTATCGCAATTAAAGTATCTCGACAGAGTAATAAAGGAGACGCTCCGAATATTTCCTAGTGTACCTGTCATCTCGAGGGAACTAGTAGAAGACGTAAAATTGGGTAAGTTATGTTACTTGCCAATTAAGAAAAACATCTTAGAAATTTGTTTTGTAATCATATAAATTTATTAATGTTTTAAAAATACTTTTTTTAGGTTGATACTTATAAAACTTAATAAATAATATTTTTATTGTTTATCAAAAATAAAACAAAAGTAATTTTTCTAAAAACAGATAACTTTTCAAATTGATAACAAAACTTAAATTGTACTAAAGGTTTTTAAATTAACATCATCATCAGAAAAACGACTATATCGACAAAGATAATCATTGTATTTTATTATATGTTTTGTATTATCAATCAAGGTATTCATATGCAGTCTATAATTAATTCATTTTTTTAATTTTAGATAAAAATATTCTTCCGAAAAATCACACGGTTGTACTTCCAACGTTACTTATACATCGAAATCCGGAGGTTTGGCCAGATCCATTAAAATTCGATCCGGATCGCTTTCTTCCGGAAAACTCAAAGCATAGAAATCCATATGCCTACGTTCCGTTCAGCGCTGGACCGAGAAACTGTGTGGGGCAGAAATTCGCTCTACTCGAAGAGAAAACTGTATTGACTGCTATTCTCAGAAAGTGGAGGGTGAAAAGTGTGAAAACGCTCGACACAATCCAGTTCGGTAACGCTCTGATTTTGCGACCTAGCGAGGAAGTGCTCATACACTTCACACCCAAGAAATGAAAGCTCATAGGCAACGACGCGCGACGCGAAAGGTGACGCGCCGTTGTCTAAATTGGTACGGCGCGACGGTCTGAATGATTTAAATCTGCCGCACCGCGTGTACATACACTACAAAAATCAAATGGGTTATTTACATAGACATAGGATCTATGTAAATATAGATCCTATGTCTATGGTTATTTATCAAACGTATAAGGAGAAGTTTTAGCTAAAATAACACATTTGATTTGTGCAGTGTATGTATGGATACGCGTACGTGCGGCGATTCAGACCGTCGCGCCTGGTCGCGCCGTGCCAATTCAGACAACGACGACGCGTCACCTTTCCCGCCGCGCGCCGTTGCCGACGAGTTAGGCTGCGTTCAGATGGACTGATATTTTCGCATATAAACGCGTATCGCGTAACCAATAAATTTGTTTAAAAGACTCAATAGAAAACGTAGAACACCTCTGTTTGGTTACGCGGTACGCGTTTATACGCGAAAATATCAGTCCATCTGAACGCAGCCTTAGACGCGCTGGCGCGGCGTCACCGTATATACATTGGCTCGCAATCAGACGTTTTATTTTATAATTCGATAATTATAGCAAATATCGCAAAATGGTATAAGACTTGTTTGTCCCTTTTCATCTCCTCTATATTCTCAAAGCAGTAAATTCCCTAGTTTGCGAACACCCTGTATATGTGTACACAAATATATTATATAACGAAGCGGAATACATAAATTAATATTATCCTTATCAGTAGTTATCCGTACGTATTATCTGTGACGTAACGTATTTATAAATTAAGTATACTTAAGACGCGGAAGTGAATAAAATTATGAATAGTATCTTATAAATAGTATGAGAAACCTTGAGAAACAAGGATTCTCATTATTATTTTTTGTCTTTGTTTCACGTACGACGTTTTACCCTATGCAAAACAAAGACAAATAGAAACAAGAAATTTTCGTTTCTTAAGAAGGGACTATTAATAACTTAGATCAAATACTACTGGAAAGAGTATAGGATAGATCTATAATCCCTGTACATTCGAGTTGACGCAGGAAGATTGATGGAGAAGGATGGAGATACAATGCGCAGAAGGTTGACAAGGATGTAGAATGCGCCTAGTCAACAATGTATGTACATTCTCCGACAAATGAAAGCGTAGATACGCGCGAGGACTGCGGGGTGATAAACAGGAGCAGTCGGTTTGATTTGAATAAGATGAATACTGGTATTATAGCTGCGCGCTACTACAAAACAACAGTGAAGTGAGGAATAGGAACGGCAAAATAGGTATGAACACCTATACATTTCAATTTCAAGCTCAAAAGCACAAATCCTGAAGAACAGCTCTTATAATATAATCTTTAATATAAATTTTCCTTCACAGGGATTATAAACTATTACCTATTAAACAGCATTTAATATTATAAAACAAAGTAAAATTTAAATTTATGTAAGTTATAAAACGTAAATATCAAAACCGCAATATTTAATCGGGTGTCAAGTGCTGATAAGATATCGGAGTATTGCAAAAATACGGACTCTTCTAACGTAACAAACGGTAAGCAAAAAATCATATTTTCTAAAGATTATACACAATTAATTGCTAAATTGAATTAAAAATGATACAATTTGAATGAGATGTAGAAAATAAATATTACATAAATTACTGTTATTTACTATGCTAAATTTGATTTGTAAAACTATTAGTAAACAATGTGGTAACGGATAAAACTTTTTCATTCTTTTGTCGACAACCACTCGCTCCATGATAAGTTTTGTTTACATGAAACATATTTTCTGATATCGACTTTATCGTAAGTGAAAGCTATCGTTGAAAAACATTTTAAATCAGTATTGCAAATACAGTAACGGTGAATACAGTGCAGTTATTTTGGTATAATATTAATGTAGTTTTACTTTATATTTAATCTAATCAAATGTACTTTTTTATTTGATAATTTAATTATTTGAAGTGTTTGCAGATTACAAGAAATGGATTTCATCTCTTTGGCACTATACACTCTTTGCATTATTGTGATTTCTCGAGTTCTATCGATAGTGTATTACCAATATGATATACGAAAAAAACTTAAAAACGTTCCCGAAGTCGATAAATTTCCTTTTGGTACAATATTTGAGCAAATGAATCTTCCGGACAATGGTAAAGAACTTAATACTTAAAATTTTCTTATTCTTTGTATAAGTGTTATTCGTGTATTCATACACTACTTAAAATAAAAAGTGTACTATTTAAATTTATATAATAATTAAAATAATATACAAATAAATAAATTAATTTAATTTAATTACTAGAACGCACGCAAATAATGTTAAAGTATGTAGAAAAGACGTGTAAGCAAGGAATATTCATACAATGGGTTGCAGGCAAAGCTTTTATATACGTGTATAAACCAGAATATTTAGAGGTAAATACTATCTATTTGCTAACATAAAACATATTTTATTTTCTTCTGCGATAATTAGAAGAAAGTCGCCAATAGCAACATAAATTTTCTAAAGCAATATTTCCTCATTTCCTAAAAAATAAACATTGATCTTTATTAACACTAACAGAAACATGATCTTCTGAGATAATTAAAGAATTAAAAACTTATAATTCATGCATTCATGGTTTAATTATCATATAAAAAAAGTTATTAAATAAAATCTTCAAATGCGAGAATAATATTTTTACAATTATCTCTTGCAAGTTGCTTAAGTTTAAACTAGAGTAAATTTATCATTGATATTAGATCGTTTTATGTTTTTGTAACGTCTTTAAATTGTTTTATTTATATCTTTTTCTCTTATTTTCTCATAATGTACTTTTAAACATAAAATCACCATACCTGTTTTATATCGAGGTAGAAGGTTTTTAAGCATACTTATAAAAATTAATTTAAAAATATTTTACAAAATAAATGACTTATATGAAAAGAAAAGAAAAGAAAAATGTAGCATTATTGTCTATTTCGGTTTTGGCTTATATTGTTAGATGATGATTTCTTATAACAAGACTTAATTGTTACATAATTTGAAATTGTACAAAAATACTGTATCGTCTGATGTAAGACCCTTTTTATTTTGTATTTATATTTTTAAAGTATTTCTTTGTGTTAATGTTCTATTTTCACTTTTTGCGTAAGAAATATAATCAAAAAACAAAGTATGATAATATCAGTAATTTTCCTTTAATACATTACGTAAGCACTGACTGTTGTAAATATCACGATGAAGTTGCATCTTTTTATAGTAGTAGTATGAATTACTCTCAAACATTTATAAAACATTCTCAAAGATTCATAAATTTATTCTTAAATATAATTTCCCCAATTCAATGAGAGATTTTTCTATCGATATTCATACTATCAGTACACTGATATTATGTATCAGTATCAATAAAAAAATCTCTCATTGGATTGAGGAAATATATGTATATATATACATATAACGAAATTTGATTATTACGTATATAATACATAATAATCAAATTTCGCTATTGTACAGTTATTCAGCATATTATATGTACTTATTTTGTTAGTAAAGAAAGGATAAAAAAATACTAATAGTTTTGCTGTGTTTTGTTTAAAGAAATTGAACTTTTTTTTGAAATACAATATAATTTATCTTTAGCAAAGCCGATTTAATTTTACAAAAAATTGTCGCTGCTAAATAGAAATTGTTATCAATAGAAATGTGTTTACAGGTAAAATTCAGTAAAATATTTTTATAAATAATACTAGTAATCATAATAAATTTTTTTAATATTATAATAACTGACAAAATTTGTTGCAGCATTATAAAATGCATATCATTAAAAAATATGTTAAATTTATTTTCTAAATATTATTAGATTATATCTTTTCAAACATTTACAGCTTATTTTACCTAGCACCGTAAATATCACAAAAGGGTTACATTATTATCTTCTGAAACCCTGGTTGGGCAACGGACTTTTATTATCTACAGGTGAATATATAATAAAATCATATTATTTATTTATTATATATTTACATATATTTTTCATAAATTTAAAATTTTACTAAAAATACATTACAGCTTATTTGCTATGCTTTAATAAGTATAGCCATTCATGAGATATTAGACAAGCTGTAAAAAATACTTTTATTTTTTGTTTAATATATATATCTATTTACATATATATGTCCATGTACTCTAATGTAACAATACATTTTTAAGCTGAATTTTCACTCTTTTAGAATGAGATTTCACTTAAAATAATTTAGAGAAAAATACACATCTCCTTTTGTTTTCAGACCTTTTATTCTTTCCTTGATTGTTTTAATAAACTGTGTAGCTCTTTTCATTTTTACAATTTTTTTACAATATAAATATATCATACTTTAATGCTGCTTTAGGTAAACAATGGTTCCACGATAGAAAACTGATCGGACCAACATTCCATTTTAGTATATTAGATCAATTTGCTGTGATCATGTCTGAGAAAGCAGAAATCTTGAACAAGTGTCTCGAAAGAAAAATAGAGCAAGATCCAGGGAAGGCTATTGATATTTTTCCTTTTATCCTCAATGCGGCTCTCGATATTATCTGCGGTAATATATTATTTTTTAAATTTACAATATATATAATATATAATTACAACATTTTTTGTAAAAGAATATCGATTAATACGTAATATATGCTGCAATTAATGTTATTAATTATTTTATAGAAAGTAAAAAAGATATAAACATTGTATATATTTAAATTTAATAGTATTAATTTTGCTATATTTAAAAATTATTTTGCAATAATAGTAAAGATTTTTATTGTGTTATCAAAGTAGTAGCAAAATATAATAATATGAGAAATATTATAATAGACTATTGTGATTCGTACAAATTTGCGTTCTCACGCATGAGCAATTTTTTATTTAGTAAGATTTTCCTATTTTAATAGGAAAACAGATCTTGTTGTAATATTTTTGTATTTATAAGTAAATATTAAGTTCATATATGTAATATGAATAAATATTAAGTTTATATATTTAGCATTAAACAATGTGTTAAAGTTAAATTTTAATTATAATTTTGCAGAAACGGCAATGGGTGTAGATATACGTGCTCAAGAAGTCGAAACCAAGTATTCATTAACAATACAAGAGTTAGTTTAAAATTTTTATACTGCTATTGTTAATAAAATAACTAATATTTAATCACTTAGTAATGTTGAGAATTAATTTTAAATTTTAATTATATACATATTACATATACAATTTAGTAAGTTAAACGCTAATCATATTTTGATATTATATATTCAGAGTATCCGAGTTAATAATGAAACGATTCTTTCGACCGTGGTTTTGGATTGATTGGTTATATTATTCAACGCCTGCAGGAAAGCAATATAAATTAGCCCTTGATACAATGCACGGATTTACGCAAGAAGTAAAAAAAAGCTACCACTTTTTATACATTATTAAAAATTTGACACAATTCCAATAAAAATGATAAATTCTAGGTGATAAGAAAGAGAATGGTTGAACGGCAATTACAAAACGGCAATAAAACGGAACTTGAAAATGAGGACAATGAATCTGACATAGGTATTATTGTAAATTATACATATACAACATACATTTTATTCTTCCTTTTTTTTTCATTTAATAAAACGTGATACATTAGGTAAACGGAAGAGAAAAGCATTTCTAGATTTACTATTAGATCAGAATGCGAAAGACGACTCCCCTCTAACCGATGAGGAGTTGAGGGCGCAAGTTGACACGTTTATGTTTGAGGTGAGATATTCAGAACTACAATTAAAATTCTTCAATTTCCTCAATATAAAATTTTTTTTTATTAGAATATTATTTGATAATATATTTACACTAATACCTATAAAATAATATGTAAATGATAATAGGGACACGACACAACTGCGGTTGCAATAAATTGGACACTCTTTCTTTTGGGCAATAATCTCGAGCATCAGGAAAAAGTTCACGACGAACTCGAAGAGGTTTTCGGAGATTCAGAGACACCAGCCAGTGTAAAGGAACTATCGCAATTAAAGTATCTCGACAGAGTAATAAAGGAGACGCTCCGAATATTTCCTAGTGTACCTGTCATCTCGAGGGAACTAGTAGAAGACGTAAAATTGGGTAAGTTATGTTACTTGCCAATTAAGAAAAACATCTTGGAAATTTGTTTTGTAATCATATAAATTTATTTGTAAATCAATTAAATTTAATAATGTTTTAAAAATACTTTTCTTAAGTTGATACTTATAAAACTTAATAAATAATATTTTTATTATTTATTAAAAATAAAACAAAAGTAATTTCTCTAAAGACAGATAATTTTTCAAATTGATAACTAAACTTAAATTGTACTAAAGGTTTTTAAATTAACATTATCATCAGAAAAACGACTACATCGACAAAAATATAATCAATGTATTTTATTATTTATCTTTCGTATTATTAATCAAGGTATCCATATGCAGTCCATAGTTAATTAATTTAATTTTTTTTATTTTAGATGATAATATTCTTCCAAAAGATTACACGGTTGTAGTACCAATGTTATTAATACATCGAAATCCGGAAGTTTGGCCAGAACCATTAAAGTTCGATCCGGATCGTTTTCTTCCGGAAAACTCAAAGCATAGAAATCCATATGCCTACGTTCCGTTCAGCGCTGGTCCGAGAAACTGTATTGGGCAGAGATTCGCTTTACTCGAAGAGAAAACTGTATTGACTGCTATTCTTAGAAAGTGGAGGGTGAAAAGTGTGAAAACACTCGACACGATCCAATTCGGTGGCGCTCTGATTTTGCGACCCAGTGAGGAAGTGCTCGTACATTTTACACCCAAGAAATGAACAGTTTGCCAGCAAATACATACTTTTTATAACATGTTTTATAATTTTATTTTATTAATTCTTTTACGTACAATATATGTATATAAAGCACATATTATTCTCTTGCATACATACATATTTACACAAGCGCGGCCAGAATGTACATCACTGTTGTGAACAAAAATATTAATACATATAATACGTTATGATATGATAAAATATAAAAAGTTTTACGTTATAATAATTAAGGTAACACTCAATTTCCCATATTGCTAAAGTTCCAACAACTTGTTATAGAGTCGCATACGTGATATATGTTTTCAACAATATCACAAGCAAAGTCAAAAGTCACTTTCGACGATAAAAATAAAAACTAAGGCAATACGTTTTATCAAATTAATAGCAACATGGAGAAAATTTGTTGGACAAGACGTGGGTTGACGAGACTCCTTTATATAATTAACCCTCCGTGGTCCAACATTTTTATGCTTTGATAAGCAGCCGTTAACAGGATTCAATTTCTTGACCAAATTAATCCTTGTTTTGTTGAGATTACAACTTAGAATATTATTTATAGTCTGTTGCAAACCAATATATGTTACATTAAGATTCGTTTTGACGAATGTCACATATGCTGTCAGATAGTCTCCTGGAAACACCAAACTATATGAAAATCCGATGAATTCTACTTGAAATTCTTTGTCGCTGGTAAGTGGTGCGACGATAATCACAATGTCGTAATTAGACGTTATTGGATTTGTGCTACCTGAAATATGTAGATCACTCGTGTTATTTTTCACGATTTGAATATTCGTCAGTCAATTTTACCTATTGTACCTTTATTTATATAGGTCACTTCGTACCGACTTGAATTAGAAATGTTTACTAGATTGCGGATTTAACACGACTTGGTACTACATTTACATTCTTACTTCTGTAAATAAGATGCTGCGGTGCCTAAGATTTAAAATTATATTTGATATTTTTTTTACAAGCTAGAGGCTAGAGTAAGATAAGTAGATAATAAATTAATAACATATACCTGTTTGTTTCCATCCTTAACAGACCACAAGTCAGAGACTACTCTAGCTACAGATATGCAACCAACAAAACTCTGAATATTTTGAACTTTCAGGCCATAAAGAGCTACGATAGTGCATAGCTCAGAGGCAACGACGCGCGACGCGAAAGTGACGCGTCATTGTCTGAATTGGTACGGCGCGACTGTTTGAATGATCTGAATCCGCCGCACCGCGTGTACATGCACTGCAAAAATCAAATGGGTTATTTATCAAACGTGTAAGGAGAAGCTTTAGCTAAAATAACACATTTGATTTGTGCAGCGTAAGTATGTATACGCGTACGTGCGGCGATTCAGACCGTCGCGCCTGGTCGCGCCGTGCCAATTCAGACAACGACGACGCGTCACCTTTCCCGCCGCGCGCCGTTGCCGACGAGTTAGGCTGCGTTCAGATGGACTGATATTTTCGCGTATAAACGCGTATCGCGTAACCAATAAATTTGTTTAAAAGACTCGAGAGAAAACGTAGAACACCTCTGTTTGGTTACGCGGTACGCGTTTATACACGAAAATATCAGTCCATCTGAACGCAGCCTTAGACGCGCTGGCGCGGCGTCACCGTATATACATTGGCTCGCAATCAGACGTTTTATTTTATAATTCGATAATTATAGCGAATGTCGCAAAATGGTATAAGACTTGTTTGTCCCTTTTCATCTCCTCTATATTCTCAAAGCAGTAAATTCCCTAGTTTGCGAACACCCTGTATATGTGTACACAAATATATTATATAACAAAGCGGAATACATAAATTAATATTATCCTTATCAGTAGTTATCCGTACGTATTATCTGTGAAGTAACGTATTTATAAATTAAGTATACTTAAGACGCGGAAGTGAATAAAATTATGAATAGTATCTTATAAATAGTATGAGAAACCTTGAGAAACAAGGATTCTCATTATTATTTTTTGTCTTTGTTTCACGTACGACGTTTTACCCTATGCAAAACAAAGACAAATAGAAACAAGAAATTTTCGTTTCTTAAGAAGGGACTATTAATAACTTAGATCAAATACTACTGGAAAGAGTATAGGTCTATAATCCCTGTACATTCGAGTTGACGCAGAGAAGATTGATGGAGAAGGATGGAGATACAATGCGCAGAAGGTTGACAAGGATGTAGAATGCGCCTAGTCAACAATGTATGTACATGCTCCGACAAATGAAAGCGTTGATACGCGCGAGGACTGCGGGGTGATGAACAGGAGCAGTAGCATCGGTTTGATTTGAATAAGATGAATAGAGAGGGTTCCAATTGCCTACAAATCGATTGCCTACAGCGTCGATTGTCAACATCCCAATTGCCTACAAGACGAACTGCACACAAGTAATACTGCCTACAGATCGATTGCCTACAGTCTCAATTGCGCACAAGTAAAAAATTAAAGAACGAATGTACGATTGCACACATGTAATATTGCCTACAAGGCGAACTGTACACACCACAATATTTCTGAGCCATATCAGTGCGTTCGCCCTCGTGCAGTACGTCCGATCTGTACGGTCACGAGATAAAGCATTCGTTACGTCTCTCCACGCCTTGCTCGTACCCCAGGTAGCCTATCCTTCCTACCTTTCCCATAAGGCTGGACGTAACAATAGTTATTTGTTAAAAATATATTAGTTATGTAGTACTAAATAATTGGCCAATGAAAATTGATATCATCTAGCTTTTGGCTGAAATTATAATTTTGTATTGGAAAAAAATATTTATTTTCTAGAGGATTCCATTGCAATTCACAAATTTGCTTTATGGTGTGATATTCTACATGTATTGACGTATTTTTGAGAATTTCTTCAGATTTTTAAAAATGGATAAAATTGTTTATTTTTTTACTTAAAACTAAAAAATTAATTTTTTTAATACTATTAAATTTTTCTCACCAAAATTAATATTTTTATCTAAAAGTACAGAAAAAATCCTAAAAAAATCATGTCTCTAAAAATTTCTTAACGTTAGCTGCAAATGTTAAAAAAAAATTTTTTTTTAAATTTAAACGATAGTCTTCAATATCTTTGTTGTGAGGCATATAATACTTTTTTTATCATTAACCTTATACAATACATCAACTAACATGTTTTTATTATCATTTTAGAAATCCCAAACAGTTTATTTTTAGCTGGACCCTTTTCACGTGAAATGCCCCACATGCATGCGTACGCGCACTTAAGCACACAAATATATTTAATGATACGTTTATCAAAAATGTGCTATAAATATAGTTTCAAAAGTTTTTGCTATAAAATCACACTTTTAAGTGACTGCAACAATCTGTGCTCTGGCCATAAGTCAAGAATGCCCAACCTTTTTACATCTGTGAACTACTTTTTTTAGTAGAGCATTTTGCAATATACCTATGTATGTGTAAGGTGTAAGAAAAAAAGTACAAAATTGAAATATGATTTTACCATTTATTTACCATTAATAGAAATAGGTGTTAAAACTATGAATAAATTAATAAGAAAAAGATTAATATAAAAGTTGTAAATTTTATAATAGAATTCAAATAAAATAAAAATCAAAATATGAACATATAATAAAATTTAAAAAAAGTAAAAAATAATGCAAATAATGAGATCTTTGACATTGCGTTGACTATTCTAATAGTTCTTGCAGTGCTGTCATTTTTTAAACTTATTTGATTGAGATCAACTAAAATAATGATTTTAAATAAACGTAATTAAAGAAGAAAGAAAGATCTACCAAAAAAACGTTGCAATCGACTGATTGGGCACCCCTGCTATAGGTTAATCAAACATTGTAAATTAAAAACATTGTAAACAACTACAGCAATGTGCGCCGTAGTAAGAGGGAAGTGAATGGCGTTCGTGATGATACAGGACTATTTTAGTCTCTTATGAAAAGTAAATATGTGATATATTTATCATCACCTTTACGCAATTGAGATATGACATTGACTTTATATGAAGTAGAAACAAAATTTCGACAAAAAAACGTACAACGCATTTTTTAATCAATGAAATTGACGAGAGAGGATTTTATCTTTGAACGATAATTTACAATCGTTTATTTATCATCATGTTTATGGAGTTTAAAATGACCTTTACCACGAAGCTTGAAAAAAGTTGCAAGAAAGTAAACATGTTTTGCGAATTGCAAATTAAAAGTTTTAGTGTCGTCCTTCACTCTTCAATGGAAGTGTATAAAAAACAAACTATTGGGAAAAATTATTAAACAAATCGATGATTAAAGCAACATCTTCTCAGGACATAAATCTAGTTGAAATAAACCGATTTTCCGCTGATTAGCTTGCCGACGCGAGCATTTCAAGTTTGAGTACTAAATTTTAACAAAGCAACAAAGTATGAATTTGTTTCAATGGTAAAAATAATGGTTAACAATAAAATATTATAACGAGTTATATATAATTGAAATCACACAGAGATGTACTGACAACTAACATGAAACGCGAATTATCTATGCGGATAGAAATATTAACAATAGTATACCCAGCGTAAACGAGATACGCGGTGCTCGACGATACATAGAGAAAAGGGTTTCTTTAGATTCAGTATTTTTATTTATTTATCTGAAATTTGTTTCATTGAAATAACATATACTTATACGAAACATTTGTTTAAATAAAAATTTTATTGTTTCGTTAAAAAAATTTCTATTATTTGACAGAAATAACACTATTATTTAAAGTAATACCTTTTAACCAAATAATATATTATTCGATTACAATAACTATACGAAAACAATTAAACAAATAATTTATTTATATGAAAATGGCAAAATATATTACTTAGTCAAAAATATTATATCTTTTGTTTCAAACAAATGATTTATTTAAGACGAGAATATATATTGTTCCAAATTCAAATAATCGTATTAATTGATTCACACATTTGTTTGGACCATTCCAAATAACAAATTTGTTTGGATACAATAATATTTATTAAGTTTGAAGAAATCATTTACTCTGTGCGAACCTGGTGGCATACGCGGGCCACGCTGTTGCTTGATTTCTGGAACGCGCGCGAAAACGAGCGTGTTTATTGGGCGGTACGCAAACTAACATGAATGTGTGATTGATAAGTCGACATCAATGTCGCTAACGCGATAATTGCGATAAGATACCTGTAAATAGGACCTACTGCAACAGCTAAATACGCTTGGCCTGACTCGGCAATTGAATTTTTTATGCAAACCTATGCTACTTAAAATTAATCGATAAAAATAATGCGTTTTAAATGACTGTGATAATTTTTATAGAACATAAAACCTCTGAAACATTCTCACAAAGTAAGTATTAAAATTTGTTGAAAAACTAAAATGTTTAGTTTAATATGTTTAACTAAATATTGATTTAATTAATTATTAATGACAAATATTAATGGCTAACGTGAATAAGCTATACATTATTTTGTGTAACTAAATAATTGTTGAATCAATCATTGATAGAAAAAAATAATTTCTTTAAATTATTACCAGTTTACCTTTTTTTTTTAAATAACTCAGTAAATATAAACGGGATACATTTTTTATCAACACCAGTTTGTTAGTCATAAAGTTCTAGCAATTATCCTATTGTTCCGGATTAAATATATTTTCCCGCTTCGTCTCCAATACAAACGAGAGAACGCCAAATCTTGTTTACCTCGCAGAGATATTACCATGAATCATTCGCATGACCCGTGATCTTTTCCCCCTGCCATCGAACCTAAGGATTAAATATATTTTCCCGCTTCGTCTCCAATGCAAACGAGAGAACGCCAAATCTTGTTTACCTCGCAGAGATATTACCATGGATCATTCGCATGACCCGTGATCTTTTCCCCCTGCCATCGAACCTAAGGCGAGAGTTTCGGGGTTTGCGCTCTGCCGAGACGGATCGTCGCTAGATTCGCCAGCGAACTTTCGATCGTTCGCATCGCTACCTTTAATCTTACACTCAGTTATATCGTTCTCGTTAAGTAATTACGACTGTGCAAAGATATCTCACGAACAATTTAATACGACTTGTAAGACGAGCCGAAGAATTATTCGAACATCCTCGTCTAATACCGCGGAGAGGGACGAGCGCGCGTTAATATAACGATTAATGTAACGAAGCGATCTCGCGCCGCGAGTGAAACAATCGCTCCGAGGTTCGCGCTCTCAAGCTGAGGATCGCAGCTTCAGAATATTCGGGTGAGCAAACAACACATAAATCCATCAAAATTAGTCGTGCGAACAAATAGTACGGTCATATAGGACTTTATCGTGTGATAAGAGGGTCTCTAGTATAAACCAAAGTATTAGAAAAAATATTCTACATTATTTTACTTCAAAAGATCTACAATTAAAGAGGTTCGTATATTCATATGTTTTGTAGAATTTATTTTCTGCATCTCAAAATGTGTATTATATTTAACATTTTAAATATTACAAATTACCATTTACATAAGGTAACTATAATATATCCAATATAGCTCACTTAATATGATCTACTTACTATTTGTAAGTAGTTACATAGAATTTAATATAATTGAATTGAAAATAACGCTAAATAAAAGTTTAATAATAACGATTTCCAAATTTACAATAACTTTGGTTATTGACTCGCACGTATCGGCCAGACGAGGGACGTAAAGCGGGTATTTTAATATTTACAAGTTCTAATGTTGTAAAAGTTCCGATTTTTAATTATTTATAAAGCGCTAAAGATGGCTCAAAAAAAAGCCGAAACGTATTCATACACAAATAAATGCATTATGGATTCATAAGATATATTAAGTTGAAGGATATAATATGTGAGAAATATAATTCGCACACGTTTACCTGCGTTTACCGTTCTTTTATTGGATGTATATTTGTTCTTTATAATGCATTTAATTTATGTTTTTATCAAAGTTTTAAAATTTTAATATTGCATACATAATTTCATATAAATTACAAAAATATTACATTATTAACTCTTTAATATACATAGTCAAAGTACGCAATGGTAACTAATAAATAGTCTCTTCGACCTATTGGAGTGCGGAGAGAAGAGATACGCGCGGGAGGTACCGCCGTGGCAATTGACGTAAGTTTGAGGATGTGCGATCGAGGGGGCAAAGGGAACACTTTCTAAACTACCGCCGGTATCCCGAAGTAGAGAGCGGGAGATATTGCCCGGTATTTATAGGCCATTGAGAGTGTAGAGCAGACATAATAGCGAGAATTTGGTGCGAACTTCTTCTATGTCAAATTCTCACAGGGGACCGGTGGCTACGAGCGGAAGCAGGAGAAAATAAATAGCTTGTTGACCGCGCGTGAAGGACGAAATCTGCGTTTTCTCCCGCGCGTAACACCCCCCTCAATGCTCAATCCTCTTACTCTAATCGTTTCCTCCTCACTCAATTGAATCATTTTCAACAAACAGATACCTAAGTAGGCTAGTACCACTATGGGTAGACGACTGTGACGTCACTGGCGCCGTACCCCCACTTTCTTATCACGGCGCACAGCATCACAGTCGTCTCCCCATAGTGATACTACGAGGCGATCTCTCCCCACTACAGATAGTTACCCGGCGGCGTTATTATAGCGACGTTACTCATCTGGTTGTCGGTTTTATTTCTTACGCCTTATAGCTGTTTTAATAAAAATGTAATTTTTTTTTTTTTTTTTTTTTACTGCAAAAAGGAGGCTGCACTATTTATCTACTAATTAGTTTTTTTCATTTTCTATGTCTTATAGTTATTTTAATAAAACATTTTTCACTCTAATCAAGTGCTGATAAAATATCAGGAGTATTGCAAAAATACGGACTCTTCTAACGTAACGAACGGTAAGCAAAAGATCATATTTTCTAAAGATTATACACAATTAATTGCTAAATTGAATTAAAAATGATACAATTTGAATGAGATGTAGAAAATAAATATTACATAAATTACTGTTATTGCTAAATTTGATTTGTAAAACTATTAGTAAACAATGTAACCGATAAAACTTTTTCATTCTTTTGTCAACAACCACTCGCTCCAAATTTTGTTTACACGAAACAGATTCTCTGATATCGACTTTATCGTAAATAAAAGCTATCGTTGAAAAACATTTAAACTCAGTATTGCAAATACAGTAACGGTGAATATAGTGCAGTTATTCTGGTATAATATTGTTACGTCCGGCGGTGGCACAAGACACTCACGCGCACTCACGCACAACAAATAATTGAGCAGACTCTTTAAAAGAAACTGAGACGTTTATTAGAACACGTCTGTCACCGAAACGAGGCTCCAGACGTCAGCAACATAACAACAACCGTTGTCAACGAGCAACCGTCAACTCATTACTATCGATTACATAAACTATACGGTGACACATTACAAATATCGCACGATCGTAACAATATCAATGTAGATTCACTTTATATCTAATCTAATTAAATGTATTTCTTTTTATTTAGTAACTTAAATTATTTGAAGTGTTTGCAGATTACGAGAAATGGATTTCATCTCTTTGGCACTATATACTCTTTGTGCATTATTGTGCATTGTGATTTCTCGAGTTCTATTCTCGATGGTGTATTACCAATATGATATACGACAAAAACTTAAAAACATTCCCCAAGTCGATAGATTTCCTTTTGGTTCAATATTTGAGCAAATGAATCGGCCGGACAATGGTAAAGAACTTAATACTTAAAATTTTCTTATTCTTTTGTATAAGTGTCATTTGCGTATTCATACACTAGTTAAAATATAAAGTGTACTATTTAAATTTATATAATAATTAAAATAATATAAAAATAAATAAATAAATTTAATTTAATTACCAGAACGCACGCAAATGATGTTAAAGTATGTAGAAAAGACGTGTAAGCAAGGAATATTCATACAATGGTTTGCAGGCAAAGCTTTTATAAACGTGTATAAACCAGAATATTTACAGGTAAATACTATCTATTTGCTAACATAAAACATATTTTATTTTTTTCTGCAATAATTAAAGTAAAGTCGCCAATAGCAACATAGATTTTCTAAAACAATACTTCCTTATTTCTTGAAAAGTAAACATTGCTCTTTATTAACACTAACAAAAACATGGTCTACTGAAATAATTAAAGAATTAAAAACTTATAATTCATGTATTCATATTTTAATTATTATATAAATGAAGTTATTAAACAAAATCTTCAAATTAGAGTTGAGCGAAAATTCACTACCTGTGAATTAGTCACTGATAATAAAAATTCACATTCACGATCTGTAAACAAATATGAAAATTCACTGTGAATAGTGTGAATGAGACTTTTGGCTTTCCGCACTGTCGGGTAGTCACCAAATTAAAAAGCTATACATTAAAATGCGCAATTAAAGATTATTTGCAATGCAAAGTACAAATTAGAATCTAAGATTTATTAAATAAAAGTTTTAGTTTACGTTTTTTATAATATATATTATAGATTATTATAATAAATATTTACATATGACTGTGTCTTCTCTAAAATGTATTTTGTTCGATGTAAAATTTGATAAAATTATAATAAAACTTTAATTGATAATTTACCTAGTATATATTATACCTAAATCATGATTTTAAGCATTCACAGTTCACTGCTAAAAATCACTGATAAAAAAAATCACATTCACAATTATCACTGTGAATGAAAAATCACAGATATGCTCAACTCTACTTCAAATGCAAAAATAATATTTTTACAATTATTTCTTGCAAGTTGCTTAAGTTTAAACTAGAGTGAATTTATCATTGATATTAAATCGTTTTAAGTGTTTGTAACGTCTTTAAATTGTTTTATTTATATCTTTTTCTCTTATTTTCTCATAATATACTTTTAAACATAAAATCAACAAACACGTTTTATATCGAAGTGGAAAGTTTTTAAGCATACTTATATATATATATATATATATATATATATATATATATATATATAGTATATATATATACATTAATAATATTTTACAAAATAAATGACTTATGAGAAAAGAAAAGAAAAGAAAAAAAAATGTAGCATTACTGTCTATTTCGGTTTTGACAACTTATATTGTCAGATGCTGATTTCTTATAAAAAAACTTAATTGTTGCATAATTTAAAATTGTACAAAAATATTGTATCGTCTGATGTAAGACCCTTTTTAGTTTGTATTTATATTTCTAAAGTATTTATTTGTGTTAATGTTCTATTTTCGCTTTTTGCGTAAGAAATATAATCAAAAAACAAAGTATGATAACATCAGTAATTTTCCTTTAATACATTACGTAAGCACTGACTGTTGTAAATATCACGATGAAGTTGCATCTTTTTATAGTAGTAGTATAAATCACTCTCGAACATTTATAAAACATTCTCAAAGATTCAGAAATTTTCCCAATCTCATGAGAGATCTTTCTATCGATACTCATACTATCAGTACACGGATACTATGTATCAATATCGATATTACGTATCAGTATCAATAAAAAGACCTCTTATTGGAAATGAGGTATTGGATTGAGGAAATACATTATAACGACATTTGATTATTAAGTATAATACATAATAATAAAATTTCGCTATTGTACACCTATTCAGTATAGTATATGTACTTGTTTTGTTAGTAAAGAGAGGATGGAAAATACTGAAAGTTTTGCTGTGTAAATTTGTTTAAAGAAATTGAACTTTTTTCTGAAATACCATATAATTTATATTTAGCAAGTTCAATTTGATTTTACGGAAAATTGTCACTGTTAAATAGAAATTGTTATTAATAGAAATGTGTTTACAGGTAAAGTTCAGTAAAATTTTTTGATAAATAATACTAGTAATCATAATAAATTCTTTTAATGTTAATAACTGACAAAATTTGTTGCAGCATTATAAAATGCATAATATCATTAAAAAATATGTTAAATTCTTTTTCTAAATATTATTAGATTGTATCTCTTCAAACATTTACAGCTTATTTTACCTAGCACCGTAAATATCACAAAAGGGTCTCCTTATGTTTTGCTGAAACCCTGGTTAGGCAACGGACTTTTATTATCTACAGGTGAATATATAATAAAATCATATTATTTATCTATTATATATTTACATATATTTTTCATAAATTTAGAATTTCATTCAAAATATATTACAGCTTATTTGCTTTGTTTTAATAGGTATAGTCACTCATGAGATATTAGACAAGCTGTAAAAAATAGTTTTATTTACTGTTTAATATAAAGTATTTGTACTCTAACGTAACAATATATTTTCAAGAGTGTCTAAATTTTCACTCTTTTAGAATGAGATTCCAGTCCTGAGAATTTAGAGAAAAGTACATCTCTTTTTGTTTTTAGACCTTTCACTCTTTTCTTTATTGTTTTTAACTAACTTTATAGTTCTTTTCACTTTTGTGACCTTTTTACAACATAAATATATCATACTTTAATACTGCTTTAGGTAAACAATGGTTCCACGATAGAAAACTGATCGGATCAACATTCCATTTTAGTATATTAGACCAATTTGCTGTGATCGTGTCTGAGAAAGCAGAAATTTTGAACAAGTGTCTAGAAAGAAAAATAGAGCAAGATCCAGGGAAAGCTATTAATATTTTTCCTTTTATCCTCAATGCTGCTCTCGATATTATCTGCGGTAATATATTATTTTTTAAATTTACAATATATATAATATATAATTATAATATTTTTTGTAAAAGAATATCGATTAATACGTAATATATGCTGAAATTAATGTTATTAATTATTTTATAGAAAGTAAGAAAGATATAAACATTGTATATATTTAAATTTTATAGTATTAATTTTGCTATATTTAAAAATTATTTTGCAATAATAGTAAAGATTTTTATTGTGTTATCAAAGTAGTAGCAAAATATAATAATATCAGAAATATTATAATAGACTATTGTGATTCGTACAAATTTGCGTTCTCACGCATGAGCAATTTTTTATTTAGTCAGATTTTTCTATTTTAATAGGAAAACAAATCTTGTAATATTTTTGTATTTATAAGTAAATATTAAGTTCATATATGTAATATGAATAAATATTAAGTTTATAAGTATATTTAGCATTAAACAATGTGTTAAAGTTAAATTTTAATTATAATTTTGCAGAAACGGCAATGGGTGTGGATATACGTGCTCAAGAAGTCGAAACCAAGTATTCATTAACAATACATGAGTTAGTTTGAAATTTTTATACTTCTATTATTAATAAAATAATACTTAATCACTTAGTAATGTTAAGAATTAATTTTAAACTTTCATTATATACATATTATACTACTGTGTCCAAAAAGTAAGGTGACATTGCATTTATTTCGAAAATTCTTTATTTATTCTTGCAAATCAATTTCGTCCCCTTCAAAGTAATCCCCCCCTGATATAATACACTTATTCCAACGGATTTTCCAATCTTCGAAACAGTTGTAATAATCGATTTCAGGAATGGCCTTTAGCTCCTTCTTCGCAGCGGCTTGAATCTCTTCTATCGACTCGAAACGGTGATTCGTGATTTTTTAACCAAAAACTCGACTAATATCGTTCCACAACCACCGTATTCACCTGATTTGGCTCCATGCGACTTCTGGCTATGGGGACACCGTTTCGAGTCGATAGAAGAGATTCAAGCCGCTGCGAAGAAGGAGCTAAAGGCCATTCCTGAAATCGATTATTACAACTGTTTCGAAGATTGGAAAATCCGTTGGAATAAGTGTATTATATCAGGGGGGGATTACTTTGAAGGGGACGAAATTGATTTGCAAGAATAAATAAAGAATTTTCGAAATAAATGCAATGTCACCTTACTTTTTGGACACAGTAGTATATACAATTTACTAAGTTAAACGCTAATCATATTTTGATATTATACACTCAGAGTATCCGAGTTAATAATGAAACGATTCCTTCGACCGTGGTTTTGGATTGATTGGTTATACTATTCAACGTCTGTAGGAAAGCAATATAAATTAGCCCTTGATACAATGCACGGATTTACGCAAGAGGTAAGAAAAAGCTACCTAACCTAACCACTTTTTATACATTATTAAAAATTTTACACAATTCCAATAAAAATGATAAATTCTAGGTGATAAGAAAGAGAATGGTTGAACGGCAATTACAAAACGGCAATAAAACGGAACTTGAAAATGAGGACAATGAATCTGACATAGGTATTATTGTAAATTATACATATACAACATACATTTTACCTATTCTTCCTTTTTTCTTTATTTAATAAAACGTGATACATTAGGTAAACGGAAGAAACAAGTGTTTCTAGATTTACTATTAGATCTAAACGCGAAAGATGACTCCCCTCTAACCGAAGAAGAGTTGAGGGCACAAGTTGACACATTTATGTTTGAGGTGATATATTCAGAACTACAATTAAAATTTTTCAATTTTTTCAACATAAAATTTTCTTTTATTAGAATATTATTTGATAATAGATTTACACTAATATCTATAAAATAATATGCAAATTATAATAGGGACACGACACAACTGCTGTTGCAGTAAATTGGACACTTTTTCTGTTGGGAAATAATCTTGAGCATCAAGAAAAAGTTCACGACGAACTCGAACAGGTTTTTGGAGATTCAAAAACACCAGCCAGTGTAAAGGAACTATCTCTATTAAAGTATCTCGACAGAGTCATAAAGGAGACGCTCCGAATATTTCCTAGTGTACCTCTCATCTCGAGGGAACTAGTAGAAGACGTAAAATTGGGTAAGTTATGTTACTTGCCAATTAAGAAAAACATCTTAGAAATTTGTTTTGTAATCATATAAATTTATTAATGTTTTAAAAATACTTTTTTTAGGTTAATATTTATAAAACTTAATAAATAATGTTTTTATTATTTATTAAAAATAAAACGAAAGTAATTTCTCTAAAGACAGATAATTTTTCAAATTGATAACTAAACTTAAATTGTACTAAAGATTTTTAAATTAACATTATCATCAGAAAAACGACTACATCGACAAAAATATAATCAATGTATTTTATTATTTATCTTTCGTATTATTAATCAAGGTATCCATATGCAGTCCATAGTTAATTTATTTATTTTTTTTTATTTTAGATGATAATATTCTTCCAAAAGATTACACGGTTGTACTTCCAATATTACTTATACATCGAAATCCGGAGGTTTGGCCAGATCCATTAAAATTCGATCCGGATCGCTTTCTTCCGGAAAACTCAAAGCATAGAAATCCATATGCCTACGTTCCGTTCAGCGCTGGTCCGAGAAACTGTGTGGGGCAGAAATTCGCTCTACTCGAAGAGAAAACTTTATTGACTGCTATTCTTAGAAAGTGGAGGGTGAAAAGTGTGAAAACACTCGACACGATCCAATTCGGTGGCGCTGTAATTTTGCGGCCCACCGAGGAAGTGCTCGTACATTTTACACCGAAAAAATGAACAGTTTGCCAGCAAATACATACTTTTTATAACGTGTTTTATAATTTTGTCTTATTAATTCTTTTACGTACAATATATGTATATAAAGCACATATTATTTTCTTGCATATATATATTTACATATGCGCGCGCGCGCGCGCGCGCGTGTGTGTGTGTGTAACATATTTGCCTAAATATTACAAAAATTGAATAAATATATAGGTACCTATTAATGCAATCAAGTTTTTATGATAATACGTTATTATTTAAAATCCAGTATCTCGTCTTGCAGGCGGAATATTTCAAAGCGTATATTATACGTGTTCTGATATACATATACATACTCTTATTGCCATGCGTCAGACGTATCCGTGGCAACGAAGAACGCGTGGTGCAACACTTGCCATTTCCATTAAAAGTAATAATAGCTAATACTAAAATAGATAAAATGTCGAACAAACTGTGGGTGAAGCTATCTTTTTGAAGTAACGATTGCAAGGCGATATAATTTCGGCCATATAGTCATATTTGTTGTTATGCGAAACGGTTAGGAACCACTTTTCTACAACCAGTGTAAATTTACAGTTTTTACTCAAGTAATATTACTAATATACAAGTAATTTTCACTGCCCAGTGATTTCGCGAAAGTGATACGCAATTTATTAATTCGTCGACGAGAAGAGGTCTCAAACGTGTCAAAATAAAATAGCGCGTTTAGTGCAAGGATTGCACTATTAAATTAATAAACAAATGTTGAATTATGTTTTTAAACATTTAATCATACCTTCTTAAATAAATGTTAAAAATGCAACCTAAAAAGAATTAATTTAAAGTAGTATCTTAAAAATGATGAAAGAAAATCTTTGATGCCGATTGGGAAAAAGTATAATTAAATGCTAGCATAACGCGATTAGCTACGACGCATGGATACTAATTATAGAGCGAACATCGCTAAGTGGCTTCCGCTTTCTGACGGTGCCCTTGACAAATGGCTCGTAGACGCTTCTTTTTTGGATGAGAAAATGGGAAAACTTGCAGGATGCATAGCTTTAATCATCGAGGACTCCGCGGAGGCTCGGACTATCGATCAGGAGGTTCGAATATAAATTTTGAATAAAAACTTTTTTTTTGTTGCGATAAATATATAACAAGAAATTAAAACCATGTGGACAGTATTAATTATTTTACGCGTTTTGCAGGTGTTTGAGGAAGTGATAGATAGCCTGGAGGAATTAATAGAAAGTTACAAATCAACGTGCAATCCAAGTGAATTAAGCAACCATCCAATATACAAGTATAAAATTAATCATCTGTCGATGATATTGAAACGCAAACTCAATGTGATCGCGAAATTCGCCCAAGATTTAATTAATGACATCGTCGATTGTAAAAATGACGAGAACATAAGAATAGTTTTCAAGTGAGTTAAACAGAAATAATTATTTCTATTTCATTGATTGTTTTACGCTCTTTTCAGTTTTATTACCTTGACTTTATTATATCTCAATTGCATTTTAGTATAAAAGAAATCTTTTGTTTTATATATATATAACTTTTTTTTTAGACACATTTATATTTTCCGATATTATTAGATAACAGAAAATAACGAATGCAATAAACAAATTGCAGATTGGTCAATGCTTACAATAAAATTCTCGACATGAATCGGGACGTATCGGATTCGTCTGTTAATGTTTTTTACAACGATTGCCCATCTATGCTGGAGCCTTTGAAGAAAATTTCCGTGACCAAAATATTGCAAGCGAGTATTCTGATATTCATTTTACATTGCAGTAACTTTTAATTGGCCAAAACCCTGGAAAAAAAGTTGATAAACTTGTTTCAATAAACTGATCAGTAACTAATTATATTTCGTCAGTTAACTGATAAAATATCATCAGTTACTGATCAGCAATCAGTTTATTGAAACAAGTTTATCAACTTTTTTTCAAGGGAATTAAGGGAGAAATAATATTTTACTTTAATAAACATGATTAAGTTGAACGTGCGTTTAACAGAATATTTCATGGTAACATTTAATAATTTTAGATACTAGCGAAGAATAGGGCGGAGGAATCCTGTCACGAATTAATCGATTGTCTTCTGGCCAATTATGAGCCCCACGAGAAAATCGAGCCTGAGTCTGCAACGAATGACGTAGACGTTTCAGAAAATTCTAGTATTGAAATCTATCGGTCGGTTTACGCTCACTTGCATAGCTCGTATTTTACTACATATTTATATGTATTCTCTAAATCTCGAAGAGTGAAACGTTATTCTGAAAGAGTGAAAATTGAGTCTGCGCAATTTTTGGAGTAATTTGTCACTATATGAGATTTAAGGAATATCTTTGTGTGTGTGTGTATATGTATTCTTTTTTTTATTGTCAAATAAAACTAATGTATTGTCAACTATAACTATTGTCAAAATAGTACAATTACAATTTAATGCAATATATTTCTGGTATATTTGTTCTTTCAAATATTCTGCAGCGCTCTTACGAGGCATCTAACACCGCCGATCACAAGTGCAGCATCTACGTCCGAAGTGGAAGCATCCAATATCGAGAGTGTGCAGACAATCGTGAATACGCAAAACGAGCAGATTCTTAAACTCTTAAATATCGCGCAGGAAGTATCACCGCAATTGCTTGGCACGGACGCTTTGAAGACTAACAAAGGTATAGTCCGAAAAGATCAATCAATCTTCTCTAGCGTTAAATTTATTTAACGACGTATAAAATTTTGTTAGGCGAGACGAGATTGAGAAGTAGTGCTTTAAAAAAAGTGAAGAATTATTATCAGGAGGTGGCATGGGGAGCACTATCCAGTATTTTAGATCATGTGATACTGTGGTGGTCAAGGGAAGCCCTCGCGACTCATCACAGCCACGGCGCTCAGCATCTCAAGGATTGGCTGCGGCAGTTCATTCAGGGGAATGAAAGTAAGACTGTCTCTGTATTTGAGAGACTTCTCTCGCATTTTTATTTTGGGGAAAGTATTATCTTCAAAGTATTCTCAAAATTTCAGCCCCACCTACAGTCAGGTCAGCGCTGCAGAATTTATGCGACGCGCTTGGGTATCATACGACCATCACTGTTTGGGACCAGATGTTTAGATTAGCCTACACCTCGGCATTTGAGTGCCGTTCGAAACCGTCGTCTACGGAGGTCCGTACTAAGAGAAAATTTAATATAAAATTTCAGTTTAGAATTTTGAGAATATCTGAAATGACTTACAAGGGACATTAGGCAAATTCAAAAAATTTCGAAACTTTGTGTACAAATAGAGGAATTTATCTTTAACACAAAACATCTTTTGTTTGTGCCATCTTTCAGTTTTAGGGGATAAAACACTTTTTTGACAAAAAAATCGGTTTTTTTTCTTTTGAAGCGAATATCGTCGAAACTAAAAGAGATAGAAGAAAAATGCTCTTAATAAAAATTAAAAAATACTTTATAAAAATGTTAAAAAAAAATTTTTTTAAATCACCATCTATTGATAACATTTATGTATTAAACTATTTGATTAAAAGAAATATATATAATATATTATATCTACAGATTTATGAAGAAGAGATCGCCTACGCACTGACAAGTGTATGGCTCTCACAAAAAAGTGAAGATACTCGTATATATACACATATATGTATATATACACCTACATAATTACAGATAATAATTTTTATGCAAAATTTTGTCATATAATTTAATGAATGTTATTCTATCAAGGTAGAGGATGGTAAATAATCGTTATTAACTGTTTTTGTAGGGAACCGACACCGGCCAAATGTTTGTCGAGCTGTTTCAACTGCTGGTCGGCCTCAGCAACGAATGCGAGGTGGGCGGCGAGTGGGTGATAGGAGCACCCTTGGTAGAACTGCCATTGTCGGAGCAGATCGTGGTGTTGCACAGGATGGACCATTCGGTGCACACTGCGAGGTTGTGGGCTATTCAAGAATCCAAGATCATAGCCCACACTTGGGACCTGGAAGTGTTCTTCCTCTTAGTCAAGGGTGATGTAGTGAACTGCCTTGAAGAGCTGTCTTATCTCAAGGTACTAATCATTCGATTCAATCTTTGTTTTTTTAGTAGGACATTTCAATATATTTTTCATTGATTGATTTTAGCTCGCTGATCACACAACTGCATTGTCTATGAATTCTATTAGCGTCCAAGTATATGTGTGCACGAAGATGAGAGCGAAGATTGTTTCCGAAGTTAAGGCGAATGTTGAATTGCTTCAGGTATAATGTTACACGAGTTTAAATATAAAGGAACGAAAAGAATACAAAGAATAATTTTTGAAGAAAAAACTCTCCAATTAAACTATAAATAAATTAAATGTACATAAATAAAATAAAATTAATGATTTTTTATTTTTATCAATATTTTTCGTATAATTAATATTCCAATTATAAATTTTATGATTGAAATTTTTGAAAGTAAATTTGATGCCGTCAAAAAATAGAAAAATAATATTTTCGAGAATAATAATTTCTAGAAAAAAATTGTCGAATCTGCTGCTTATAAAACTGCAGATGATTTTTATGTTTTCTTTACTTCTGCAGATCTCTCCAGCTAAGTGTACAGACACGCTTGCCAAGATCTGTCGCGTGATCAGCCTCGCGAATTTGCACATGTGCTTTCCACGGTCGAATTATTGGAGAAGAAACAGCACCATATCTCCGGTGGCGGCCAGTCTTTATGTGGAAACTTATTTCGGTACATTTCTTCTGTTATATTATTATTCTACTATGTTGAAATGATATTATTAAAATTGTTGTAGAAAAAGTACTGCTGCCAGTGTTGGAAGTGATAGAGGATCACGAAACATCCAACATGATACTACGACTAATGTGCGAGGCATGGCTTGATTATATTTATTTACATCGCATCAAATTTAGGTGATTTTCCCAGTTGCTCAATATCTTCACTAAAACGTTCGTAAAATGATCTGGAAACAATATGCAAAAGTGAAATTTGCATTTCTTTACTTGCCATTTCTATACGTTTCATCTCATTGTACATTAAAATGAATTTCTAGCGAGTACGGTGCGCAACAACTGTTGACGGATTTCGCGTACGTATCGACATGGGTTACGGAATGCTCAATCATCTCGCAGAACGTCAGGAATCACTTGCTGAAGAACGAGGTTCTACGTCGTTGCGAAGGCGTTGGTCGGCTTTTGTTGAGACACCCAGGCGAAGCTATCGCTATGCATAAACGATTAGGTAATTTAAATATTAACTTTATTTACTTTTATTCAACTATTAACTTTATTTGTTTATTTAAATATATGTTTCTCAAAAATGTTTTGAGTTTTTCGATAAAAAAGATTCGATCGCAGATAAATGTCATTGTTAAAACATTTTCTTTTTTGTTACAAAGAAATTTGTAACTAAAAAAAATTGTTTTTATAATAATAAAAATTCAACTTTGCGATGTTTCCCCAGCAAAATTAAATTTAAATAAATTGAGAATTGCAATTTATTTTAATTTATCCGAGTTTGCGCTTTAGAGTCTTCTAATATTTTTGGTTTCAAATGGATTCATTTAAATAGATTAAAGTATAAAATCAAATGGATTGAATTCGGATGGATTCATCCTCCATTATATTATTGTTTGATTCAAATGAATTAAAATAAGCTCTTCATTACATTAAATTCATATTATTTTTGGATTCAAATGGATTTGAAAAATCTGAAGCGCGAATTCAAAAATGTCAAAATAAATTTATTTCTATTCATTTCAATTCATTTTTGTTTGCTAGGCTCTTAAATTATCTTCTTGCTTTTTTTGTTTCTTGCGGTTTCAGCACGAAGAACAAACGAGCGTGGGTCACCTGAATCTCCAGGTCTGGAACGTATGCCAGCTGAAATGTACGTTCCAAATCAAGAGCAGTGGCTTGAATTGCGCGCGCCCAAGCGATACAATTTCTGCTGTATGGAATAAAGGAAGTAAACGGTGAATTGTTAATGAAAACTTTGATTGTCACGTTCTTTCTTCAGCATCACTTTAGCTAATAAATACAGCAGCTCGTTGTATTAGAAATATTTCTCGCAAATAAATTATACTTTGAGTAGAATGACAAAGGATTGAATTACTAATAATTCATAAAAATTAATTGTATTACAATACTTGTATCAGTTTTATTTGTTGATTTCATTTACGTTCAATTAATAGAGATTAATTAATCGCATTTTTAAACAAGACTTGAATAAAAGAGAATAAAGTAATATTAAATTATCCAATGCAATATTAATTTTTATTTTAATAAAAAAAATCATGCAGCGATGTGCGCACAAATTATTATTTATATTAATAATATAATTATATCACTTGTCGCCGATATAGATTTTTGTTCTCGAGAAACCCAACAAAGGGCGGAAGCCTTTCCGCAATATGGCAGCGTATCACGTTACGTAGGTACAAAATGTGTAGTATCACGCACCGTTGCATTGTCCGTCGTCCCAGCAGTCGAACGTCGGAGCTCATTGTCAACGCCACAGTATTTATAATAACATCAATCTTGATGGAAACTCCAAACATGATACAGTTTCTCAAATATTGACGTGGCGTCAAGTGTAAAGTATTACATTACGCGTATAAATACATACAAAACGACAATCGGGAAATTGCCGAAACCAAATAATTGTTATTTTGTGTAATAAGTGAACGAAATAAAATAAATTAGACGTTAAACTGCAGAAGAACTATGTCACTTTTATTAATACGTAGTGCGGATGGCATATAATACATGAATGTGTAAAAAATTTCTTTCATCAAACAACTGCCTATATCTAGATCTTTTGAGCATACAACAGTGAACTATGCAATCAGCCAGCTTTTTATGTCTTTTTTTTTTCAAATGTATAAATGTGCATTTTTTTATGCTACATATGTAATTTAATAAAAGTGACGGATTTCTTCTGTAGACTAGTGTTTAGTTACACTTTCTTTTATTCATTTCTTTAAATTGTAAAATAAAAGCTATTTAATTTCAGCAACTTTCCGACTGTCGACAAGATAACGTGAGTGTTATAAATCATCTCTATGATGCGTGATCGCTTGCACATATTGAAACGCAGACTCGTTGCACCGCAAAAGAGAGAATGTGGCGAGGCAACTCATGTTTCACTCCCGACTGTTGATTCTCGATTCGCCTTATGTAACTAATGATTGCCTGTGCGAGCGTGTGAACCATAAATAATCCACTTTGAGTTCAAGACTTTATTGGATTCTCTTCTGCACCCTAATACGAAATACGAAAATCATACATAAGTGCGCGCCTAAAATCTCCTAAACAGCAGCGAATTAAAATTCGTTAAAATCTTAAAAAGAGATCCCCTATTTCAAAAATTAATTTAAATTATTTATCGGTTTTCTTTTATCAATAACTTCTTGGCAGAGTTCTCTCCGCAGAAGGATGAAGTTTGACTGTGCGGTGAAAATCATAATAAAATCACTGCGATTGTAATTTATAACAATTTATTGTAAATGTGGTGCCGGAAGAACTCGAGCACTTGTGGATATCGATCACTCATGCGAGGGACGCGTTAGTCGTGCAAGGTGAGTCACATAAGGGAGATCAAATTGCCAGGCGAGAAGGAGTCTCGCCTGTCAATCGCCACAGGCGGAATTGTGCATATTATCTAGCTGTATCTCTGTGACGAAAATGCGCGGTATCACGGAAAGAACGCCTCTAAGAAGATCCACGGATTCGCCCGATTACGTCGAGTTCGCCAGCCTCTTGAGGACTCGAAGAACGCGATTGCGACAGTTCCAATGCTGCGTCTGCGGTATTCTGATGTAAGTCAGCGTGGATCATGCATAAGACAGAATTAGACAGATTAAATAATTTTTTATATAAATTTCTAAATTTTAAAATTATCAACTTTATTTATTTCCAAATTTCGCGCGCGCACGCAAATTACCAAATTTTATTACACATTTCAGAGATACCTATCTTATATACGTTTTATTCTCTATAAGCGCATAATATTGTGTTTAATACTGAATAATATTCCTGAAATGTTTAATAAAAATGTTTATATGTCCATTCCTGATAATATTATACGAATATTACATAAACAAGTGAATAATATTATTTACTTCAATACTTTAAATTATCGGAAATGTAACTTCTAAATGTAATAATTATAAAGTTTAAATATAATATTTTAAGCATAATAATTCTAACATTAATTTTTGACTATACTAATATTTGCAGAATTTTCATAATATTCTAGGAATATTGTGTGCTCATAGGGTTTGTATAAAAACTTTGTAGAGCTGAAACAGTAAAAGTTGTTGTTTTTTTATTAGAAAAAAGTGAAAAACTTTAAAAATTATAAATAAGAATATAAAAAATAAATAATAAATTAAATTTCTATTTAATTAGTCTTATTTAATAGTTCTATTTAATTAATCTGCTGAGCTATTTATCTATTTGTCAGTAAGAGTAAAAATTTAATTAAACAGCTATATAATTGATAGTAATTTTTGTGACAAAATTATTACATACTACAAAGACTAAAATCGTCGAGCTAGTTTTTTTCAATGTGATTCTTCACGATTTTCCAGAGTGGTTTTTACCATGGCTCTGGTGGTATCCATCAGCTACTCCATGAGCCATAGTAACTTCACTGATCCTGTGAACGACAACGTAACGTCTCTAGGTAGTGCTTTGAGATTGGGACTCGCACTTGAATCTATCTCACACTCGGCCTTCAGCAGCACCACCAGTGCCACAACTGAACCCAAATCAGTCTTGGTAACTAACGAGGATGTCGACACTTCAACGAAGCGTCTCAGCCAACTGGAATACACGCGAGGATTACGAGCTGGCGAACAGGCGATGAAGGATCGTTTGTTCGCGGATATGGTCGCCGCGAAATCACCGTTGCCACCTTCATCCCCTGAATTCAGACATCGCCACGCGGTGAGCACGCGCTGCAATGTTAGCACCCTTGCTTTGGCAGCGACAGGTGAAATCGCGGCAACAAAAATGATTGAGAAAATGAGGTAAGACTTCGTTTTGTTGTATACGTGTATCATATAAATGTGACATGTCCATACAACACTTGGACATCCTTCGGACATTCGATTTACGATATATCTTCAAATGTCCTATTCATATCCCCATATTTCCGCGGGATGTCCGAAGGACGTCCATGTATTGCGTAGACAGAACTTTTACTTTATAAAAGAAAGTAAGAGAGTACTAAACACTTTACACGATTGTAAATTAAATCGTTAGGTCCACCCATGATAAACCGTCGGCGATCGGTACCTTCTTCGACAGCGGCTGGTTACCGGAAACCGTGTGCAAACGATTCTTCAATAATACCTGCAAAGCCAGCAAGTACCGAACTATCGACGGTAGCTGTAATCGACCGAGAGGCTGGGGCACCAGCATGACGCCCTTTCGAAGAGCTCCGTCACCCGATTATGCCGATGGAATCGAATCGCCTCGAAAGGCACGGTCCGGAAAGGATTTGCCTTCCGCCAGGGAGATCAGTCTGAAGGTGCACAAACCTTCGGCCAGCAGCAATCCGTCTTTCACGGTGATGCTGGCGGTGTTTGGCCAGTTTCTAGATCACGACATCACCGCAACTGCGCTCAGTCAGGGTGCCAATGGAAGTTCCATAGCGTGCTGCCCGCCGTTGGGAGGACAACATCCTGAGTGCTTTCCCGTGCAAGTGGGAGCCGGCGATCCTGTGTACGATCTGACTGGCAGGACTTGCATGGACTTTGTGAGATCGGCGCCGGCCCCGCGATGCAAACTCGGTCCTAGAGAACAACTCAATCAGGTAATTTAAATCGCGTTCGTATAGTTTATTTATAATGCATTATTATTTATATTTTAAATATATGATAAAATGTCTCCGATATCTAGTCAGAAAATAGTTTCTTGAAAAGAGGAAAAATAATATAAATCACGCGCTTGACGGAACGTCTTTCGTCGAAATAGTTCCTCGAAACGATATCGAATAAAGGACGAAAATTACTTGAAATTAAAGTAAAAAATTTATTAAAATCAATTTCCAAAATTTTCTTATTTTTAAATAAAAATACATGTCTGGCACTTCTTTTATTTTTAGTTATTTCTATAAAAGAACTAAAATATCAATAAATTCTTTCCGAAATAACCGATTTTCATAAACAGTTAAAAATTTGCAAAATTAAAAAGTTTCTTTGGAACATGGACTTTTGAAAATCATTCGACTCTTCTAAAGTGATTGGAGGAAGATTTTGTAAATAACGTTGCCTCCAGGTCAGCGCCTTCATCGATGGCTCGACTATTTATGGCTCCGACAACGAGATCGCTCGTGACCTGCGCGAGTTCACCGGTGGTCGTCTGAGGATGCAGTTAACTCCAGACAATAGGACTTTGCTGCCGCCGAGCACGAACCCCAATGACGGTTGCAATCGGGAAGTCGAGCAACGCCGTGGCCGCTATTGCTTCGTCGCGGGCGACGCCAGGGCGAACGAGAACCTGCACCTGACCACGATGCACCTTCTCTGGGCGCGGCAGCACAACAGGATCGCGAATGAACTATCCAGAGTTAATCCAGCTTGGAGCGATGAGACGCTCTACCAGGAAGCGCGACGCATCGTCGGTGCTCAATTGCAGCACGTCACTTATCGTGAATTTTTGTCCGTTATTCTGGGTGACAAGAGGATGAATGAGCACAATTTGCTGCCTCTCACGTCGGGCTACAAAAAGCGGACGCACGATCCGGACGAGCTGGAGAACGACCCGACGATCGCCAATCACTTCGCGGCCGCAGCTTTCCGCTTCGCTCACACTTTAATACCAGGATTGATGAGGATGACGGACGCTGAGAAGGATACTCAGTCCTACATGGAGCTGCACAGGATGCTCTTCAATCCCTACAGTCTCTACGCCGCGGATGGTATGAGACATTCAGTCACCTCGGCCACGACCAACGTTATCCAGAGGTACTCCACGCACGTAACTTCGCAGCTGACCAATCACCTCTTTGAGGACCCCATGGCCAATTCTACGGTACCATGCGGCCTTGATTTAGTGTCGTTGAACATCCAACGAGGACGGGATCATGGACTACCGGGTTATACTGTGTGGCGGGAATATTGTGGTCTCGAAAAGGTGGAAACTTTCGACGATCTCGTAGGCCACTTGGACCGTCAAGCTCTGGAAGAGATATCAATGCTCTACGAAACTGTTGGCGATGTGGATTTGTATACCGGCGCATTGGCAGAAATACCGGAATCGGACAGCTTGATCGGACCTACGTTTACGTGCTTGATTCTTGATCAGTTCGCGCGTTTGCAAAAGGGAGATCGTTTCTGGTACGAGTTTGCCGAACAGCCATATCCTTTTACAAAAGGTATAGTAAATTCTGCCAGATATTTAGAAACTTTGTTTTTTCAAAACGTATTAATAAATAATTAAATAATTAAGAGAACGACTCTGACAACTTTGACAGATCGCTTTATCTTTTGATCACAAAAGTCTAGATTTGTAGTTAAAATCTTTCCTTTTGAGAACTATTTATATTGTTTTGAATAAAATTTTAGTTTTAAATTAAATTTGAAATGTCTGAATTAAAATTTATATATTTTTGTTGAATATAGAGAATTTATTTGTTTTACTTAAAGACAACCTAGAACTTATATTTTGATCTTTGACTATCACAGCTATGATTTAAAAAAAGAGATGTACATATATGTATTTTGAAAAAAGTAATGCCTTTAAATAGTAGATTACAGTTTGTTGTAAATTTTCAATATTTACATAGCTTTATTGTGTCAAATGTTAATAGTGTTAAGTAGAAATAAAACGTAATCAAAATCGTAATATTTACAAAAATTTTAGATCAACTCGTGGAAATACGTAAGAGTTCGCTGGCGAAATTAATATGCGATTGTTCTGATGGAATCATGCACGCTCAGATGAGAGTTATGCGTTCTGTTGGTCCTGACAATCCTATGGTATCATGCGAAGATATACCAGGACCTTCCTTTGCAGCATGGAAAGAAGATCACGCTTCCGATTCAAAATCATCGTAGCGTTTCAAATTTTAGAAATCTCAGTAAACGAGAATAAATTAAAGTGAATAGAAATTTGTTTCGACATTTTCAAATTTGTGTTTCAGATTTTTTGTATCCATTTGAATCTAAAAATAATACGGATATGAATACATCCGAAGTCAATATGATGAATAACACATTTTATATTTTAATTTATTTAAATTTATTTGAATCGAAAAATACTTCGGATCTCTAAAACACGAACTCAGACAAATTTAAATAAATTGCAATTTTCAATAATTTTGAATTTATTTTTGTTTACTGGGAAACAAGCATATACATGTATACAAGATATTCTAAAATTGCTAAATATACTTTTTAATAAATTATTTGATTAATTTAGATATATATTAAAAATTGAAAAATTACAAAAAAATGATTACCTTCATCAGTATTTTTAATTGCTACAGAAAAATTGACTCTAGATTGGTTCAATTTGTGAAAGCATACGTAGTAATTCTATGTATAAATTCCTTACAAATTAAAGGAAGGTCACTATTTACTAACATGAAGAAATTTCGTTTCTTTATGTATGCAAGTTATGTTTATTTAAAATTATTCTTTAAAAACATTTTATATTCTTGCTAATATATAAAATAATTAAATTGTTGATTTAATACTAGTCTTTTTTGTAAGTTTCTCTCAAAAACTAAACGTAATGGCGATAGTACCGTACCGCTCAAAATACAAAATTAAAATAAGAAATAAAGTTTTTGTAATTTATTTCTGTATGTTTTATAAAACATAATTACTACAAATATATTCCATAAATAAATATCTAAAAAAACCCAGTTTTTATCCGATTGTTGACTTTAAGCAGCGATGGGTACGATTAATACTTGACCGCTTGAAACATCGTATGATAATGGCAAAAAATAAAGTTAATATTAAATGACTTTGGTCATACGCATTGACTAATTATCCATTTTTATTGTTATATAAGAAAATTAATAATTTTTATCGTTATATAAGAAAAACTTTTAGAAAGATAAAATTTTGAAAATAATAAAAAGCAGCGCTCGAGTATGTTATACATGTTGTGCTTTATTTTAAATCTATTTTATATCGTTTAACTTTTGCATTAAAATACATAGAAAAATAAAATAAAATTCTATTATTCATCCAGCAAACAAAAATTTAAATAAAATAAGAATTATAATTTATTTATTTAATTTACTTTTTGGATTTAAATGAATTCAAATCGAAGTAAAAAGAAAATACGTCATCATGTTTGCTAAGATTGAAGAATGTTTATAAAGTACGAACGCATAAAACACAAAATTATAAGAACATCAATGACATCACTATTTTATTTGTCAAAGTCAATAAATGTTTCTTCCTTAATGAAAATTTTTCTCGTAATTTTTATATGAATTTTTTTTAGAAATACTGCAAAATGGTCATTAAAAGTCACTTTTCGATCAATCATGATTTACTTTGATGTCATTTTGACATTAAATTGTGACAGTTGTTCTGCTTGGATATAAACAGTATAGGTATACCACAGAAATACGTTGAGAGATCACTATACTCTCTGACAAGAGCTTAAGGACTGATAAAATAAAAGAGTATTCCAATTCATAGAAAAAATCTGAAAAAGTTATAAAATTATACAGAAATTTTGATAAATATTTTATGAAAAATTCTGAGAAAAAAATATAAAAAAATATTTAAAGAAAATACATATTGTGATAAATTGTCAAGTATCAGATTACTATATGATAAGGTAACCTTATTAATAATTTAATACTTGGTAATGATATCACAAAGTTCTTGTCTTTTTTAACCTTCGGATTTCTGGCTCTTATAGAGTCACAATATCCCTTTTAATAAGACGGCAAATATCAGAAGAAATTCGTATATACAGGCTGCCTGGGATCGAATCCGGAACCTGATACTCTTTAGTTTGATCCTCTATGCACACAGAACCATCCTATTATATATTCTATCTGAGAAAACAATCAATTGTTTTGCACAATTGCACGCTTAGCAAACAAAAATAAATTTAAATAAATTGAAAATTGAAATTAGTTATAGTTTTATTATTTTATTTTAATTTATCCAAGTTTGCGCTTTAGAATTCGGAGTATTTTTGGAGTACTCTGATAAGCTACATCATGTTGGATTCGGATTTATTTCTATTCATATATCATTTTTGTATTCAAATAAATTCGAAAAATCTGAGGTCTAAATTAAAAAATTTCAAAATAAATTTATTTCTATTATCAATTTATTTTTGTTTGCTGAGTAAATTTGTTGTTCAAAAATGTTATTTTTTAAGTTTATCTCAATAATTAGAATAATTAGAATAATTTCAAATTAATTTTGGAGCATTTTTTTAATGCATATACACATTTAAATAAGATAGAAGATGTTTCACATTTTCATGGGATAAAAAATGTTTTAAATAAGATCTTACACTACCGATAATGCAGTCACGAGAGTGTTTGGAGATACTGGAGGCTTCTCTTGCTTCTATGACTCTATTTAGGTTCGCGATGCACGCCAATGCACGCGTGCCATTGATACGATTACAAAAGTAAGGATGGAGGGTGAATTAAGAATCGTGGTGAAATGGAGCGGAAAGGAATACGATATCCTCGATATTCAAGAGGAAGATACAGTTCTTACACTAAAAGAGCGTATACACAGAGAAACAGGTGTTCGCCCAGAACGGCAGAAGCTGCTAAATCTAAAATTTAAAGGTTATGTTTTGAACTGTCTTTTGATAAGTTTTGTCAGACAAATATTGATTCTTATAATTTTAATTATTTATCCTCAAGACTATTGTCTTGAAAGAAAATGCAGCTAAATATTCTGCTAATTATTATATCCACTTATAATTATATTTTATATATTACACATATACATACATGACATACAAATATATTCAATATATAAAATATAAATATTTGGGTGTGTGTGTGTGTGTGTGTATATATTATACATATAGAAATATTATATTTGTAATTCTTAATTTGTAATTTGTTTTCCTATTGCTGTACAGAAAGACAAAAAGAATTATAGATAGTATGTAAGACAAAGTATACAAAAATCATATATAAGCTAAATCTTGTGATTCCTATAAAATAGTTCTTTTAGTTTCTACATAAATTATTTTTATTGCCGAGAAAAAGTTAATTAAAATTTATAATGTAGGTATGGTTAATCGAATAGTGCAAGGTTTTTTAAAAAAGTCTATAGGAACTTATTTTTTTTTTTGTTAGGCAAAGCAGCGCAAGATGAGGACATAATCAGCAAATTGAACCTGAAGCCTGGCTTCAAGCTAATGTTGATGGGGTCACGCGAGGAGGACATCGCCGAGGTCAGTCAAGCACCCGAGAATGTACCTGATGTAATTAACGATCTAGACATAGAGGAGGAGGAGGTAGAGATCGAGAAGGCTGAGATAAACCTTCGGAAGATTCAAATACGAATCGATCGCTACGTGATTACTGAACTAAATTCTCTAAGAGAGGGTAAGAAGCTCCTTGTGCTGGACATAGATTACACCTTGTTTGATCACAGATCAGTGGCGGAAAGCGGAGCTCAGCTGATGCGTCCATATCTCCATGAATTTCTAACACGTGCTTACAAGCATTACGATATAGTCATTTGGTCAGCAACCAGTATGAGGTGGATCAACGAGAAGATGAAGTTATTAGGGGTGTCGAATCATCCGAATTACAAGATAGCCTTTCACTTGGACGTCCTTGCTATGATCACCGTTCACACGCCGAAATACGGCGTCGTTGGGGTGAAGCCGCTGGGCATTATTTGGGGAAAGTACAAGCAATTTTCCGCGAAGAATACGATAATGTTCGACGACATTAGACGGAATTTCATAATGAATCCGCAGTCGGGATTGAGAATAAAACCCTTCAAACATGCTCATACCAGCAGAGTCAAAGACTTCGAGCTGCTGAAATTGTCGAGATATCTAGAATTAATAGCCGACGTCGATGACTTTCAGACTCTCAATCATAGAAAGTGGGAGGAGTACAAGCCGAAGAAGCGCAATCGAAGCAGCGAACAGACCAGCAGCAGTGAAAAAAGTTAAATTTCAATGAAATTTATTTTTCTTCCTGGACACTTTCATAAAAGCAATTGATTGATGGAAGAAAAATATTGATTGAGGAGTGACCTATAGAGTGACTCAAATTGTACATGACGAAACGAATGCGAAACGAAAATATAGTGAGGATACATTTGTCAGCTATTTTGAAATCATGACTGAAAAATAAAAGGCTGTTTATACATTGGATAAGAACGACGACGAGATTGACTTAAGCGTCAGTTTCCTTGACATTGCAAGAAAATTTATAATGCGTGATATTGATCTTTCCGATAACATACGTATTTTCGCACGTTTCTTATTCTATGTATTTGTGATGTATATTTATTGATTGATTGTGTATACGTATATAAGAACCATTTAAATAAAACATACGAGTGGCCGGCACTGGAGGTGCAATGATATAATGTATTTGAGTGAAAATCCACGTGCTATGCATCACGTTTGCGAATTTTTCTACATATATTCTTTGTTATATATGCATTTTGTGTCACATGTACGAGTACAACAGAGTTAATTTAAAATGTACTCTTTGTTTCCTTGTTCTTTGCTTTTTGCCTATTTCCTTTGCCTCTTCTTGCACTTCTTTTACCGCAATGCCTTTGTTGCACCGTTTTATCGAAATTGAAAAGATAAAAATTGATGAACTCCGGAACGGAACATAATTATTGATAAAATAGTGCGCGAAGAGGCAAAAAGCAAGAAACAGGAAACAAAGAAAGCATTATAGACTAGTCTTAAATTTCATGCAACACGAAACAATTATTTTCATCTTTGTAATTGTGTGCTACGTGATTGCGTTTGATGCGGCATATTTCCGTCGTTAACATATAATATGCACTGATTATACAAACCGCAATATCTATCTTATACATTAAATGATAGCGTTAATGAACTTTATTTAAGGAGTTAAACAATTTTTAAATCGTTTAATAAGATGTTTCCATTTTTCATACCGACTTAAAAAGTATTACAGAAGAATGTAAAATATAAAAGGTTCGCATAATGATTGTAATAAAACTAATTTATCCGAAAGTTCGATTTTTAATCTCGATTTACGCCTGTAAAACTTTATAGATCCGTATCTGTTAAACATGATAAACACGTTCTCGATTTTTCTCCCAAAATTAAAAAATTCTCTGGTTTAATAAATTTATATTTACTAAACTTTTAATTTTATATGTATTTCTGTAAATGTAATTTTCTAAAAATTTTTTGTAGAAAATATCTTTTTAAGATATTTATAGCACTATAATAATCTTTACTTGCAAAAGTAGGAATATTTCAAGGAACCATATTTCAAAGGAACATTTAAAAAGATTGCTTTCCTATATTTATTGTATACACGCAAATTGTAATTGAAAAAATTCATTGGTATACATCTTAAATGACGATTTATCAGAATGAAGTATCTAGTCATAATATATTTTTTATACCTTTCTTTGAAAGTGCCGCGATAGGAAAAGTGTTTATTAATAAACGAACAAGAAGAGCATTTCGAGATCCCGCCTCAATTATTCATAAACTATCAATCGAGTTAAAAACAATTCTCTATTCATACAAATCAGAAAAGCAGTTGGCTGGAATATCGAGCAACTGGCTGTCTCCTCGTCATGCCCATTGAGGAATATATTCTTAAGATCGCGATATTTAATCAACAATATATTCTTTGCATCAAGTATCATTTTAATAGTAAAAAAACATATTACATTCTATATTTATATTAGTCTAATACACTATTAGGAAGCATTTCAACAGTGCAGAACAAAAAACAAACCTCATATATTGATAATTTTATAACAGCTCCAATTTATTCCATTGATTCTAACGGCGTTAATACGATACCAAGATCTTCTAGAGTTGGTAATTCGCTTGATATTTTGTCAGATATCGCTTCCTGTAAATCACACATTATGTTTAACAACATTATTTAATTTACTGCCTAAATCCACTTTTAATCAAATCTATTTTTAATTTGCATGTGTTCTCTCTTAATAAAATTAAAACATACCCTTTCTAAATGTTCCTCCTCACTCCTCAAGTGTCCTAACTCGTCCAGAAGTGTTTTACATCTGACAAACGAACAATATTCCTTCCTGATCCCGTAATCGAATATTGGTAATGAATCGTTAACCAACTCCATAAATTGAAACAGTTTATAACGTTTCGACCTGTGTAAATAAAATATTCATATTTTGTGCAAACAATCAGAATACCGATACAATCAAATGTAATAGTCCGTACCCGACAAACTGATAAGTTTTGCCAGCTGTGTTTTTAGGATCTTTTGCGATAGCTGCAATACCTTTGGCGACAGCGTCTACCACTGGTTGTTTTTCCGTTTTATTACCCTTTTCCCACATTGATACATTGTAAAGTACTATGTTATTAGAGATTTTGTAAAGGATTTTTAATGTTAGAAAATTTACTTCCATGCAAAATTACCCAAAATAATATTTCCTTATGCCATCATGCACACATAAACATCGCCCTACACGTAAAAAATCGTCCTCAAATCCATATATATCCAAAGGCCGAATTATTGTAGCCTTGGAAAATTCTTCTCGCACTGCACACTCACCTTCCCATTTTGTGCGAAGAAACTGAGAATCATCTTTCAATAGATGTGACTAAACACAGAATTATTATCAATGCAAGAAAATTGTAAGATTTCGCTATAATTTAATATTAAATACAAACGTAGTTCAATTTACCTCCAATTTATCACCCACGTTTAAGGCAGACATATGGATAAAGTGCTCAATATTGACTTCCTTGCATAGTCTGGCGATTCTTCTGGGTCCCTCAACATTCACCTTGTGAAAAGTGAAATTTTCACTTTCCCAATCTCGACCGATTAGATTGATAACGGCATCGGAGTACTCGATACATTTTCTTATTGATTTATTGTCACGTAGATCAAATGGATAAAACTAGAATTTGTACGCATCTCTAGGTTCACAGTTATGTGAGCCGTCAGTTCTATATGGCAGTATTAACTGTAAACAAAACGTCGTTAATCAATTAAAAAGCTGCTCATTTCAATTGCATCAACATATTGCTGTAGAAATTGTTGCTATTATACAAACTGGTATCTTCAGTCTCCTTCATTTTAACGTATCGTATGTATCCACACAGATATCAATACTAAATCATGATAGAGACTTTCTAGTATGTACTAAACTGCTAACATGTTATCATTAGGATAAGCACATGATGTAAGAAAAACTACCCTTATGCGACGCGAACCTAATTAGCAATCTAGTTTAAGTATTGAAATCCATGTATGTACCTGAGTACCAATCTCATTAAGGCGACAGCACAAATAACGCCCAACGAATCCAGTTGCACCAAACACTGTTATTCTGTTGGAGCTACGACCATCTGTGCCTTTCTTCAAAGGAATGGTAGTTAGATTTTCGATGATTCTTGACTGCGATGAGTAACGATTCGTTTGCACCGCGAGCGCTGCGGTCCACGTTATCTGCTTTCCTGGAATACACATAATACACGATGTAAACGTAAATTGCAAAACAATATTTTTCACACGACATGCAGGTGAAAGAATTTACGAGCGATCTTAATCTATTCAGTTCAGTCGTTATTTGGTAAGATCGAAACTTGAGATGGATTGCATCAGCAATCCCAGCTGCGCTTTTTCACGATCACCTTTAACTGTACGTATGGTGAACCAGTGAATCGATCCATTTTAATCTATTATCTGAGCAATCGTGTCTGTTTCGGGCAAAAATGCCATATATTAGAAAGCGTAAGTAACACGACAATCTTACTTGCTGCTTGTAGAATATACCTCGGAATCAAAACAGCCATCTTTCTCGGTTATCCAAATAGGACTGATGCCTCTTAACTTCGGATACCTCATACCCAACACAGGACACACATGCGGCTGGCACGCGGCATGCTGCGTCCTGGGCACAAGGGATTCAAAATTCGAACTTGATACAACCTTTGCCGCGCGGCGGAAATTACTTGCAGGTAAGCGAGACGTTGATTGGTTAGCGAAATATTCCCCAGCCAACCGTTCCTGAATACTGAAATTTTGTAGAACGGTGTCAACATAAACATAACATAAGATCACTGGACCAATTAATATCCAGTCGCCATATTGATTTACACAAGATTCTCATTGGTCTATTAATTTTATATTATGTGCGATGTTATGCATTTCATGTTCAGGTGCTGTAGGCTTTAGCAGAGAGGAACCTGAGAGGTGCCACGGCGGCTTTTTTTTATAACGCTAAAATTTCCGGCAAACTAACGACACACATCCATTTAGGCCGGAATATAATTTAAATTACATCCATTTTGCGACACTATTGATAAAAATGGTTCAAGTCTGTGCTAAAATTATGTAGTGGGAGTACTCCCACCACATGATTTTAGCACAGACTTGAACCATTTTTATCGACAGTGTCGCAAAATGGATGTAATTTTAGTTTATATTCCGGCCTAAATGGATGTGCGTCGTTAGTGCGCCGGGAATTTAGCGTTATGAAAAAAAGCCGCCGTGGCACCTCTCAGGTTCCTCTCTGGCTTTAGTCGCAAGCAGAGACCCTATAGGATCTCTACTAGGTGGATATATTGCGCGACGCGGAAACGTCACACATGCTTGCCCGTAGCTGTCAAACACACAGGAAAACAGAGAGTCCGTTTGGGACCGCCTATATGTTGGGACGTGTTCGCCCGTTACTGTTAGTTTTTTAACTGTCGATTGCATCACAATCGGCCTGCCGTGACAACGTTGTCCTTTGAGCTTTGATTTGTAATACTACTTTAGCATCGTGGTCGTATCGTCCCTAATCCTAGGGGTGAGAACCAATAACCAAGAAGAAGCAGGAAACCAGAAGAATGGAGCTGTTTCGCACTGACACTCACTTTATCTTCGTGAAAGAGAGGCACAGCCTTTGGTGCGACAAGTATACCGGCGAGTTTGCCGCGAAATCAGGTGGGTGCGCGTACACGATCGCATTTGACGTAAGTGATGATGAGCATGCACGAAGCGTCGCGTTCCTTGCGAAAGACGATCCCGACATCGTCAATGAATTTTGTGGACGTGAATCAATTCCATTTCAAGTAGGAACATGTGCGTTATGTGCGTGTAAGAATTTATATAGATGACATAGCGCGCTTAATGATAATTAATGAAGGAATGTTGCATTTGAGATTTGACAGCGCCATTTAAGTATTCTTTAACTCTCTAGAGCTGACGTCAAAATCTGTAGCACAGTTTGCTGTTAAATCTGTGAAACCTATTTAATTTATGTTGAATAAAAAACACTAATTAATTTCAAGGTACTGAAATGGCATAACTAGTTTAAGAAGAAATAAATACTAAATTTATTTTAATAACAATAATTCAAAATTTATAATTGACAAATTCAATACCCTATCAGCTTTGAAAGATTAATTTGAAAAGAATACCAGTTTATTGAAATTCAGAAATTGATTGAAAATTGAAAAAATAATTTGAGGTTTGATAGCACCATTTTACCTTTCGGAGTGTTAATGTTAAAATCTACCCAGTAAATGGAAATGAATTGAAAATTTGTAATTCATTTTAATTCATTTGAATACATTTTGGATTAATAGACAGCAATTAAGTCATTTCAATCCTATGTCATGGATTGAAATGGATTATATAGCCCACATAATTTTTTTTAATTTGAAAAAAATAGAAACCAGTAATTTTGATCTTACTTTATGGATTAAAATGAATTCAAGAAATGTTTAAACTTTAATTGGATAAAAATGGATTTGTGTAGTCATTGTCAAATCCAAATTCTTGATTTTTTGAATCCATTTTTATCCATTTTAAATATTTTGAATCCATTTCCGTTTACTGAGTGTAGCACAGTTACTGCCACTGGATCTGTGACACCTATTTAATTTCTGTTGATTAAAAGGCACTAATTAAATTTCAAGGAACTATAATGACATAACTTGTACAAAAAGAATCCCAAGTTTATTTTAATAACAGTAATTCAAATTTATAATTGATGATTACAGTAGGTCCAATAGTCAGCTCCAATTTGTAGTTCAATTTGTCAGTTTCAATGGATTAATTACTTTAAAAGAAATACCACACTATTCTTAATAATTGATAAAGGAAGATGTTAAAAGACACTTGATGTAGAAAGACACTAATTAATTTCAAAGAACCTAATTAATAATTCATGTAAGAAAGATTGAATGCTAAGTTTATTTTTATTAATTCAAAATTTATGATTAATGATTGGTCCAATAAACCTATTGTCAGCTTCAGAGAATTAATTATTTTTATAAGGCTGATGATTTGTAATAGTAATAATAATAATAATAATAATAATAATAACAACAACTATGGTTTTTACGCTGGATTTTGCAGATTGGGAATGGGCTACTCCAAAAGATTTGGAATGTCTAGGAATGTTCTATGGAATAGTAGGCAAAATGGAACAAACTTCAGTACTGGAACCTCGTTTGATGCTTATAAAGGATGTCACACCGGCGGGAGAATTGCACGGCGGTCATGTCGTCTACAAAATCAAATCCATTGCGTTTCTACACATTGGCACAGAGAACACAGATATTGGCTTACTACCCTGCAAGAAACATCAGTATGTATTGAATAAAAAAGGCAGCGGCGGACTATTCGACGTGCCGCAGAAAGCGGCTCTGGCAAAAACTTGGGGTACCATCAAGAATGCTACGAATACTATAAAAAATACCACGCAGCACGCCGCCGCATTGGCTACGTCTCAAGTAAGAAACTTAAAACCATTACGATACACTTAGAATCTGTAGTATTCGATATCTCACATAATTTACTCAATATTTCTATAGATGAAGTCCACGGTGACAAAACGGAGTGTAGTAAAGGATAAAGAAAGATTCGAGAAGAGAATATTGGAAGAACTGAATAAGATATTTACCGAGACTGATTCGTTCTTCTTCTGTCAGACTGGTGATATTACTAACAGCTTACAACGTCAATGTTTAATGGAATCTCAGCAGGGCAATCAAGATAAGCCATTGTGGCAACGTGTGGACGACAGATTTTTCTGGAATAAACACATGTTGTACGATATTATTAATCTAAATGTTAGTATTGGTATTCTTTAAAATCTTTATTTCCACAGTTGATTCCAGACAATTTAAGATTATTTACCCAGTTAAACACAGACTATTTGTCTAGTTAAATATCCTATTAAATATTGTATAATTAATTCTATTATATATAGATATTTACTTATTTCAAATCTTTTGATATGAAAGGATTTACAATTCTAACAATACGATATTCTACATTGATATTTTATTACTAGCTTAACGAAAAATATAACAAAATGTTTTAAGTTTTTCAAACTTTAACTTACATAAATTATTTTAAATTTATTCTAGGAAAATTTTTTAACTTTCTTTGACTTGTTAATTGTATATGAATACATAAAATTTAATACATAAAAATTATATATTTTTATTAGCTTAATAATTGATAAATGAATATATATGTATAAAATGTATAATGACAATCTAATGATCATTCAAAATTTATATTTTTTTGTTTAACATTTGCTTATGTTTTATTCTGCAGACAGATAAAGCCAATTGTTGGATATTACCGATTATTCAAGGATATGTTCAGATAGAAAAATGTATAGTCGAAGTGGGTTTTGATGAGCAACCGCAACAAGAGATATTTAATTTGGCGATTATATCAAGGAGGAGTAGGTTCCGTGCTGGCACTAGGTAACAACTTGCATAGGTGGTTGCTATAATTTTATCTGATCCAACATTTAATGTTCATCCCAATATTATTAGGATGAAAAAATTATTTTTTATTTTAATTATATTTTTAAATATATCACAGGTATAAGAGACGCGGAGTGGATGACGATGGCAAGTGCGCAAATTATGTTGAGACAGAACAATTAGTTTGGTATCATGATCATCAAGTATCCTTTGTACAAGTGCGAGGAAGCGTGCCAGTGTATTGGTCTCAACCTGGATACAAATATAAACCTCCACCACGAATTGATAAAGGTATAAGCCAAAAAAGTCTTACATGAATTAGATTAAATCATATTAATAAAATATAACAATTTCATACATGGTATTGATTCCAGATGAGGCTGAAACTCAAATTGCGTTTGAAAAGCATTTTGGTGAAGAACTCTCATTGTATGGGCCTATTTGCATTGTTAATCTGGTTGAACAAACTGGCAAGGAAAGAATTATTTGGGAAGCTTATAGCAATCATGTATTTAATTATAATCATATAGATATAACGTATGCCACTTTCGATTTCCACGAGTATTGGTGAGTATCTAAATGAAATGTTTGATCTCATCCTCATTACAAATCATGTATTTCGAAAATTTTGTGTTCAACACAGTCGAGGAATGCATTTTGAGAATGTGTCAATTCTGGTTAATGCATTAGCTACGATGCTAACAGACATGGGTTATTGCTGGCGCGATAAGCAAGGTACGATTTGTACGCAAAAGGGTGTATTCCGTGTAAATTGCATAGACTGCTTAGATAGAACAAACGTGGTGCAAACCGCTTTGGCTAAAGCCGTTATGGAAATGCAATTTTCAAAACTGGGACTAATACCACCTGATGGAATCTTGCCTATAAATATAAGACAGACCTTTCAATCGCTTTGGGCTAATAATGGAGACATTATTAGCAAGCAATACGCGGGAACAAACGCTTTAAAGGTCTGTACGTTGCAAAATTGCATGTGTGAAGTCTGTCTTAATATAAATCATTAATTTTCTTCTCTAAGTCTAACAATCTACGATTTCTTATCATTTGTAGGGAGATTATACGCGTACTGGAGAGAGAAAATTTACCGGACTGATGAAAGACGGCATGAATTCCGCAAACAGGTAGACCTCAATATTCCTATCCTTTCACATTTTCGCTTAATTTTTCTCATTTTTCAATTTTTCCTTTTTTTATTTCCAACATCTTTTACATGCCATCTTACATGCCGACACAAACCTTCACAGTTATCATGTCTCAAAGTTAATATCCCAGAGTTACATATCTAAATGTTGTTCTACAGAAACCCTGACATTGTCCTTTCATTTTCCTATAGATACTATCAGCAACACTTTATGGATGACTTGCGTCAGGCGGCGATAGATACGTTGCTAGGGTATTCGATTGATGTTCACCAACTGAACTACGATTGGTCACATTATTTAGATATCCTTGATAATTGCTGTCTCGAACTTATACCTATGAAACCACCAAATATACAACTTCAACTTGCTACTCATCCTGACTTCCTTTATGCCACTGTTCTATATAATTTAGCAAGGTTCGTTACTTGCTTTTAGCTTGATTTTTGGAAAATATACAGTAGCTATATAGTTTTAAAGGTTAATTTAATTACATTAAATATTTAATTTGTTATCTTATTACATATTTAAATTATGTGGCGTAAAAAGAAATGCTCTAGGCTATTGTCAGCATGAGAAGTTGTTTTATGTTATGAAAATCCTTTTGCATGTTTGTTAATCTTAACCTTATATTCTTTCTTTATTTCCATTTTTCATTTGATTTTAATTTGATAAAAATTAATGATTTATATTTCACAAGTCAGTCATTTGGTAAATGCTATCAGTCAATAAATTTAGACATAAAAGAAATTTTCTATCATTTAAACAATTTTTTTTATAGCTTTTATTAAACACTTTAATATATTTTATTAAACACTCTTTGAATAGAATATCTTCTTGCTATTCTGTCTTTGAATCATTCTTTAATTTTCAGTATAATAGTTATATGCATTGAGAATTAAAATACTTTTACAGATATTACTTGAATCGTTTCAAGGATGTGTATAGACAAGCAACGATTGATATGATGTTGGGAAATTCTGTAAGTGAAGAAGTATTCTTAGAACGTACTGATGAGGAAGATAACGCAGCGACTGCGATTCACGTAAAATTGCTGATTGAAGATTGTAAAAAGTTATTGATACCTGATCCGGAAATTATTCTAGGCAGTTGGGGAGTTATTGATGCCGATCCTGTGTACGTATGAATAATTAAATGTTTCCCAGAATATATTGTGTGTCTATTTACGAATGTCTTTCGATCAATTTCTTATTTTAGTACTGGTGATCCAACGGAGACAGAAATGGATACTATCTTGATATTAACTCGAGATAGTTATTATATTGCCGACTATGACGATCAGATCGATAAGGTCACAAACTATCAGAGAGTCTTACTAGACGATATCGTCTTAATTGAATTTGGTCAGCCTGAAAATACAGTCTCATTTTTCAAGAATAAACATTATCATTGTATTAGAATCAATTACAAAGTGAACGGCGAGTATGGTTACTTTCACATGTTTCGTAGTACGAATTTAAGGTTTTTCAATAACATGGCGGTTGTGATTAAAACTGAGGAGGAAAGCATAGGTGAGAGAATATTTCCTTTATGTCTCTATTCAACCTAACAATATTCTGAACAAATTTTATATAGTATATTTTTAAATTACAGAATCATTAAAAGCAATTTGCGAAGCTATTTCAGTAGCTATGGAGATAGCAAATTTGCCAAAGGTTCCTGTAGCCCTGAATGTTACGTTAGATAAAAGAAAGAGTAAATTAGTGAATGTTAAAGGCTCTACTGGATTATTAGATATTTCATCATTTCCAGAATTAACAAGAAATGTATCTGAAACTCAATTGCTTGCTTTAAAGACAGCAGGTTTGTTAAAATTACTTCTAATATATATATGTATATATATATATATATATATATATATACACATGAATTAAATATTTATAAAAGTGAATATTTCTAGGTACAAAAGCTTTAAGCAATATGTCGGAACAATTTAGCAAATTGAATAAATTGGGTCAGAGTTTCGGCGTAAAGAAGCCAAGTGATTTAGCGCAGAATATAAATAACAAAAAGATGGAGAAAGTGTCAAAGCCAATCTTTACAGTCGGCAACAGTGATATTTCGGGCAATGTGAGAGAGAAGAGTAACAGTAGCAGCAGCGGCGATAGTAGCGACGATGAAAATATTGAAATGACACACATACCTGTCGAGAAGCCAGCGAACTTCAGTCACGACAAGCATCTGATGGAGGCTTATACACCATTGATTGGTATTATTATGGGTGTGAAGAATACTAACGTTGTAGACGGTAGTGTTTGCGAGACTAGCGTGAACGAGGAATTGCCAAAAATGAGACCTAACAACATGAATTTAAGTTCGAAACCTGATGTAGCCATTGATGCGTTGCATCTGATTCCGCAAACTGGATCCGGCACTAGCACTCTCAGCGCTTCGCCACAGAAGGCGACCACGCCAGAGATAACGATATACGATGTAGGGGACAACTTGGGTGAGGAAAGAGATCGGATGATTCCGCCGTCGACCTTAACGCTTTCCAAGAACATCAGTCACTCAACAGGGAATGTTGATAATAAAGTGTTATCGGCCGGTGTTAAAAGCACTACTCTTCAAATGGATAATAGATTGGGTGAGAAGAAAAGATCAGCCTCTGAACAGGATCTGACATTGAATATTACATCGTCCCAGAGCGAATCTGCCTTAAAATCCATAAAGGAAAATATTGCGAGCGTCACTAGTCCAGTAGCATCAACAGCCAAAGATATTCTATTGCCGTTCTCGAAACTTGCAAAAGGTGTTCAAACGTTAGGCGCTAATTTAGATCCCAGAAAGCTAAAACCGGGTCACATAATGCGAAATTTATCGGAGCACCATATGGAAGAGCGTCGTAAGCTTCAGGAAAAATGGGCCTCTTGTCAATCTAAACTTATTGCTTTATAAAACTTTTATCCGAACGATCAGCTTTCTGAACACGATTTGTCATTAAATATCAATTTAGAGCTTATTAATGATTATTCGTAAGTATCAATAATATTTACGAATATAATATGAAGAATTATATATGTCGCAAATGCTCTTACGCACTCGTAAAAGAAAGAGAATAAAGTATTAAAGCGTTGTATTATAGTTTTATTATAGATCGAGTAATTTAATATAAAAAAATATCACGTAGAAAGTAGTAAATTTCGATCACGTTTTGTAGAAAATCTTATAAATCGATCTCACTGCACCCCTATTTTCACATATTTTCACACTTTGCAAATATTGATGTGAAATATACGAAACAATTCACCGTAAAGAAAACCGTTTCCATGTCATGGCAAACAAAACTACGTCTAACACAAAGTACAATATGGTCAATATTTATTCGTACTTAATTTATTTGACGAGTTGATACTGAGCACAACTGAACTGAAAAATTTCTGTATTGTTATAAAGTCGAGATGTTTTGTAGAAATATTTTCTTGACAAGCCAACATCTACATGTATAAAATATACATGTGCTAAATTTTTGGGGCATATTTTTATATTTTTAATAGTAATTTTTTGAAACTAATCTATTTAATGAGACCAATTTATATTTAAAAAGTATTGAGATACAAATATTTGAAACATGAATAAATATTTTATTCTTATTGCATTATTTCATTTTATAGTAAATATATATCAAGATTTTTTTTAGTAAAAATTGTATTTGTTTAACATGCATAGATAATTTTTTATATTAAAATATATAAAATATGTAACATAAAATGCAGATGAGACGATTTATTTGTATGAGAAGTTGGAAAGAGAAGCTTTTCATAGTCAATTATGTAAATACAGAGAATTATTTAAATATATAGTTTAATAAAAACTATACACAATGTATGAGATGAATGATAAAAATATGGGTTTGAGATATATGGTTACCAAACACAGAACAAAGATATATGACTATGCTATCCTTGTTAGCTTTCCGAGAAATATCTGTTAGAATTTTTTTATACAGCATAGATAATATCATTGTTTTAAATTTGAATAAAAAATATATAAGTAGAAAAATTAAATGCTTTCGTTAAATGAACAAATTGAGTTATGCAATGTGCTATGTACAAGATAAGTAGTTGATATAATTTAAGCATGCAGCAACAGAACTGAGTAGTAAGTTCGTGTATTGAAATCGTGTTTGCATTAGTGTTATAATTTTAGACGCTTTAACAGTTGTTACAGACTTAATATACAATATTTTAAGAGCCAGCAAATACAGTATTATATCGAGTATATGCTTTCGAAAGGATACACTCTCCTTCGTCTGTGTGTAAATCAATGATGTAGGAGGAATAAGCACAAGGAAAAAAAATATTACGTAAATCTTATATGTATATTTATTATAGGGAACTATAACATGACTTTACATTGCCCATTGATGTAAATAACTATATCTCATTTCGATGGTTTCCATCCCCTGTTGAACGCTTTGGAAACACATCGACACATTATATAGCAATCCTAAGCTCGTATTTTTAGCAGATATTCTTTTTACTGTCAGTAATAGTCTGTGATACAATTTTACAGAATGCACACGGATTAAATTCGCGAGCAGAGAGTTTATAAGAGGCGTGCATTCTAAGAAATATTTGCAACGCTTTAGGATAAGAATGAAACTAGGCTGTTTTCAGATGCGTATCTTTAAAAAAATTCTAATTTTGGTTTAATTAAAATGCAAGCTCTTATTATATTTGCTTGCTCTACCAAGTCAATTTAAAAGAGAATACTTAATATTAGAGAAACCTTAAATTTAAATTTTGTTCGATGAATGCAATGTAAGGTCCGACGCAAGTTTATTGTCAAACCTGTGTGATGTGTGCTATTGCATCTAGCTGCAGTATTACGAATGACTTTCAAAAAATAGGTGAATTGGTAAAAGCTTAATTTTATGTAAAATTGAAACACGAAGTTAATACCCGAAATTAATTGATGGAAAAAAATTATTCTATTTTTTCTTTGTTAAAAAAATTTTCCAGACTCGAGTTTTAGATAAAAATTATTACATACATACTTATATGTGCATGCGCACATACATGTGTGTATGTGTGAAAAATAAATGATTTCTAAATTCACCTATTCTTTGCAAAAACTCATATACCAGTCATACGAAGTCATATGTCATAAAAACTATAGAGGCTTGACATGCCCTTTACATGTATCTGCTTTTGTGTTTTCAGGAAATTGTAATAAGAAAATGCGCGTATACACACCAACCACCAAATGTTCACAGCACTTGTAGAACAGATAATAATAAAACACATTTTTGACTTGTAAATCGTAATTGAATCTTTTCAATTTGTATATATCTTCCAAAGTTTTTCAAACAAACCACAATCGTTGAAGTTGTTAAGGATATTCTAATTAATTATAATTTAATTTAAAATATTTCAAGGAAAGAAATATATTTTCAAGGGAAGAAATATTTTTCAAAGGAAGGATTTAAAAAAAAAATTAAATAAAAATTGAAAAAAATTTGTAAGAGCTATTTATTTAAAATTTAAACTTATTTAAGAGTTTGATTAATGAAACTTAAAATCATATTTAGCGCCAATAACTCGACTCAATCGATGAGTAATATAGGGATGCTTTCCAGCTACGACACAAGTCGACACTATAACACAGTGTCTATTAGTGTAAGAGAGAAAATTTTAGTTGTCTCACTCACACTAATGGACTTTGTGTTACACAGTGTCAACTTGTGTCGTAGCTGGAAAGCACCCTACGTTTCACAATCCGGCCAGTAGCGGGATTCTGTAACTTTTAACGACAGCTAGGGATATCGTTACGTGTCGTTGCGCAGCTTTTCTACCATGTATAATATCTGCGCAACGACGCTGTAACGATATCGAATTGTCGCTAATACATGCTGCAATAATACATGCTGGGCATGTGTTATACATTTGTTCAAAATCGATTCCGATCGGAATTATTCCGTTTTTCCCTAAATTTCTATTGTATTTTCTAAGGAAAACGGAATAATTCCGATCGAAATCCATTCCGAAGAATTTCATAATACGTGCCCAGACCGACGTAACATAAATATCACACGCACTTCCCTTCTTGTGCATCGGCGAATTGAACGCTGGAGCCTCCTCTTGTTTTTGTTTCGCGCTGCGAGAACAATCAAGCCACCCCCCCCGCCGATACAAATTCAGAAATAGAATATTAATAATTAAATACCAATTAAATTTATTATTAATATTAAATAATGATAACTATTACTAAATAATTATTAATTAATAGTATCAATTCCTGGTGGACAAAAATCTATACAAATATTGAAGAAATACTACAAAAGTCTACAAAAACAATACTAGAATTAAAGCACTTTTGTTAATTTTTATAATTAAATACATATTTTTACGAAAAAAATTTTTTTCCGAAAAAATAAATAATTTCTACTTTCTATTTTTAGTAGTACTTTGTATTTATTTATAGAAATTTTTTCCACTAAAATAAGTTACTCAGGAATGTGCTCATTTTAGTTTAATGTAGTTTCACCAAGAAATTTAGAAAAATCACAGAAACGACGTAATACAAAAATACAAAAATTTAGAAGTGTTTCAATTCTAACATTTTTACATAGATTTTTGAAGCATTTCTTAAAATTGTGTGGCTAAGGTAGTAAATGATCGAAATAGGATTGCTTGAAATAAGATTAATTCCATATAAAATTCAAGATTTATTAAACAACAGCGAACGAGAAATCATAAAATGACATGTTTCATAGATTGCACGAAAAATGATTTTGCACTAAAGTTACATTATACTAGTGTTCAACTATGTACATAATAAGTAATGTACTTTATGTGAAAATTTACTCTTCAAAACATTTAAAAATTGACCAAGAACACTAGTTATAGAAAAATATAACAAAATAAAATAATAAATAATTATAATAAAAATATATCTTAACTATAAAAATAATATCTTAACTTTGCTATAACTCGTGTTCTATAAAGAAAACAAACAAACTTCACAAGCATGTTTGTAAGAGTTTAAGACATTTTTGGCAATTTACCATTAAAAATTGAGAATTCTGATGAAAGTGTGGCAATTGGTGTGGCAATGTTAGGAGAAGTGTTAGCAGAACAAAAAACAGATAGTTGGTTATCTTACATCTGAATTTAAAAAAGAGGTATGCGTTTTTCCTAACTACAATTGTTTCTTAAAATAAATTTATGTTAATAATAACTAATTTCATAAAATAATGCAGCATTTTATAGATGTCAGCACAGATTCAGTAGCACTAACAAGATTAAAACAAGCTGCTGAAATAGCTAACATAGATTTATCAAGTTCATTTCAAACCGTTATAAATCTTTTCTGTCTTACTATTGTTAAAGGGTCAAAGCATTTAAAGCGTAAATTATAGAGGAATACACTTAACAATTTAATAAAAAGTGATCTAATTAAACTTATTACTGAACTTTACGAAAAAGCATTATCTGATGCTGAACTAACCAAATATTGCATTAAGAAAGTTATATTAGTTGGTGGCAAGAATGCCAATAGTACAATGTATAGTTCGAGACATTTTTGGCAATTTACCGTTAAAAATTAAGAATTCTGATGAAAGAGTGGCATATCTGTTTTTTATTCTGCTAACACTTCTCCTAACATTGCCGCACTAATTGCACCTCCACCCAAGTCATAAACAGCAATACTAAAAAAAAGAACAATAGATTGATTATATCTGTCTTTTTTACTACAAAAATCGACATTATTATTTTTTATATTAATGTAATGTATTTTACATTTTATTTTTCTCTTTTTTCTGTGCAGCGTAAGTAATTACTGCTGCTGTGGATTCATTAACTATTCGTATAACATTTAAATCAGCAATGTTGGCAGCATCTTTAATTGCTTGCCTTTGCAACAAATCAAAGTATGCTGGCGCAGTAAAAACAGCATATTGAATGTTATTATTTAGGTAGGTCACAGCACTTGATACAAATGTATTGGTCGAATTATGCTTTTTAATATTGCACTAGCTGAAGCTAGTGGAGTGTTAAGCGTCGTCTACAATACAGTCGTTACGATGTTACGACTCTGCGACGGACCAATCATAGAAGAAAAAATGATATATTTTCTTCTTTGATTGGTCCGTCGCAACGTCGTAACATCGTAACGACTGTATTGTAGACGACGCTTTAGAAAACATAAAACGCTAAACGCAAATACTACCAATACTGTTCGCGTAGCCAATAGCGCGAGAGCGATAGCAAGCTCCATGAATAACTATTGGCGCAGCGTTAAGATTGGTTTATGTAGGTCGTAACTACTAACTTTTGCCAGAATCTGTAAGAAATTGACCAATCATAGTCGATTATTCTTCTATAAATCGATTATGATTGATCAATTTCTTATAAATTCCGGTATAAGTTAGTGGTTACGGACTACATAAACCAACCTTTATGGTTCACACGTTTACGCAGGCAATCATTGGTTACATTTCATGTGCGAGGCCCTTAAGTTGTTTACACTTTGCATACATGACAGAATGAATGACGCACGTGGTATAGAATTTTTGTGGGAAAATCCCATAAATCATCCACAATGTCCTCATGGTAATTCTCACATACCTATGCACATTAAAATTTATAACTTTTATATAAAAAAGTCAATTTTCTTAAAAAAATTAACTTTCACAGGACCAACATTGCTACTTGGAAGATATGTTAAAAATGAACTAAAGAGATTTTATGTGTGCTCCGCTTGTCGTGACAGAAAATTGTGCAGATTCTACTTGAAATATGGGCAAGAATTGTCAAAATCTCAAAAGCATATGTGGGAGTTGGAAAGTAAGAAGTACACACAGCGTTACGTTCACCGAGAATTATATATTCGTTTTAACAAGCTTAAGATGGAACCTGTGGAGAACAGATGTTATTGCCACAATTGTGAGAAATTAATATTTAAATTTGAAAAAGATAAGCATACGGATCACGAGGTTACGGAGAATTTAACCGATTATCAGTTGCATCATCCAACAGAGCTTTTAAAACCTTTAGAAAATGCTAAGAAAGAAGCGCAGTATTTATTTTCAAAGAAATCTACAGAAAATATAATAAATATGCTTTCGAAACTTGGAGCTAAGCAGATTCTTTGTATTGGCACACCAAGAATACATGAATACATAATCGAACATTATACAGATAGGATATCATCTCTCCTTTTAGATTTTGACGGAAGATTTGTGAGTATTTTTAGTGGGGATTATTAATTATTATATCTATTTATAATACACTTTAATAATTCTTATAAGTATATTTTAATGAATGCTTTTTTTTAGCATAATTTTTTTGGACCGCTGGAGTTTTGCTGGTACAATCTTTTTAATCATCATTTCTTTAACAAATACGCTGTTACTGTGCTCAAAGTTTTTCTTACTCAGAATGAGGGAAGGGACACGTACTTAATATGCGATCCTCCATTTGGTGGCCGCTTGGAACCCATATCATACACAATAAAAACAATATCTGACCTGCATAGAACATTAAACAGACGTTTTTATAATGATAATGACAACTTTTTTTTGAAAGTCATGTTTATATTCCCATATTTTATGGAGCACATAATGAGAGAAAAGAGCAACCCAGTACATGAGACTGGTGGTCTGAGAAATTTAAATATGTCCGATTATAAAGTGGATTATGATAATCATCCCTTATTTATATCAGAAAAACATGGTAGAAAGCAGGGCTCTCCAGTGAGAATTTTCACGAATATACCATTGAATCTACTGGAGCTTCCTTCGTCTGATGGGTATAAATTTTGTCAAGATTGTGAAAAATGGGTTTCTGGCGAGAACAAGCATTGCAAGAAATGTAAAGAATGTACCTCTAAAGATGGTCAAACGTACAAACACTGTGATATATGCAAACGATGCGTGAAGCCTACTTGGAAACATTGTCAAATTTGCAAAAGATGTATATTAGAAAAACATACATGTGGTCCAATACCGAATATTGTCGGAAGGTGTTTTAACTGTGATAAATTAGGTAAGGGTCAGCAGAGCTGACTAATGTTTCTTTAAAAATGTAATGGTATTTTTTTAAATAATTTTATATTGTTACTTGTTACTAATTTTAAAAAGTAACGCATTATCAATACTTAAAAATTTACACTTCATTATCTTTGTAATATTAAAGTAAGATATTAAGATAAAGTTAGATGTTTTAAAGTTATATTAAAAATTAATATTTTAAAACTTAAAACTTTAAACTATGTAGCAAACTTTTCTTTACATTAAATTTATTTAATAATTTTTCTAATTTTGTATATTATATTTTTATTTTTTAGTACTTATCTTTATAGAAACTTAGATTATAAATGCGTACATTTTAATGACAATTTTTATTAAATTTTATTTGAAACATTAATGTTATTAAGAATGCATTCTAACATTTACTTCTAGTATTAAAAATCTGTGGTTATATTACATAGACATTATAGGTTTATTGATAATAATAACAATGATTATTGAAATATATTTTCAAATATTTTAAAGTATATACAAAATATTTTTCAGTATTTAATGTATAAAAAATGAAAAAAAAATTTATGATTGCATTTATTGCATGTAACTTAATTTGAAAAGGTGCGAAAATCTATTGAAAATCTATGAAAAGGACACAAAGATAATAAAGAATTAAAGTAACAATAAAAGTAACATCTGAATTTGATACTGTTATAAAAATGTAACGACGTTACCGTTACCGTTACAGAAAAAGGAATAATTGTTACCAAGGAGTAACGATAATGGTAATGGCGCTACTTCCCAACCCACTGTGCCAATATAATCTTTTAATACTTTTAATTATTGCTTCTATTTTAGTAATATTATATTAATTTATTTTATAGGTCACACTAAGAAGGAATGTCTTAATTTATTTTCTACTGAAGTCAGAATTGAAACAGATATGAAGAAACGCAAAGCAGATTGTAAACTAAAAACAACTTTGGTTAAGAAAAACAAAACTGGACATTCTAAGAAAGTTCTTAAACGAAATGTTATAATTAATAAAAGGAAGACATAAAATTAAGAAAGAATAAGAATTAAAAAAATAAGAAACCTCAATGAAATGAAGCTAGCATAAATGTGTTTATATAATATTACAGTGTAATTATATGTGAATACAATTGGTGTAAATATTATTAGATTCATAAAAAATTCAGAAGTATATTTGTCTCTTTTTAATATCTAGCTTCTTAACATTTTCTTTAATATTTATTTACAACAAAGAAAGCTAGAAACGAGCCCGTTGCTTTTGTAATGATGAATGGAAGAATAGCATATTATTATGTATTTATTCTCACATAGAGGTCGGATTTCCATAATCTTTAGAGTGCCGTATCGCGAGTAGGAATATTCTCCAAATACTTGGGAGGAATTTTAAGTATGGGGATTCATTGATATAAATACCCGAAGTGGCTTCTCGAGGTACAGTAGCTTCTTTCCGATCATCTGTACATCATCTAGCGCTGTACGCCACTAGACTCTATTCAGAATGTTAAAGGAGCTCGTTGTTCTTGCGAGTTTGATTTTTCTGAGTTACGCTTGTTTGATTACGAATTGTCCACGAGGCGGAAAGAGGGGTGATATCGCACCTTCTTTGGGAACCGTTGAACGGGAAGTATGTTATATTTTATTTTAATTTTAAACTAAGTAATATTTTACAGTAAAATTTCTTTGATTTTAGTTATTTTCTTGCAGAAAAGTTTAATTTTATAAAGACTTTAGCAACTTCTGATGTTTACTTTATTAAACACGTACTTAAAATAGTTAGCATTTATTTATGTTTAACAGTGCTTCTTTTTATTTACATTGATTATTAGCACTCATTCCAAAATTATATCTACGAATATTTTCAATATATTAAAAACATTTTTATTATCTTTATTAAAGAAAATTTAAGGATGATTGATAAAGTCCACAGTATTAGAAGCAAATATAAAAGCAAAATATAAAGAGAATCAAAAATTTCCATAATTCCACTTTAACTGATTAATTATTATTTATATTTTTTTTATCATATTATTATATCAACAATTAAATTAGATATTTATGCAAATATATTACTTATATAAATAAACAAAACAAAAAAATTAGATAAAAACTAAATTTCTACATGTATACATATAATAAAATATATATTGATATTTAAATCTCAAAATTTTCTATTTATTTTCTAGCAAAATATTTGCATAAACATTCATATATATGTTTTGAAAGCTCGGAAAAAATCTGAGTTTTTCAATTTTTTCGTAAATTTTTACAAGAAAAGTACAATTTATTGGAAAAATTCACAGTTGACCCTTGAAAAAAAAGTTGATAAACTTGTTTCAATAAACTGATTACTGATCAGTAACTGATTATATTTTGTCAGTTAACTGATAAAATATCATCAGTTACTGATCAGCAATCAGTTTATTGAAACAAGTTTATCAACTTTTTTTTCAAGGGGAATTTTTGGACTAATTCACCTATAACCGAGAAAATCTGCGGAAAATTGGAAAAAGACAGTTTTCTCCAAATTTTTGAAACTATACATAATTATTTATATTTTATACATATAAATGTACAAAAAAATGTGTAATTTGTTTATAATCGAGATTCATTACATTATTCTTTTTCTAGTGTCCTTCGTGTGGTCCTAACCGTTTGGGCCAATGCTTTGGGCCCCACATTTGCTGTGGCCCCAGTATCGGTTGCTTCATAGGTACACCAGAAACATACCGATGCAGAAAAGAAAGTCTATACACCAGACCCTGCATTGCTGGATACGCGATGTGTCATGGAAATACAGCAAGATGCGCTTCAAACGGGATTTGCTGCTCGCAAGGTAGAATTGAAATTTAAGGAATTTCTGCAGATTAGATTAAAAATTTTTTTTTTTTTTTTATAACAAAATTTATATCTGTAACACGGTATGCTTAATTACAAATTGCAATAAATAAAATTTCTATTAGAAGTTTACAATAGAGAGAGAGAGAGAAAGAGAGAAAGAAAATTAGAATATTATATAGATAAATAGAAAATTAATTTATATATAGATTGATAAATCAATAATTGAAGTAATTAATTCGCAGTTAAAAATTAGAAGTTACTAGTTATGTAGTGCTAAAAAATTTTAATGCATATAATATAGTATATATAATATATTAAAAGATTAAAATTGTTTAAAATGTTCTGTACAAAGTGTACACTGAAATATATAACAATTTTTTTTTGTTTAGAATCCTGCCACATGGATACATCATGCAGAATTTCTGATGTTGTTGGCAACGATCGAAAACTGGATGCTAATTTGAATGTGATATTCCCAGACAATGAAGTCTCTAGCGACATTCTTCAATAATTTAATTTCTTTATTCTATAATTATCCTTTAGCATTCTAATAGTTTAATTTATATAAAAATTCAACTATGTGGTATAAGAATAAAACAAAAATATAAACTTCTAATATAATTTGTAAAACACAATTTTTTTTTAAGAAAAAAATAGTTTTCTGCTATGTTAATATAAAAATTTAATAATATATTGATAAGGTATACATTTATCGTAAATTAAAGTTGCAGTATATAAAATTCTTATTTAATTTGTATAACAGTACTATATGCAACAATATTATAAAAACTTAATGCAATATCCATATCTTAGTGAATTTTATTATACATTATTAATTATTTGATGTGGTAATATACATTTTTTTTTCTATTCGTATTAACTAAACATGAATAATACAAATTCAATCTATTATCAATATATTCTACTGTATCCTAACATTCCGTTTCTCTGTGCAAATAAAATTTCAATGGAATAAGCAGTAAAAAAATATTTTACAATTTTTTTCCTTAATCATCATTAAAGCTTTATTTAGGATAGTATTCACATTAGCGAATATTAGTCAATAATTGCTGTATTCTTTAAAATCAAATCAAAAGACTAATGTCTCACTAAATGCATACGTATCGCGAGATCACATATGAGATCATACATTTAGAATCGCTTTATTTTTTTTCTAAAGGAAACTCATTATGTTATTTTGATTTAGTTGATGAACAATTTGCGAATGCTCTTGGTATTTAAGAATGTATCATATCTCAAAATATTAGCAAAAATGAAAAAAATGTTATAAATTGTATTTTATTGTTACATTAGAATATTTGTGTGCATAATTCTTTATCGGTTAGGTTATTCAAAAGTTATTTAATTTTTTGTTTGCTCTTGATTTTTATATAAAATGCACGGAAAAATTTACATATGGACTTAATTGATACAGATTTAATAGGAAAATAATATAATTTAATGTAAATTTTATTTAAACTTAATAAAGTACTAATAATATTTTAATGGGTTTAGCTTTTTTATTAAAATCTTGTAAAGATTTAATTTGGATTATATAAAAGATTGATATTAAATTATATACATATGCAATATCTTAATATCTCATATAGATTGGACGAAAAATAAACATCCATATTAAATTCTCATTTTTTGCTTATGATTCTTTATTAAATGCAGTCATTCTTATATTTAATTTGTTAAGTCTACTCATTTAATTTTAATAAATTCTTCATATATTTTATTAATGACCTTTTAATTAGGCATAAAGTTATAGATTCCAATTAATAAAATACATATCATTAATTATTTTAGCTCGCCCTTAATTATTTTTGGTTACCTTAATCATGATCTTACAACTAAGAATTTCGTAAAAATGTGTTATTAATGTGAAATTCAGTAGCACGCACGCTTGACCATGGTATTATACCATACACCCGACGTTCAAATCTTCGACCAATCAGTTCGAAAAGATCGCACGAGGATCGCCGAGGGTCACCGATGGACGATCGTGCGCGTGGATTCGAAATCGTCGCTGACCGGCTGCAACTGCATGCCGGCGCAAGAACAATCACTTCCCTTGGAAAGTTATGCAAATAATGGGCATTCGACTGCTGAACTTAGTCGAGTGCGCGTCGTCTGCACGTAGATAGAGCGTTCCGTATGCGATGAGTGAGGTGTCCATGCTTGCGAAGCTGAAAACCCCATCACTGCATTCTATGCGACCGCGTGTGTTTGGCGAACTCCACAGAGATCGTTGATCTTTAACAGCCGCGTTGTGATTTAAAAATGGCGTCTTCTTGGTCACGCGTGCCGTGGATTTCTCTGGCAAGAGCGAGCGGCTCGAATGTGTCGCGACTCGTGACCGTCGCGTTTGCTGAACGATACACTGGAACTCGATCGTTCCACTCGCAGCAGCAGCGACAGCAGCAACGACATGGGCAGCAGCAGGAGCAGCAGCATGAACGAGTATTCGGTGGCAGAGCAAGGAAGTTCTTAACCTATACCGCGTTTGCCTCGGCAGCGTGTCTGGGCTATGCTGTGTACAATCGGAGGGATGACATCTGGCAAAGAATCAAGAGTCTGGTCGTGCCGATCTGTTCTGTCGTTCACGGCAAGTCGTTGCCGCCGTTTGACAGTACTCACAACAGGGACACGTTCAATTTTATTGCGGACGTGGTAGAGATATCTGCACCAGCTGTTGTGTACATTGAAATCAGGGATAACAATAGGTATTACAGCTTGTCGATTGAATTGATCACGTTATGTATTATATCCAGTGTGTATTTACAATCCAGATAACATTATGACGTCTCAAAGAAAAGTAAAAGAGCCTTTGTTGGTCTACAACCTTACTTTAACAGGCCATGAGAAATTGACTAATCACAGTTGGATGTAAAGAGAATAATCGACTATGGTTAGTCAAATTATTACAGCTAAGGGCCTTTTAAAGCCTCTTAAAGGTAATGAATTGACTCTTAAATTAAGACATCTTTTAGGTTGATATTTATAGGAGAGTCTTATATTTGAACTATCTAAAGTGCCATCTTAAGATCAACTAATTAGAGGTAATCATAATAGATTCTTATATATAAAGCTGTCTTAAGTACCATATTAAGATGTAATCAATCAAAGAGCAGTATTAGCATCTTAAGATATTACTTAAGATTCCTGACATTACTCAAGACTTTGAAATAAGAATCGACTATAAATACCTCTAATTAGTTGATCTTAAGATGTTAGTCTCTAAGGTGTTATTAAAATGTCTTTAAGACGTCTTTTTGTAATTAAATCATCCTTTGAATGTCTTTCAGACATGAGTGTTGTCTGGAAACATAAATGTATTTATATTGTGTACTAACTCGCTGCTTTCTGATTGTAAAATAGCTTAGACTTCTTCACGGGGAAGCCGATCACTACCAGCAATGGATCAGGATTTATCATCAGTCAGGATGGTTTAATACTGACAAATGCTCATGTCGTAATAAATAAGCCTAATACAACGGTGAAGGTAAACGTGAGTCCCTAAGGCCTTTTTCCTTTCCAAGCTCTTCCATTCCTACAAGTAATAGTATCTTAGATTTTACATATAAACTTTTAAAAACCTTGAAACTCCTTTTCAATTATTATTTGTTAGAATTTAGTAATTAATAAATTATTTTTAACTATCTTTACATCTTTTTTATTTTTTCACATAGGTACGGCTTTATGATGGTAGTACATATAATGGAATAATAGAAGATGTTGATTTGGAAAGTGATCTTGCCACCGTGCGAATAAATAAGGTAACTTTGCATGTTTTTTTTCTACTTTATGTATGCAGGAGAATGCCAAAAATTAATACTGTTATCAAGATCTGATTGATCAATACTTGTTTTGATCTGCAATTTTCATGAGACAATTTTTCTATATTTTTGACACCCTTCTTTGATATTAAAACGATTGCTAATTTGCATTATTCTATCACACAGACCAACCTACCGGTAATGAAACTCGGCTGTTCGGCTACTCTCAGACCGGGAGAATTTGTGGTAGCTATTGGTTCCCCGTTGGCTCTTAATAACACCATAACATGCGGCGTAGTGAGCAGTGTAAATAGACAAAGTCAAGAGCTTGGTATAAATAACCGACGTATGGGATATATTCAAACAGATGCGGCGATCACTGTGAGTAACCATTTAATTCTGAAATAAATATTGCGTTTTACAGTTATATTTATTTCATATTATTGATGAATTTTATATTTCTCTAGTTCGGAAATTCGGGTGGGCCATTGGTAAATTTAAGCGGAGAGGCGATAGGTATAAATGCAATGAAAGTAACGCCCGGTATTTCATTCGCCATACCCATAGATTACGCAAAGGAATTTTTAAAGAAAACAGAATTACGTAGAAAAAACAAAGGTAAATCGAACTATTTTATTTTAACTAGTTTTATTTACATTAATACTATTTGCTGAAGATTACGTATGATGTTCAATTTATGTATTTTGGAGAACTCCTAGAAATCCTCTAGAATTTTAGTTGTAACTTGGAATTTTTATTATTTTTTAAAAACATTGACACTATGATGCTTATAAATATATAGACAAAATTGGAACATTTTTAATTCATTAAAAAATTTTTTATACCAATATAGTTTTAAATGAAGTGAGCTGAATAAGGCCATAACTTATTTTATTTTTTATACATTCTATTTATGAAGATATTGAACATTTGTGGATAAAGAAAAAAATTTTTTTTTTTATTTTCTAACATTGGGCTTTATTAAATGCTTGTATTTTTAATAAGACCCGAATAAAAAGATAAATTGAAAACAAAGGAATTAAACATCGTCTACCTAACAAATCTCTTTTAAAATGATTATTAATCACAAAAACGAAATCTACAGTACTGTTAAATATTACAATTATTTTTAATTTTGTTTTTAAATAATTTTTTAACTTCTGGAAATTCTTGGCTATTTGAATACAATTTTAGCTTCTTAGAAGCAGCAACATTTAACATCGTCATCCTCTGTTGCAAGCCACACACATAATAAACAAATAACTGGCCAATAACCAATAACCAATAACAATAAATGTATACTGGACTTTATTTAATAAGTACACTATTTATAAAAAAAATATACTTAGTCCAACAAATTAATATAATTTTGTTTTTTTTATAATTAGAAAGTTGAATAATATTATATATTGTAATAAACCATAAAATAATGTATACTTAATAAACTTTGCAGTAAATTTTTATAAAAACAACTCGTTTATCTACTTCGTCACAAGTTTTTGTTGCACTAAATAAATTCAGCTCAAGTACCTAACTAAACACATATTTTATTACATATTTTATTATATTTTACTAATTTTACTATATTTTACTATTCCAAAAATTAATAATTGAATAGACTTAAAATTGATGTATAACTAGTTTATTTTTTTATTAAGAAATAGTTATAAGTTTAAGTTATTATTTAAAAACAAAAGTTGTATTTGGGTATAAGCCTTTTCTTAAAAATGTAATAAGTTAAGATAGAAAGCTTGGATTTAATGTCTAAAATTAGAAAATAGAAGATAATTATTATTTGTGTTGAATGTTCGTTTAATATTATTTATAAAGTAATAATATTGTTTCAAATTTTTTTGCGTTTTTTAATTTGTTTGTCAAATATAATTCTTGAATACAAAACATAATATTTCCAATGAACATTAATTAAAGTAATGAAAATCGATCTAAAAAAATTTTAGATTTCTATCTGAAGTATCCTGGAAGTATCCTTGAATTAGTTAACCAGATATCTGGACATCATGTTACATATTTTTGCAGACGTAAAATTTAAAGAGTCATCCAGACGAAGATACTTGGGTATCACGATGCAAACTCTGACTCCAGAAATCTTAAATGAGATACAAAACAGTGAACATACGAGTATTCGACATGGAGTTTTTGTATGGAGAGTAAGGCTTAGATCTCCAGCTTACAGGTAATATAGAAATATTCCAGTATCATTCCAAATTTAGTTATACAAGAATTCTTAATTTGCAAATTTTTTCTTAAAATTTTAATATGCGAGTTATAATTGATTAAAACTGAAGAGCTCTTATTTATTACATAGATAACAAATAGCTAACAAAAAAATAAGAATGGAAATAACAAAATAATAGTAAAATATACTTTATCAAGATTAATATTTGACTTTTATTTAATAAAAATACTTAATGTTGTGGAGTTTGTGACAAATAAAGAATATATGAAAAACAGATTTTCAAAATGCGTTTTATCTAAAATATCATTTTTGACAATGTTTTTGAATAATTTAAAAATAATTTTTGACATTGCATTATTTTTTTAACATTTCACATCTATTGTATGGCATATTTTCTGTAAAGTGCATAGTTTTTGTTGGTTTTCTTTTTCGTTTTCTAGAAATTATAAATTTTTAACAAAATCGATTTTGAAAGTCTGCTTCTCATGTATAGAAATGTATTACATCAAGAAATTTAATTATTTCTGTTGTAGTGCTGGATTGCAACCTGGAGATATAGTGACACATGCTAATGGCGAGCCAGTGCTGGATTCAAACAATATTTATAAAATATTAGAACAATCAGGACCGATCAACTTACAAATATTAAGAAAAGGACAAGTTTTACACATAACAGTTGAACCTGAGAATATGTAGTTGGATTTATTAAACAATTTCGATTAAATGAAAAATTTTGCAATATAGGCTAATAAAATTGTAATGTTTATGAACAAAATTTTGTGAAAATTTTTTTATAATGTTATATGTTATAAAAACAATAATTGTTGATCTATATATAAATTTATTTTATAAAATCTTTTTCTTTTGAGAATGTATCGTACAGTTTGTTAGTATGATCGTGCCTTCAGTGTGTTCCGAGTGCCGAGTTTACTCACAAAAAAAATATTACAATAAAGAAGGAAAGACAAGAATCACGTTTATCGTTTAGCGCACTTTATACCTAGTGAGCCGGTTCATCACTCACACCATCGAGACTCCAGTATACACGCCCTTTGGTTGTACATTTATTTTAATTTAAATATACACGATAAAGGACCACTTAGCGACTTATGCAATTTATCAAGTGAGGAAGCGTTAATTTATCCACTTATCCGCTTTATCCACCGACATTTTCCGACCGCCACGAAGACCGATGTCACGTCGCGCGGATAATCGCGCCGAGTCCTGGCCGCGATATGCGTACGTACGCGCAAATGCAAGTCTTACGTATACGTATGTACATACATGCGTTCGTGCGTGCGTGCGTGCGTGCGTGCGTTGCGAGAGAGTGAGTGAGTGAGTGAGTGAATGAATACATATGCACGCCGGGTGTGGTCCACCGGCTCGACTGCATTATGTTTATGTTGTTTACGACGTAAGGCGACCTCCGCAAATATGTGGCCGGATCTCTCACTGGCTGGCGGCCGAGGTGCGTGGGTGTGGTTTCGCACATGAGGCTTCCACCGGCGGCGATTTTTCCGCGGGGATGATTTTACTGTCCGCGGACGCGTGCATCTTGTTGGAATTCTAAATGGTCATCCCGCCGGGACGTAACGCGAAGGGTCCGCGGAAGGATCGGTGAAAGGAGAGAAGAGAAGAAGGCGGCTCGACGGTCTCCCCTTCGCGCACACTTGAGAAATGTCGCCGATATCGGCAAACGGCCGTGATATTGTACACGGCGATGATAAATAGCGATTAACTTAGTCTTAATAAAGGAATAAGAGTTGAACGACGACAATGTATTCGAGAGAACAGGATATTGAAATAATAATTCATTGATAAAAGTAGCAAGATACGTCATTAATTTTTGAGCTATTAACTCGGGAATTTAAATTTTAGGAATATAAGGTACTTGAACTGTATAAGGCCCACTTATTTTATTTGATTTTTTTAAGACTATTAAATAGGGAATTCTATTTTTAAAAATTCCATTGAGTCTTAAAAAATAATATTAATTAAATGAGCCTTATTTGACTCAGGCACCATGCGTGTAGCTATTATAAAACTTTTTTTTCATAATTCACATAATTAAAACAAAATAAACAAATATTGGTGTTTGATCGCTACTTAATTGCTTATTAAAGATACTTAAAATTAATTACGAGTAAGCTGAAGAAAAGAAATGTAATTTGAAGGTTTAATTTTCATGTTTGAGAATTAAAAGAAGAAACAGCATGAAACTGAAGAAAACGAGGTAATCAGTTTCGTTTCTGACGAGAAACATTGTTCCCTTAACAGAGCTCATTTATCATACCGAATGTCATATTAAATGGAGAAGTATAATTATATGCATAAGTAATTCCTCTCTCGTTACTTCGAATCGACGAACTCCGCAGACATACGTATATAATTACGTAATTGCATATCATTACAATAATTTTACAAGCATGAGACCATAAATTTCTACATATTATTGTGCCGCTGAAAAAAAAAAGAAAGAAAAAGAGGGAGAAAGGGGAGAGCCATCGGCCGGTTCGTTACTTTGAAGTCACGCTGAATCGCGAAGGGTTAAGGAAATAAGAGGTGCCTTGACCTACGGTGCGCAGCACGGAGGAGAGCATCAGCGCGAGCGAGTAATCGAGCGTTTCTACCGACCGTGTGTTCACGGCCCCGACACCCACATTATTGTCTCTCGTCTCTTCGCCGCCCTCGGTTGGCGCGCGATCTCGTTCTCCCCGTATCCTTTACCGCCGCTTTCTTTTTGCGGTGCAGGCTCGCGTCGACACGCGGGAGCCTATTCCCCGATTATCCACGCTTTCGCGGCTATCCTCGCCTACGAGGACGCCGCGCCGCGCAACGCCCAGGCGTCTCTCCTACACGTGACGCTGCTGATGCTGCTGGTAGCGGTAAAATAGAGGACGAATCTCGCGGACGAGATATCCCGGAGATATCGCGCGCGGGGCGCGGCGCGGACGATGACCGGAAGCGAGAAGAAACCATCTAAAAGGTCATGGCCCGCCGTTATACCTCGCCCGCGCTCGAAAGGCGTGCCCTGGAGAATTAGCCCCGCGGAAACACTGGGAGGAATGAGGAAGCGGGTTGCTTAGATATTGACAAAACAAACGCGTCGCGTCCCGTGAGAATTCCACATGGGACAGTCTCTTTCCCGAGAGAGAAAGAGAGAGCCCCGCATCCGGGTTGGCAGGTTCTGCAGCGAGATTCCCCGACTTGAATCGGCGCCGGTCGCTCCCTTAAAAGCGAGAAGTAAGGAATCTCGCGCCGATATTAAAAAGCGACTCTAAATCGGCGATGTCGACGTGCACGTGCGATACGACGTTGGAGAAACGGACGTGAATTAAGCGCCCCTCGCCGTCGTTCCCCGTGCTGTTTGAAATTCAAAATAATACGCGAGTAACTGACCATCGTATTATGGAAGTTGTATTTCCTGCTTATCGTAACGTTCTCCTATTTATATCGCGCTAGGCATAACGAAAAAGATCACGAGTACCAGCCCGTTGCGCCGAGTGAGATCGAACGCGATATTCCGCGGATACTATACCCCGCCCACGTTTTCTTACATTCCGATTTTTCATCGTGATACGGCCGATGACCAGAAGAATGAGAAATCTTCTCCCCGACGCTCAGAATCGAGTTACTCGATTGCGAGATAGAAATCTCATTAAGAAACGATTTTTTTTCCTAACGATTTCGGTTTTAGGAGCGAATCAACCAGAAAACAGAATTAATTAAATTATAAGACGTCTCGCGTTTCTTTTTTTTTTCAATCCTGAAATTATTAAACATAATTTTTCTGGAATTATAAAAGGCTTTTCCTTTCTTTTACATCATAAAATTCATTATCTTTACACAATTTTTAATATCTACTTTATTATTAAATGTAGAATACTTTTTTATTGTAAAATGATATTTGTATAAAAAATGTGTTTTCTATAAAATTATTGAAATCAAAGATTTTGTGTAATATATTATTAAAAATACCAACGGATTAAATTTAAATCAATTTCTTCAGTTAAATAATATTTTATTATTATTATCTTTTATGTGTGTGCTGTATGTATACCAAAATTTATGTTAACATTTGTAATTAAGAAAACAAGAAAAAAAGTTGTAAACTTGACTAAATTTCAACTCAATTAAGTTTTTTCAATTCAAGTATTTGTGTATTTGACTTAAATTATTTAATTCCATGAATGATAAATTGAGTAGAAGCAACATAGAAATGATTTTAAAATAACTTAAATTAAATACAATTTGACGAAGTTTAATGTATTGAAATGATAATATACAGCAATTTATTTGTGAAATTTCAAGATTTCTTCATTTTACGATGTACGTTTAGTAAATCTAAAAATTAATTGATATTTAAGATCCATTATTTGCATTAGACTCAAGATCGATGGAACTACACTAAAAAAAGTTTTTTTTTGAGAAATACATTTATTTTAACATTTCCTTGATTTAAATAAATATTACCTAGTATAAAATAATTTATTTTTAAACTTATAAAATATTTCTTAAATCAAAAAAATAATATTAAAATAAATATATTCACTTGAATATAAAAAAAGATTTTGCATGATACAATTAAAATTGAGAGAGGCATAAAACATAAACAATTTTTTTTCAGTATACGTAAAGAATACAATTGTCTTTAATTATAATTTGCACTAATATCGTGTAATTCATTACAATTCTTCAATCGTTTGCATTTGTACATCCGCTCTTATTGTTATAGAAACAGTGTAAATCATTCACTTGCTACAATGACAATTAAAAAATCGTCATTTTTGGGTTGTTTATAAAAAAAAAGAGAATTCTAATAAGAATTCAATACTGTATTAAATAAAAATACTGTATTAAATAAAAGCTAATGTTATTTTTATTTCTTTACAATTATTAAATTAAATCATTACACTAAAATCACAATTAAAAGTGATATTACAAAATGTTAATTATTTAAAACATTTAAACTGAAAAAAGTTTGTTTTTTCTTAGTTATTGTAGCAAATAAGCGCTATGCAAATACTCATGATGTCGAGTATACATACATATCGCGAGAGTGGACACGATGAACCACCATGTCAACCCTTTATGTCATTATAATACTCCACTCGAGGTGCGAAGATATCATACGCCGCACCGCGTGTACGCGCGGTCCGGGTCATCGCAATCACCGGCACCGCCAAGGACGAGGGTGGGTCGTGTGATTTTATTGTGCCGGAGGAGGGATTCCTGAACGTCTGCGGTCTGCGGCGGGGGGAAAAAAGAGGTAAAAAGGCCGTGGCAGGCGAACAATTCCGGCGAACACGAACGCGTAGCGGCCCTGATCAAGGCCAATCGAGTTACTCACGATTGAAAAATCGTCGACAACTGCCGGTGATCGTCAGGCACGATCTCGCTTCTAATCGCCCCCATAAATCGTAGTTCTGCGAAGGAAGAAGTAAAACGTACTGGTTTATGTTTTAGAGAAAATTTATTCGTAAAAATGATCCTAGATTTTAGCCTTTGATTTGTATTTTCGTAAAATTCAAATTAAAAAAATTAATTTAATACTTGAAAATAAAACAGTTATTTTTTTCGATATTTGACCGTATAAATCCGATAATACAAGAATTTAAGAAACTGATGCCGGGTATTTCATGTGTGTAAAAGCGTTTGAGCATTACTTTAAGAACATTTCTCAAAACATTAAGAAAATTATAAAAAAATTACAAGTTGTTTTCTATTAACGTTTGAAAATAGTGGAAACATATGGCGACAATTTTCTGGATGAAAAATTATTTTAATAAAAAGTGCACAAAAGTGCTCTAATAAAAATATAATTAATAATAAAATAAGAAATAATTTTAAAAAATCTGAAATTTTTTTTATTTAAGCACTTAAATATTGAAAATGATTTATGTAAAGTTTTATTGCAATGCAGACATCAGTTCTGTAACATACAAATAAAATTTATTTATTTGCATTTTACAGAATTAATTATTTATTTACAAAGTAACTAAACAGATAATCACAATAAAACTTTGTATAAACCATTATAAATACTTACATAAAATACTTACACAAAAAATTAAGATTTTTTTTTAAATTATAAAAAGCAATTAAATTTTTAATAACAAATAAAGTAAATAAATTATAAAAATGTGTTATGAAATAAAAATATAATCTTCCTCACACAATTTTCATTTCTATATATTTATTTAATGTGTTAAACACATTACTAAATTGTATTCACTTTGCAGAGACTGTATGTCCGACACACTCTTAATTTCATTGTATTATATATGTTGCTATATTTATAATTATATGTGTTTAAATATAAAGTTATTGAATATAATGTGTCGTAACTGTATATGATAAAGAGTAATACATGTACAAGCGTCAGGAGAACACTACGTAACAAGTACAAATTTTTGTACACACACACACACACACACACACACACACACACACGAGTACGAACTTGTTGCTGGTATAAATACGCGATTTCTTAAATGTAAGGTGCTCCACGGTGGAAGAAGCAATAAGAGAAGCAACAAGTCAGGTTCTAGCCTCCTCCCCTAGACGCACCATCAAGAAAATTAAAGGCATGTTACTTGATCCTGTTCGTAAACTTATGACATGTATGAGTTTCGATTCGGTATGCGCTTTATTAAACCGCGCACATTAAACGTAAGGAACAAGCCTCATCTCGAAAGCAAATACGCGCTCGCGCGTATTTATAAAGCGAGGCAGAAACGCGCGAGACGCGGCGTTACCGAGAGTGGAGATCCTGATGGCCTTGACGTTGATCGAGCGTCGTGGCAATTATAATGATGACATTACGCTAATAATGAGAATCTGAATTATGTCGCTCGTAAACTAATGAGAAACCGCTTTTCAAAAGCGGCCTTCTGGCAGAAGTATCTTTCTGCTCTCTCTTTGAGAGAGACGTCGCGGATCCCATGAACGACTTTTCCCTCGGGTCTTTACGCTTCTTGAAATTATCATGGACTTAAGTAAAGAATCCGTCGTAACCGGAACAGGGCTCTCGCGCAAGAACCTCATTAAAGTGCGTCACAGCGTCGCAGACGATTAAGCGATCCGAGGTCATGCGTAGCCTCCGGTGCGCCGAGCGCTCGGGCTCGCATTACGACCGATGGAATTCCGTATTTACGCGATTGGGATCGTTGAACGGCCTCGAGTAAGTCGAGCCAGTTCTGTCTCCCTCGGTGTTTTCTTCGCTGCATTCAATTCTCGCCTCTCGCGTTCCTATATGCGCCAAGCCGCCTCGTAATTGTAGCATCGCGTAAGAGTCTTCGCGCGCCACACTTCATAAGGATAATTGCAATCTACCAGGAGGATTCATTGCGAGGGACTGAAACGCTCGCTCCTCCTCGTCGCGTCGCGAGATCGGTAATCAATCTCGTATCGATGAATGGACTAGCCGTAGGCCGGGCGTTTTTTTACAGCTATGAATAAGCAGAATGTACAAATCGAAAGGCAAATTAGAATACAAAAATACGACCGATGAATATTGAACCTATTAATCTTTTCGAGTAATAAATCTATCAGATTGCTCGTTAATTTGTTCGTTATTACAATGGTATGTTGCGCGCGCGCGCGACAGAGAGAGAGAGAGAGAGAGAGAGAGAGAGAGAGAGAGAGAGAGAGAGAGAACGAAACTTATTTTACTCCTCCATCGTTTGTTTTCGCGGAGAAGAGTAATCGCGTCGGATCCGGTACCGTCGGTTTTTCTCACCTTTACGACAGGCGCGAACGAATATTACCATGCCAAAGGCGGGGCACGACGGGCTCGCGAGGAGGCTCTCGGAATCGACTGATGTGATCCGGGATCGATGTATCCCGTCCCGGCGAGCGGATCTACATGTCCTTCGTTGGTTTCTCATGTTCCTGGTTCGAAGACACCTCGCGCGTCTCGCGCCGCGTATATAAGTCAAAACCAGATCGCGAGCAAGGTGCACAGCCCGGACAGTCCTTCAGCCAGTAAGGAGACACACCGAGCATGATGCAGGCACTGGTAAGCGCAATCTGCCGACCGTTCCTTTAGTTTCTAAAGGATATTTTTATTTCTAGTTTATGAATTTTCCAGTTTCGAGGGATTTCGGATCTTTATTCCTCTTCCGCCTAGTATCGCTTCTTTTATCTTTAAAAATATAATGTCTCGGAATTTCTTATAATGTAAATTGTTGTAGAAGAAAATTAGCTCGAAATAAATTATACATATTGCTTATTTAACATTGGAACTATCAAAGTAGTCAAAATTCACCGTTATAAATTTGAGTCATTTTTAAAGTTGTTTTTTCAATAATTATTTAATTTGTAATAACACATTTTCTGAGACTTTCCATGACTTTTATTGTAAGATAGTAAAATTAGTGGTAAAATCAATTTATTTTTTCCATTTATTGTCTTAAAAATATTTTTTCATTTAATATTGTACTATATATAATATTATATATATAATATTGATAAGTATTAAAAAAAGTATAAAAACTCACTGCACCAGTTCATGAATAAATAAACAATTGAACTAGTCAATAAACATATAAATAAAATATTAATATAATTACATTTTTAAATAAAAATAATATTTTAATAAAATCTTCATGAAAATTAAATCAGAAAAAATACAATTAATTCGCAATTTATTATTTTAAAGTCTTGATATTTTAATACTTTTATGAAATAGTCATTTACTGATGATTGTTCAGTGACTGATGCGGTGACCCTCTGTTTTAAGGGGATGGAGGAAGAAAGTAAACTAAATAATTTAATCATTTATAACAAATTTTATCATATTGCAAAGAAGTCATGAAAAATCTCAGAAAACGCACACACACCGTCATAATTTTGAATAATTAAAAAATAACTTAAAAAAATTATTCAAATTTATGACAGCAAATATATATGTTTATATTTACACAGTAGAAATTAATCATTAATAGCTCTCGTGTTAAGCAAAATGTATAATTGGATAAGAAAATATAATTTTTCGTTGAAGCATTTGTTTTACAGTTATAGGTATATAGAATTACCGCTATACATTACTTTTAGATTTTACTTCTCTTATATTTACGCTTGTGCAGGCAGGAAAAATCGCGGGACGTGTAATTTAAAAAAAAATATTTTTCCGGCTTATTACAGCAGTAACGCTCGGGGCTAAAAACGAAGCATCGAAGTTTTTATTACAGATGACACCGCACGTTAAATAGTGGCGACTCGGGGAACGAACATTCGCGAGAGTGATATACGAGCGTTATAACTTATTTGCAAGGGTTGCTCTTGCGCGAGGCTTGCCGGCCTACTTGCTTTTTGTCGAGATATAAAAGCCCTGAAAAATATACGCGTGTAAAGTCTACGGTGCGAGAGTGCGACCACCGCGTTTTACGGCGATGGAGTCTTCGCCAAATGGCACTCTTATCCAACGCGGGGGTAGAACCCCGCTGTTTTTGCAACGCAAGATTCTTCTTGTCGGCCTCGCGGGGTACACCGTTACAACTGTTTCACAACTTTTTGTTCAACATTTATAGGCCTGCAATGTGTCTGGCAATTTAAAGCTGCTTAAATTGCCAGACACATTGCAGACGTTGCAACAGTTTCGAAGAATTCGCTTTTAGAGTTGCTCGTTTGAATGGGCATAGAAATCTCAAGTTCCGACCGTGCAAACTAATGAAAAACTAAATTTATGAAATTTTCCATAAATTTTTTATCATCAATCTGAACGAATTTTCTTTACAATATATCATTTTGTTTAGTATTATATATTTTTATACAGCTGTTTATTTAATGATATTTGTTTAATTCTACATGCATTGTTTTTTTTGTAATAGAGATTCAGCTATTGCATTCAATTATTTTAATTATTTTAATTGAAGGTTTTTTTAATAAAAATCAATTAAATATAAAAACTTTTAGAAAACAAAAAACTTCTCATCTTCAAACCGTTTGTTGTATAAATATTGTATAATTTTTTCTTTGAATATAATAGATATACAATAGATAGAACAAAATTGTAAGCTTTAATTAATATATTTTGAAGACTTAAAAAAAACAAAATAAGGATTTGTTTCGTTCTTACAAAGATTTTATATGTATTTTTTAATATTTTACACTTATGTTTTTATAATAACTATAATAAAATTTAATAAAACGTAAAAAAGGAAATATATTATTTGAAATAGAAAGCAATAATCTTTTAACTTTTATTTACAAAATTTTGTAAGTTATTCTTAACAAAAACATATTTCTCAGTGTACAAATTTTGTATTTTTCTCCGGATAATAATAAATATTCAAACAAAGATTTAAACTTTTTAATATTTTATTTAAGGAATCCATTTCAAAGAATAAAATTTCTGCACTTTTGTTTAGTTCTTGCCAAAAATGTTATATTTATTACTTATTTATATTTATATTTAGATTTGAGTAGTAACTAGTTAAAAAGTTAAAAATTGAGTAATAATGTTGAAAAGTTAATAATTTTTAAGTTAACTTAATTAATTTTAAATAATTTAATTTTTAATTTTAACTAGTTATTTTCTAAATACATAAACTTGAATTTATTATTATAACTTCTTAAGTTAAATTACCTATATCACAAAGAAAACAATTATAAAAGAAAATATATTTCGACATAAAAAACAATATGTTTTTATTATTTTATAAAATTAATTTACAAATAAAAAATCAGATTTATTTGATTAATCCACATTATAATTGTTTTGACTAATCTAACTTTATAAAATTACTTTCTAATTTAATATAAATAATTCTTTTCAAAATTAACTTTTTATTCAACTCTAATCTTAACTAGCTAGTTTTTCGTTTATATAATTTTCAACATAACTAAATTAATTTTATATGCCATTAACTTTAACTTAATTTAATTAAAAATAAGTATTAACTTACACAACCTTGTTTATATTTGATTCTTGCTGCAATAAAATTATTCACGACATAACGCCACTAATAGAGAATGATTTGGCGTCATAAGCCAGATTAAGAACAAATAGAAGTTGGTTTTTGTTCTTAGGAAACTCTTCAATTATACTTATCCTATCCGCAAGACTATCGGCTCTTGACTTTTCTTCTCGTTTATGAATAACTCCATGCAAATCAAATTCATAGATACAAATAAGCTCTCGCCTGATCGCATCCATCGATAAGGCACGTTCGTGTCGGAGTAGAGCAATTTAAAAGGGAAATATAAATCGGAGCCATCGATTCTTTTTTTCTCTCTCTTCTTGCGGCTCAACGCGTAAAGGGTCGACCCGTCGTCACTTCTTCAGACCATATTGGACCGTAAAGAGTGGCTGGGTCTCCCGAGAGGCTCATGCAAGTATAAGCTCACCCCGTCCCACACCGGCTCCTCGCCTGCGGAGGCTCGTTGCCCCCACGCTACCCGCGATACCGCGGATGTAAAAATTCGTCTGGACATTTCGTCGCCGAGACTATCCGCCGCGCGAGAGGCGTCTTCTCTTTCTCGTCCTGCGAGAACGAAACTGCCGACGCGGTATTCTTACGAGAACGTGTCGCGGGAACGCGCGCGAGAGCTAGTTGCGCGAGTAAATCCACGGGACGCGACGATTGCATGCGAAATGAGCGTTCCGAGGGCGAGCGCACTCGCGATTTGCATTTGTTACCTAGATAAAGTGCGCTCTCCGAATTTTCTGTGCCACGTGGAACGTTGTATGAAAACGCGCGCGTATAATGCATCGCGCATATATATGCGCGTGTTTACTCTACGTATCTATTCTCTCCCCTCCTCCGCCTTCCCTCTTCCCGGCGGATCTGCGATATCGAGTAACGGGATATCGTTCGCGGAATTGCTCCGATGTCGTTCTTTAATCCCGGGACGATCGTAGGGCTGTCGGGGCTCTATCGCGGCGGAACGGCGAAACGTAATAAGCTCGCCGATATAGAACACGTACAATTATCGCGTTGCAATTTTAGCCGGGCGTGATCCGGGGCGCGGTGAGATACGGGAGTGAAGACTGCACATTCGTGCGCGCGCGTTGGACCGTAAGAACGTAAATCCCGATCTCGAGAGAAGGGGAGACGCGCAGAGTTTTTCAAAAAAAAAAAAAAAATTGGTTTGTGCGCCTCGTGTTACCTCGCGCGTCCGTCGTCGCGAGAGAATTATCTCGGCGATATCGATATCGCGCTTCCGTATTCCCGAGAGAGGTGAAAGAGAGAGAGAGAGAGAGAGAGAGAGAGAGAGAGAGAGAGAGAGAGAGAGAGAGAGAGAGAGAGAGAGGGAGGGAGGGAGAAAGAGAGAGAGCTAGCCTTGTTTGAACCCCGCAGATTCCAGTTTTCGCGATTCTCGGCGCGGCGACGGCGGCGGCGGCGGCGGGCGCGCAGTTGACCCTGCTGCCCTACGCCTATCTGGCGGATCCACTTCCGGTGTACCATCAGTCGCAGGACACGCGCGCCGGGGTGCACGCGTACAGCTACGCCGGCGGTCCGTCCGCCAAGGAGGAAGTCCGGGGTCTCGACGGGGTCACGCGCGGCTCCTACAGCTACGTGGACGCGCACGGTATCCTGCAATCCGTCTTCTACGTCGCGGACGAGGGCGGCTTCCGCGTCGCGGCGACGAATCTGCCTACCGACGGCGGTAATGTGCCGCTCGAGACCGGCGAGGTCCTGTTAGCTGAGTACGCCCACCAGCAGGAACACGCGAAGGCCGCCGCCGAGAGGGTGGAGGCGGGACACAAGGCGAACCGCAGGAAGCGCAGCCTCGAGATACCAGCCGATCAAGATCGTCATCAGGTAGAAAATCCGAGTTCCCAGGGAGATCAGGCCGATCGGGACGCAGCGGCGGCGGCGGTGGTGAAGAGTTCCCACGAGCTTCCAGCGCCGGAGGAAAAATCCGCCAAGGATCGGACCAATCGCAACGCGCCTGTGTACGGATTGCTCGACTCGGTTCTGATCCCGAGATTGACCGCCGGCGCGGCGACTTCTCACCAGAGCCGCGTCGATGTTAACAATAACATTCGATTAAAGGCCGTTCAACCCATCGAGACGATCGGAGTCCTGTCGGAGCCTGCTTACGGGACGGTGATCCTCCCTAGTCAGGTACCTCTGGCGACCTCTCATCAGAGTCGCGTCCAGGTGCACGACGATCTTCGCGTCAAGGTGCCGGAAAAGGTGCTCGTCAACGCCGAAACGATCGAGGTGCAGCCTCAGATAGCGGAAGCGGCCGCCGCGGTCAAGCTCGAGCCGCTTTCGTTCGTCTCCGCTCTTCCCGATTACAATGTAAATCGAATCCAGCTTCACAAAAATCTCGGACTGGAGGGTCCAAGTCGCAAGGACGCCGTCAAGATAGACGCGGCGCGGCTGGCGATCGCCGCGGTTCCCGTCATCGAGGAAGCAGTTCCGGTCGTCGCCAAGGAAGCGGCACCGATCGTCGTCAAGGCATCGATTCCGGTCGTCACCAAGGAACCACTTCCGGTCGTTACTGCCGTCTCCAGCCAGAGCAGGTTCCAGGTCCATCGCAATTCCAAACTCGAAGTACCCGTGCCGATACTCGAGCCGACCGTGTACTTGGCGGCTCCCTACGCTCAACCGATCACCACCTGGCCGATCTTAGCACCCATCGCTCACTCCTCTCAATACCGCTATCAGATACACTCGAACGAGAAGGTCAAACTGGAAAAATAAGGACTCGATCGATTGCCCCATTGAGATCGCGAAGAATTTTCTTCGCGCGTTTTTTTTTTTTTTAATTTATTCTCGTTGCTAATTTTTCATAAATTTTTGCATTTAATTCTATTCGATGACGCCTTGACAAATAACACTTTCAGCTCTCTGGCGAGACGGATAACAATAATTTATAAATGTTTCATGGATATTTTATTTATTTAAAGAAGCGATCTTCGTAATTTGTAAACCGTACGCTTTTTTATCTCTTGACAAAAGCGGTTGTTAAAATTAATGCGATTGTATGTTGAAATTTTATTGCAAAGCAAAAAATGTCTAGGCGCTAAAAGGTTAAAATGAATCGCGCGAATAAGTCACTCGCATTGTGCACAAATAATTAGAATGAAGCATTACCTTCAGCGAGAATTCTGTTGAACGGCTGATTGATGACAAACTTGTTCCGCAGTAGCTCGCTCTGTGGATATCATTGTCCGTCCTCGCCTTGCGCTCATTTATCCTGTAACGAGCATCTTACAAACTTGTATTAAATTATTGTACGATTATGCGATCCTCATACGATTCACATTAAAAATACATTATCAATCTTCTGTGTATAAATTATTACCTCTCACACAGTTTTACCAGAGTACCGTAGGTTCGCCCTTAAATATTCATTTTGACTCTCTTTTAATATCTTTTTCCATTTTAATTATAGTACATTTTATTTTAAGTCACAGACAGCGCGGTCAAATAGCGCAGTTGTTATCTTCACAATGTTTTACCACGATTACTTTATTATTGGATAATAATTTTTCTCGTCAATCGCGTTGCTCCTCCACTGGGTCTAAATCTATTGTCGTGGGAATAAATAATATAGAAGCGAAATTAGATTCTTGATACTAATACGTATATCAATATGAAAGGCCTTATAATGAAGAACAATGGAATAGGAAGGCTGATCGATTTTCCATCATGTGAAGAATGGATTAAAGGATTGTACTCTGTTGGGTATGAGTTTACCGAAAATAACAGAAACCGACCTTTTACATGTGCAAATGTTAATATTAAGGTTACAATAGAGACACGTAAAATTAGCAATACATCACTGTATTCGAGATAATTTGGGTCATCTCTGCATCTTTCCAATTTTGAGCGCAATGTCCAACTTGGTCAAAATTTAAATCCAATGAGTCGACCTGTCACTAATTTGACATACGTTATCTTTTAAATCACGATCACCAAACCTGACGACATTAAGAATTTGGTTGAAGCGGATGTATTCTCGCCTACAAACGAAGAATATCTCCCTACGTTTTATTATATTATCGATCTTTGTAATGTGGTTTATCTTTTGACTATTTTTCAATGTTTATTTGCAATTATTGTTAATTATTTATTACTGCATTTTGTTTCTATGCGCTCTTATTTAAATTTGGATGTGACTTCTGGTTGTTGTAATGTCACCTACAGTTAATTTTAAATATTCAAACAGTTTTAAGTAGGAATAATTTTAATAATTTTAATTCTTGTAATAATTAGGAATTCCACTGAAGAAGGCTCAGTGTAGCACGAAACGTCTTAAATTTAATTTCGAGGGATTTGTAAGCTTCACTGTTATTAAATATTACAAGTTTTACACATGTAATTTCTTTTCTTTTTTTTTTTTTTTGTAATCCATACATATCGTCGATGTCGATTTATGCTCGTTTTACCTTACTTTACCTTATTGTCAGAGTAATACGAACCAGTCGAAAAAATACTTATTAATATTGAGCTTAATCGCGCCAATCTGTTTTATTCGATCCGACACGCGACACAATGACTGATAATGTCAGTCCCGGCGAGAATTTAAATTGACCTACCCGGCCGTCCGACCGCGAAAGTCGGGAGATTTAATCGGCCGCGCGTTTATTCAAATATCGCGCTATGAAAAGGAGATCCGAAATCCTTTAATTAACCACGTCGAGTGGCCGATTCGTTTCCATCCGCACGTACGCGAAATTTACGTCACAATTCCGGAGGAGCTAGGATGGGTATTCTTTTACGAGCGATCGCGCCGCGCCGGGGCGATTTGTCGTCGTCGTCGTCGCTCTACGCCTGATATGGAACTGAAATCGCGACCTTGACTTCGGATTCTTACCGTCGCGAATATATTACGGCGTTAAAACTTTCATGCACGGATATCGCGTGTCGGTCCGAGTAACGACGAGATTAACGGGGGATCTCGAATACGCTCGAGCGAATCCAGCGTGTTCCGTGCAGCTTACCCGCGTTCTTATGACGGAGATTTTTCCGAGTCGCGCATTCGCATGCCGGGCAGAAGCATCTGACAGGATTATTTTCCGCAGGTGGTACTGAGTGCTTCGGGTACGTTGAGTCGAGTTTTACGAGCGAGATGTAAGAACAAGGAGAACGTTTTATAGAGATGTGAATATCGATTCATTTCAGATGGGTCTCTATCTGTTTCTCAGATTTTTAAATCCTCACTAAAATAGAAATTTGTACCTTCGCAGTAAAATTTTTACAGTAATTTATTCATTCTTGATGTACTAATATCCTTATACAGGTAATGCGCAATATGTAAATATTATTATTGTATAATAACAATTTAATTAAATATATAGCGTAATACACAATGTCGGAGGATTACTAAAAATCATTTTTATTCGTTAAAATTTTGTAAATATTCGAGTGTTAATTTAACGTACACTCAAAAGAAGTGCTCAATTTAAAGACGTTAAAGTGTTTTATTTCTGCCTCCATTTTTTAAACACTTAAAATGTTTTTGTTTTAAACGATATATAGATTTAAAATACTAAAACGCATAAAATTGAAATTTTTAACAAGCTTTAAATATTTTAGTGCTTTAAATCTAAACACCGTTTAAAACTAAAACATCGTTAAGTATTTAAGAAACGGAGACAGAAATAAAACATTCTGATAACTTAAAATTAAATACTTTTTTTGAGTATAATGAATATAATGTGAATATTTTGTATAATATATTTCTTAAAGTAAAAATAACATAATTTATGAATAAATGATTAAATGACATGCAAAAATAACAAAAAATAAGTAGTTTTGAATTCTGAGATACATAAAAAAAGTGTATATGTTAATGTAGGATATTGGAAATGTTCATTTTATTAAAGAAATACTGAAGAATTCTCCTGCATAATTTGGAAGCAAAATATCAAAATGTTATATTTAGTGTGTTAAGTTTTTGCATAATATTTCTGTTACTTTTTAACATATTCATCGCTTGTCTTAAGTTAACACAAAAATTTGGATGGAACATGTCAAATATGTTTTAACATGTCAATTTACTTAACAGAGATTTTTTTTAGAAATTCGTAACTTTACATTATTTTTAAGTAGCTCCGCTTTCTTTCAGACACTACCGTTGAAAAGTATTTGTTCACTTTGTTTTTCTTTTAGTTAAACTAAAACGTTTCAGCAATTCTTTTACAATTTTAATAAATATTTATATAAATTAATTAATTACACAATTATTTAATAAAGTAATTATAATAAAATCAACCAATCACTCAATTGTTATATTTACATTAATTAAACAATTAATAAATTAATAAATTTATAAGCAATCAGAAACGTGATAAACAGATCATCAAAAATAAAATGCTAATTTTAAAATAGATGATGAAAATTTTAAAGAAGATTGAATTTCAATCTTTCTTCTTAATCTTCCAGACATTGCAGGACTTAATAATAATCTTGATAGCTAAAAATATTACATTCTACGTACATAGAGTAGAATTTGAACTGAATTAGCCATAATAAAAGAGATACGTAGACAATTCAGTGTAGGCAAATACTTTTGAGTGGCAATATATATTCATGTATATTGCAATGTACAGATATATAATACATAGCAATGTGCACAGTCGGAGAATAGAAATACGTAACTTCGCGGAATTTCTAATTACTTTATTTGCAGAATTCTATAATTACTTTATTCATTCTTTAATATCTTAATATATATGGTAATGTGCAACGTCAGAGTAATTCGTAACCTCGCAATAAGAATTTCCAGTGAAGATTGGGATTTAAAGTATTTAATATAATAATTATATTATCATTTGAATATTTTGTATAAAACATTTCTTAGTGTTAGAATAACACAATTTGTGAGCAAGTGGACAAATGACACGTAAACTAACAAAAAATCATGTAGTTTTAAATTCTAAAAGATAAATAAAAAAATTTACATGTTAATTATATTTACATGTTAATAAATTATATATTAAACCAAACGTTATGAACAAAATATAAAAGCGTAAAAAAAAGATAGAAGTTTGTTACAATAATTATTATAAATTTATACTCCTTTCTTCTTACGCTTTTATCTTCGTAACAAATTTTTGTATAAATGTTACTTACCTCTATTATTGCTAATTTTCTTCTCTAACATAAATACTCATCTCTTGATAGTAATGTACATATCGTGACGAACGAATATTTGAACACAACAGCAGACGTTCGTGCCTAAAATTCCTGTTTTCACCTTCGAGGGAAGGCGCAGGCATTCACGACGTCGTAAATGTATACATATACATGATCGTTCGCGAAACGACATCCGCGGATTAGGTCAACGAGCAGATAAACGAGCGATCCTCGACGAGAGGCGAGAGGCAAAGATCGGGAATCTGATCGGGGAAGGGAGGGAGGGGGACGTCCGCCAGCGAAATCTGTCTCATAATGTCGCACGGCGTGAGGATGACCGCACTCTCGTTACGATTCACCCGGACCCATGTGTTTTCTCGGTCGCGACTCACGCCGGGTTATTTTCACGCGGGTGTTGCATACGAATGCACGTGCGTGAGTGCGCGAGTGCGTGCGTGCGTGCGTGCGTGAATGCGCGAGTGCGCGAGTGCGTAGGTGCGTGGGCGTGCATAACGGATGACTCGCGGGAAGGCCGTTGAAACGTTCCGTAGATTATGCCGGATCGGACGCATTACGGGCGCGTAGTACCTAGTAATATTCCTTTATTGTCGAACCCCGATGCCGCCCTCAGTATTAGCCTTAATAAAACGCCGTATAAATTCTCGGTGGTTTCTTTTTTCAGCGCTACGCGCGGATAGCCCGCGCGTGTATCTGTGGCGCGGGAGTGTGGTAAATGCGAAATAATAATGGTCGTCGTAAATCACGCACGGTTCCAATATTTCTATCGAGACCGGAGAGAGCGCGAGGAGATAAATGTAGCGCAATACACGATGCAGAAATGGAATTGCCATAAACCCGCGGGTACTTTGTCCCTTAGGATATTGTATTGTCCTGTCCTGGGGAGGAAACGAACCGATATCTGGATCAGAGTTTCAGAGAGCGACTCCGGAGCATTATCTCGTACGAGTGACCGTAAAACATACATGTATTAGATTAAAGAAATATAGCTTGGAAATCACGTATCGGGACGTTACGGGATAAGCGAGCGGGATTACGTTCTCTCGAATCCTTTCGGTTCCCCCGAAAATTCGACTTTCTGAAACAATCGTTTTAATCGGTTCTCTGTTCTTTGCGTCGAAATCCGAGGAGCATGTTTATTAAATTTACGATTGAAATGTCGGAATCCTGATGAAAATTGTTAATGAGAGATTGTTTATATCTGTTTGTGAAGAACTTTATCGGTTACATTGTTTACAAGAGTTTCATTGATAGTTATACTGTTTGGAATTACGTTGCGCGCGCACACACACACACAAAACAACACAAATACCAGATAAATTCTCCGTTGAATAATAATTTTACAAACTATAGGGTAAGTCCGGTATATAACCTGCACCCAACAAAAACTTAATTTATCGAGTACTATTTATTACACTAAAATTACGAAATGTAATTAAATGTATTGTTAGTACTATTTAAATAACTTGCCCGAATGTTGAGTTTAAAACTAGCTGCAAAAAAAATAATAAAAAATTTGATTTATAATGATTTTGGCAGCAGAAATTGTTATATTTTGCTGCAATTTTAAGTAAATAACTTTTAAACGAGTAAGTCTATTTAAATATATTTTTGCACGAATATTTATTAAAGTTTTATTAATAAATTAAAATTTTTAATTTAATTGGTAATACTATTTCCCCATCAAATTCGTAAAATAAATACTGCAAAACACGATTTTACATAAAAATCAAGAATAAACAAGAAAATAAATAACTTTTAAATTAATAAGTGAATTCTGCTCAAATTTTACATAGGTAATCAAACATAATCAAATATTCTATAAAAGTCTATGATTTTTTATATTTTTGGTAATGTTATAAAATATGACACATACATCCTTAAGGAAAATAAATGATACTAATAAGAACTCTATATTAACTATTATTATAAAAAAATTAAAAATATGAAATATTAATTTTTTTATATTTTGAAAAGAAACTTAAAAGACCCTTGAATTTTTGCCATATATCAGAAGGGGTGAGATTTATGGCCACCCATGAGTGGGGCGATCTAGTTAAACGAAAAATACAAGAGTTAAGCAGTTGTATTTTCGTGTACTCCATCCTTTATTATCTGTCTACACTTATATATTACGAAATAATCATTAAACCTTTTACACTTTCTACAGAGAGAGTAATCATTTCATGTAGATTGTAATACATCGCTGCACCACTCATAACATTGATCAATTGATTCAACTCACGATGGTTTCGTTAATATTAAGAGTAAAGAGATAAAATTACAACACAATAATAATATAACAGATAGAGTGGTTACAAGCAAGTTATCTCAGCTCCTTTTACTTTTTCTGACTTCTGCGGCGTAAATCCTCGCGCGGCGTAAATGCTCTAATGGCATTCCTCTTTATTTAAGGAGATGAATGGTTCGCCCAGTAAGGAGCAAAGTTACCCTGATAGAAGTGTTTGAAACTATGCTATTAAACATTTGAAACTATGCTATTGAAAGACTCTTCACAAGAAACGCTTTGAACACACGTAATACCGATTTCAGTTCGCATCAAAACAATCTCACAACATCTCCAAAACGTTTTGTTCATAAACAATAAGTTCTTTTTCCATATTACGGGACTGAATTTCTCGCAAAATTGATCTTTCCTCTTTTTCTTTTTCACATTGGAGAGAAAGAAAAAAAAATAACCCCCTCCCGTGCAAGAAGTTTAGTTTTGAGATGTGGAAAAAGAACAAATCTAATTAATAAACATCTGTATAACATGGCGATTTCTAGAGAGATTATGCACTGCTTTTAAATAGGCGAGGCGCAGTTCTCTTTCCCGTAAATAAAAGTTCACAATAGAATATAAAGCGCAGCATTATAAACCTTCATCTTGAAAATGGTGAATTTTTTACCAATATTCTATATAATAAAGTAGTTCACTGATGGGAATACTCAAAGTTGAAGTCGTCGACAAAGGTAAATAAAGTGAGAGGTGCGCTTTGACAGTGCCGTTTTTAATTCTGTACAAAAATCAATTCACACAGAGATCTGATAACACTTAATAGAATCCTACCCTTAAATATTAAAAGTTTCTAAGCGTTTACAATTAACTACACAGAAGTAATAAAAAAGTCTAGTAACTATTAAAAAAAAAAAATGCATAAAGTTTCTACTAGAGAGATATTTTAACTCCAATGAAACATCTACTCAACGCTTGAGCAAACATCTTATAAACGTTTGATAAGCATACACTATTTTCGCCAGGGTCCATCTCCCCGGAAAAATCGGCTGTCTTCCGCGCGGGATCCGATGGCGGAGATCGAGGTAGAACGCAACGGACGAACGGACGAAGGTGGGAAGGCATGACGATTCACACTCGCGATAATAGAAACGTCCAGCGCACGTAGCGCACGTAGGCATTCGCACCGATAAAAGCTGCGCATACGTTACCGTGCGCCCGCGCGCGGATGGCCCGCGCCCGATAAAGCGTCTCGGATAATGATTTCCGAGACATTCGGCCGTGTATACGTACTGGCCACGTACCGCGATTGTTCGCGTCACGCGAGATGTTTACGCCCGAGATTGCGTTTCCGCGTGCGTTCACCCGAAATAGATTCCGCGCCATAAACCTGCATCCCTCTCGAAGTTTCTGGACGCGAGCGAGTTGAAGAGCTCTAAATCAATGAGTACACTATGCCACGAACGTTCGTCAGGCGAAACGTAGTTAATGCCAGTATTAGAGGAGTCATTAAAATACTAGTATACCGCTTTGTTTTGAAATAATATTTCTTAAACGAAAACTAAAAATATTAATTTAAAAAACATGAATACGAACTATAAAACGTCTTCTATCGAATGGTATAGTTTTTATAATACTGTTTCGTATTTTGGAATAATTAATGTCTTCGCAATGTAATCCAAAACGAGCGTCTAAGAAATTGGGTCCAAAATTGATTGATAGATTTCAGACACAGCAGGGTGTTGCTTTAGGTCTTTGCCAGTATTTTGACAACTTTTCACTAATATTAATAAAAAAAAGGAAATTTTGAAAAAGAAAAAGATACCAACACTTTTAAAGTTTATAGTTATACATATTAATATATTATTATAATTAATATAAAGTTGAGAAGAAAACACTTAAGGGGATGTTAAAACAAATTATTTTACGCAGTTAAATTTAAATTTATGTATAATATACTAGTTACTGTACTACTCAATTTGAAATAATACAGATAAAAATATTTCAGATAAATGGAACAGATACGTAGGTATCTTATAATTTTGTCCAAGCCTGTATTTGCATCAAAAATGATTTATGAATTATAGTTAAATCGTAATAATTGCTATAATTTTTTTCTCTCTCAGTAAAGACATCTTTTAATAAAAAAGTGTCGATAATTTGTTTTAGAATCCCCTTCGATATAAATCGAATCCTATTGCGCTACTTTATCCGACTGCTTCAAAAACAATTAAAAGGAATCGATAAAATTTTAGAATAAGATAAATTATGTCAAGAGATAATTAGCAAGAGATTTACTTATAATATATCAAAGCTTTTTAATCTTATCTGATAAGCTGCTTCAATTAACTGAAGCATCGGCTCGAATTGTTCGGTGAATTCGGCGTAAGCTATCCGCGCGCGTTTTTTTTTTATTTGCATGAAAATAGTCGGACCATCGCGATAATGGGACGAAAAGAAGAAACGTTTCTGCGCACGCTGCAATTTCTGCGAGTCAAGCCCTACGATGCTGGCGATATGAGAAAATTAATCTTACGTGCGCCTTCCGCAGACAATCTCACGTCACGATCTATGTGTGATCCACTTTTGCTTATCTAGAGTACGAAAATTTCAAGAATCTCGTCGGTTATCTGCTCTGGACAGTAATTATACTTTAAGCTACGAGTCCCACAATGATCGTTAACGTTTTACGTCGATTACACGAAGAATGATTGTTTCGTGGTAATGAAACTTTTCTATTGCTCGCAATAAGAGATGAGTGGACTTTGCCATAAACGTTCTTAAAAGGAAGCTGATTCAGTAACATTAATTAAAAGAAGGAAATTTTTAATCGAAATAAGACAAAAAATAATATCGTTTTTTTATAGTTGTACAAATTAAAGCAATTAATTAACTTTTGAACACAGCACATGGGTCTGAGAGATTCAAGCAATTTTGAGAAATTATAACTTTGATTCAATTAATATTTTTCAACAAATTTTTTAATGGAGGTTAAAAGTCTCAGAAATGTAACTGAATAGATGGCATTGCTGAAAAATAATTTATTGTGAAATTATTACGGAAAAATCATTATGCGAAAATAAAGATTTGTAAAAAATATATTTTTTTTAATTAAATCAGATCTTTGTAACAAAAAACTTTTAAGAACTTAATAACCCGTTTTAAAGCTAAAGAATAATACTTTCAAGATAAAATTATTTTAATTTTTTTAAAAATATAATTATGTAATGAAAAGAATATGATAAGAAAAACTTTACTTCTTTGTCATTTGAATTATGTAGTTGAGTTCTGATTGATAAGACTTTTATCTTTTTTTCTCTCCCTATCCCGAAGCTTCTATCCAGTAGTGCGCTTACTTAAAATTTTCTAGATAAAGATTAGATAAATTAAATGTAAACGTATCTTAGATAAGATAAAGATGATTTAATTTTATTTTTTCTAGTAAAAATAAAAGTATATGTTTTTATCTAGATAATTTTTAGATTATTATAATTTATTATTTTTATTTTTATCTTGAATTATTTTTTATAATTATCTGAAATAATGTAAACAATAATGAGAAGAAATATATTGTCTTTAGTTACTCATCCCGACAGGATTTTTAAAACTAATAACACATAGGGTTGGGTTCTAAAGTTTGCTGTTATTATTGAAAATTTGTAATATACGTAACGTGAACTATTTTTAGATTTTTAATAATGACAGTGCATATCAAAACGTAGCTCAGATTGTACAGATTAGTAGTAATATAAAAATTGTCCCAAAACTACAAATTGAAAAACTTTTAAAAGGTGCTTTGTCAATCATTGCTTAGTGTGAGTTATGTTTTTTTTTATTTTTTTAACTTTTTTTATTTGCGTATTGATTCAAATCCAAAGAGAAATATTTTGGTATATAATATCGCAAAATTGAGCAAAATAATTTGGGATATGGGAACAAAATGTTCCTATTTTTATTTCTAAAATCTTTATTTTTTTTTAAATATAAGCTCTTCACATAATTTAATCTCACAAATAAATATTTTTCTTTGAACTTGATTCAATACGCAAATAAAAATCAAATCAAAGTTAAAAAAAAATAGAAAGAATGTATAACTCATGCAACATATAAAATAATTGACAAAATTCTTTGTGAAAGTTTTCCAATTTTTAGTTTTGAGACAATTTTTACATTATATACTACTGATCTGTGCAGTCTGGGCTGTATTTTGACATAAAATTCATAGTTCACGTTAAAACGACTGTAAATTTCAAAACGCAATCTTGTTTTTATCACTTTGAAAAATTCTTCCGTTAGGATGAATGATTTTTAAAGATTGAGGCTAAGGACAATATACTTCATTCTCGTTATTGTTCACATTATCTTAAATAATTTGAAAAAGATAATGCTTTTTTTACCTCAGATGAAAATAAAGATCATATAAATAATAATCAAGATAAAGATACATTTTTTCATCTAAATAATTTTATATAAATAACGGCAAACATTGCTTCCATTTCATTCCCTCTTCACACATCAAAATTTTGTATGGATCTCCTAGATCAATGTGCTATGTTTGAGGGTTAATATTGAATTGAAAAGAAGTATCCTAAACATGAGTCTCTACCCCGGGTCCTCTTTCATCAGCTCTCAGAGCTTCTGTATACACTTAAGAATCCCCCTGTTTAATGACAAATAGCGGCGATAAATATCTAACGCTAAAGATAAGACTATTTGCAAACTGTAAGAGATTGCGAGGGACTGAGCGGGGGGACTACATCAGGGATAGTTTCACGCACAACGACGGAATATTTAAGTATCGATCGATCTTAATTGATCGCGGCCAGCACGCGCAACCTTGCAACTTGCGCTTATCAGCGTACGTGCGCGCGCGTTAAGGCCTCCTCTCGTGGGAGGCGAGCCGATAAAAGCGGCCCGGAGTAGCCGGAGTGACCGGGCAATCAGCAAATGGAATCGTTAGTTAGTCCCCGTAATCTTCGATCGGACGTTAGTTCCTCCTTGTAGTACACGCTCGCGGCCAACGATCGTGATTCACGTTCGCGTCCGAGCCACGCTAGGGATCCACCCGCGTATCGCCGACGTGTATAGCGCGCCGGCTAATTAGCATATTATTTATCGCCCTTTTATAATTGCCCGCGCGAATTTCCGACGGAAAGGCGAAAGTCCGCGGACGCGCACGCCCGGCGATTTATGCCGGGAGCCTAACTCGATTTCGCCCGTATAAGATCGTGCGGTCGCCGCCGCGCGCTTCGTTGCGTGTACACGTCGCACGTCGCCTTCTTGCGCCGATAGAGGAAGCATTATCCCCATTGCGCGTTTATCCGAAATCACGCCGCTTCGCACGAGCACGCGCGCACACGTATCTCGTCTTAGAACAATTCACAAGCTATTTACGTCATCGGCGAGCGGATTTACTCGGAGCTAAACGGAATTATTCAGCTCTCGAAATCGCAGCATCCTTCACGCCAGGTGATGCGCACGAATGCGCGAGAGATACCGCGAATTATTCAAGCCGGCTGATCTTCGGGGAAGGTTTTATACGGACCGTGCTCGTAAATCAGGTCGTTCCTGGCGGCGCGGCGGCGTGAGACAGCTTTTATTGACGCAAAGAGGCGACAGGGGCGAAACGTCGGACCTGTTTGTATTCGATGTCGCTCGCGCGGTGTGCGTCTCGTCCGGATCAAAACTGGCGTTGTGCTTATTCCTTGCTGTGCCGCAGTGGTGCATGGACGGATGATATTCATCTAGAAAATATCTGCATTTTCTCTTATATAATCTTGTAGAACCGACGATATTAATAAAAAAAAGAAATAATAATAATAGAATGGAAATGCGCAGCGGAACCAAGAATTTACAAAGAAGCCAGAATCCTTCATGTCAAAATGTGATGCATGCTTCAAAGGAAGAGGATAATAATAAATGTTATATTGTGCATTGATGCGTACCTGGGAGCGAAAGAGACTGGACGCGAAACGTCCATCAAACATTTTTTTTTTCTACTCATATTTCTAACTTTGCTAATATCCTAAAATAAATGGCTGTTTCGCGTATGTTGCTTATGCTTTGTCACGTTCACATATTTTCACGTATTGTATTTTATTTATTTAGTTTTACGATGTTAAAACTAATAATGATCTTATGGAATTTAAAAAAAAAATGTTAAGATTTCAAAAATTGTTGTGTTCTCAATAATAAATCCATTTTTGTTGAGATTGTATCAATTATGACAATCCAAAAGTTAAAAAATTAATTACAGACAAATTAAAGATAATGGTTTAAGAGTAGAGTAAACTCTAAATCGCGTTGTTGTGATTAATAATCATTTCAAAAGTAATTTGGAAGATAATGTTTAGTTTCTTTGTTATTTTCAATTTATTTTTGATTCGAGCCTTATTAAAACACAAGCATTTAATAAGACTCAATATCACAGTTAAAAAATATTTTTGTTTATTTACAAATGTTCTATATGGACCATTTTAATTTTGTGAGTAATTGAAATAAACATTTTAGTCTCACTTATAGTTTATTTCAATATTTCCATAAACCGAGTTAATAAAAAATAAAATACGGTGAATCCTATTCGGCTTTGGTACTTTATTCTTATTGACTTTTAGCTTCAAATAAACTTTTCATAATCATATTAAAAAACTGGTTTTGTGAGCATCATTATTGTTGACTCCTCATTTCTTGAGATAAAAATGCAACTTTTCACAATATTTTTACCTCTCGCATCATTCTCTCACTTAAAAAAAAAAATATATTAAGTTATCATTATTATATGAAAATATTTGGCGAAAAGTCTCTTTTAAGCACCACTGTACAAAAGGATGGTCAACGGTCTGCGGGATCGATACGCAAGAAAGATTCGTCCTACCGTAAAAGGCGAAGCCGAATGTCCTGTAGACGGATCTCGCGCGTATATGCGGGAATAACATTCCGCGTAAGATATATGGTCGCATCGGCGGTGACGTGTTGCCGTATCAAAATCATGCGACGAAGAAGATGAGGTGCGGAAGATATCAGGTTGTTTTCGCGGCAATCTTGACAAGGCTAAAAAATGGAAACGACGTTTCCCGAGGTTTTGAGAAATGTACCTGCCGCATCGCCGCGTAGCGAAACGTAAACGCGGCGAGATGCGCAATTCGCACGTAAGCAAATGGGCAAAACGTGAGCGCCCGTAAACGTAATATTCAGCTGACATTGCGTATTTAGCTACAGTCGAGCACTTTGTGTACACAATGCCGTGTGCTTAAACCTCATCCTCGTTATCCTCGGCAGAATTAACACTCGGCTATCGACCGCTCGGATATCGAGAAGCGGAATCTCTGCTTTAATATCCCCCGTGAGAATTATAACCGTGTTTCTGCTCCGAATTTAACGATAAAGCATTAAAACATTATGGGAGAGCTCTGTAAATTTATTTTACAATTCGTTACATCCTGTACGTAGTGTATTAATGCGTACGACCACTTTTGTATATTCTAACACTAATTATATTATTATTACTGTCGTTATTTTATTAATTTGCACGACAGGAAATTAATAAAGATAATAACATGAAATAAAACAAAAATTTCCCAATTTGATTCAAAATGTAGAAATTTCTGTAATTTATTTTAAAAGCAATTCTTTCTATTTTCGTTCTTGCGTATTTTTTTATGAGATGGACGATGACCATGCTACTGTGTCTGATAAAATATGTATCTCTATGTCCAACGCAAAGTTGTAACGACTTCATCTCGCAGGAAAGGTGACTTCGCAACTTACTTAATATTTCCAGCGCTCCGCGAATAACGTATACGGTTTGCGATCGGTAACAAACCGGTCGATCGCTATATCTTAATTATTACGTTACGAGAAATTATTTACGCGACTTTTTTTTTACGAGACTGCGACGCAATTTCGAGAGTTACAGATTTTTCTTTACGATCGGTCGAATCGGCGACGCATCGCGTCGCATCGCATCGCATCGCGTTCCGAGGTGTACGTACATATTCTATTACCGCGTCTCGTAACGACAGGCGGGAAGAAGCGTCCGGGAGAATGCGTTATAGAACGCGACGATCTTTGCGCGCCCTGTTCCGGGAGGAGAGTTTTACGAGCGGAATACGAGCCGTTGCAATAAAGACGTCGCGCGCGACCAGACTAATCTTAGGGTAGTATCGGGCGTTTGCTCTCCGCGGAGTGGGAATAAACCCGCGATAATTAGACTGCGAGAGCTCCAGCTGCGATTAGTGTGACACGCGGATTAGTTGCTCCGTGCGTGCATTGAAATCCTGCCCGATGGTGGGAAACTTACGCCGGCAGCGACAATGTTTCCAGCTCTGCGCGTAACTGGACATAATACGAGGACGTGAATTCCAAAGCCGTGAGAGCGGGTCGCGATGCTCGCCGCGTCTTCGAATAGCTCGAACAGAAGCTGTCTCAGAAATTGCGAGAGGCAGAAATCATTATGCGTATATGATAATTATGTAATAATTAACATATAATAATTATGTATGATAAAGATGCAATAGTGGCAATGATAGTTATTAATATATTATTTTAAAGCTTTCACTTTATGCCATGGAATATAAGTATAATAATGTATCATTGAAATTACTATAATCGGTTTCTTTTAATTAAATGTATTTTCAAGTTTTTCATGATTTTTGTTTTTTAAAATCTCATAGAAAGTGTATAAAAGATATATTATTATATTTTCTTATGTATTTTTTATGAGATTTAATTAAAAGAAATCGACGATTAAATATTTCTAATAAAATATCATAAATTTTTTATGTATTTTTTGTGAGATTTTTAAAAGTAAAAATCATAAGAAATCTAAAAATACATTCAATTAAAAGAAACCGATGGTCAAGTTATTTCTAATAACATATTGTTATATTTATATATATCCTTTCATGAGATTTGAAAAATCAAAAGTTATAGCAAATTAAAAAATACATTTAATTAAAAGATAGTTAAGTATTTCTAATGACGTGTATCATTGCATTTTTATATACTTTTTGTGAAATTTAAAAAGTAAAAATCACAAGGAATTTTAAAACATATTTTATTAGAAACCGACAAGCATTATTAATAACGTAAATTAATTGCAATTTGTCAAATTTAAGAGATTTATAGTTATTCATGAGAAGCTTCTGTGTGACAGAATTCTAGAAACTACACCAATCTATAATTTATTCTAACACGAAATTGTATTAATGTTTGATATTTGAAAACCGATTGCATTGATATTGGACGTCCCTTTCTTTCTCCCGTTGCATACCAACGGAATTGATAGTTGCCATTGTTTTTGCTCCACGGGGGGGGGGGGGGAGAAGGGGTTGATTTAGCATCATCGCCGCACGCGGTGCCTTCTCGTTGCATTTCTCAGCGGCATTGCATTGCATCGCATCGGTACGCAGCGCGGTTAGATAGTCGGCTCTACGAGAGCCATTTAATGCGGGACGAAAGAGAAAGAGAGAGGAGGAGAAAGAGAATGAGAGGGTGCCCGTTTAGTGCCAATGTCAAAACCAACGCAGTATCGCCCACGTGTCCGCGCGTCGTCGGTGAGAAAGAGAGAGTGAGAGTGAGAGTGAGAGAGAGAGAGAGAGAGAGAGAGAGAGTCCTCCCCCGCCGGCGCAGCGGCGACTTGTTGCGCGAACGGGCACGTGAGTAATTTCGTCGAAATTGATGAACTCATTACGCTCGTATCGTTCCCTTACATCGTCGGATTAAGCGAGCCGGCCGTAAATCCGCGGCCGGGCATTATTTATGCGATCGGCGGCGCGGAGAGACGCTGGAGGCCCCGCGGCCATCTCGGACCTTCCCTAAATGGACGCGGACCTTTCGCTGCGCGCCGGTATCGTTTCATTTTCACCGCTCGCTAATTGCATTTCGCGTTCCTTTCTATTTTCCTTTTTAATTTCCTTTTATTTTCGTTTCTATCACCGAGGTTCGCGCCGCCGCCGACGATTTTTGTCGAGAATCAGTCGGACGCCCCGTTTCGATTCCTCTTCGCTCCGGCGTTTCGCCGATGGCTTCGCTGCACGCATCACGCAAATCGCATTGGATGCGAAATCGAATTTGTAAAATTTCAACGGCGCCTTCACCATACTTTCCGAGGCTCTCCGTTTTCCATACTGCGACGGAGTCGAGACGTAAGCTGATAAGTCAACATGAACCATTATTATTTGTCGATTTTCCCTTTTGCGGAATAAAATTTCTTTTTTAAAGAAATACGGGGGAAAATTATTTATTTTGATTATCGGCTAATTTTTATTTATCCTCGATGGAGCGACAGTCACTTAGATTTGAATATGATAATTCGATTTAGTGAGAGAGAGAGAGAGAGAGAGAGAGAGAGAGAGAGAGAGAGAGCTGCTTGTCTCGGCAGAGATTTACCTCGGCTCCATTTAAGTCTCGTAACATTGTGCAATGGCCGTATTTGCATTGGCATGTGCAAAACCTTTTCTTCCGTCCATCGTTTACCCTCCAATATCATTATGCAGCTCGTAATAACACGCTCTTTAGTTGTTTCAGCATTTATGACGCAGCTTATTCCCGTATCGCTGTTGATGAATGCGTCGCAAACCAGCAATAATGCAATTTAAAGGTAATGAAGATTACTCTTGTGTGAGAGATAGGCCGCGATTAATTATGCGCAACGTCTTTAATAACAAGTAAACGAGGTATTATTAACAATGATGGCGAACCATTACGCGGATTTAACGCATTATCAGCGGCGATCAAACGCGGCCGTTTCAGCGAAACGTTAATCCTAAATAACGTCCGGAAAACCTATTTAGATAAGTCAGATAAATCGCTTTAGGAAGTCAATACTATCAATTCACTTACGCGAGAGGATCTCCGCATACTAATTCCCTGATACCTTTCTTTTTAATAAAAATAAAGAATTAGCTTTAAAGTGATTCTTGGATAAAAAGCGGACGTACGGATAAATTTAAAATCGATATATCTCGTCGGTCGTAAAATAATTTACGCGTCTACTTAAGTGATATCGACAGCCAGCCGACGAATAAAATTCACCCGAGACCAGCTGCGAGGGAGAGGACGAGATTTAAAATCCGTCCCGCGTAAATTACCTTTTCGTTGCGGCATGGCGTCGCGCGCATTATTGCGCTCGCGCCTTTTGCATCCTTATTACATGGGGCGCGTCGGAAAGCGTGGCGTCGTATTCTCTCGGCCTGGACGCGTTCCCGGCCGGTGCGCCCGGAATGCGCGCAAGATCGACGGCTCGTACATACGCGAGACCAATAAACGTTGATTTATCGACGGTGGAAATCGAGCGCGGGGTGATTTGCGAGCGAACAGGCAACGAACAGGCACTTCGGGGCTCGCTAGCGAGAAGCGAGCGATCCCGCGGGGCCCCGTGTAGGACCCCGCGCAAGGGCCCCGTCCGTCGCGTCGTCGCGCGCGACTCTGGGTGGGGAATCACCGTAAGTGCGCGCGGCAGGTCCACGGGGATCCCTATATAAGAGGATGCGACCGAGAGCTTACACTCTCACACCCGTTAGCCGACTCTCACCGGGATTATCCTAGGCGAGTGAAAAAGAAAAGCCCGCGATCGAAGGGCCCGCGATCCGCTAGCCACGATCGAGCGACGGTTCACCGCCGGCCTGATTCAACCGAGGACGATCATGATATTCGTGAGTGAATCCTTTTTTTTTTTGAGAGTTTTCCAACAGTTTAAAGATGTATTTGATATATGGTACTTGCAAAGTAAATGAAACTTGAAAATGTGTTTAATATTAACTGTTATTTGTGTTTAATATTAACACTTCAAATAAACTATGTACATAGTTGTGTAAATAAGATTATATTTTTATTTAATAACATATTTTTATATTTTATTTACTCTATTTGTGTTATTAAAAATTAAATTATTATTACAACATTAAAAAAATTTTGATGTTTTATGTAAGTACTTTAAGATTATACAAAGTTTTATTGTGATTATCTGCTTAGTGATTTTATTTAGTTTACAGAACTGATCTCTGCGCAATAAAATTTTACATAAAATTATCTTGAATAATTAAAGTCAATAAAAAAAATTTAGATTATTTTTATTATTTCTTATTTTATTGTTTTATTATTAATTACATTTTTATTAAAGCACGTGCCTACTTCTTACTGAAATAATTTTTTATTCAGAATAGAAAAGCGCAGCCAAATTTTTTCTACTACTTTCAAATGCAATGTAAAACTATTTGTAATTTTTTTATAATTTTCTTAATATTCTGATATATCCCCTGTACATTCTTAAACTGTACACGTCGCACTTTTGCGCTTACCTTAGACGCAACTAACGGTGATTAACCCTCTGTAGTTCATCATATTCCTGCTTTTCTAGCTCAACCGGGTCATTAGTGCCTGATAGTGTTTTTTAAAAGAATTTTTTGGGTTTTAAAAATTTGAAAAAAATTCTTTTATTTCAGAAAACAATGTCACAATTGTTCGACCCGAAAACTAACTTTTTCACTTTCTTTTGTATGTGTCCGAATTTGAGGTAGCGTAATTTTTCGCCTGGGTCCTCAAATCTCCGGTTAGGTCACGGAGGGTTAAGTATAATTTATGTTTAAGTTAATTTACGTTCGCGTACTGTTTCCTCCACTCACGTCGCGTTTGACCACTTTGTAATTAATCTCAAGGTAGTTTGCGGCATCTTACTCTCGTGGACATCTCTAATTCAGTTGCGTCGTCCACCTTCGTGGTAGGTATAGGAATAAACTTTTGGCGTTTTACCCCCGTGTTTGTGACAAACGAGGACTGAGGTGAAACGAAAGTTTTACAATTGAATTTACCAAGTAGCGCGAAAATCTTCCGGACAATAGAGACACACACTCGCGCCCGACATATTTGCGACCGTATATTGATTTCACGATTAGTTAATCACCCAAGCGTACTTGCGAAGGCAGAATCTATATTAATACGACAATAAGCGTTCCTCCAGTACCGTTTCAATGCGAGCATCGTCTAACTCAGTATCTCCCGGTAATAACTATTGATTCGACCAAATTACAATATAGCTGCTTGCTGGCGGTCGAAGTCCTAAATTCGAATCGTCGCTTGCAATTCGGAGAATGTGGCTATGTTTCGCGAGAAAAAAAATGTCATAGCATATTCAGTTCAATTGTGCCGGGAGCCGTTCCGCGCAATCGAGCTGAATTTCCGCGATTGATGAAAGTTTATACCATTCCGGGATCGTGTTTATGCCATTGGGGTTCGCGTAACCGTCACGGTTAATTCTATCGCGCGTACGCCTCTCCAAATGGTAATATCTCGAGTAGAAAATTATGCCTGCCGTATAATGATAGCCATATCCTCACGTCTGTATAGCTGTTGCAGCTGATGCACCGCTATTTAATTAATTGATTAACAAACATAACTGCTCAAATGACGAGACGTATTGCATTTGCGGAATGTAACGCAAGACAGATATTACCGTATAAAATAAGTGTGCTAAATTGATATCGCTTGTTATAGTTCTAATTCGAGCTATAGACGAATTTGATTTTGATAATTTTTATATCACAATAATTTGATAATTCCTGTACACCGTTGGAAAATTTGTGTACTTTTGTGAAAGAAATTAAAGTGATTAAAGTTTTTGTGTTAAGTAATGAACATATTTATATGTAAATTTAACACATGTCTGCTATGTTAACTGAATTTAACAAATATAAAATGTAGAATTGTAAAAATAATTTAAAGAATATGTTAAAGTAACACAATTTGCACGTATGTAATAAATATGTAATTTTTATAATTTTACATTTTGTATTCGTTAAAATTTACAGAAAAAGAGTGTGATGTTACACTGTGACAGGAGTGGGGATATGTATAATTATTTTAATGGTCCTATAAAAATTTATTTTCAGATTTGCGTCTAGCTAATTTTTCCAAACTTTTCGTACATGAATAAAAATTACCTTTAATTAAAAGTACATTGACAAGCTTCACCAATAATTGACCATTTGTCGCGAGCTTACCGTATCGTATTTTCAGCTAAGCGTTAATAATTGGATGATTAAAGTCAACGCTTGTCACATTTCTCTGCCTACAGACAATTTTGTGCAGCCTCGTCATCGGACGATCCATCGCTTTGCCGCTCGCCAATGTTTGGCTGAGTCCGATACCGGCCCTTTCGCCGTTAAGGCAGTACCACATACAAGACGGATCGGGATCTTACCAATACTCCTTCACGGGGCCTCATCACGCCAAAGCGGAAACTACCTTGAACGGCGTCACGCAGGGTGGTAAGTTTTTTTTTTTTAATTTTAATTTGCACATTTTTTTGGAGTTTTAATAAGAGAGCCCGTCTTTGATAAAGACCGGTCACGCAAAGATGGGACGCTTCATGTAAACGTGAAATGAAATTCATTTTCAATGGATAGCGATGATTGTCACGATTCGTGATCTAATGCGCGTGCCGCAAGTGCATAAATGGAATGCATTCTTTTGCGAAGTGTGTTACAAGAGGTGCATTACCGGCCTACGTCCGCGAGCGGCGAGTGAATCTTTCGCTAATGCTCGCCGGCGTGATGTAAGAAAGACGCCCATGCTCGTCCCTGCAAATTTCTTCGGATGACAATGCGCAGTTGCGCGTTAGGATCGCTTCTCTCTCTCTCTCTCTCTCTCTCTTTCTCTCAATTGCAACGTGATGACTCACGATACGCGCGCGATGCGTAATTTAACGCGAACGGAATCGTATGAATATATTCGTAATCACCGAAAGGGAGATCTATGTATTATAATTAATGCTATTTTGCTAATCAATAGCCGCAATAATTACGACAAGTAACGTGTACTAATAACAGATGCATGAATTCGCATTGTAAGTACGTTGTAAAATTTACAATGTAAATACGTTTCCTCCGCGCGCGAACAAGCGTACCTCAGATGACATAATCGTTATCGAAGAGTATCGTTTCTATTTGCGCCCGCAGGATATTCCTACATCGACGCAAATGGAATTTTGCAAACGGTCTCGTATACGGCGGACGATAAGAACGGATTTAGAGTCAGCGCGAGCAATCTGCCGCAACCACCCAAAGATGAGGTACAAACTGTACGAGACACGCCGGAGGTAGCCGCGGCAAAGAGAAATCATCTTGACGAGCTGCAGAAGGCCAATTGGCAGGATCCGAATATTCTGTCGTACAAAATCGTCCCGTCGTACTTTAGCTTCGCCCAAATCCAGCCGGACAACAGCAACAGCAACAGCAAAGCCGAGCTAAATTCGAAGACGCGAGAGTTTGAGGTTTGTAAGTTGCGCGGACATCTCAATCGAAGTTTGCTCAAATAAAAGAAACGAGACGGTAAAAAGGGAAGAAATCACATGTTCTTTTGTACGGAAAATTTATAGCGCTGCGATCACTATGGAATTTTGTGCTTGAGAAAGCGAGCGTTTCGATGAAAAGCATATCATTAAAACTTTTCGTCGCTTAAAAAGTATATAAAAAATATATCTAATTTTTTCTATATTATATTTTATAATTATTCAGTAATTCTAATGATCATTAAAAACACAAGTTACGATCAATAAAATATGATCTCGGCGGAACATATATGTGTTATATATACCGTTGCGTAATTGAAAATAAATTTTGCATTTAGAACGATATTCAAGTTGGCATTCCAAGTACGCTTATACATAAACAGAAAAATTTTTTTTTTAATGAAGAAAATGCATTTTCTAAAAACTATATATTTAGATGCAAACGTTTGTTTATTCTGTTTAAATAAAAATATTTATTTTTAAATAAACAGACATATTACCTTAAGTATATAATTTTGTATTTTTATTTATATTTAAATAATAATTAAATAAGCTAATATTATTAAACTTAATTAAATGGTCTCTTTAGATTAAAAAGTCTGATTATCTTGAATACTCGTATATAAAAATAGTAAATATTTTCTAGAATTGCAAGAAAAAATTATTTGATTAAAAATTATGTCTTTAGTTTATTTACATAAATATTTCAATTAAGAAATTTTTAATCTCACTGCAAGTAAATAAGCTAGTAGCCCCCCCTCCCCCCGCGAATAAATAACTTCTTTCAGTGTACCTGTCCAACATTAAAATCAAAATTGAGCAATTTCTTTTATTCAATTCTTCTTTTTTAGAGTACCAACAATCCGTTCCTGCTGCCAAGATCGGAGGCAGAAAAAATCAACGTACCCAAACCGGATCCGAGTCTCTCGAAGGTATCGCCCACGTCTTCGGGCCCCACCAGCACAATTGCCTCGTCATTATCCACTCCGAAACAGAACACGCTTCTCGACGACGAAAATACGTCAAATCAGAACGTCTTCCATCTGAAGAAACTGACGCCGTTCTCCAGCATTCAGAAACGGGTAGCCTTGCCTGCCCCGTACGTACTTCCGGTGGTGCCTTACAGATTGCTTCACAGCTCGCTGCATCACACCCAGGACTCCCTGGGCCAGTACGATTACAGTTACACCGGGGACTCGAGCGCCAAAACCGAATCCAGGTCGCTAGACGGTACCACCAGGGGTGCCTACAGTTACATCGATCCCAACGGGATTCTTCAGCAAGTGCATTACATTGCCGATCATAATGGATTCAGAGTCATGGCAACTAATCTGCCCGAAGCGAAGTGATGATCATGTCGGCGCCGTAGAAAATGTCCCGTGGGACGCAACAGCTTTCGAAACGCGATGTTATACACCAAACATTAATACTGTACACAGTTTCCTGAATTTCGAATTTGTCAACGAATCTCAACCTCGCGCGAAATAATTTCGGGCATTCCAAAGAGACGAAATTTTTATTTATTTCGATTAAGAGATTTATTTCATTTAGGAGAAGAAGGCGAAGAAGATAAAAGGCGAAAAAATAAAGAAAATTCACGTATTCTCATGTATCTATTCAATGGATTTGGATTGCTTTTGTTTCGAAGATAATCATTTGCGACAGCCAAGGCGCGAGAAGAAGATGTAACAGAAAATTCGCATTCTCGCGTAATAAGTATCGGTGTCGGGGATCTGAGGAAACATTACGCGAATGCTTCTCGAGTTTGTTCAGCGATTGTTCTCGCGGAAACGCGGAGGAGCGGACTTGATTCGTATTCGAGTATTCTCCTAACTTTATTATTTTTTTTTTTCTATAATGTTAAGCTTACTTCGCGAGCAATTGTGCGATCGCGACCAGGTAAATTATTTCACGTTTCGTAAACATTCTTCTCTTATTATCTTTAGCACGAGCGAAAGGCGTTAATGGAGGCGTCACGTTTTTAAGATTGTTAGTAGATTGCACTTATTGATCATATTACGTAAATACAGGTGAAAAATGCAATCTCTACTGTTGTCTTTATATGTCTCCTTTTACCTCCTCTCTTCTTTGTCCTCTTGCAATCAGTTTTGCATAAAATGAATAGATCAAATAGATAGCTGGCTGCAACAGATTTGCGTATATTCGTAGTGCACAATATTTAACGCGCACAATACTTTCCAATTTGTATATCTTTATTAAAAATATTAGCTGAATAAGAAGTGTCTTTGAACATACGAGTATATTGACAGGATACATCTGTGCATTAATAATTTAAAAATATGTACGTCTTCTTCATTTTTAGGAATATCAATAAAATCTTTTAGGAACTTATTTTCGAGATCACAAATATTTAAAGAAAGTAAACATTTCCAAAAAATTTTTAGATATTATTTATAAGCACTAGTTTGTACCAAGATAAATAAAAAAAATATTGCAAATTATTAAAATGTGTTTTAAAAAACAAGTTTCGATTTAAGAAACAACTTTTTAATTACTTAATCTAAAATCTAAAAAAGTTCATTTACGGATATTGTTAATTTACGGAATTTTAAACCTAAAAAATGTCATAAACATGTACTTTACATCCATGCAAAAGTCAAAGTCGATAGATTCACTAGTTTTTGAAGAGTCGTGTTGACCGACTTGAAAAATATAGTTTGGAGAACAAAGCTCAAATATAGTTTGAAAGTTTTAAATTCAAATTACAATATAAAAAATTAAAATTAATTAAGAAAAAAACAGAAAGACTATTATATGATAAAGTATCAGCTTGATAAAAGGTGTCTTTAAACAAACCTAGTGCGCAATAAACCTAGTGCGGGTCTGTACGCCACAACTTGAAAATATTATATCTTCGTGATTTTATAAATACTAATTTAACGATTTATTTTCGAAACTCTAAATATGAAAAAAAAGATATCTGTAAAAAAGAAAAAAAAATTAGTTTCTCTAAGTTCTAGAGAGATTAGAACATTCCCTTAAATTTTATTATTTTCACATTATATTCACTCGGCATTCACATTCTCTCTTTTAAGGTCTCCTCGTACCTTGGAATTTCAAATATTGAGGTAATAGATCGTCTTCTAGACATGCAGAAATTACGTTTGTAGAGATTCCGGTAATGTTCCGGGATGAATTATCGAAATGTCAAGTTTCAGTGCTTCTGCTCTCGCGAAAGGATTGAATAATATACTTGTATTCGTGGAACAACACACCTCTTACGCGTTTTGGCTCAGCCGAGCGCGTCGTGAAAACGGAAACGGCTGTGTTGAATGCCGACGTGAGAAACGCCGCGTGTTCAAAGCGACGTAAACGCTGCCTGAATAGTGGCAGATGAACTTTATCCGCACACAATTATCGTCGCTTGATTCTGAGAGACGTATAAAATACCGCAAAGATATAATAATACAAATAATAGCATACATACAAATTACTTCTGACGTACATTGTGATATTTTTTTCTATGTACAACGTTTTTTTGCAAGGCTGTTAAAGTAAAATGCCGTTTTTATAAACAAGATTGTGAAAGCATTGAGAAGTAAATATATATGTTTTATATTTAATAAATACCTACAGAAAAAATTTCTGGATTCAATGCTATTACCTTTTTTATGTCATAAACATGTATTTTATATACATGCAAACGTTAAAGTCGATGGATTCAATAGTTTTTGAAGAGTCGTGTCGATCAACTTGAAAAACATAGTTTGGAGAGAAACGTGTAAGAGAAATTCATAAAATAAAATTGATATAGAGACAATCATAATTATCATTGGGAAAGGAATATTATATTCCTATTCTTAAACCTAGATTATTTAGAGTGAAGTGATTTTGGTGCTATTTTATTAATGTTCTCAGACAGATGTAAATTACACTATGGAAATTTGTGGTAAATCTTATAATAGATTGATTTGAGGCAAATTTGAAGAACGTTCTTCCTACTAACATAGCGCAAAGAGAGCTGCTCGCTTTATAAGTACCAAAAGTATCTTGATATTCTATATTTTCAAATTTATATTACGTTCAAGTTAATATTACATAAATTATTATTAAATTGTTATTAGGCTGAGGATGATAGTAAAAGTCGAAACGTTCTTTTTATTACAGCTCAATACTGTATGATAAAATTATAATATATTGTTAAATCCTTTTAATTGTTCGTTTATCGACCTATTTCTCTATACCATTCTATTGTTTAAAAATAACATACATATAAGTAATATTTCGTTGTTACAAAAATATTTTGTTTTATATTTAGTTAAATGATTCATCAGGTACATAAGGATTTACGTTGCACGCGTAATCAAAGGTTACTGATTGAGTTTCCGTAGATGCATTAATTATATATATATATATATATATATATATATATATATATATAATTAATGCATATATATATATATATATATATATATAAAATTAATGCATCGCATGCGAATCTTTCGAAAGAGTGTTTGATCGCACGGTCTGCTATCGGTGATATCTCGAACTTCGTAGCGATTAATCATCATGCGTTACAACATCGAGCAAATTTTTATTTAATTTGAGAAGAAGAAGAATTATAGACCTTAATCTTAAAGATGTGTGGACATTTCTCAAAACTAAGAAAATTATGAAAAAATTACAGATTATGTGAAAGTAGTAAAAAAAATTTAGCAGCAATTTTCTATCGGGATAAAAAGTTATGTTAATAAGTAATAGACATATTCTCTAATGAAAATATAATTAATAGTAAAATAATAAAATAAAAAATAATAAAAAAGATCTTTTTATTTAAGTATTAAAAATTTTTTTAGTTAAGTATTTTAAATATTCTAGATAATTTATGTAAAGCTTCATTGCGATGCAAAGATTAGTTCTGTAAAATAATATGTACTTATTTTTTTTATTTTAAAATAATTAAACAGACAATCACAATAAAACTTTGTACAAATTATCTTCAATAATTAAAGTACATACAAAAAAATTGATTTTTCTTTATACCGTTTTCTTAATACTAAAAATACATTAATAAATAAAAATGTAATTTTACGCACACAACTTTTATATGTATATAATTTGGAAGTGTTAATATTAACACATATCCAAATTTTATTTTGCAGAGACCAAATGTCTGCTACATCCAAAATACTTCTCTATTTTTTATATTAAGAATATTTTTAGCCTTGTTATTTGAAATCTGTTTTGAGAGAGCAGATATATTTGATAACAATATTACGAATAATAGCATACAAATTACTTCTGATGGTGCAGAACTCGACTCTGATCATTACGTCAGCGCGTGAGTTGCAACATCGAATCGTCGATATCGGTATAGACGCTGATAAGGTTTCGTGGCGAGAGAACACGAATTAGGACGGGCAGTCTGTGGTATTCGACGGACTGTGTCATGTTCCTCCTTTTCCCCGGTTCAATGTCGCTGACTCGACCCTCGCGTTGGCGCGCGCGCACCGGTGCGGAGCACTATTTGTTTTTCGCGAAGTGTTTTAAGTGACTAAAGCGATTCTTCCGCGACTGCACAATGGCTTTAATTGCACAGAGCGATGAGAGATCGTCGTGCGAGCAACCGACTTCAAAATGCGCGCAATACGTGGGCGTGCTTGTGGGTGAGTTTTCGCGAGTGGGTGCTTAATCCTTTCGCGAACTCGCGCGATATTGAGATGCGGCTGCATTTACGCATGAATAATTAATAAACGCGAGAATAGTTGGAAAAATTGATGGATGCTTAGAGGGAACAAAGAGGTTTCAACAATTATAAGGAAAAAAAAAATGTAAATCGGTTCTCATCTTCGTAGCCTTTTGGGAGTCATCGAGGCGACTTTGAAGAAGAAAAAAAAAAAAACTCGAACTGTCACGCGCGATTGCCAGCATTAATCTTCGCGTCTCTTAATTTAATCGAAAGTTTGTCTCTTTCTCTCGTTAAAACTCTCTCGATAGACATCTTTTGACTGTAATTTAACTTCGCGTTGCTGCGTGCCCGTGGGATATCTCCAAGCGGAGAATATCAAGAGTAGCGCGAGAGGAGGAAGAGACTTTTCTCGAGACAGCGCGCGCGAATTTTTGCCGAAGATAAAATATTTCTCGAGATAGATCAAATAGAATATTCCTCAAGAGAAATTTCACGAGATGAAATGCGCCTGACATTTACTTTCTGTTATCGCTTAGCGACATTCGCCGCGTTCTCGATCGGCACGTACTTGTCGTGGACGTCGTCCGCCTTGCCACTTTACAATGTGAGCGACACGCTGCCTGTCAGCGATCAGGAGGTCTCCTGGATTTCTTCCTTGCTCCCCCTCGGTGCAGTTCCCGCCGTTATCCCGGCGGGGATGTTGGCGGATAGATTTGGTCGGAAGAGGACGATTTGGGCGGCGACCGTGCCCTTATTTTTCTGCTGGTACATTATCGGATTCGCGCGGAGTAAGATATGGTAAGAATGCTCGCTATAAGCTTTTTATGGCGTGACTTTGCGTCCGAATTCGTTCGCAGATACTTGTACCAATAATAATGAAAAAATATGTACACTGAGAAAAATGTCCGAAGAATAATGATCGGATTAGGTATCCCATTAAAAAGTAACAAAAGAATATTTCCGATTATTTAGATTGGAACGTGCAGAAATAAACGGATAATCCGTTTAAAAAATGACGGATAGTTATTTTTTAAACAAATTATCCTTTATTTCTGGGCATTCCGATCTAAATAATCGGAAATATCCCTTTGTTACATTTTAACGGGATAATCCGATCGTTATTCTCTGGACATTTTTCTCGGTGTAAGTAAGTATATTTCGTAAAATTACGTATGTAAAATTATATTGCATACGAAAGGATTTGAAAAATGCAAAAAGATGTAAAGAATACCTTATGCGAAACGCTAGAGTATCTTTTTTGCTGCACAAGAGAAAACGTTTCTTTTTTTCATTCAGTATTTCTATTTGTTTTACATTTATTTCACTGAATCAATATATTAAAAAAAATTTATTGGGTTGGATAAACAAACTTTTTAGTTTTATTACAATAAACCACATTGTTTGGCAGAAGAAAACATAATTGTTTGAAACAATATTTTTCGAAGAAATAACGTTTTCTTTACGCTAAATATTAATATTCAATGAAATAAAGCACTTCTCCGAATAATATGTTTGATTGAAATAAGAACGTTACGTTTTAATTAATTTTATGCTTGGAATTATCATTGTAATCATGTTTCGCCTTTTAACGTTCAGTAAATTTTCGCGTTTTGGCTAATAGCAACGTGTAAGCACTTACATATGTTGTTATTCAGATTCAGTGTTTCTGAAATGAGTTGCAGCTCAGATCATCTTTAATCTTTTCCAATTCTAACATTAGAGAAGTAATTTGTTTTGTTCGTTTCCAAAAAATAGATTTCATTAAAGTTTGTTTATTAAGAATAAATGCTTCTAATAAAGTTTGCTTTATTTTTATAAGCATGTGGCTTATCATTTGATAACGTTTGCCTGTAAACATTCTACATATTGTAGTATTTGCCTCTGTATAATGTTATTTTGCAAGTAGGGTTATTAAAGTTAAATAGTGTTTTCTATAAGCAAGATTAGTAAAGTATTAAGAAAAATAAATAAATAAATATTATTCGATAAATAAATAAATATCATTCGATTTCACCTTACATTATATTTAAAAAGTTCAAAGTTATTACAGTTTTTAGTTCAAACAGACATTTGGTTAGACTATTTTAATGTATAATTTTCTTTCAATTAAAAAAAAGAAATGTTAAATCTAAAGAAATGTTTTTATTTGTGTGCCTGTAAAGAAAAAATACTAAAATTTCATGTTACACCAAATTAAAGATTAATATACGCCTAAATCTTATTTGCAACGTTATCATCGTTAATTTATGAAATGGTGCAGAAGAAAATGATTATTCTAAATAATTAGTGAATGAAATCTTTCATCGAAGTCCGCCATCCGTCACGAATGTTTTATCCATCAATTGCATCGGCTGCGTTTCCAGCCAGCGATAGTAATTTTACTGAACGGTTTTATTGATTTTCTACTTACGTTTCTTCTTACGTAATCGCGTTTTTCCATCAAAAGGATTTTCCTGGCTCGGTTTGTTGCGGGAGCAGCATGCGGCGCAGCATCCGTCGTTGTTCCCATGTACGCTTCTGAGATTGCCGAGCGAAGCATTAGGGGAATGCCTGGCACTATTTTTCAATTACAGATTACCGCCGGAATTCTCTTCGGATATGCTACTGGTAAAGAAACGTTTTAATTTAAAATATAGCAATTATTAATTTAAATATAGCACTGATTATCATATGCCCTGGATATCGCGCAAGAGAACCTACAATTAAAATCAAAAATACATTAATTAACAAGTCAAATGTACATTACTGTATCTTATTGCATCAATAACCAATTAACAGAACTGATATAAAATAATTAATAACAATAATTTTAGAAATTTTATAAAGATGTATAAAATTGAATTCACCTGTAGTAAATTTATAAATAAATTCGTTTCGTCGTCTAATTTTAGTTCGACACAACCTGTGAACGTAGCGCTTCGTCTAAATGCCTGTAACGTCAGATATCAAATGACACAGAATTAGAGGAAGACGCTATTATAAAGAACTTGACATTACTGTACATAGTTTGATGGTGTTTGCAATGATAGATAAAATTCAAGTCGCGAGAGTTCTGGGGTACAACTGCTAGGCAACAACTTTCCTGAAATGATAAGCGCAGTGACATTTACATACGTTTGCAGCTTTTACCGATAGCCTGCACGTCATTGCCATACTTTGTTCCGTGGTGCCCGCTTTGCTTTTGATCTCCTTCCCATTCGTACCGGAATCACCGGCGTGGTTGGTCATGCAGGGTCGCAAGAATGAGGCGAGTGATGTGCTGAAACACTTTAGGGGGCCTCGCTACAGTCCCGAGACGGAATTGGTCAGGCTCGAGCTTCGTGCCTCGGAAATGCGAGAGGCCAGGCCTAGTATTTTTGACTTGAGAAATTATCAGAAAGCAATGTACATCACACTGGGTAAACAAAAATATTTAATTTAATTATTAATTAGTTGAATATTAACGTAACTCCACTAAAATAATAATAAATAGGAATAAAAACAGTTTGTACGCAATCACTCTGTCATGTGCGTTTATGTCATATTAGTATTAATTATTAATTACTTGATTAACTCCAATTTACGCCGCTAAAACCAAAATAAATAGGAATTAGTTTACACGCAATCACTCTGTTATGTACTTTCATGTCATATTAATAGTGCTGTGGTTTCATTTTTTTACCGTTAATATTAACAATATCATAGTGAGTTGAATCGATTTGTAACGTAGCACAATCATATATTATAATCTACGCAAAATGATATTATCGTAGAGAGTGTAAAAGATTTAGCTATTATTAAAAAATACAAGGATTAAGCTAGTAGCTTAACTCTTATATTTTTTTTTTTTTTTTGTTTAATTTGTCTTGTACATCTTATTTGTTTGGGATATACAGCATTTTTAGCACGAGGGATTTATATATATAAAATGTCTAATTGTTTAATGTCTAATAATTTTTTTTCTAGGTCTAATGTTTTTTCAGCAACTGTCCGGCGTTTATATTCTGATATTCTACGCTAGGTTCTTTGACGATTGGAACTCGATTCTGAGTTCATCCACGTCGTTGGTGATCGTCGGTGTAGTACAAGTAATCGCAGCCTATTTTTCGACCGTTTTGATCGAACGTGCTGACAGAAAACTACTATTATTTATCAGTGTGTCAGTGATGGCCGTTTGCATGTTCACGTTATCGGGATATTTTCATTTCCGGGTAAAAGAATTATTAATTAATCATATATTAATCAAATCTTAGTAGCCAATTTATTATTTTTTGAATATTCGATTAAAAATATTAGTAATCTTGGATAATAATTTTCAACCGTAAATCTAAAATTTCATGTTTCTGCAACTTTCTTTCTTCATTATTAATTTAATTAATTTAATTCTAATTAATTAGAAATTTTTGAATTATATTGCGAGCTTCTCTCTCGGTTCTTACAGAACTCGTACGATCTCTCAAGCTTCTCCTGGATCCCTCTGCTCTCGTTCGCGGTATTCCTCATCATTTTCAACATCGGCATCTGGCCAATTTCGTGGTTGATGGTCGGCGAGTTGTTTACGAGCAACATGAAGAACGTGGCAAGCGCAGTCAACTGGATGTCCAACTGGACACTAGCTTTTCTGGTGACCAAGTGCTTCCTGAACATGTTAGATCTCATGGGACTCTCCTCAACGTTTGCCACATTCGGCATAATAAGTTTATTTGGAACCATATTCATTTCCGTGATGGTGCCGGAGACGGAGGGCAGAAGCGCCGAAGAGATTCAGATAGAGTTGTACGGGATAGAAATAAGAAATCCGATGGAGACAGCAGCGGTGGCAACATGATGAAACATGATAAAATAATGACTGAATAGAAATGCTCAGTTGTAAAAATATGGTTGTGATTCGTTTATATGAGGAATATTTTATAAAACTATAGGTCAAGCGTGCATAATTATTACTTAATATCGAAAAGTATGATTTCAAAGTTACAGAAAGAATGGTTTTGCTAAAGTTGTCTGAAAAATCAACAAGGTAAAAATCTGAAAACAATTTTTTATTAGCCCATTAAAATAATTATATAGAATACTTAAAATAGTTGCTAAAATTTCAAAATAAAAATATTTTTGCAGCTTTACTTGACGTGCTTTACTTGAGCGTGTTACAAAATTATTTTTACGTTCAACAAAAAATTATTTTCACAAATCTATATCTACATTGAGAGAAAAAATATCTTGCAACAAAAAATTATTTAAAAATTAAGTGAGGAAAGGCTCTGAAGACGTAAATCAAAGTGTAAATCGATGCCGATAGAGCCAACATTAGATATTCGTGTGTAATTTATGTATATAATTACAATCAAATGTTACAAGTAAACGTTTCGAGCCTCGATTTGGATCATCTTCAGTACAAAAATATTGCTAAATCTTATATATTCATGTGATGTCAGCGGAAATTAAACATATGTAGTGGTGGTCCGCGCCGTTGAATGAAAAAGTTTAGAACCGTCATATTAAAATTATGTAAGTTTTGCCTAAGAATAACGCTATGCATATCAATAATGAATAAAAAAGAAAATAGTGTATTCACACAAGAAGAGATAAATTGACTGACATAAAATTGTTGTTTAACGAGTAAAAAATTATTTATTTGATGGATTCCAATAGCTTTTTTTTTACTTGCATACAAGTTAAAAAATTTTTTATTAAAATATTTACGTAAATAATATGAAGAAATCATTTTTATTTGAGTGACTTTTTCTTGTAGTTTTAAAAAATATTTACTGTTAGACTATTTTTATACTCACAATAATCAGATTTTTTTAATCTAAAAAAAAGTTTAGTTTAAATTTAATATTATTAGTATATTTGCAAAATCATTTGAATGTAAAAATACAAAATTATGTACTCAATGTAATATCTATATACATATTTATTTAAAAGTAAATATTTTTACTTAAACAGAATAAACAAATGTTTGCATTAAAATATACGATTGTAAGGAAATATAATTTTTTTCACTAAAAAAAAATTTTTCTCAGTGTAGTTCAATTTTTAAATATTTTTGCAAAACTATTCTTTTCGTGCGGGTAAAGAGGAATCTTCACGATTAAATATCCTCTGATAATTACATGTAATTATCAGAAAATACTTTCGTATCGAGGGTAATTCTTTCGGTGATGTATTTAAACGATCTATTATATTCTTAAGATGACTATAGTTTATAAAAAAATTACACGTTATAAAACAGAGGATTCTATTGTTTTCTCCTTTTTAAATTTTCAGTAGTATTGATTTAATACGTACCGTAGAACGGGGTTGTGCTTCGCCGCTGAACTTCCCTTGCGCGTGTAATGCGGATTGCGAAAAAAGACGGACCTGCGTTTATACGTACTCACATATTTATTTCCATCCGATCTTTTTGCTTATTTATACGATATATCACATAATACATGAATCACGCATTTTTTTTTTTTTTTTCTTTAAATCGATCGGTCGTCTCGCCGCCCCCGAATCGAATTACAATTACGCAAAGCTATGACAACAATATGAGAGGTGGGAGTGGATCGGAAAGGGTTCTGCGAGGACGAGATGTCGAATCTCTTTTGCGAGAACATTTGGACGTAGAGTCGTTCAACAATATTCGCGCGATATTGCTCCATTATACAAAGTAAAACGTGTGCGTTTCACAAACGCGGCAGACAACAACATGATACAAATGTTACAATCGATACACGCGGGATAGAAAGAAACGTATGGATCGATGGCATCGAATAGTTGCGATCCTATTCCAGATTCCGGAGAATCGCTCCAATGAAAAGAAAACAGACAGTGGAGAATTGAAGAAGTGAGGAAGAGAGAGAGAGAGAGAGAGAGAGAGAGAGAGAGAGAGAGAGAGAGAGAGAGAGAGAGGGGGAGGGAGGAACGCCGATTTATGCGAGCGTGCACGCGGTTCATATAGAAGATATAACGACATAGGTACTTAACATGTTGCGTACACATAGATATACCGATATGTACATAAGAAGGGTCTGCGTCGCTCGTTACGTCTGTCGGACGCACTCGTTCCCGATCGCAATGGGAGAAGGCGATTGTCCAACTCTTACTTCCTTTCCCGGCTTGAGAACGATTCTCGCGACGATTCTCAAGTCCTTCGAATCGTCCGACAGCGAACGTGGGACGAATGCGTGGCGCAATGCGCGCAGACACCTCGCGGACGATCAAGAGCGAATTAGTCGATCGGTCGACCCGATCGCCCGCGCGATACCGGGAAGGGGATTAGGGAGACTAGAAGCTACACGTGTAATTCGCATAGTGTGATTCGCTTGCGCGAAGTCGTATCGTATATCGGAACGAATAAATGTATAACATTGCAAAACGCGGCTCTGCGTGCGGAGAGAGCGGATTAACTTTCTCTCTCGTCGCGAAAACGGTGCACTCTATTACGGGATGACAAAAGAAGGCACACCGATTGCGTATATATATATATTATTCGAAATTATCGGAGATTACATAGTTAAAAAAAAAAAGCCAGAATGGGCTTAATCATTTCCTGTCCTTTTTTTTTTTATATTAAATACCAATTCGATTTTCAAACTGCTTCATCACGTCAGAATTTTGAGAAATTTGCAGTTAAAGTTGCAAAAATGTTTATTTTCAACTTTGTCGTATTATAATTGCGAGATGTGATGTGCTAGAGTTTTATTACGATTAAGATTAAGTGTGTTGTTAAGACTTTCAACCCTTAAAAGGAATTTCTGGTATCGGCTATGATTAATGATGTATCAGATATATAGTCCTTGCAAAGTAAAATAAAATTTGGAAATGTGTTTAATGTTAACATTTCATAAACTATACATATAAAAATTGTCTGAATAACATTATATTTTTATTTAATAACATTTTCTTACCGTTCATTAACTTGATTTGTTATTAAAAATTAAATTATTTTTTACAACGTTAAGAAAAATCTTGATTTTTTTTATGTAAGTACGTACTTTAAGTATTCAAAATGATTCATATGAAGTTTTATCGTGATTGTCTGTTTAGTTATTTTGTAAATGAATAAATAAATAAATTTCGTTTATTTACAGAACTGATCTCTACATGGCAATGAAACTTTATATAAATCATCTTGAATATTTAAGGTATTTTAATAAAAAAAATTCGTATATTTTTTCATTATTTCTTATTTCATTCTTCTTATTGAAATAATTTTTTATCCAGATAGAGTATCGCTGTCAAATTTTTTTCTACTATTTTCAAATGCACCTTAAAACAATCTGTAATTTTTTCACAAGTTTCTGAATATTTTGATAAATGTCTAATTCTTAATAAGATATTCATGATTAAATATTATGGATCTATTGCGAAAAAAGTTGAGAATTAAATCACTAACAATTTATAAAGTAATTTTTAATTATATTTTCATAAATTTAAAGATTTGTTAGGTTGCACAGGAATTCGATGTTCAAAATTTGATATGATAAATAACAAAATTTAAAATGTTTTAATTTTTGCAAAAATTTATATAGAAACCTTTCATGAATACGCATCTAATTTTAAAATTGATGATTTCAAAATGGCAGAATTAATTAAAAATGAAATTTTGTTTGAATTTTAGCAAAATTTTTTTTTCACGCATACTGCATTCTTAATCATGAATATTTTATTAACCATAGCTGAAAAATAATAAGTTTTTTTTGTTAAGACTAAAACTCAACAACATATTTAATTTTGATTACAATAAAACTTTTTTCAGTTCGTCACATATCGTAGTAATATTGTACAATAACAAATTATACGTGAAAATAGATTTTTAATTACGAATGTTTCAAGACTGTGATGTGATGGAGTAATTTGGAAGACAGATTCGTTTTTTTCAGCACTCGAAAGACTATAGGAAATAATTAATTTCATTTTGGTATTAAAAAAAAGTCATTTTCTTTGTTGAACTGTTATCATTATTAGGTCTAGTAAACGATCGATTATTCTCCGATGACCTGCGCGGGATACATGAACATATTAACCGTGTACGGTGACTCGCTGCGTCTACCGGACGCAAGAGGACGATCGTTTATGAAGGACAAATTGTGCGAAGCTCCTCGCGTAATCCGAAAGTACAAATCGAAGCGAAGCGCCGTGATGCGCGATTCTCGCGAACGAAGCGCGCGCGTGTGTGAAGAGATCAGCGTAGGGAGGTCGGTTGTTTCCTCTTCTTCCCTTTTTCCATCGCTTCTTGCAGATATGAAGCGCCGCGTTCCAGCGTCCGTCGCGCTAAAATCCAATTCCGAGTGTCTACTCGCGCATCGCAAGGCTTTACCTGCCATTCCGTCGACATCGCCGCAATTACAGCGCAAAGGCAAATCGCGCGGCATCTGGTTCGCGTTTTTCTCTCTTTTTCCCTCTTTTCTTTTTCTTCTTCCAGCAACGATAGATGACAGGAGAGCGAGGAGAGCAGTCCGCTACTTGATTTACCGTACCGCCCCCGCTTCGTGCAAACTCGTTACAGCGAGATCACGCGATTTAGTGGGGAAGTAGATCAAGCGAACAAATTATTTGCTCACCTCACTCGAGAAACTACCCGACTTTTACAACTACCCTGTTGACCTGGCGTAAAGCCACCGTTGTAGCGAGATTACGTGGACAAGCCGAGCAGTCGGGGGTTATTTTTTTTTTTTCTTTTCAACGACAGAGAGTAACGAGACAAGTTAGGCAAGTGGCACGTTACTTGTCGCTTGTTACCCGCCTGTTACCGATTTCGTGCATTCGCGGCGAGACGGAGATAGAGTCCGGGCATTTCCAGCTTCGCCGAATGTCTCATTTACGCGAAACGCTGACGCAACGTCAGTCTGATGGCAGAATGATGAAACTGATTTACGTTGGCACACCAAGCGTCGAGGAGGCCGCGAGGACGTTATCGTGCGCGGTCCTCATCGGAGCACCGCCGTCATCAGAAGGAAAATATCCTCGCTTTGGAGGATCGCGGATTGAAGGTGACGCGCTGCGTGCCAGCTCGGACGTGTCGCTACAATCATCTGGACTCGCTCTGCGAGTGGGTCGCCTCCAACGACGGATCCGGATCCGAGTCGTCGATGGAGGTCCCGTGCTGTGCCATGCGAATCGAGTAGCTCGGGCTTCGCTCGTTCCTACAAGACACACGCAGAATCGTTCCCGTGAGACGCGCCTCTGAGGGTGCGATTATCGTTCCGTGAATTTCTTATGAAAAATCACCGGTAAGCGTCTTCTGTTAATTAGAGCTTACGGTCCGCAAACTCTTCTTTAACTTGATTTAGTACAGGCGTGCGAATCAAGCATTTATGAGGTCGAATTGAACCGAATCGAATCTTTGATGGCATCTTCGGAATCGAATTGAGAGGAATCCGAAATTTTCATCTCTCCTCTCTCTGATTCGCGTACGAATCGAATTCCAATCAAATTTTACCCGGATCTACATTACGTGCTAATTTAAACGCAATAAAGTATTTTCAATGACGTTGCAGATATTCTTTTTAATAGACAAAAAATTAATCGTAAGAATTTTCTAAAATAATTTTAGACAATGATGTTTGTCATTTGTTCGTCAACTACGAAACAGTTCATTTTAACTGGTATTGCGGATTTTCCATTTTCACTGACGTTAACAAATTTTATACAAATTGACATCAGCAGAATTGTATATACTTTTTTGCATTGTTATAATGAACATTCTTTAACAAACGCGTTTTTATTCATCGGTTATCAAACTACGTGTCAATGAATTGATATCAGGAAGATATTCTAAAACGACATCGAAACGTTCACTTGGATTTAAAATAAAGTTGGTGGTTTGAAAACAAGAAAAAAATACTGAGTACCGCGCAACATTCTCACTAGCCCTTTGATTATTTATCCTTAAAAAATGACATGCTAATAACTTATTATAAAAATTTATAATAGATACTAGATATGTGAGGGTATTAAACTAATAAATGAACATTGAATACATATCTTATAAATTAAAATGTTACTGTTAAAGTGATAGTATAATATTTTAGTGCATTTCATTAGGAAAATATGGAAATGTGGAATAATTTCAATTTTATTATCTAAATTCTAAAGAATCATAACACAAACATATGAAATGTAGCACATTTATGAAAATGTTTGTCCATTGTGTACTTAAATTTTTGAGTAGTTTATAAGATTTAGGAACGATAGAAAAGTTTTGGAAATCGAACAAACAAATAGGCACGAGAATTGATACATGCTAATGCAAGTTAGTCACGTGGGAGATACTCGTATAAATAAAAATGAAACAAAATAGACGATCGATTTGAAATCGATTCATCGATGATTTGAAATTCTCTAATTATTCGAATTCGAGCTCTTCAGATTCGAAAGTAAATTGGATCCGTTGTAATTCGATTTGAGTTCGAACTATTTGCACACCTCTACGATTTAACTAAAATTGGCTATTTTATAATAGGCCCGAGTCATGAAAATGGTCGCGCATTTTACAATCCGAAAAAAATACATTTATACAACCGGATGAAAACATTGATTCCCATATAGAAATCGCTGATATATCGTTGTTTACGATACATAAAACGTGATAGAATTTAAAGATTTTTTTTTACGATCATATAAAATAACTTTCTTTGCGTTTAAATTCAACGAATACGGACGATAAAAAATTGATACGCCATAAACTGACGTATAACAAGGAACTCTGAGTTTAAAATATATGAGATTGTATGATTCTTTTAAGCTTTTAAGCTCCTTTTTTACGAAAGCGCGATCGCGTAAAAAACAGATTGCAAAATGCAATGTCGCACCACGCACTTTGCAACACAAATCGTAACGTCGACTTAAGTTTATACGACGCGAGAACGTGCAACCGTGTAAAAATAAATTACACGTGTCCACTTTGTAATACAAATTGTAACACTGACCTCATTGCCAGTTGGCTGCCGTCACTGCCACGTCGCAGGGTGTTGGCGCGTTGTATGCAGGAGCACTTGCAACAGATGATTCTCTTGAAAGCGAAGCGGAAGTCCTTGCTGAAGAGGGCGTAGATACACGGATTTATCGCGGAATTGCAATATCCTAGCCAAAATAGCACGCTGAAGACGGTTGGATGGATGTGATTCGGGTAGAATGCGCGCACTAGATACATGGTGAAAAAGGGCAGCCAGCACAATATGAAGCCGCCAACGATGATGCCCAGGGTCTTCGCCGCCTTCGTCTCCATGCGAAATCTCTTCACCTGCATGAAAGAAACGGTTTTGCTGAAGTACTTGAAAATTTTGCTAGACATAGCACAATTGCTGAAAATAATTTTGTTGGACTCTGAAAATAATTATGAAGGACGTTCAAACTGATTGGTAGAATGTCCAAATTTTTTGCAGCATTCATCGTCACTGTTGAGCTTTTCTTTTTTAAGTAAGGCAAAAGGCCTTTGTTGCGCTTGGACTTTCTTGAAGAGATGACGTTGCATTTGTCACGGTACACTGCAGATACTACAAATTATATATTGCTGGAAATTGACGCCAAGAGTTATCCATAAGAAAAAGTTGGTATCATTCAAGTTATTTACAGTGCTACGCTGTATTAACAAAAAAGTCTAAAATCATAATAATTGTATAGTATTATAATATACGAGTTTGGGAGAGGAACAAAAATGGTAGATGCTGTAAAAAGAATTGAAAATGTCCAAAATAAATCACTTGGAAATGAATGTTTTTACATCTACTATTTTTGTTTCTTTCCGATCAAAATATTCTTTTTTTTTTTAAGACATTTTTGCTGACACTGAACAACATTGTAAATAAATCGAAGCGCCAACTATTTTTTATAGATAGCTCTTGTCATTTTTTTCAATATATAATTCGCCGGTGTAGCATCTGCCGGTGTTGACATATTGCAACAAAAGCAACAAACAGGACTAAGGACCGATTCGATACATGTTCACTGTAACGGGTCAACAAAATTATTTTCAAATTTGTATTCAGCTAAATCAACATAATCTTTTTAAATATCTTCTACTTTATTAAAACATTTCGAGAAGTAGAAGATACGAACTCCCTTGTAATATGCATTTCTCTGCTATTTTAGCAAAAAAAAGAATATTAAATCTCTTACAATACGCATTTATTTTAACCATTAACTCTACGCGATTCCGACCAATTAATTCCGGCATAATCTATACCTCTAAGTCGTTATCACTAAGTCGACCGAGACAGAAAGAAATTTCGTACGAAATCTTACAAAATTATCGAACGTTGCCCGTTCGTTTTCATAGATTACTGATAAGTGTTTGAAAAAAGAAAAATGCTGTCCGAAAAGTCAAGGTGTGTGAAAGCCGTAAAAACGAGCCGACGTGAGAGACGCACTTGGGCTTTTATGTTTCTCTTGCCCAGCTTCATCACTCGCGGCTTCTCCTCGTTGCTCGGCGTCATCTCGCGCAGCGACAACTCGTCGCCGGTCACCTGACTCTCACAGCTGCTCCGTCTGCTCGGTCTTTTGCTGCTGCCGACCCTATTGACACCACCGACCTGAAAGGGGATTTAACAAGTCGGCCTTTACGACTCCGGCACACGCACGCACAACACACACGTACACACGTGCACACATACGTATCACGCGCGCCTATAAATGTAGATTCACTTTCGCGCGAGATTTACGGACGCCGTAAAACGGCCGTTCTTTCATGACGAGCAGCGTGCAGAGTCACCATTGTCAAAGGCATCGCGATCATATTTGGCTGAACGTTTTCGTACGTCCCCGTACCTTTTCTTACGGACGGAACGAAAACGTAAATCAGATAACAGCGGCACAACGCGATTTGTAGAATTTTCCAGAGATTGAAATTTAATTATTCACGCTTATGTGCGAGAGCACAAAGACATTCTTGTCGTTGTTTTATACCTCTATTGCTTGTAAATCTTTATTTGGTGCTCGCGTTTCCGAAAATATGCTTATAAAAACGGGAATTTAATTTGTGCTGGTCTACAAAAAACAGCGCAATATCACTGATAAATTATTCACGTCTGCCAAAGTAAAAGCGAATAAAATATATTTTTCTTTCCTTCCTAAATATACAAAGCGTCCCCTGTTTTAATGAAAACAGTGAAAAGAAAACATTAAAAAAAAATGTTCTAGTAAAAAGTAATCAAAAATGTTTTTAAAAATTGATTTTACCATGATTTGAAAAGTCTTCATGCAACTTTCGTTTAAAACACTTTTTTTTTTTTTAATGCTTCCTTTCCGTGACATTTCACTGTTACCATAAAAAATGGGACACTCCGCACACATATATATTTATTTATTTATCGATATCAGCGATTATTACATAACATGAAAGCCCTCAACGGAACGGCTGCGTGTCCATATCCTGCTTCGTTTCGTTCGTCTGTAAATCCGCGCGATACGGACTCGCATGCGGGAGAATAATCACGATCGGCGATTTAAAACGGCAAATAAAAGCTCGGAGATCCTCGTGAAACAAAACAGCGAGGGAAAAAGAGGAAAAAAAGAGTGAATTTATACGGCTCGATACCCCCTCGTCCGATCGAACGAGTGCCTCGGTTTTATTGAACGAAAAAGTGATCCTTGATTCGTTTCATTTTGCAAAATGCCGTCGATTAGTCGCCAATAAAAAGCGTGTGCGCTCGAAATTGCAGCGACAAAATGTCACCATCAGTAGGGCGGCTGTGAAATGTTGAAATTTACGCATGTTCGACATCATTCCAAACGGCGAGAGCTGTAAATTCCACTCTCCCGATCGGACTTCACGTTATTACGTTATAATTACACAGTAATGAAAAATATATAGGTAAAAATCTTTTGTTTCAAAATGCTTTTTGTGCCACAGAAGTGTTAAAACTGTACGACAAAATTGTAATTTTGCGACAGAGAGGATACCGTTATTTAAAAAAAGGAGAAAAATGGAAAAAAAGTGAAAAAATTAAAAAAAAAGAAGCCGCACATATCGAACGGTTAATTGCGTCCCCAGAGAGAGAGCTGCGCGAATGCAGTTAATTAAAATCTAATTTACCTTAAGGTGCGTGTTTCGCGAGGTCGGACAAAGCTGCGTCTGCGTCTGCCCGTTGCTATAATGAACCGACATTTGCGAACATCTCGACGGCGTTCTCTCGAGGGTGTTGCACTTCGTGTTGAGCGTCTCGGTGCTGGGATAGGAGACCGAGATCTTGATCTTCTCCCGCTTGACGGAGCTGCGGCTGCTCGAGTCCGGGCTCCTCGAGTTGCCGTTGTTGCTGCCGTTGTGGACGCTACCGCGGCCACGGTGTATTCGTAAGGTCAGTCTTTGTTCGTCGAACCTGCATAAGAATAGGAAAATGCGTCGTGCTGCCGCATAGGCGTACTCTATTATGCCTGTCAGCGGCATAATGAAGCTTCCATAAAAAGGCTTCCTCTCTCTCTCTCTCTCTCTCTCTCTCTCTCTCTCTCTCTCTCGCGTAAAGAAGAAGCTCAACCGCAGACTCATGAGCGAAACAACGATTCGAGAAGACAAAGAAAAGTGTATTAAAATGCAGAAAAATTTATTTGCAGCGTTATTTCGTAGAAATGGAATAATAAGAAGACATAACAATTTGTCTTGTACACAATATGAAAAATGTGTAGTGATAGAACGTTGGTCGATAAAAATTCAATCTTTTTTTTGGCCTTAAAACAAACAAAGTTGTTTCTGATAGATTTTTATGCGCTGATTACGAATGTGGCCACGAAAATATCGTATCATGTTAAGTTTTTGAGATATTCTGACCTAGAGGTAAAAAAAATGAGGTTTTTGGCTATTTACAATAACTTACAAAATGTCCAACAATTTTATTTCAACATCCAGGCGGATTTTATATTAAAATGTTATTCTTTCTCTTTCCAACGCATAGTCAATTGCTCTGATCCGACTTTTTTTTGCTGAGACAGAATAAATAATTGAAATTTTTGGTTTTCAACGCGAGAAGATACACCTACATGAAGAAAATACAAGAATTCTTAAATATGTCGAAGAAAGATTGGATTTGAGAAAAAAATATGAGATATAAAAGTTGATGGGTACAAAGATTGACACTTGACGTTGAAAAACAAGAAAAATTTAATTTGCTTTATTTCGGAGAAAAAAAAGTCGGATTATAGTAATCGAATATGCGTTGGGAAGGGTAAGAATCATACTTTAATGTAACATCTGCCTGGATGCTAAAAAAAATTATTAGACATTTTGTGAGTCGTTAAAAATGATCAAATGCTTTATTTTTTGCACCTTTAAGTTAGAATATCTCAAAAACTTGACGTAATATTTTTGGGATCACATTCATAATCAATACATCAAAATCTATCAGAAATATTTTCGTGCTGCACTTAAAGGCTAAAATGGTGTCGGCCAATGTAATTAGTGTCTGAGTTCGGTTAAGTACATCGAAAGAACGGTTTTGCTAAAGGATATAAAAAACTTGTCTGAAAACTGAAAATTATAGTTTCGTTCCATCAAATTAAATTATGTAAGGTGCTTGAACTGATTGCTCGAATGTCAACAGTTTTTTTAGAGCATTACTCATTATGCTTTTGAACTTTTTTTATAATTACTGGTGAAACAAAATTATTTATACATCTGTATCTAAATAAATTTTTAGATGATTTAGCAAAACTGTTCTCTTCGTGTAGATAAAAAAAAAGCAATTTACGCGAGAGATGATAGACATCGTACGGTATTTACATTGTACGTATAAAAGCAATACGAATAAATGTATGACAAAAATCGATTACGGGTTTATAAAAAATAAATTCACTAGTCCGTAGTAGACGGAAGTTTCGGAAAAAAGCTAGCGCGAGGATTTACCTGGTGCCAAACATTTTCGAGGCTTTTGTTGTTCGAAAACCTTGATTAATGGCCTTCGTCGTGGAAACCGCAGCGAGGTAGATTCGCCAATAAAAAAATAGCATCACCAGCATCGGTATGTAGAAGGAGCCTAGGGCGCTGCAACACGATAGTGCGATTGCGATTATCGTCACGCTGGTGATAATCGCGGTTATCTCCATTTTGCAATAACATATTGAACAACTTTTACGCGTAGCTAGTTCGCGCGCAGTTCGACCAGACTATCGGAAATATTAATTCGATTATTGGCTCTAATAATGGACAAGTTGATCCAATCGAGAAACATGAGTCGTTGGCAAACACTTGAAACCCATCAGGCGTTTACGAATTATTAGCTTATTGATCGGCACTGCACAGTGCGTATATCAATCGACCTTGATCGACGCGCATAATACGATATAACGATATAGAAATAAAAATCGTTCGTATTGACGTAGTCTTATCTACAGAGTCTTAGGAAACTTGGGATTTAATTCAAGAGCTAATGTTGCACACACTATTTGTGTCGAGCTATAAATCTATTCATCTCTCGAGCGGCTTATCCGTTTTTAAAATGAAGATTTTATATCTCTGAGCTGCTACATCTCTGCTTAAAAATTAACATTTTTAGTTAACGTGATTGTTGTCTTCAAAGTTATCATAATTTTCAATTATATTTTTAAGTTCCTTTTCAGGTTCCCACACGTTAAATGTTAATACGTGCACTTATTACTCAAATTTTTTATTTAAATATTATAACATTATATATATTATATATAATTGCACATATTAATTATTTAATAAGTTACATGTAAATATAACATATTTAAATATAAACACGATTTAAAATTCAATTATAATATTCTAATTTATTTTCGCAGCGCACGTTAAAATAATTTAATTTCCCCCAGGTAAATCAAATAATATAATGTTTCTTTAATAGGAGAAAGAAGACATTTAAAAAGGCATTAAAATTTTCTCGGCTGTTTCATTATTTTTACAGCACCGTGCTATTTCGCCGGACGACGGAAAGCCAATTTATTCCGATGTAATGATGCATAAAGGCACAAGTGTCGCGTAATTTCTCGCTACTACGCGCCATAATCCAATATGTATGTAATGAGGGTCCAAGAGGCCTTGGGGGACTCACCTGTAAACGACGTAGCCGGCGTCGTTGGTCAGCTCGCAGATCCATGGGCACGGCTTCATCGGCACGAGTATAGTGGTGGTGTTGGACGGGCCGTAGAGGGGAAACGTGTCATTGTACGTGGTGTGCGACTGCAAGAACAGAGGAAAGCGATTAAAAAGAAAAACGCGTGCGCGGACAAAATGGCTCGGCTGGGGTCGATCGGACGACGATTGAAAATCGTCCCGAAATTACAGTACGAAGGCGGATTAGCCGCGGCTGGTACGCACCCGTTTGTCCTTCCAGCCCACTAGAGGCGGAAAACAGATAACGAAGCTCGAAACCCAAACGGTGGCAACCAGCAGTCTAGCCCTCTTCGTCGACATAAGCTGGATTTACGGAAATGAAAAAAGAAAAGAGACACTATTAACGAGGAGATGCGCGTCAGGGATGCAATAATCGCAAAGATAAGGAGATAATGCGATTAGTCCGCATAATCGCGTTCGCTTCAGAAGAGGGAATTCGCATTTCTTCAATTATACGTTCGTTTTCTTCATTTTTCGCCGCGCACAAGGATTTACGCTTCTGTTATTCTGTTGTCTCAATTTTCTAAAATACGAAAGATCGACGCTCCGAAGTAGAGCATTGCAGAGGGAGTATTTTGAACAACAGGGATATAAATTTTTAAGTGATTCTAAGATCTTTCTATAAAATTTATTTCTAATTTCACTTCATCTCTCGTCGAATTGAGTGGTTGCATTGACGCGCGTAAAGCGCGTCTGATCTTCTAGAGATAATCGTTTTCACGAATGCTGAAGGGTACTTGCCTGAGGATAACTGACTGGCCTGGTCACAGCCAAGTACCTATCCAAGCTGATGGCGCATAAATTCAATATCGACGCTGTGCACATCCAAACGTCGACCGCCAGCCACACGGAGCACCAGAGGTTACCGTATATCCAAACCTTTCGAGAGAAAGATGTTGAAAGAAATATGTTCAATACAATACGTCAATGGCAAAGAATCTTCCGCTGTTCGGCGCGAACAATAACGAAAGCTTTATTCTTTATTTAATCCTGCTGTTCCGTTCGAATTTTCTATGTACTTCCATATCGTTTCGAGATCAATACAAAAGTTTTAAAAAATAAAAAAGTAAACAATAATCTAAAATCAATAGTCCTAATAACGAGAAAATTTACCTAACAACAAATTTATTTAACATCAAATATGTGTGTATTTAATAAATTTGAATCAAATTAACAACGATAACTTTTTATATAAATAAGGAACTGATATATGTGTACATTTATCAAATTAAGATAACAATAATATCTTTTAATATAACCGTGCGTTTTGAGCTGCACAGAGTCTTCTTCGGCGGTAAATAAATGACATAAATAAAAACTAATTTAATAATACAGTAGCATTTAAGACAAACTGATACTGATGTGACATCTTCTATTTTTCAGAATGACCGAAATACCAAAGTATAATAGATAATTAAAAGAAATAGCAGTTTGTCATGTCCACGATAAACTTGTAAAATTAATGTAGATAAATGTCGGACGTTAAAAGAAGTTCAAAGATAAAAAATGAGTATGAGATAAGAAAAAATTTCAAATATTTCAAAGCACTCTTTTTTGTAGATGAGAACCAGGAACAGTCGTGGGATAATCAATTATAATGATTAGTCTTCGATGTTAAATTAATATTGTTAATCAGATCGTACTAAATCTAAAAAGGAGATAAATTATTAACATAAATTATAAATATGTTAAAAATTGAAGGTCAAAAAGATTAGAAAAAAATGACCTGTCGATTCTCAATCAGAATCACGAGGCTTCTATATGTGTCGAAGAACAGAAAGAAATAACGAATTTTCACAGAAAAGAGATCTTATATATTAACAGAGGAAATCATTAAAAAATTTCTTAAATAAAATACTGGTAAAAAAACAGATTTATTTTATTTCTTTTTATAAGTTCTTATTTTTTTATTTTGAACGTTTTGGAACGAATAGAGCCAAACAAAACAGCAGGATTAACTTCAAATGTAAAATTGATTTTACTGTAATACAGTTTACTAATATATTCCAATAATTTTTCAGGTATTTAGTCTGCATTCTCGAATTACTTTTATTCTTTTTTATCGATAAAAAAGCTTTTAAGCATATAGTTTACTATAAGCTTAAGAGCTTTCAGCGATAAAAGTGAGTAGAGAATATGGGTCTTAATGTGTGTAAAAAGCTGAATTGTCAAATGTAACACTCAAAATTTAGACAAAAATAACCGTCCGTACACCGAGTATCGAAATAGGGCGAAGCTTATCGCTGATAGGCGGGTTAGTTCATGCGTGTAATTGACAGCGATGCGTATCTTGTTACTCGCAAAACCTAGCGAGTAGATAAGACGCGAGGTCGGCACGTGTCAATCGTCGGATCAATTCCCATTCAGGTCGGACAGTGATTCATAATGTAACCACGTACAATGGAATTTCAGGTACTGCATGCAGCATGCGCGCATCTCCACGTTCACGTTGCATGCACGACGCATCCGTATAATGACGAACAATACAGCGACGCGCATCTCTACGGGACTACAACCACCTGTTCAGAATTGGCTTTGGTCCGTGATGTTACGCGTATTACCGATATCGGAATTCAGTAATTAACCTTCATTATTTACAGTCTGATTATTGTAGCTCTCATTGTACACGGCCACCGACAAATTACAACTAAATCGGTGCTCCCGCATCCGTTTGCTAATTTTTTTAACTTACTAATTGCTCGCTCCATTTCCCGCGACTTAATCATAGGATTTTCAAAATTTTTCGCTTTCGAGAAAGCTTTTTAGATGATAATTTATTATAAGTTGTCGAAAAAGAGATTTTATCACTTTTCGAAGAAACTTTGCTAATTAAATTCAAAACGTTCTATACAATAATATTATAGCAAAAATAAAATTTGAAGATATTTGCAAAGAAAAATGACAAATGTGATGAACATTCTTAGCGTTTTCATGTTAGTAAATTATTTCTAAGAGATTTCCATAAAATCTTCAGTGTTACTAGTAACTAAGGACAAGTGACAAAAGAAAAATTTTATTAATTACTGTTATTTTTCACGCAACTGTAGAAGTGTGTTTAAATATATACTCATGTGTACTTCTCTATATCCACCGTTTTATCTTTTTATCTCCATTTTTTATCTTTGTTCTCAAACTCTCCTGACAGCACATTATTTAATTAAAGCCAATTTTATCTCATATAATTACTAGACAGTATACACAGATACGTCCTATCAGCATACTCGTGGGACGTTAATTAAACGATGTCCCGAGGCGTTGAATTTCGAACGAGAGAAAAAAATTAAATTAATATAGTAAGCATTTTGCTTATAACATTTATCTCTTCCTCTTTCTTTGTTTCTGATGGCGTTCGATTGACATTAGCATAAACTAACTGAATACTAAAAAATGCCAATATTTATTTTTACTTTCCAATACTCCGATATCTATTTTTATTTTTTATTCAACATTGCAAATCTATGCAGCACATTCAATTTCTTATTTAGCATCCATGCCGCTGTGTCTTCCTGCAGCAATCAATATCTGACTTTGGATCTGCGAATAAAGTTATTTAAGTTTCCCATTGAAATATAACCGCAAATATATACTAGGCGTCTCTCTACATCGAGGATGTTTATTGTTTTTTTTTTGCGCTCGGAAGACTCTGTATGCCGCGTCACTCGACCAATTTTTCCGGAAGAAAGAAGCGAGGAGGAGGAAAGACCTTTCGGAGAAAGAGACGTAAGTGCGCGATGAATTAACTGTGCTGTATCGTGTAAACTCCAGTTAAATGGAGCACCTCATTCTCGGCTAAAAGAGATTCACATTGCTTCTATACTCCATCCACTGTCCACCGACCCGTTTCCAGATTTCTGGTGAACACTCGCACGTGTATGCACACGTGAATATTATAGACACGTGGAAATCCAGGCTAGAAGAACCAAAGGGAAAAGCCAATAAACTGTTGCATCTTTCTCTTAAATCGGTTTTGCTCGCGTTCGGCGACTTCAAGATAAAATGTTCCACCGCACGTTTCTTTCCGCGATATTTCTTAATCGTATTAAAAAAAAAAAAAAAAAAAAGAGACAAAGCTCAAAGGAGTAGCGTAACGAGTCCCTAGGAGATACGCCAAAGGAATTACCTCGTCGTGTCGTGAGAAAAAGATAAGTGAAAGAGAAACGAGAGTGTTTTGCGATTAACGATGCGATATTCTCGGAAAAAAGAAGGAAATCGTGCATTGGATGTATCACTTTCTTCATGTGTGACAATTTCTTTTTAATAAAAAATATATATCGAGCATACAGAAACATCTTAACTGATTAGAAAATAATGGAAAATCTGTACAAAAATTGTTTTGTAGCACAAAAGGTATATTATGTAAAAATGTTGCAATAAAGATCGGGAATAACACCATCAGATAGATCTATCCAATCGATTAATTATATTGTAATAGTAAAAATCTTAAACAGAAGAGCTGAGATTGACAACTCTGACGTTCAAAAATGCAAAATAAATTATGTATTTGTTGAACACAAACAAGATTCTTAAATTGTACACTGAAAGAAAGTTTCGTAATAATAATGAAGATAAAATAATTTAATTAAAAGTTTGATTAAATATTTAGTAATTATTTAATTATAAACAAATATTTAGTGATACTTAATAATTATATTCAAAGTAAGTAATCAATTGCTGAATGTTTATCAAACAGTAGAATATTACTGAATATTTGGTTATATTAAGAGAATAATTAACAAGAGAGGTAAAATGCAAAATAACAATAAAAAGATAGCGTTCAATATATATTATTTTTTGTGTCACAAAAATTTGATCGAGATTTACTCGATCGTATTAAAGCTATCATGTTTTGCGCTTTACATTGTCCTATCAGTTTCAACACAAACAGCAGAAAACCACAAAAAATCGCTAACCGAGAAAATCACAACCACTGCGGTTTTCTACAATTTGCGATTGTGGCGGTTATGCGGCTTGCGGTTTTCCGTGGTTTATAGTCTTTCGCCGCTTATGATTTTTTCCAGTTTGCGGTTTCGTGCGGTTTGCGGTTTTTTACGGTCTGCGGTTTTCCGCGGTTGCGGTTTTCTGCAGTTGTGATTTTTTGTGTTTGCTCTGCGGTTACGGTTCTATGCGGTTGCGTTGTGATACGCTGTTACGGTACGCGATTGCGAATTACGGTTGCAAAAATAGCAATACCGGCGATGGTGGCGATAGTCATAGTGATGATAATTGTTGTGATGGGGGTAGTTGTGAAGGTATTTGTGAAAGTGTTTGTGATAGTTGTGGTTTTGGTGGCGGTTGTTATGTTGTTGTTGTTATGGTTTATAATGTTTTATTACATTGATACAGAACATTTAATTGAAATTGTTTTATCAAATCAACTTAATAACTTCCATCTAAGCTTGGCTATTATTACCAAACTTTTTCCAGAGTGGTTTTCAAATTAAAATCGAAACTGCAGCTTCAAATATTGAAGAGGCTGCGCTTTCAAGTATTACATTCGCGTACGTTTCGTCGAAATACTAATATTTTTTGTAAACAATGCGCATCCACCACCTGTAAAATACACCTCGCCAGTGTGACAACAAGCGGATATTGCGTGAGACAGAATTCGGCGCTTTGTCCAAACTATGAGGGTAAATCGATCCTGTCGAAAACCGTGCGTTAGTGAATGTCCCAGTAGATGAAATTTCGCTGGTAGGCAACTACTCGTCGTTGTATCGATACGTCATAATGCCGCTGCGATTGATGCTATTGTACCCGGCTGTTGTGTGAAAAATGCACTATTGATTGCGACAAAGTGAATGCCGTCGATTCAAGATGCAACAGTGACAAGGCAATATAAAGCGCAAAACATGATGCGCCGCTTTAATAAAGCGCGATCGAATCTTTGTGACCCGAAAAATGATTTTTATTGAACGCTGCTTTTTTTTTGTTTGTTACATTGCTTTTCTTCTCTTTTTTAATATTTACTAGAAAAATAATATATTTTAATAGAATATAATTTTGTTTACACGATTATATATATTGAAAAAAAAAAACATAGACAGTTTGGTCTCCATACAATATTTTAATTTTACACGCGGTCTGATCGCTCTGGAAAGTTTTACTCCGAAAGAAAACAGTACGTTTATATCCCGATTATATTCCGATATTATTCAGAGGTACTACTTAGATCCATTTATATCCGGAACATTAATTTTTAATGCGTCTCGAGGTTTACTTTTCAATTTTGTCTAATTTCGACATGTGTAACAATTAAATTGATATTCATTACGACATAACACAATTAAAAGTATTCTCTAATTATAACACAGATGATGACTTAATAATGAGGTCAAAACATTTATTATTTAAATCCATATATTGTTGATCATTATAAATAATATTAGCATGTATAATCCAGGTTGGCTTATTCTTTTTTCGTTCAAGCTGTTTTTAATATTCAAAACCACCCAATTATTTTTATTAAATAATAGTTGTTTGTTAAGTTTATTTTAAGTATTAGTATTTTAACAATAATTTTTGAGATATAACAATTTAAACCTGGTATCACAAATTACATTTAGACAGTCACATGTCCGTAAGTTTCGCGTATGGTAGTATTAATGACCGCATGACAGGCGTCTAAATCTTTAATTAACAAGTTTTAAATTTTATATAAAAAAAAATTACTATTTTAAGTAAAAATTTATAAATAATTATTTTGCTTAACGTTCTTGGTATTGTATTTTGATTCGTGAATTTCGGGACACCTCATATACATATATAATAAATAAACAAAAACAATAATAAAATAATAATTTTATTATTGTTTTTGTAGAAAAAATAAATAAGAAAGAATAACCATTATCTAATAATATCTTAATTGTTTCTTCAATATTTTTGGTAAAATCAAAGTACATATATACACGACATTCTTAAGCTTACTAAAAGCACCTCAAGTCACGTGGAAAATAATTACCATTTAGTAAGCAAACTAAATGGTACCTATTTGGAATAAAATAGGCATCCAACATAAAATTGGCATCGTGATGTGTAATGTATTTTAATGTATTCATGTATTTTCTTATTATTAATTTATTTATAACGTAATCGTGTATTTTCAGAAAAGACATAAAAAATGATAAATTTTGGTGATAAGCAGAAATTTTTAAATAAATGTCTACCTCTGCGCTAAAAAATCCAGAAACAACTTTTATTCTTTTTAAATTTTATTTCAATTAACGATCGGTTTAATATGCTTCATAACAATTGTTTCTTAAAAATAATTATGATATATTACAGAAAATCTTTTTTCAATTTTTTAGCAGGGATAGATATTCATAAAAAAATTTCTGCTTGTCACCAAAATTTATTTTTCACGTTGTTTTTCGAAAATACATGATGCAAGGAGAGGTAAGAAAAATCGCACCTTAATATATAGAGAATTGAATGTATTAATCTCAACGCTATCTCCGTTTTCGCTTCACATCTAATTTCTCTTCGTTACTCCGTTCCCAATTAACGCATTGAAAAAAGATCTTACCTTATAGACCTCCCAGGTCGCGCTGAATGGCAGGACAGCGACGCCGACCATCAGATCGGCGACCGCCAGGCTCACGATGAACATATTCGTTACGTTCCTCAGCTTGCTGGTGCAATAAACGGCCAGAATGACCAGGACGTTACCTATCACCACCATGACATCGACGATCGCCAAGACGATTAAGGTAATCACGTTCCACAGGCTTGACCACTCGACGCCGTCGTACAAAGCAGCGCATGCGGTGGCGTTCAGCTCTCGCATTTTAATTAACTCTCGCGGTCCTCGGGTACGCCCATGCGATCCTGTCGAAGGACTCCAGAGGATATCGGGCACGATGACGACGACGGGAGATGCGGTAGGACGCGCGAGGCATCTCGAGCGATCATAACGAGATATTGAAGCTCTTCTTCCGCGGTGACACTTAAATGTAACGGTACTCAGAACGGTCGTACGGATTGTGATCTTTGCAGTTTTCACACAGAGCACCACAATCCTCTCGCACTATCAGAAATAACAACCGAAGACTTTACGACTGCAGCCGATCGATTCACTCGACTCGGCAGGACTAGAACTTGAAGAAGCTCGATGTTTACCGATGGTCCTTGAACCCGAGAGCAATCACACTTCTTTCGTGTATTAATTTATCGACTAGTTACGTTTGATTTTTTAATTAATTATTTCTCGATTAATTTATACCTTACGCGAGTATTTGCCAAGACGTTACGCTACGTAATTTATGTTATACAACTTTTCTTATTATAACTTCAACGATCAAAAAAGACAGCGTTACACAGAAGATAAACAGGGGAATTGCAGTCCGTTTCTGAATTATTCTCAAGTCTGTCACTGGACTCTCTTAGAAACGACGGTGAAATTTTGCCGAATTAATTACTCTTGCTCCTACGTCATCGGTGTAGCGTTAATCGTTACGTCAGCGTTTTTTTCTCTTCCTCGTTTATTGGAAATTATTTGTAATTTCCGTCAATATTTTCACAATTATACGGTCGGATGGATTTGTTAATGCCGCACGTTATGTACGCTCGCCGATACATTTGATCATACACTGCCCGCTAGTCAATCCGGCGCTTTAGTTTCGCGGTTGCAAACACGGCATGGTGTTATTCCCGGCAAAACGTTATTCCCGTATAATCGATAACACTCTCCGCGTGCACACAGTCGTTCGCATTGCACTTCGGTTGTTGTCTGACGTTACGCGGCCTTTAAACGATGTTGCTTTAGACAGCGCCGAGGGTATCGAATTTAGCGAGCTGCGATCGAGTTTGTGTTTCGAATGTTTGCGGCTCATTTACCGTCACTGTTTCCATTTTCCCTCCGTCACGAATTTCGAGTGAACGATCTACGTCGTCGGTCGATCGTGTCTCCGTTCGCGTCTCTTCAACGCGAATTTCCACGAAACTTCCTCAAGTACGTGTAAGCGTCCTCCTCGTTCCGAATTCTACGTGGCTAGACTTGATACTCTATTCGATAGAATGAAACGTGCAATTCTACGAATGTGAATACTTCAACACTATCGCGCGCGGTAATAGTTCGCTGATGCAATGCGCGGGAGGTCGAAGACGGTCCTTGACGAAAGCCGTTTCGATGAAATTGCTTTAATCGTCTGTCAACATCGTCGATCTTCTCCGTATTGTCACACGATCTGTAGATCCATTAACGTTTCCCTAAAAAAAAATAGCGGCGATAAGGAGAGGGAAACTGTAATTGATATCTTCTAACAATGCACTGACGCTCGCTTGATCGTCGTCGGTTTCTCTTTGATCGTCGTCGCAGCGCACGCCTTGTCTCTTTTCTTTCTTTTTCTCCTTTTCTCTTTCTCTTTCTCTCTCTCTCTTTTCCCCTCGCTGCTGATATATTGGAACCCGCAGTAGCCTGCTGTGATGTGGCATAAGGAGTTGCGAGTTTGCTCTCAACTTAGGGTTGACAGAGTACCAAACCGGTATTACGGAAGCAATGAGAAATACAGAATGTTACAAAGTTCATAAAAATCAGAAGAAAAGAGTGGAATATCTATATAGACGGAATGAATGACGACCGTCCTAAAATTGCAAGAAACGGAATATCACCAGAAAAGCACCCACTAGGGAGACCTCCAAAGAAATGGACTCACCCTAGAATTAGATGTTATCTTCAACAGAGAGTCACTCCCACATTGTTCATGAAGACGATTATCAATGGAATTAACATGTTATGCCTTTAAAAAGAGAAAGAAGAAGAAGAAGAAGAAGAAAAAGAAGACAAAGAAGAAGAAGAAAAAGAAAACAAAGTAGACAAAGAAGAAGAAGAGTTTGCTCTCTGTGCTAAAGATCCGGGTTCAAATTCACCCACACTGAAAAAAATAATCTGATTACATTAACAAAACTTGTATGATTGAGTGTTTCTGGTGAAACCAAGCAGAATGAAACGCGAATTTGTGGTTATTACAGTAGGACTCTGGTTATTATAATCAGAACGTTTGATGGATTTTGCTATACAATTTCGATAAGATTTCTGATTCGTCCGTTTTTGAACAGACATATTGGTTAAATCTACCAGATTTCTAAGTGATGCAACAATACTTTTTTCTTCACTGCAGAACTGTATAATTCTAAATCGGTTTTTAATCGATTTAGAAATCGATCGCCACCTCTCGGAAGGCAAAGGTCAATAACAGAGAATAACTTCGCCCAGAAAAGTCTCTTCTAATAGATTCGGAATCGATGTTAAAACCATAGATCCTACATATCTACGGATATATGCAGAAAAGATCGACTGACAAACGTATGGCACGCGCAGAAGAAGAAGCAGTACCCTGCAGCCTTTTCTTGCACCACAGATATGTTCATCGAATGAACTTGATGCGTTTCAGTTCGCGACTAATCGTTCAAAGGTTCGCTCCCCCGACTATCTCACATCGTTCTTTTTTCATTGTTAAAAATCAGGATACATCCCAAAGAAAAGGACCCTTTGCGAGGCATTGCCCTGTGATTTAGAACTTTGGTCGCGCCAAGTGAAAAAAAATTACTGAACGACCCTTCATGGAGGCTTCCTAAATATTGAAGAGCAGAAATTGCTGATATTAGGAAAGTTTGAGTGGCACTTGGGAATAATTCGAGCCGGTCTGAAATTATTTCCGTTGCAGCCATCGGCGGAAAAAGATCATCATCGTTATAAAGTAATTTGGTTCAACGAAATCGAAAGGGTTCTGTAAAATTTTGAGATTTTCTCTGCGATAGTCACAGAAGAATGATAATAAAGAGAGAGAAAGAGAAACAATTAAAAAGTGCAAGCGGTCAAAAGAAAATATCGGAAGAGGATGCGGAAGGAGAGGGGGCGAAAGGCCAAGAGTTATTACTCGCGAGCGAGCGAGCATTTTAAATGTTTGGATTGAAAGGGAGGCGAATTGAGCCGCGGAAAAATTGGGAGGGGGACGAAGGGCAATTAAGGAGGAGAGAATCGGGGCGAGAGCAGAATGGGAATCGAAACGTGAAAAGGCAGAGAGACGAATTCGAGCGGATGATTCGGACGAGGTACGGCGCTTCGGAGGGATAGAAGCGGAGCGGGATCAAAACGGGATTTTTATTCGGCATTTTAGCAAAAATATATAACTGCGCGCAATGATTAAAATAGAAGCTGTCGGATATTCGACCGCTTAAGGCTGAAAGCCGGTGGTAATTAACGTGATCTTGCGATTATTTAAACTGAATTTCCGAGAGCTGCGCTCGATTTTTCGGCCCACATAAGAGAGAGAGAGAGAGAGAGAGAGAGAGAGAGAGAGGGGGGAGGATTTTTTGAAGATATATTTCGGCGAAATTAGAGCAGAAATTGCGAGATAAATGCCGACGCTGAACCGGGCGAATATCCGTGCTTTGGGAAATTTGCTTAATTAAAAGCTCGTCGATTATCGGCGCTTCTTTAAAGCGCTGATTAAGCGTCATAATGATAGCATAGCAGTATTATTGAGATCCTGTTGTCGGGAGCAAGTGTAACAGTCGGACTTCCGCAAAACAG